>NC_066579.1:260677972-261877972 GCF_024323335.1 Lathyrus oleraceus
ATCCCCAGCTAGTCAAGATTGGTGTATCCCCACAGAGTGCATTGGTGGTGCTACCCCAGCAATTCCAAGCGGATCGGGTGCAAAGGAGGTTATCCCCAGCAAGGGTTGCCCTTTTCCCAACAGCAGCGCTATTCCCCAACAGGGTGGAGATCGGAGTGTTGGCGAGTTCCTCAGCAGAGTGTCTCGAGCTCCCCAGGAGAGTCCCTTGAGGGGGATACTTTTTATGCATTCATCATGTAGAATAAGCATAGCATATTGCATAATAAATCGCGTAGCATTTCCATAAGGATGGAGCATTACGTAGAAAAAAGTCATGCATCATTGCAAGCATAGGCTAGTCTCAAGCTGTGGTTATTGTTTGAGAGGTGGTTTTGCCCGAAGGTGAAGATGTTACTCTGAGGAGTTTAGCATCATGACGTCAGGTCAGCAGTGTTCCCCAGTAGTGCGATACTGGAGGAAACTTTTCCGTCAGACAGAGATGGAAATGAAGATCGGAAAATGTTACGCGATCAGCGCGACTCGAGCCGTGGTTACCGCTTGAGATGTGGTTTCGCTGGATGGTGAAGATGTCACTCCGAGGAGTTCAGCATCGTGATTTTGGAGCAACAGTATTTCCCAGTTAGTCCCCGGCAGGCGTCTGCCTGGTTCTGACATATGTGGATGTCATCCTTGCGATGCCAGTAAGTGTCGTGTCGATCCTCGTCTGGTCGAGTTTTCTTTGGTGTCAAGTAAACATCATTGTTCGATGTCCAGTAAACGTCGAGTTTCCGCCCAGTCATCAGTTAATGTCTGGTCGAGCTTTCTTTGGTGTCAGTAAACATCATTGTTCGATGTCCAGTAAACGTCGAGTTTCCGCCCAGTCATCAGTTAATGTCTGGTCGAGCTTTCTTTGGTGTCAGTAAACATCATTGTTCGATGTCCAGTAAACGTCGAGTTCCCTCCCAGTCATCAGTTAATGTCTGGTCGAGCTTTTTTTGGTGTCAGTAAACATCATTGTTCGATGTCCAGTAAACGTCGAGTTCCCTCCCAGTCATCAGTATGTCTGGTCGAGTTTTCTTTGGTGTCAAGTAAACATCATTGTTCGATGTCCAGTAAACATCGAGTTCCCTCCCAGTCATCAGTATGTCTGGTCGAGTTTTCTTTGGTGTCAAGTAAACATCATTGTTCGATGTCCAGTAAACGTCGAGTTCCCTCCCAGTCATCAGTATGTCTGGTCGAGTTTTCTTTGGTGTCAAGTAAACATCATTGTTCGATGTCCAGTAAACGTCGAGTTTCTTCCCAGTCATCAGTCAATGTCTGGTTGAAAGTGTTACTCTGAGGAGTTTAGCATCATGACGTCAGATCAGCAAGGTTCCCCAGTAGTGCGATACTGGAGGAAATTTTTCCGTCGGACGGAGATGGAAATAAAATCAAAGGACGTTACGCGATCAGCGCGACAATTGGGGTTCAAATGAAGAAAGGGAAATGTTGAGGCATTTTCTGGAGATCGGGGTTCAATTGGAGAAAGGGAAATGTTGAGGCATTTTTTGGAGATCGGGGTCCAAATAGAGATTGGAGTTGAAGATTATATCCAGGATGAGGTCCGCAGGATTGTCTTTTGTTCATGTGTCACCTTAGACTTTGGCTGAGGTCAATGGAGGTCGTTATAGGTGTCTTCTGAGGAAGAGATGCACATGTTACCTTCCTTTTGTGAAGGTGTACCCTCTGATATGTCGCCCTCAGAGTGGTGTTTGGTGTTATTTCCGACGGTGCCAGCGGAATTATCACAAGAAACGGAGAAAGGGAGATGTTGAGGCATTTTCTTGAGATTGGGGTCCAAATGGAGAAAAGGAGACACGAGGTGTTTTCTGGAGAACGGGGTTCACAATGGCGATCGCAAGTTATCGTCAGGCGACTGGGGTTCAAATGGAGAATGGGGTTCATTATTTGGCAAACAAGATGTCGGGGTTCAAATGCAGTGATCTGGGATCATTTGCGCAAAAAGAAAATTTCGGGGTCCAAGAAAATAGAAAAAAGAGAAATCATGAGAAAATTTCGGGGTTCAAGAAAAGCAAAAAAGGAGATAATAATCCCCAGCGGATGTGGTGATCAGGCCGACTTTCTCCGTACCAAACGGATTTTTGTTTCAGAGATTGCTTCTTTGCCGATTCTGACAGGCATTGTTAATTATTTTCCCATCAGAGTGCAAATTGTTCGTCTGTTCTTGGTATTCAATCACTCTTCATCCTGATCATCTGAAAGCCGAGGCTATTCATATTGACAGGTTCACAGTGGATTGAATAGGGGCAGCTGTAACACCTCAAAATTTGCCCTCCTCTCTTGGGACCAACTTAACATATTTGCATTGCATTTTTTAGGTCATTAGTCATTGCATATTGCATATCATGTGGTTACATTGTGCAAGTCATCCCTCAAAAGTCTTGGTCAGAAGATGAAGAGGTCATGATGCAAGCTAGGGTTTCATGGACTGATCACTAACTATCTGAGGGTGGTGATTCAAATTAGGGTTTCATGTTCTTCAAGGAGGTTGAGCTTGATCTTGGTTGAAATGATACATCATCATCATCATGGTCTTGTTATCATCCAGAAGATTCAAGTGTTTGATCAGTTACCTTGAGATTAGGGTTTTGACCACTGGTCAACTCTAATCATCTGCATTGGGCCAATCAGGGCATGGCAAGGAGATGGGGTCTACAATGGATATGGGGATCATCATGTGGTTATATTGAGCTTATGGAGGCTAGGGTATCATCATTGAGCCATTTCATCAGGCGTTTGAGGCTCAACTTGATCAGTGCATTGCCAAATTCATCTATCAGTTGAAAAAGTCAGCTGTGGTCAACTGTGCTTGATTTTATGGATTTGGAGGTGGGAGAGAGTTGGATACACTTCATTCATGTCTAAACAAGTTTCATTTGACATTTCAAACATCAAGAATGAAGAAAATAAAGTCAGACAAAAAGTTGCCAAAAATAGAAAGTGACTTGTAATGGAAGTTTCCAAAAATGGAAAGTTTTTCACCTCAAAATTACATGTCCAAAAAAGCTTCAAATGAAAATTTGTCTAACATGAAAGTTGTATATCTTGCTCTCACCTTTCCAAAAAGTCTAAGAACTTGAAATTCCCATGTATGGTTGACAAGTTATGGTCCAATCATTTTCCAAAAATGCCTAAAATCAAAGTGGCATAACTTTCACATGGAATGTCCAAATTGGATGATCTTTCTTTGAGCAAACCCCATTTCACATGTACTTTCATGATGCATGGTCAAAATTCATCAAAAATGGTCAAGGCAAAAAGTCAATTTTCAAGTGGATGCATTTGTACTTTTGGTGTGAGATAGTGAAATTGAGTTTTACAAGGAATTTGCACATGAAACCAATGCCAACACACTCCAAATTCCAAATAAAACATGTTTGAGCTGTCATTTGCTGTCATAGTGCATTATTTTGAAAAGGTCATTTTGGACATTGCACTTAAAATCACATTATGCTAAATCAAGCTAATTTGCTAATTGTGATTAAGGAAAGGGATTAAGGAGTGAGTATAAGTTTCTAATTCTAACAGAATCATAATCACAATTCCATATTCCAAGATCTGTAACTGAATTTCCCTCAAAAACCACAAATTCTCTCCAAAACTTCATCACTTTTTTTCATCAAATCTTCATCAAATCTTCATCAATTTGCTTCGTTCTTGCTTGATCCATGCTCTACATGTGGTATTGATGATCTGTTCCAGCAAATCCGTGCCAAAACCTTCAGGAATCACGACTGTTCAAAGCTTGCTCATCAATGGAGTTTTCATCATTCTTGCAATTGGAGCATCCTTGAGCTGAAGAACTTCTTCCAATCAACTTACAGGACCTTAAGCTTCATCTGTTTTTGGCTTTTGCACCTGGAAAAACACAAATTCGCGTCTGCCATTTCCAAGAGGTAGAGTTTCGAAAATCTCCATTTCTTGAATTATGATATGCATTTTGTAGTTCATTCATTGTAGATTAGCATGATGCTTATAGTTTTGAATTTGGTTGAGAATTGTGAGAGAAATCTGGATCTAAAGTTTGATGCGCATTTCTTTTTTTGTCCGATTTGCTTTGTATGTTAGGAATTAGGTTAAGCCAGTTATATATCCATGATGTACATGATCATACGGTTCCAATGATGTATAGTTTGTTGATTATGGTTGAGATTCGTTGTTCTTCAATTTCTGGATTTTCTGGCCTTGTTCTTGCTGAAGAACAAGATGAAACTCGTGTTTGATCCGTGTAATGCCTTGCCTGAGTTCAAATTGTGTTTGGCGCCATCTTTGGACCAATGAGCGCTTGCCAGCGAATAAATAAGCACGATGCCGTTTTGGCCTGGCTCTCTAAAATTACAACCGTGCCACTGGTTCATGTTATTTTAATTCATTTCATTTTCTTTTTTCAAACTTTATTTAATTTGATTACATGATCTTGTAAAATTCACAAATCACTCATTTCTTGTCCAAATTTTGTGAGGTTTTTTTCACCATGCTCCTTGTAATGTGTAGAATTTAATCATGATTTTTGTGATTGTTGTGCACGTGTGGAAAATTAAAATGCTTAGGGATTGATTCAATGTGTCACATTTGAACATGTCTTACCATATCTTTCATAAAATGATGATGCTTTCAAAGAAATGGATGAAATTTTTTGTGCATATTCTGGACACTTTGATGGTGATTTTCATGTAGAGTTTATAATTTTTGGATACCTGGTTGTTGAGATATGAATTTTTGAATAGAGGTGTGACAATTTGTGTCACACCAAGCTTGATGAATTTCATGATTTTATTTGCCTTGCTTAGGGTTGTTGAATTGAGCCAATTATTTGCATGTTTGAGCATTGGTATGTTGAGAATACATGAGAATTTTTCTGGATTTATTGATGGCATTTCCTAATTGATTGGAATTTTCTCCTCTGTTTGGTCATTTTGGTGATTTGTTTTGTGACACATGTTACCATTTGATTTGTGAATTTCTGATCATTGATTGTATGAGTGTGAAATTTGGTATGAGCATTGTAGACACACTATAGGTCATTGTGGTTTTGATCCCATTCATTTATCATGTATTGTCACTGATTTATGATTTTTGGAAGTTGATGTTTGTTTGGATACCATGTGTTGGCTTGCTTGAACTTGTCTGAACTTTATGAATTTAATTTCCATACTTCCATTGATCCAAATGAGCTGAAAATTGATATGCTACTCATTGAATGTGTTCTGTTTAGGTTGGAATTTTTGTGGAATTTATTGAGTTGTGTTTGATATGGATTTGATTGTGATCATTCTGTTTGGTCTATTGATGTTGCAAATTGCATGTTTGATACTATTTTGTGCATAAAATGATAATGGTGATTGATATGAGCATGGGACCAATTGGTCTTGCTTTTAAATTGTTTGAATGTGGTTTTGGATAATTTTCACTTGCTGTTTTGATTTTTTCATCTCCTTTGGACCCTAGGCTTGGCCTAGTGGTCTTGTTTCTCATGGTTGGTTTGGATTTTCAGGTTGAAATGCAAAAGGCTTAAGGAGAAAATTGCAAGCTGATTAAATTGAGTTTTGTTTGATGTTGTAAACTAACATTGGTTTTGTGTTGTAGGGTTTGATGCTTGAGCTTGGGCTCATGGCTTGCACTTGTGTGCATTAACTTGTGTTTGACTGTACAGATTAACATTTGCTGTTTACTGTTGGTTTGTCTGAGTACTGATGATACTTGATTGATTCCAGGTACCATAGTCGCTTTAGTTCTTTAAGAACTTGTTGTGCTGCTGCTTGGTTGTATAAACCAGTTGAGGTAGACTCTCTTGTCTCCATGTAGTCTGGAAGACCTGGCCTGTTACTTGGCCAAGCAACTGTCTGAAGTCCTCCTTAAGAGGCGATGTTTGTGATTGTTTACTTTTGTGCCAAGCAGGTAAAGACCTCTATGAGGCAATTGGCGGAACCCAAGGGATATGCAATCTATCCCCCGCTATTCTGTTGAGTCGTCCCTCTGCTCACACCACTGTGTTGACGCATTGGGACATTAACCCAAGATCTTGTGTTGTTGCCCAGTCGAGTCAGAGTCTTGAGCGTAGAAGGGTCCCTCCATTCTGGACCCACGCTCCTTTGTCTGAAGCTCTCCCTGGCCAGGGATAAGAGCTGTGAAGTCTAATCTTCACTCACCTTTCATCTGCTTCACCCTGACTCTCAATGTCAGGGTTAAGAGCGAACACTACCTTGTACAGATGACTTGCCTCGGCAGTCCACCCTTGTTTGAGCCTCACTTGACTGGATATAGTGTGTGCTATGTGAAATGTTTGTTTTATTTTGATTGATGCTTGCATGCTTGTTTTTCCTGGTTAGGATTAGCTTGCTGTTGTGCAAGTAGGATAGAAACCACAACATAGGGCAATGACGCATGATAACACTAGGCTCGAGTACAGCTCCCTGGTAGTGTGTCTCCCTTTGTATCTGGTTAGAATTTCTTTCCCGTTCAGGGGAACTACGTCGCCCTGATCCTCATACCAGATGAGGTACGTAGGCAGGAGACCGTGCGAGGTCTCTCCGGGCACTTTTTTTTCTTTTTTGTGTGTGTTAGCTTGTTTCTTCTTGTGTGTCAGGATATGGATGTAAGCCCAGCGATTGGCTGTCCGTATCTTGATTGTGTTTGTTTGGTTCGGAAGCCGATGTAAGCCCAGCGATTGGCATTCGGGTTCCAGGTTTGCCTGTGTTTGTGTGTGTCTTGTTTGGCGTGCGTGAGCCGAACTACGGCAGCTCTGATTCTCGTTCCAGACGAGATACGTAGGCATAGGATGCAATGTCCTAGCGAGCCCTCTTCCTCTTAACCCCACCTGTGTTGTCTTCGGTGAGTATGTGTGTGATGTTTGTTTAGCAACCTTTTCTTTCTTTTAGAGCGTGGATCCCATCGAGTACGACGGACGTGAGGGGTGCTAATACCTTCCCCTTGCGTAACCGACTCCCGATCCCATCTCTTTGGTCGCGAGACCATGATTTTTCCAGGTTTACTCTGAGCGTTTCCTTTCCCTCTTTTGGGATAAATAACGCACGGTGGCGGCTCTGTGTTGTTTGTTTTAGCCCGCCGGTTGTTTTTCGCGGATGCGGCACCGGCTTACCGATGGAATTCGCCCATGATGGAATAGGCATCAAACCAGAGCAGTGATCAAAACTGAAACTGCTTTCGGAAGCTTACCATTTGTTATGACGTGAGCTGCCTCAAACCAGTACGCAATTAAGCGTTGTAGTCGGCACCGATCCTGCAACATTGCCAACAATTTGCATCAGTTAACACTGTTACATCCACTACGCCAAAAAAGGTTTTTTAACAGTGCATCTTAGACAGCGCTTTTGAAAGAAAGAGCTGTCTAAGGTTAAGATAAAAATAAAACACGGAAAATGTTCTAAAAAAATAATGAAAGCGCTTTTAAATATAGACCTTAGTCAGCGCTTTTGAGAAAGCGCTGTTTAAAGTCTTTCAGTTTAAACCACATTTTATTTTCTCTTTCTCTCTTTCGTATTTGTATTAAAACAAACAATTTGTTTTCAACCGCCGCCGTCAAACCCCTCTTCCTCTCATTCTCAAACTCCTTCACCTCCAGAAACTTCCACCAACACAAACGCTTCAGATACACCTCCTCCGCAACTAAATTCCCAATTTCCAATAAACCCCCCTCTTTCTCCGCCAATTTGGGGCTTTCTGGAAAAGCCCTAGTTTCTACCGTTCCACCACAGCCAGAACCAGAACAAGAACAAGAACAACCACAATCTTCCAAATTGCTCACTCTACCCACCATTCTCACTCTTGGCCGTGTCGCCGCCGTGCCGCTTCTTGTTGCCAGTAAGTGTTTCCCCTATTCTGCTCACTGCAACATTTTCATTTTCAATTTTATCTATTTTTGTATATAATTGTGTTCTGTGTAGCTTTCTATTTGGATGGTTGGCAAGGAACAGTAGCTACTACCACAATCTTCATTGCTGCTTCTGTTACAGATTGGCTTGATGGTTACATTGCTCGCAAGGTTATTCAATTCATTTCAAACACCACTAACTAACCCTATATTTTTCTTCTATCACTTTTTTCTTTTACTAAATTTGTTGCTTGCAATGCAGATGAATTTAAAATCTTCATTTGGTGCATTCTTAGATCCTGTAGCTGATAAGGTATTTCTTCCAATTCTTAACTTTTGATGCAATTGCAATTGCATACCGAAAGGCACATGTTAATGAATCTAAAAGTAGAAAATTTGTATTGAAACTAATAATGTTAAACATGCATGTGTTCTACTCAATGCAGCTTATGGTTGCTGCCACATTGGTTTTATTATGTACTAGACCTTTGGATGTTGGTTTGTTTGCACAAGCACCCTGGTTACTACCTATACCTGCCATTGCCATCATTGGCAGAGAGGTAATGAATGCTTATCTGACTTCTAATGCATGCTTTACTAATAAGCTCTTCTTTACATCACTGGGAACTGTGTGAGGGTCCTTCTTCATGTATCACTAAATTCATGCATCTTAATTGTTTTGTATTATTATATTTCTTTATTTTGTTCCATTTTTCATATTTTGTTCTTTGATGTTTTGTTTGTAACGTGTTTATGTGTACTAATGAATGAACTCTTACTACACCAACTTACCTTTACAATTAAACTGGTGTTCACTGTAACAGTCAAAGAATAAGAATTACTAATGATGTTATTTTTCATACTACTGAGTGAACTGGGCCGAAGCCAAGGTGGGTTAGATAATCAGTTTGTGTGTGGGAATGGAGATTTTTCAAGCATTTGATGATCTATTGTTTTAATCTACGGTGCTCTGGGAGCGAAATCTCTGATAGTTTAATTAGGGGTGACATTTTGTTTCCATCTTGTGTATATACCTGTAATTGTATTTTGCTTTGGCATGTTGGTGATGCATAATTAGTATATAATTACCCAAAAGCTTAATTCTCTGACTCACTGAGATCCATATTTATATGGTAAATTAGCCATACTCGTGTATTTTCATTATGCTTTTGAGACATCATACTTTGCCCTGATTTACTGGTTTTGCATTAGTGACCAAATCAGATACCTTATAATTTTGGACTGAACTGCACTTGGACATTGTGAACTTGCCATGATTAAATGAGTTGGTTAACTGAACTTATTAACTTTCTATGGAATGATGAGTTTATTGTATTGAAAGTGGTGATTAGATGGAAAGCAAAACGACTAGTTGTTGTTAATACCATGATGCACTGTGGTATTGAACTGCTTGTTGGAGATTTTTATAGGCATGCTGCTGGTTGGTATGGCAGACTGGCTAGGGTTAGGTTCAGTTCATCCAAAGAAACTGTTACTAATTAACTCTGTTTAAAGACTGTCAGTTCTTGTGCAGCTGGTTGAAAATGAATTGTTCGGTTATGCCCATAAGAGTGCTATCAAATGAGAGCAGTATCAAATGAGTTATGTTATGCCAGAATCAGTGTTTGCACCCTAGTGTCAAAGGATATATCAAATGAGAGCAGTATCCCGAGATTTAGTTCAGAGATATTTGGTTATTTCTGTTATGCCTATAAGAGCAGTATCACATGAGTTCTGTTATGATTTTATAGAAATTTTGCACTTTCTTCAACATGATTGTAGGCATCAATGTGTTCACCTTGGTAACAGGGTCTGCATCATTGTTTTTTTTCTCAATTTGATCTTCTAAGTCTCAGATTCACTGCAGCTTGAGATGGTAGATATATTTCCAGGTGGAAGAGGTAAGCTTTTCACTTGTCTCACTTTATGTTGCTCGGTTTCATGGACCATGCTTGTATCCACAATTGTGGATTCACAAAATTCGGTTTGCGCTTTGAATCGGGAGATTGAAACAAAGGACATTGTTGTGTACTTTACACACCATCTTGGCTTTGATTGTTTTGCAGGACTGATCATTTGTGTTTATGGTGGCAGGACTGGATTTTCACTCTAGAAAGACACTGTACTGTTAGAGGATAGAAACTATCTGTTTAACTATTAAGTGGAAATGTTTCGTATATTCTCATGTGCTATATCGATTTGGTAGGTGAGAGAGATAACTTCAATATGGCAGACAGACGAGCTTAGGCGCCAAAAACCCACTCCGGTTGATGAAGCTAGAGCTGGTAAGTTTCTCGAGTATCAAGGTTTTCTAGTTCACGTGAAAAGAAAAATAACAACTTGGCATATAATAACATTTTTTTTATCTTCCAAGGTTTGAATATAGTGGAGCAATCACTCTGGAAAGCTGTTCCTCATTATTTGCGTCGAGTCAGCAATGCTTTAAAGAAGGTCTATCATTTTTACTTCATGGTCAATTAGCTGCATTTAAATAAAATGACAGAATCCCAAACAGGAAAGTCCGGTTTTCAGAAGCTTTTAGAGCCACAGCTTCCTCAACTTCCTGGAATTGCTCCTTATAGAGTTGTCTTGGGAAATGTAAAGGATAAGGTATTGCTTCAGATTGATTCCGGTGATGAGTACTTGAAATCACATATTTTCGGTTTTGATATAGCAACTCGCAATTTGAGTTTAAAATCACCATTCAAATAAATGCATGAAATTTGTGTGTTCAGCTTGAGAGGAGCCGTAGACGGTTAGAACTTCTTCTTGAGGATGTTGCATGTGACTACGATCCTTTGGATTATTATGAAACTGCTGACCAGCTTTTGGAACCTCTGCTTCTCTGCTATGAATCTCTGGTACTCTTTCTCATTCCCTCTTTTTCCTGAATGGTTTGTCCACACTCCACAATTGCTATTTAACCTTCCGTGTCTTCAGCAATCATACGGATCCGGGGTGCTAGCTGATGGTCGACTTGCTGATCTCATTCGTAGAGTTGCTACCTTTGGAATGGTTCTAATGAAGCTTGACTTGCGCCAGGTCTGATTTGTATTTGATTTTTATCATTTCTGTAGTAATCAACTATGTTCTAAAACGATCTGTATTACAGGAATCAGGGAGACATGCTGACACGCTTGATGCAATCACAACGTATTTGGATATGGGTACTTACAGTGAATGGGATGAAGAAAAGAAATTAGATTTCTTAACTAGAGAGCTGAAAGGGAAGAGGCCACTAGTTCCTGTCAGTATAGAGGTGAGACAGTTAAGAGTTTTCACTTTTTATACAATGTACCGAGTCTTGACCAGTTATATTACCACCATTGTGATATTTCTAATTTACCGAGGCCTGTGATCTATTCAAAGTTCTTGCTATTTCTGATTGGTATCTTGATTTTTTTAGGTCCCGGCTGATGTTAAAGAAGTCTTGGATACATTCCAAATTGCTGCTGAACTAGGGAGTGATTCACTTGGAGCTTATGTGATCTCTATGGCCTCAAGTGTATGACTAATTGCTTATGGCTACAACTTGTGCTAAATCATTAATCAATCCTCAGATCCTTCATTTTTCTATCTAATTATTAATGAAATTTTATCCACTTTTTCTTGATTGTCAGGCAAGTGATGTTCTTGCAGTTGAGCTTTTACAAAAGGATGCACGGCTCGCTGCTACTGGAGAGTTGGGAAGAGCATGTCCTGGTGGAACGTAAGTAGGAAACCTTAAGTCGAACTTATTTATCTTTCAATTTGTGTGATCGAAATGGTGCTTTAGATGAAAAATTACTTGTCTATTATGTTTGTTTTGTGAATATTTGAATCTTATGACGTGTTTACAACAGGTTGCGGGTTGTCCCTCTATTTGAAACCGTGAAGGACCTAAGAGAAGCTGGTTCAGTTATCCGGAAACTTTTATCAATAGACTGGTACCACGAACATGTCATTAAGAATCACAACGATCATCAAGAGGTACCTTTTTAATCCGAGGTGTATTTGATTTTATGTTATAGTTATCATGTGAAATTCATTTGATAGTGTTGTAAATTTGTATATGCAGGTTATGGTTGGATATTCTGATTCTGGTAAAGATGCTGGACGCTTCACTGCTGCATGGGAACTTTACAAAGCTCAGGAGGATGTTGTTGCTGCTTGCAATGATTACGGTATTAAAGTTACACTGTTCCATGGCCGTGGAGGCAGTATTGGCCGGGGTGGTGGCCCTACATATCTGGCTATTCAATCCCAGCCACCCGGATCTGTGATGGTAGGTTATACATTTAGCTTTATCATTGTTAATTTTTTTTCTTTCTAAAAATGTTCTGCTTGATGCGAAGGTTAAGAGGGGACGCGGTTGTAAAATTTTCCCATGGTGCATTGCAGGGCACACTTCGGTCTACTGAGCAGGGAGAAATGGTAGAGGCCAAGTTTGGGTTACCACAGATAGCTGTTAGACAACTTGAAATATACACAACCGCAGTACTACTCGCAACTCTTCGTCCGCCTCTCCCACCAAGTTGTGGTTGGATTCATAGAATCTGACTACGATTGGAGTTTTGGACATTTGAAAGTCGTGGAGCGTTGGTGTATGCTAAGGACAAGTTTCAAGTGGATTTTTATTGTTGTACTTGAATTCCAAGTGTTTTGAATTAGGATTGTAATGTGAGTGTGGGAAATGAATGTATGAATTGGGCTAAAGTCATCCCACTTCCCCAATGTGTATATAATGTTGTATTGTTTTATTTCTCTATTTGTTTTAGACACTAACCCAGGAGTAAAATCCACCATTTCTGAAAAAATACAAAAATATGACTCCATCCAACGTCGAGTATTTTCTCAATAAACAAATCAATTCATTTCGCCCTCCTATTCTATTCCTTTTCTTTCAAACTTTCATCAAATGCTTGATTCAACGTCAAGCCATTTTCTCTAATAAAAAATCAAAAATATTAATTCATAAGTCAAGACTTTTTTCAATAAAGATGGAAGTGGAACGTGGTGTATACCACGCACTCCTGAGACTAGGATTCGAGATGTATATCTCGCCAATCCTAGCTCTCGCCATCATCCAATTTACCCACTTTGTTTTCTCAAACACTCATTCAAATCTTTCTCAAACGTCCATCAATACTTGATCTAGGTCAAGTCATTTTCACAACAAAAACTCAAAATACCTAATTCTTATTTAACACTTTTTCAATAAAGGTGGAAATGGAACATGGTGTATACCATGCACTCCTGAGGTTAAGATTCGAGACGTATGCCTCGCCAATCTTAACTCTCGCCATCGCCTAAAATTGTCAATGCGGTTTCTCCAAACCCTTTCTCAATCAAAATCAAAACACTTAATTCTCTATTAAACACTTTTGCAAATAAAGATGGAAATGGAACATGGTGTATACCATGCACTCCTGAGGCTAGGATTCGAGATGTATATCTCGCCAATCCTGGTTCTCGCCATCACTCAAAGCACATCCAACCAATCAAACTCTTTTTCTCGCCGCCGTGCGACCAATCAAAAACCTTTTAAAATGAAAGATATCTTGTCTTAAGAGATACAAAACAATGTTTCGGCCACGATTGTTGAGTAGAGATAGATGACGCTTTTCCGAATATAGATTTGTAAATCCTGACACTTAAGTACATATTGCATGACAACTCTAGGGTAGAACTTCCCCATTTCTTTTAGACCTTCCGTGCGTCTCCGATCTTGTGGCATGTCAATCCATCCTATTGCAGAGAGGTAACTGCCTAAGACTCGATTCAGCGAGCTGCGACACCTGCTGCTAGGATGTGAACACATTGCCCACTCTCCTTTGACACAACTGGTGTCCTCCTTTTGTAAGTCCATATTCAGATGGCAACCCCTATGTAGCCGAACTACGGCAACTCTGATTCTCATGTTCAGATGAGATACGTAGGCACAAGATGCGATATCTTGCCGAGTTTGACTAACAACTAACAACTAATCCTTGTTTGCTTTCGCCCTTGTTGCGATCCTTTCTCTCGCCCTCGTTGCGATTGAGACATTCCCTTTCTCTTGCCCTATTTGCAATCGAGACCCTTATTCCCGTAGTTAGTTGAACTACGTTTTACTCTGATTCTCATTCCCGATGAGATACGTAGGCATAAGACGCGATGTCTTAGCGAGCACACATCTCTTTAACCTATAGGTACCCGAGCTACGAAGACTCTGATTCTCATATTCAGATGAGATACATATGCAATGGATGCGATATCTATGCGAGTCATTTTTCTCTTGACCCTTTTAGTAAATAGTACATTAGATAAACACACACCCTTTAGACAAGAACAACAAGAGTGGATCCCGTAGAGTACTACGGATGCGTAGGGGTGCTAATACCTTCCCTTCGCATAATCGACTCCTGAACCCAAGATTTGGTTGCGAGACCTTGTCTTTTCCTCTCCTTCTTTTCAGGTTTACTTCGAGCGTTTCCTTTCCCTCCTTTGGGATAAATAACGCACGGTGGCGACTCTTCTGTCATTTTCTTTCGCCGGTTGTTTTTTCGCACACTGTATTTTTCAGTTTGCGACAGCTGGCGACTCTGACAGTGCAACCCGACAGATGTTCAAGCAGATACAGCAGTCCTGATTTCCATGTCACTGCATTGCATCACATCATTTTGCATTCATATCACTTAATACATGTTTATCTATTCCCAGGGGTTTACATCTTCTTCTTGATTCCGGTCGGGGTTCTCTTGTTCTTATACGATGGACATTGGCAGAAAGAGACACGTCGCCTACAAGTTTCCTGTGGTTTGTCTGGAGCCTATTCAACAGTTGATGAAGTTAATGGATCCTGATTCTCTAGAAGGATTCCGAAAGGATTACGGTTTGATTCTAAGTTTCGTCACGGTTCTTTCCAAGGATCAACATGATGCTCTATTCACACTGCTGCAGTTCTATGACCCTCCATTGAGGTGTTTCACATTCCCGGATTATATTTTGGTCCCTACTTTGGAGGAGATTGCCAGTTTTCTCAGAGTTCCTATCAAGTCACAGTTGTTGTTCTACAGTTCTGAGTTTCTGCCCGATCTCAGCATGGTTGCTTCGGCCACATATTTGGGGAAATCAGTCTTGAAGGCTAATATGTGTCAGAAGGGAGGAGTCAGTGGTTTTCATTTGAGTTTCTTGCTGGGAGAAGCAAAGAAGAAACTTGAAGATGGTGACCAGAGGGGTTTCAATGCTGTGTTGGCTCTTTGTGTGTATGGGATTGTCCTGTTCCCTAATGTTGCCAAATTTGTGGACATGGACGCAATACGCCTCTTCGTGTTGGGAAATCCAGTGCCGACCTTGTTAGGAGATTTCTTTCATTCGGTGCACCACAGGAATGAGAATAGAAAAGGAGGATTGTTGAATTGTTGTGCGCCTTTGTTTTATAAGTGGTTCAGTTCTCACCTACCCAAATCAGGAGCGTTCGTTGATGTCGAGGACTCGTTGAGTTGGTCGAAGAGATTGATGGGGTTGAGAGCTAAAGATATTTCTTGGTGGTCTGACCAGAGCTTGCTTCGGGCGGATATTATTCACAGTTGTGGGAACTTCCCAAATGTACCGTTGGTAGGAAGAAGAGGAGGAATCAACTATAATCCTTCTCTAGCGGTTAGACAGTTCGGATATGCTTTAAGAACTCCGCCTTTGGAAAAGGACGTGGAAGAATCACTGTTTTTCCATTCTTCGCCTGATTTGACTGTATCCCGTAAGGCAGCTGAGGCCTGGCTCAAGGTGATCAAGAGAGGAAGAACTGTGCTTGGAAAAGGAGATTGTAGAACTTACCCTCAGTATGGAGAGTGGCTTCAAGGAAGAGTCGAAGAGTTAGGTCTGCCGTTTCCTATAGAAGAACCTTTGTATCCACCTACTCCTGCGCAGTTAACAATGGTGAGCCGAGAGGAGTATGACAAATTGAAGAAAGCCATGGAGGAGCTTCAAATTGAAAACTCGGAGTTAAGTGTGAAGTTGCAAGACTATATGCATCAATTCCATGAGGCAGAATATCAGAAGGGGGAAGCCGTCAGATTGCAAGGGGAAACAGAAAGGAAATTAGCTGTGGAGGTGGACTTCTTCAGGAAGACAGACAAGGCCTTGGGATCATCCAGTTCTGAGTTGAAGCGAGTCAAGCAACAATTAATGGATGCTCATGGTAAATTGGCAGGGTGGCAAGAGCGATGGGATGCATTTTCAACTTCTCGGAAGGAAAAGGAGGAGGAGATGGTGACCGAACTGACTGGTCAGATGGAGAAATTGAAGACTTTGCTGAAGGAGAAGAACAATGAGCTTCTGTGCGCCCGTTCTACCAATGGTTACATCACCGATCAACTCAATGAGGCTCGAGGACAGATTGAAGAACTTAAGGTGTTGGCGGGTTTGAAGAAATCCAGACTTGAAGAGGTATTCGGAGAAGATGATGGGAATTACTACAGAGAGCACATCAACGAGTTGGATGGAGTTATTCACCAAAGGAATCTGCTTATCCGGCGTTTGATAGAATTCCCAGATTATCCTGACACGATAGCATTGCTGGCTGAAGTGAGGAGCAGTCCTCATGGTTTGTACACAGGAGGCTGAGTCCTGATTATTGCTCCTCCCTTTTACTTATTGCTTTGTTGTTGTGTAGTGATGATCCACAGGCTTGTTGTGGAGATCCTCTTTTGATGTACTTTCGGCTAAGGCCCCCTTCCTTGAACTTGTTTGTATGATGGTTTCCCTTATTTGCATCTTGATCTCAGAAGTTTATCCGTGACTCGGTCTTCTTGCACTATTCACCTGATGTGAGACTGGAATCAAGGGGGTAGAATACCTTTTGGATTTGATAAACATGTCATTGCATTTACATATTCATTTTCATATCTTGCATAACAGGTACCGCTGCGGTGTTATATTATTTGGTGTTCCACAAGCAGGATAGCTGATTCAGGAATTCACCGGTAGGTACCCGCAGAAACCAGCAGAAAGCTATGGAGGGTCTACAAGCAGAACTTGCTGAGATGAGGGTCCGCATGAACCAATTCATGGATGTGGTTCAGGGAGTAGCTCAAGGACAGCAAGAGATTAGACAAATGATACAAAGGAATCCCGCAACTACTCAACCAGAGGTCGTGACTGATCCTCCAATCGCAGAGGTTAATGGACCGGGGCCTGTCCCGATCCCACATAACAACCACGATCAACAACCCATTCACGATGATCAAGATGATCAGTTCTTGCTGCCAGAAGACTTTGGTTTGGGCCATGGTATGGATCCCATGTTCAGGAGATTAGAGGAGAGGCTGAAGGCGGTAGAAGGACAAAACCCCCTGGGGGTAGATGTTTCTGACTTGGGATTGGTCCCAGGCGTGAGGGTCCCACCGAAGTTCAAAGTCCCAATCTTTGACAAGTACAATGGTAGCTCTTGCCCGAAGACCCATGTGCAAGCCTACTTCCGAAAGATGGTTGCATACTCTGATGATGAGAAGCTACTTATGTACTTCTTCCAGGACAGCCTAGCTGGGGCATCCCTGGAATGGTACATGAGGTTGGATAGAGCCCACATCCGTTGCTGGAGGGATTTGGCGGAAGCTTTTGTGAAGCAATACCAGTATAATGCAGACATGGCCCCGGACAGAACTCAACTCTAGAACTTGTCTCTTAAAAGCAATGAGTGCTTCAGGGAATACGCTCAACGCTGGAGGGAGACAGCTTCCCGTGTTCAACCTCCCATGTTGGAAAAGGAAATGGCCAACATGTTCATGAATACGTTGCCTGGACCTTACCTGGAGCGTCTGGTGGGTTGCAATGCCTCCAACTTTGCTGATGTGGTCTCTACCGGAGAGAGGGTAGAAAATTACCTGAAGACCTACAAGAGCCACAATGGAGGTGGATCCTCATCAGGAGTAAAGAAGCCGTTTATGGGAGTACAGAAGCAGAGGGAGGGGGTGTGAAATTCTATGTCTTCATATCAAAACCGGAGGAATAATTTTCAAAACTATCATCAGCGACCGTATGTTGCGGCTGTGACCATTCCAGCTGCAGCACCACTACAACAACAACAACCACAACGTCAACAAACTCAGTATCAACAACAACAACCAGGTAACAGACCCGCCTATCAACAGAGGCAAAGGATGATGGACCGGCGTTTCGACACTCTTCCGATGTCGTGCGCTCAACTGCTTGCTAGTCCTCAACAGCAACTTATGCAGCTACGCACTCTGGCTCCTCCTGTTGGTAGACTTCCGGTGGGTTACGATGTCAACGCTAGGTGTAGCTTCCACTCTGGGGCACCTGGCCACAATATTGAGAACTGCAAAGCTTTTAAGCACGTAGTTAAGGACCTCATAGATTCAAAGGCTATCAACCTTGCACCGGCTCCTAATGTCGTCAACAATCCCATGCCACAGCATGGTGGTGCAAACGTGAATATGCTGGAAGAAGAAGCCAAGTCTGTTAAGGATGTGTTGAAGTTGAAGACTCCGTTGTTGGAAATTAAGGAATGCTTGCTGAAGGTCGATGTTTTCCTCGGTTGTGGGAAAGGTTGTTTTGATTGCGCTACACAGGGTAAGGATTGCTTGAAGCTGCAGCAGGGTATTCAGGTCTTGCTTGACAATGGTACCCTCCAAGTTGAAGACTTGTCTGTCAAAGAGTTTGCTGAAGGGGTAGTTGAAGAGGTATTTGAAGATGCTGTTGAAGAATTCACAGATGTTGTTCCTGCTGACTTTGTATTTCCCATTGATGTATTTAATTTTTCAAATGTTGTTGCTGATATACCAAACAATGTGTCTGATTTTGATGTAACTGAACTTGATTCCGGTGTTCCGGATGTTTCTGTTTCAATGAATGAGATTCCTGAGTATGACTATGATGTCGCTACTATCACCATCTTTTACCCGACTAATCAGATCAGTGTGCCAGAAGCGCAACCAGTTCCACCAGTGCGACCGACCGCTATGACAATCACAACCTCTGGTCCTTTACCTTTCACCAGTGAAAGGGCCATTCCGTGGCATTATGGGGGGAGTGTATACACACACGATCATGGGGTGGGACAACCTTTGAAGGTAGAAGAGGGTCAAAAGTCTGAACTCGAAGTTGAAGGTCCCGCAGTGGACAATGTTGGTGGAATCGGGCGATTCACCAGGAGTGGCAGACTATTCTCGCCACCCGTTACCCAAAATAATAGTGCTGATTCCGCGGTTAAGGCCAAAGGCAAACAAGTTGTAAATGAGGGCACTTCTGCACCCCAGACTGGTTCTGAGCCCACTTTTGCGAAGGATGTGGACGAGCTTCTGAGAATCATAAAGAAAAGCGATTACAAGGTAGTCGATCAGTTGATTCAGACGCCGTCTAAGATATCCATTCTCTCACTCCTGTTGTGTTTAGAGGCACACAGGAAGGCACTTCTAAAAGTCCTTAATGCTGCATATGTGCCTCAGGAGATCTCAGTAAACCAACTAGAAGAGATCATTGCAAATGTTCATGCAAGCAACGGGTTAGGTTTTACTGATTCTGACTTAACACCAGCTGGACGCAACCATAATAAAGCTTTGCATATCTCAATGGAATGCAAAGACACCGTGTTATCTCATGTTCTGGTGGATACAGGTTCCTCTCTCAATGTGCTACCCAAGAGAGCCCTGTCAAGGTTAGAAGTAGAAGGTTTGGTTTTGAAGCCTTCTAATCTCGTGGTGAAAGCCTTCGATGGTTCTAAGAGGTCGGTGTTTGGAGAGGTAGAATTGCCAATTCAGATTGGATCACAAACCTTCAACACCGTATTCTATGTGATGGATATTAGTCCCTCGTACAGTTGCCTTCTAGGTCGTCCTTGGATCCACAATGCTGGGGCAGTCTCCTCAACACTGCATCAGAAGATCAAGTTCCCAGTCAATGGAAGAATTGTCACCGTCTGTGGTGAGGAAGACATACTGGTAAGTAACCTGTCTAACTTCAAGTACGTAGAGGTAGAAGGTGAAATTCATGAGACTCTCTGTCAGGCCTTTGAGTTAGTTCAGATCAAGGACGCAGCTCCGGTGGAAGGGGTTAAAGCAGGAGCCCCTATCTCATCTTTCAAGCAGGCGCAAGCCTTGGTGGATTCAGGTGTTGCTCCCGGTTGGGGACGTCTGTTGGAATTACCAATGAAGGACGACAAGTTCGGGATTGGGTATCAACCAGCGCTGACTTCTACAACTTCAGCACTTCAGACTCGTCAGAGGCCAATTACTTTCTCTAGTGCTGGCGTCATCCAATATGGCCAGATCTCTGCGATCAACGATGAAAATGGAGATAGTGATTGCGACATCGACAACTGGGTGCGTCCGAGGATCCCTGGTGAAGTCATCAACAATTGGTCTTCCGAGGAAATTGTCCAAGTCACTCTTCTAGAGGAGTAATTTTTCTTTGTTTATTCATGCATGTCCAAGTCTTACGTTCCGCCCTGGGCGTAATGACTCATTGTAGGGCTCATCTATGTGAATACCTGCATTGTTTATCATAAATGAAGGACGTCTTTTGCATTCAAATATTTTGTTCACTGTCTTTCTATTTTTTGCAGTTTTCAAAATTTCAAAAGAATAAAAATATTTGGCAATGTTTTGTTTAGTTTTCACTCACTGTTCACACTCATAAGCACATACCATCACTCATGCAGATGCACATCACCGGATCCTATTGATAACGATTCTGCTATGGCTCGTTTCGACTTTGAAAACCCAATCTTCCAAGCTGAAGAAGAGGGTGATGAAGACTGTGAACTCCCTGAAGAACTTGCCAGGCTGTTAAAGCAAGAGGAAAGGGTCATTCAACCACATCAAGAGGCTACTGAAGTGATTAATCTCGGCACCGAGGATGCCAAGAGAGAAATCAAGATAGGGGTTGCTTTGGAAGACGATGTAAAGAAGGGGTTGATTGAACTGTTGCAAGAGTATGTTGACGTCTTCGCTTGGTCTTATCAGGATATGCCAGGGCTTGACACAGACATTGTGGTACACCGTTTACCTCTCAAAGAGGGTTGTCCTCCGGTCAAGCAGAAGCTCAGAAGAACAAGACCAGAGAAGGCTGTCAAGATAAAAGAAGAAGTGCAAAAACAGTTGGATGCAGGGTTTCTAGCGGTCACCAATTATCCGCCATGGGTCGCAAACATCGTTCCAGTACCTAAGAAAGATGGAAAGGTACGGATGTGTGTCGACTACCGGGATCTGAACAGAGCTAGCCCTAAAGATGATTTCCCATTACCTCACATCGACGTTTTGGTGGATAACACAGCTCAGTTCTCGGTATTCTCCTTCATGGATGGCTTTTCTGGCTATAACCAAATCAAGATGGCACCAGAAGACATGGAGAAGACAACTTTCATAACCCTGTAGCACCTCAAATTTGCACCCATCATTGTACATACATTCTCATATTAGGTCATAGCATATCATGGTCCACTGCATAGCATTGCATTGTCCCTTTGCCTCAAGTGCAAGTCAATCAGGAGAATTAGGTCAAACTGATCAGGAGATCAGTCAATCAAGCAAGCACAATTCTCAAGGAGCCAAGGCCCTAGGGTTGGTCCAGCATGTTCACATGACTTGGGGATCCATTTGAAGTGTTTTGGTCAAGGATTGGATGTTCAGAAGTCATCAGTCAATGCACAATCAGTCAGAAACCCTAAAAGTCAACTGTTGGTCAACTGTCCATTTAATCAGTGATTTGATGGTTGGATTTGGTTTGAGAGGTCTCATTCATGTCCATATAGGCCTCATGTATCATGTCAAACAACATCATGGAAGAATTTGAAGCCAGATCAGAAATTTCCAAAAATGGAAACTGGACCTGTAATTGAAACCTGCCAAAAATGGAAAGTCTTGATCCTCAAACTTACATCATGATACAAGCTTCAAATGAATTTTTGCCCAACATGAAAGTTGAAGATCTTGTTCTCCCATTTCCAAAAAGTCCAAGAACTCTCAATTCCCATGTATGGTTGGTAAGTTATGATCAATTCATTTTCAAAAATTCTTGAACTTCAAAAGGCCATATCTCTCAAACCATTTGGCCAATTTGGGTGGGGTTTTTTCCTACAAGTCACATTTGATCCCCTCTTTCCAAAAATGTAACTTTCATTCACCAAAACTTCACCAAGCAAAATGGCCTTTTTGAACTTGCCTTAATTAATTTCAAGTGAGTTGAATTTTGACTTTTCAAAATAATCATTTTTTAACCACTTGGGCAATCAAACATGTTCTGAAAATGCATTTGTGACATGAACCAAGCCCAAATTCGTGCAGTACACATAGCCATGCCTAACTTGCTTGAAATTTGGCCAAAAGTACACTTTTACCAACTCCATTCCATATTTTCATGAAGCTTGCTCAGTACCATTAAACACAGCATATATAATCATCATTTCCCTGCTGAAAAAACCCTAGCAGCAGCCACACATTCAAGACAGAAAAACTCAACTCTCTCAAAAACTCATTTTCATCATTCTTCAAAATCTGCCAAAAAACTCCAAATAACCCGAGCAAGCTTTGTTTGTTTCATCATCCAAGCATCATTTTGGACTCATTGCAACTTCATTTCCACAACTGTGAGGAGTTTTTGCCCGACTGTTTTCTTCACACATCATCCATGGCAGAACTCGGTTTAAGCATTTCCAAGGGTCATTGAGCCAAAACAACTTCACCATTCACCTCCTGGGAGTTGTTAAAGCATCTGTTTCAAGTGCATACGGCCAAACAACATCAGAATCACAACTGTTCATCAAGTTTGGTAAGTTTTCGACCATGGCCATTTGCAAAATTATGAGATGCTTATTGTAGATCTTTTTGTGCTGAGAATGATGAAGTTTAAATCAATGAAAATGGTTAAGTATGCTGAAAGTTATGCTGAGTTGAAAATTGATGTGTGAACATGTTTCTACTTTGTTCTTTCTTATGAGCCCGATTTCTTGAAAATGGTTGTTGGATTATGTATGGACATTGCTTGCTGGTCATGTTGATATCCTCATTTTTGGTTTCTGGGCATTTCGAAATTTTCGATTGATTGGAAGTGATGAAGCTACACTGTTCCATTTACAAACCCTAATTTTCCAGATTTTTGCCATTTCACGTGTTTTGCATGATGCTGTTTACTGTTCATTGCCCTCAACCAATCAGAACATTTCGTTCTGCCCTCCCTAAGCGCAGCGTTTTGGTTTAATGAGGCGCATATTTACCACCGTGCCACTCGGTCAACATGTTGACTTACCATTCCATGTTCTTTTGTTCATTTTATTCCATTTGATCACTCAACTTACAAAATTCATAATTCACTCATTTCAATTCCAAAATTCCTGAAAATTTTTGCATCTTGCTCACATGAATGTATAGTATTTTATCATGTTTTTTAATGATTTTTTGATTGGCTGGATTTTTAATGGCATTAGGGTTTGTAGAATGTGACCAAATTTTGTACATCTTGCCAAAACATTTGTGAAATGGTGATACTTTATCCAATGGCTCCCAAATTTTTTGTGCTTAAACTAGACACACTCCTGGTGATTTTGGTGTAGAGTATGTGAATTTATCATTGCTGGTTTGTGAGATATGATTTTTTGAATTAGGGTGTGACAATTTGTGTCACACCATTGATGTCCAACTTCATGATTTTCATTACCATGCTTCTTGAACTCAGATTGGTTTGAATTTTTGCATGAACCTACTCTTGGATGTCTAGTTTACATGTGAATTTTCTTGGAATTATTTGTGGCATTTCCTAATTGTTTGGGATTTTCTCCCCTGTTTGGTCTTATGTTGACTTTTTGTGACACATGTTGCCATTTCATTTGTGAAATCCTCATACTTTATTAGATGGACATGAAATTTTGCATGAGATTACTAGACATGTTAAGCTTTGCCATGGTTTTAGTCCCATTCATTTATCATACACCATTTCTGATTTATGATTTTTCTAAGTTGATGCATGTTTGGTTGACTTCTTTGAGCATGTTCAAAATTGCTTTGACTTTCTGATTTTCATTGACTGCCTTCCACTTGTCCAAATGAGATGAAATTTGACATGCTTACCGTGCTGTGGGTTGTGATTGACCATGATTTATTTGGTGATTTTTGGAAATGTTTGAGGTTGCTTTTGAGTTAAGTCTTGCTGTTGACTTCTATGAGCTTCTGTTTGCAACACTTTGACCTAAATTGTTCATGAAATGATGATGATGATTGATATGAATGTGAACCCAATTGGTTGTGTTTCTTAATTGTTTGAACATGATTTTGGATGCTTGCCCTTTGCTGTTTTGACTTTTTCATTCCCTTTTGACCCTAGGCTTGTCCTAGTGGTCCTGTTACTCACCTTTGAGCTCATGTTTTCAGGTTGACCAACAAATGACCAATGAGACCAATTCTTTTTGATTGAGCTTGCTTAAATATCATTGTCTAACTTGTTTGTTTTGTAGGTGGCTTGGCTCACATGCCTTAAGCCTTGTGCCTTGCACATCTACTTGCTTCTGATTAACCATTGGTGTCTGTTTCTTTTTGTTTTGTTTTGAAGTTGCATACTAACATCTGCTTGACCATTTCAGGTGCTTTTAGTTGCTCAGTTCCTTGTGAACTTTTGCTTTGCTTTGCTTGTATAAGCAATTTGCATTGAGGTATACTTCTAATCTTCATGTAGTCTGGAAGACCTGGCCTGTTACTTGGCCAGGCACCTGTCTGAAGTCCTCCTTAAGAGGCAATGTTTGTGATTGTTTACATTTGTCCTTGTACAGAGTCAAAGTCCTCCTAAGTGAAGAGGCAATTGGCAGAACCCAAGGGATAAGCAACCTATCCCCTGCTATTCTGTGTGTCATCTGCTTTGCTCACACCACTGTGTTGATGCATTGCAGATATAAACCCAAGATCTTGTACAATTGTACAGTTGAGTCAGTTTTAAATGTGTAGAAGGGTTCCCACTTTCTGAACCCACACATCCTTGTCTTAAGCTCTCCCAGGCCAGGGATAAGAGCTGTGAAGTCTTATCTTCACCCACCTTTCATCTGCTTCACCTTAGCTCCTCAATGGCAAGGTTAAGAGCACATTCACCCAGTTCCAGAGGTTTGTTTGTTGAGGTTGATATGACCCCTCGACTAAAACCTAACCCTTGTTTGAGCCACTTGCTTGTGTATAGTGTGTGCTACCTGTGCTTGTATGTTTGTTTGACTTGCTTCCTGTGCGAGTTAGGTTTAGTTTAGACTTGCTTCCTGTGCAAGTTAGGTTTTGCTTGGCTTGCTTCCTGTGCAAGTTAAGTGTGTGTGTGGCTTGCTTCCTGTGCAAGTCATGTTTAGGATAGGCTGGCTCCCTGTGCCAGTTAGCTAGAAACCTTAACTTAGGGATGATTTTGCATGATAACATCTAGGCTCGAGTCGTAGTCTCCCTAGTTGTGTCTCCCTCTGTTATCTGGTTAGGCTAGTCCTGTATCCCTCCGTAGGGGAACTACGTCGCCCTGATCCTCATACCAGATGAGGTACGTAGGCAGGAGATGAGCAGATCTCTCCGGGCGCCTGTGTCTTTGTTTTGTCTTGTTGTGTGCTTGGAAGCTGATGTAAGTCCATCGAGTGGCATTTGGGTTCCAGTGTGCGTGTATTTTGGTTCGGATGCTGATGTAAGTCCAGTGATTGGCATTCAGGCTCCACGTTTGCCTTTGCCTGTGTTTGTTTGTGTGCGTGTCGGCCGAGCTACGAATGCTCTGATTCTTCTTTGTCCAAGAAGATACGTATGCATAGGATGCGATATCCTAGCGAGCATGTGTCGTTTCCCCAGTCCGAACTACTTCGACTCTGATGTCTATGTCTGATAGACTAAGTAGGCCCAGGATACTATGTCCTGCCGAGTCAGTTTCAGTCAGTTTCTTTTGTCTCTTTCAGCCAGTGTGTGTGTGTGTGAGCAGCGTTTTAGCAACCATTTTCCTTCCTTTTGTGCGTGGATCCCGTAGAGTACTACGGATGCGTAGGGGTGCTAATACCTTCCCTTCGCATAACCGACTCCCGAACCCATTCTCTTTGGTCGCGAGACCATGTTCTTTCCAGGTTTACTCTGAGCGTTTCCTTTCCCTCTTTTGGGATAAATAACGCACGGTGGCGGCTCTGTTGTTCTTGTTTTCCCGCCGGTTTTTCGCGTGATGCGACAGCTGGCGACTCTGCTGGGGATATAAGAGAAGTTGACCTCTTGCTGGTCCATCTTCCCTAAGCGAGTCTCTCCTAGCGCTCTCTGGGATAGGGTTTGGTTGCTATTGGCTGTTATTTATTGCGTTCATTTGTATATATGTGCATTTATCGTTTGCATTTATTGTTTGCATTAATGTTTGCATTCATTCATTGTTTACCTGGCTGGCTAGTTGTCTGTTTCTCTCTGTTGGGGTGGGAGTTACATGAGGTAAAAGGCCCAATACCCAGGCCATGAGTGAAATCTAGGATACTTAGGAATAGAGTGATTCATGGGAAGCGGGTGGTATTGCGCCACTTAGCGGAACATTGATATCACGAGCAGTTCAGACCCTGGTGGGATATTATCGTTACATACTTCGGGTGTGTATATGATGATGTTCTGCGAAAGGTTATTTATGCTGCGTTTCTCTCGACCTTACCCTGGCCTAGATGACACCCGTGAGTGGGGAGGGAATGATCATTATTACAGGTACAGTTGGTGACTTGTTGGTGACTTGTTGGTGACTTGTGATCCTGTTGGTGATTATTGGTTCAGAATTTTGGGGTCTCAGATGACTTTGGGTTTCAGATGAATTTGTGGTTCCGAGTTCAAGCGAAGCTTTGATCCTGTGTTCGAGAGACACAGCCAACCAGTCGTGTCTGCATCATTTGCATCATAGCATATTTATTTTTCAAAAGAAACGCAATAAAAAAAAGATACAAAAAAAAGAGAAAAGGGAAAAAAAAAAAAAAAAACTAATCCCTGCATGCATATCATTTCTCAGGTACATTCCAGAGCTTGTTCACTGATAGAGATGGCAACAGTCCCAGAGTTGAAGCGGAAGACTTGTTCCTACAGCTTTCACCGTGAACCTTTGACGTCTCTGATTGAGTTGAGCAACCTTATGACCAGTGGTAACCAGAAGGGGTTGTTGACCAGTATGGAGATATTCTGACACTGTTGAAGATGGTAGTCGATCCGGTGCCGTTGCAGACTCTTCTACAGTTCTACGACCCAGAGCTTCATTGTTTCACCTTTCAAGATTATCAGTTGGCGCCTACTCTTGAGGAGTACTCCATTCTGCTGAGTGTCCCGGTCCGGTATCAGGTTCCTTTCTTGGATGTGCCCAAGGAGGTTGATTTCAGAGTTGTTGCCAGAGCTCTCCATTTGGGTATCAAGGAAGTCAGTGATAGTTGGAAGTCCAGTGGGGATGTTGTAGGATTGCCTTTGAAGTTTCTGTTGAGGGTAGCTAGAGAAGAAGCAGAGAAGGGAAGTTGGGAAGCCTTTCATGCTCAGTTGGCCGTCATGATCTATGGGATCGTCCTGTTTCCGAGTATGCCCAATTTGTTGACTATGCTGCAGTCAGTATTTTCATTGGAGGAAATCCAGTTCCTACTCTGTTGGCTGACACTTACTATGCTATTCACAGTAGGCATGGTAAGGGTGGGGCTATCAGGTGTTGTCTCCCGCTTTTGCTCAGATGGTTCTTGTCTCTTCTGCCAGTCAGTGGACCTTTTGTGGATGCTCAGAGCACGCATAAGTGGACTCAGAGGGTTATGTCTCTTACCTCCTATGATATCAGGTGGCAATCTTACCGGATGGATGTGCGTAACGTCATTATGAGCTGTGGAGGATTCCGTAATGTGCCACTCGTAGGGACTAGGGGTTGCATCAATTACAACCCGGTTCTTTCTCTTCGCCAGTTGGGGTTTGTGATGAAGGGAAGACCACTTGAGGCTGAGGTAGCTGAAAGTGTGTTTTTGAGAAGCAGAGTGACCCGGCTAGATTGGAGCAGATAGGGAGAGCTTGGAAGTCTATTGGTGTGAAGGATGGATCTGTCTTAGGGAAGAAGTTTGCCGTTGCTATGCCCGATTACACTGATTGGGTCAAGGAGAGAGTAGAAACTTTGTTGTTACCCTACGATAGGATGGAGCCGTTGCAGGAGCAACCACCTTTGATCCTTGCTGAGAGTGTGCCTGCGGAGCACTACAAGCAAGCCCTGATGGAGAATCGCCGTTTGAGAGGGAAGGAGCAAGATACCCAGATGGAGCTGTACAAAGCCAAAGCTGATAGGTTGAACTTGGCTCATCAACTCAGAGGAGTGCGAGAAGAAGATGCTAGCAGACTGAGAAGCAAGAAGAGATCCTACGAGGAGGTGGAGAGCATGTTAGATGCAGAACACCGGGAGTGCTTGAGGCTGCAGAGAGTTGAGGCCAGCTATCAGAAGAAGATCAGAGACTTGGAGAAGCAACTCAGAGATAAAGACATCCAGTTGAAGAAGGAAGTAGACTTGAGACAGGCATCAGAGAACCACCTTGGAGGAGAAGTGGTAGAGCTTAGACGACAACTGAAGGAGAAGATCACTCTTTTGCCAGAATGTTCAGAATGTGACCTGTTGATAGACCAGTGTCAGTACTTGAAGACTCTCATTCCGGGAGGCCGTTTGTCTTAGCTTGTATCTTTGATATGTATGTTGAGAATCACCTCCAGGCTTGTTGGATGGGATTCATTGTTGTACTCCGATTGTTTGGATTTTCTTTGTCGACTTTGTTGTATGATCCTGTTACTCATATAGATGAGGTTGTTGGTTTCACCTTGTACTCATCACTCTTGTGTATGTTGTTTCTGTGCTTCTATGTTGTTCTTGCTGCAGGTTGCCATCTTTTGAGGATGACTCAGGCTCTTTGAATGCCTGAGGAATGAACATATCATGTGCATCATACGCATCATTAGCACCATACTCATATCATTTTGCATAACAGGTGTTCTTGGTCGTGACTTCTCACTCTTGGTTCCTGTTCAGGCAGGATAGCTGATCAACGTCCGCACCGCTACTCAACAAGACTGAATCAACAGAGAGGTATGGATCAAGTTCAAGCTGAGTTGGCTGAGATGAAGGCTAACATGGCCCAGTTTATGAATATGATGCAAGGGGTTGCACAAGGTCAAGAAGAACTTCGAGCCATGGTTCAGAGACAAGAGGCTGCAATTCCACCGGTCAACCATGCTCCGCCAGAGGGAGGCCCGGTCAATGATAATAATGTTGCTGCTGCTGTACCCATCAACAACTATGCTGTAGGTGATGAGTTGGGGGGTATTCGAATCAACGGTCAACCTATTGCTCCAGATGCCGCTAATGCCAGAGCAGTCCGTGCCCCGGCCCGTAATCCTGTTCCGATTGTTGACAGACAAGAGGATATGTTTTCTCTGCTCAGTGAAGACGAAGACGTTCTGGGAAGGGTTGATGAGAGGGATCGTAAAGTTGATGCCCTTGCTGAGAAGATCCGAGCTATGGAATGTCAGAATTCTCTCGGTTTTGATGTTACCAATATGGGGTTGGTGGAAGGTTTGAGAATCCCTTACAAGTTCAAAGCACCGTCCTTCGATAAATACAACGGTACTTCTTGCCCTCGCACCCATGTGCAGGCTTATTATCGAAAAATCTCTGCGTATACCGATGATGAAAAGATGTGGATGTATTTTTTCCAAGATAGTCTATCTGGGGCTTCTTTGGACTGGTACATGGAATTGAAGAGAGATTCTATCCGATGCTGGAGGGATCTGGGTGAGGCCTTTTTGAGGCAATACAAACACAACATGGACATGGCACCGAGCCGGACTCAGCTGCAGAGTCTATGTCAGAAATCCAATGAGAGCTTCAAGGAGTACGCCCAGAGGTGGCGTGAACTGGCTGCTAGAGTTCAACCCCCTATGCTGGAGAGGGAGTTGACAGATATGTTTATCGGTACTCTTCAGGGTGTGTTTATGGACCGGATGGGGAGCTGCCCATTCGGTAGTTTTTCTGATGTTGTCATTTGTGGAGAGAGGACTGAGAGCTTGATTAAAACTGGGAAGATCCAAGATGCTGGTTCCTCTTCTTCTAAGAAGCCGTTTGCTGGGGCACCTCGTCGAAGAGAGGGTGAAACTAATGCTGTTCAACACCGCAGAGATCAGAACAGAAGTGAATACCGTCAAGCTGCTGCAGTAACCATTCCGGCACCTCAACCTCGTCAACAACAACAACAAAGAGTTCAACAACCGCAACAACACAACACAACAGCAACGTCCGTATCAGCCCAGACAAAGGATGCCTGATCGACGTTTTGATTCGCTACCCATGTCGTACGCCGAACTGCTGCCCGAACTACTCAGGTTGGGGATGGTTGAGTTGCGTACAATGGCTCCGCCTACAGTATTGCCTCCTGGGTACGACGCCAACGTCCGTTGTGACTTTCACTCTGGGGCACCAGGGCATCATACTGAGAAGTGTCGGGCTCTCCAGCACAAGGTCCAAGATTTGATCGATGCCAAGGCAATCAACTTCGCTCCAGTGCCTAACGTCGTAAACAACCCTATGCCTCAGCATGGTGGGCATAGAGTGAACAATATTGAGGGGAAAGAAGCTGAAGATCTGGTTGTTAATGTTGATGATGTTCAGACTTCTCTGCTAGTTGTGAAGGGCCGTCTGCTGAATGGGGGTGTCTACTCGGGCTGTGATGAGGATTGTTTGGGCTGTGCAGAATCTGAGAATGGTTGCGACCAGTTAAGGGCCGGTATCCAGGGTATGATGGATGAGGGTTGTTTGCAATTCAGTAGGGCTGTAAAAGATCGTGGAACAGTGTCAACTATCACCATTTACTTTAAACCGTCTGAAGGACGTGGACAAAGGGTCGTTAGTGCACCTGCAACAAATGGTACCCCAGTTACCATTTCCGTGCCTGTAACCATCAGTGCTCCAACTACTATCGCCGCGTCTGGAAGAAGGGCTGTTGAGAATAGTAGAGCCGTGCCGTGGAAGTATGATAATGCTCACCGCAGTTACAGAAGGGCTGAAAGTCAGACGAGACCAGTGAATCAAACTCCAGTGACAATTGGTTTACCGAATAGAGTTCCTGCAACTGTTGGTCCGGCTGTGGATAATGTAGGGGGTCCAGGAGGTTTTACCAGAAGCGGTCGTCTGTTCGCACCGCAGCCTTTGAGGGACAATAATGCTGAGGCTCTCGCCAAAGCAAAGGGTAAGCAAGCTGTGGTTGAGGAAGAACCTGTCCAGAAGGAAGCGCCCGAGGGGTCATTTGAGAAGGACGTGGAGGAGTTTATGAAGATAATCAAGAAGAGTGACTACAAGATTGTAGATCAGTTGAATCAAACTCCGTCCAAGATTTCTATACTTTCACTGTTGTTGTGCTCTGAGGCACACCGTAATGCCTTGCTGAAGATGTTGAATCTGGCTTACGTGCCTCAGGAGATTTCTGTCAATCAACTGGAGGGTGTGATGGCCAATGTGAGCACCAGGCATGGTGTAGGATTCACCAACCTGGACTTACCGCCTGAAGGGCGGAACCATAACAAAGCCTTGCACATCACCATGGAGTGCAAGGGGCAGTGTTGTCTCACGTATTGGTAGACACCGGGTCGTCGCTGAATGTGCTGCCTAAGCAGATTCTGAAGAAGATTGATGTGGAAGGGTTTGTGCTTACTCCCAGTGACCTGATCGTTCGTGCTTTCGACGGATCCAAACGTTCTGTGTGTGGGGAAGTTACCTTGCCTGTGAAGATAGGTCCTGAGGTATTCGATATCATCTTCTATGTTATGGACATCCAGCCCGCCTATAGTTGTTTATTGGGGCGTCCATGGATTCATGCAGCAGGGGCAGTCTCGTCGACTCTCCATCAAAAACTCAAGTATGTCTGGAACGGTCAGATTGTGACCGTGTGCGGTGAAGAAGAGATTCTGGTGAGTCATCTATCCTCGTTCAAATATGTTGAGGTGGATGGCGAGATCCACGAAACCTTATGCCAGGCGTTTGAGACTGTGGCTCTTGAGAAAGTGGCGTACGCTGAGCAGAGGAAGCCAGGTGCTTCAATTACTTCTTACAAGCAGGCTAAGGAGGTTGTTGATTCTGGCAAAGCTGAAGGCTGGGGCAAGATGGTGGATTTGCCTGTCAAAGAAGACAAATTTGGCGTTGGTTACGAGCCTCTCCAAGCAGAGCAGAATGGTCAAGCGGGTCCGAGTACCTTTACCAGCGCTGGGCTGATGAATCATGGCGACGTCTCTGCAACCGGTAGTGAAGACTGTGACAGTGATTGTGATTTGGACAACTGGGTTCGCCCGTGTGCACCAGGGGGGTCTATCAACAACTGGACGGCTGAAGAAGTGGTTCAAGTTACTCTTCTGACAGAGTAATTTTCTGTTGTTTTGTCATTTTGCATGAAAATCCTACGATCTGCCCAAGGCGTAGTGATTCATTGTAGGGCCTCATCATGTTTTAATGATTATCATTAATGAAGGACATTTTTTGAAATCAAACTTTGTGATCCCTGTCTTTCTTTTTTTGTTTTCATCCTTTTTCAAAAACAATAAAAATGGCAATGTTTTTTTTTTGTGACTTTATTGAACTCTTTTTCTAAAACAAAGCATTAAACATGCAGAAGCGATCTTATGGCATTCACTATGAACAGTTCTGTTATGGCTCAGTATGATTTCGACAATCCCATCTACCAAGCTGAAGAGGAGAGTGAGGAAGACTGTGAACTCCCTGCAGAATTGGTCAGATTGCTGAAGCAGGAGGAAAGGGTCATCCAACCTCATCAGGAGGAGTTGGAGGTTGTTAATTTGGGTACTGAGGACGCCAAAAGAGAAATCAAGATTGGGGCTGCTTTAGAGGACTCTGTCAAGAGGAGGCTGATTGAGATGCTGAGAGAATATGTGGAGATATTCGCCTGGTCATATCAAGATATGCCTGGGTTAGATACAGACATTGTGGTGCATCGATTACCTCTTAGAGAAGGATGTCCTTCGGTCAAGCAGAAGCTTCGTAGAACGAGTCCTGACATGGCAACTAAGATCAAGGAAGAGGTTCAGAAGCAGTGGGATGCAGGTTTTTTGGCTGTTACAAGTTATCCCCCATGGGTGGCCAACATCGTTCCTGTGCCGAAGAAGGATGGCAAAGTCAGAATGTGTGTCGATTACCGGGATTTGAATAGAGCGAGTCCGAAAGATGATTTCCCATTACCTCACATTGATGTATTGGTTGATAATACGGCTCAATCCTCGGTATTCTCTTTCATGGATGGTTTCTCTGGATATAATCAGATCAAGATGGCGCCAGAGGACATGGAAAAGACGACATTCATTACACCTTGGGGCACGTTCTGCTATAAGGTGATGCCATTTGGGCTAAAGAATGCTGGTGCTACCTATCAGAGGGCAATGACGACTCTTTTTCATGACATGATGCACAAAGAAATTGAAGTGTACGTAGATGATATGATTGCGAAGTCGCAGACAGAAGAGGAGCACCTGGTTAATTTGCAGAAGCTGTTTGACCGGTTGAGAAAGTTCAAGCTGAGGTTGAATCCGAACAAGTGTACGTTTGGGGTGAGATCAGGGAAGCTTTTAGGCTTCATTGTCAGTGAGAAAGGGATTGAGGTTGATCCAGCGAAAGTCAAAGCTATTCAAGAGATGCCTGAACCGAAAACGGAAAAGCAAGTCCGTGGGTTTTTAGGGAGATTGAACTACATTGCAAGGTTCATATCTCATCTAACTGCCACGTGCGAACCAATTTTCAAACTGCTTAGAAAGAATCAGGCGATCAAGTGGAATGATGATTGTCAGAAAGCTTTTGACAAGATAAAGGAGTATTTACAGAAACCTCCAATCCTTATACCTCCAGTTCCAGGGAGACCTCTGATAATGTACCTGTCAGTGACTGAGAACTCGATGGGGTGTGTATTGGGACAGCATGACGAGTCTGGTCGAAAAGAGCATGCCATATACTACCTTAGCAAAAAGTTTACCGACTGTGAAACAAGATATTCACTGCTCGAGAAAACTTGCTGTGCTTTGGCCTGGGCTGCTCGCCGACTGAGGCAGTATATGTTGAACCATACTACCTTATTGATTTCTAAGATGGATCCAGTGAAGTACATCTTTGAGAAACCGGCTCTCACCGGACGCGTTGCTCGTTGGCAGATGATTCTAACAGAATATGATATTCAGTACACGTCACAAAAGGCCATCAAAGGTAGTATTCTGTCAGACTACCTCGCCGAGCAACCGATTGAAGATTATCAGCCTATGATGTTTGAATTCCCTGATGAAGACATCATGTATCTTAAGATGAAAGATTGCGAAGAGCCTCTTGTCGAGGAAGGACCGGATCCGGATGACAAATGGACACTGATGTTTGATGGGGCTGTGAATATGAATGGTAACGGTGTTGGGGCAGTATTGATCAATCCTAAAGGTGCTCATATACCTTTTTCTGCCAGATTGACGTTTGACGTCACCAACAACGAAGCTGAGTATGAGGCTTGTATCATGGGGATAGAAGAAGCCATTGATCTGAGGATCAAAACTCTTGATATATTTGGAGATTCCGCTCTAGTGGTCAATCAAGTCAATGGAGATTGGAATACGAATCAGCCGCATTTGATTCCGTATAGAGATTACACCAGAAGAATACTGACGTTCTTCAAGAAGGTGAAGTTGTATCATGTCCCCCGGGATGAGAATCAAATGGCTGATGCCTTGGCTACTTTGTCGTCTATGATCAAAGTTCATTGGTGGAATCATGTGCCACATGTTGCGGTGAATCGACTCGAGAGGCCTGCGTATGTGTTTGCAGCCGAGTCTGTTGTGATTGATGAGAAGCCGTGGTATTATGACATCAAGAACTTCCTCAAGACTCAGGAGTATCCTGAAGGTGCGTCGAAGAATGACAAGAAAACCCTGAGAAGGCTAGCTGGAAGCTTCTATTTGAATCAGGATGATGTGCTGTATAAGAGAAACTTTGACATGGTCTTGCTCAGATGCGTGGACAGACCCGAGGCGGACATGTTAATGCAGGAAGTTCATGAAGGTTCCTTCGGTACTCATGCCGGCGGACATGCAATGGCTAAGAAATTGTTGAGAGCGGGTTATTACTGGATGACTATGGAATCCGATTGTTTCAAGTATGCTCGGAAGTGCCATAAGTGTCAAATTTATGCTGATAAGGTGCATGTACCACCAAGCCCTCTGAATGTCATGAATTCGCCTTGGCCGTTTGCCATGTGGGGCATTGATATGATTGGGAAGATTGAGCCTACTGCTTCGAATGGACATCGCTTCATCTTGGTTGCGATTGACTATTTCACCAAATGGGTGGAAGCAGCTTCCTATGCTAACGTTACCAAACAAGTGGTTACCCGGTTCATCAAGAAAGAAATCATATGTCGTTATGGAGTTCCTGAGAGAATCATCACTGACAATGGTTCGAATCTCAATAACAAGATGATGAAAGAGCTTTGTAAAGATTTCAAGATTGAACATCACAATTCTTCTCCTTACAGACCGAAGATGAATGGTGCTGTAGAAGCGGCAAACAAGAATATCAAGAAGATTGTGCAGAAGATGGTCGTTACGTACAAGGATTGGCATGAGATGCTGCCTTTCGCTTTGCATGGGTACCGTACCTCAGTACGTACGTCGACCGGGGCAACCCCTTACTCCCTTGTGTATGGTATGGAAGCTGTCCTACCTGTTGAAGTGGAGATTCCTTCTCTGAGAGTTTTATTGGATGTCAAGCTGGACGAAGCCGAGTGGATTCGAACAAGGTTTAACGAGTTGAGCCTTATCGAGGAGAGACGGCTAGCAGCTGTATGTCATGGACAGTTGTATCAGCGAAGGATGAAGCGAGCCTTTGATCAGAAAGTGCGTCCTCGAAGCTATCAGATCGGTGATCTAGTTTTGAAGAGGATCCTCCCTCCCGGTGCAGATAACAGGGGCAAGTGGACTCCTAATTATGAAGGTCCGTATGTTGTGAAAAGGTATTCTCCGGTGGAGCCTTGATGCTTACAACTATGGATGGTGAAGATTTTCCGTCTCCTGTTAACTCAGATGTAGTCAAAAAATACTTCGCATAAATTGACCCGCTGGACAAAAAGAAAAAAAAGAGTCCAGGCAAAAAAAGGGCATCCCGGCGAACCAAAAAAACAGAAAGAAAAGGTTCGGGCAAAAATTAGGGATAAAATGAAAAGAATTTGTACACCCGGTAAGTCGAAAACCCGCAAGGGCGGCTTAGGCAAAAATGGGTATCCCGGTGGATTGAAAACCCGAAAGGGCGATCCAGCCAAAAGAGGGATTAAAGCGAAGACTACAGTCTGAGTTGTCTGTACTTCATCAAGCTTTGTCGTCTGCCATCTCGAAAGATGTGATCCGTCCAGTCATTCTTCTCAGAAAGCAAGGAGTTGGGAGGAAAACTGATGATCTGTGAGTTATAACAGAATTGGGAAATAGTGGATGCCGTGTTCACATTGCCATTAGGATAGATTTTCCTTTTGTGCGCAATTACCTCTTTCTAGGAATTGCCTCCCAATGTATTTGCCTCTTCAGGCACATTTTCAATCAATAAAAGTCGTTATTCAGATAAATGGCTCTTTTTGTTTTTATTTTTACTGTTTTGTTTGCAAAATGTCCGAATTTTTGATAAGCATTGCATATAAGAACATGGAGGCTACACAATACGTGCAGAAAGATGAAACATTTGAAAATCATTTTGAATGTTGAGGACACTTGAGCGTATCTTGTCCATGTATCCCCTGGGGGCATTTTGTTGTGCTGTTTTTCAGATTGGCATCTGTGAGGACGTTTCCTCAGCAGATATTTTCCCCAAGCAAGTTTGGAAGCTATCAGAGCTATGTTCCCTGCGGAGACGTCTGTGGATAGTGCCTTCTATCCCCCAACAGATCTAAGGATTGCCTATCCCCAGCAGGCCTGTATTTGCCGATTTCCTCCCCGAGTGAGGCAGGTTCATTGAAATTTATCTCCAACATTTATCCTATCTGTGGACTGAAGGATATCCCCAGCGGAGTTTACCTTTCCCCAGCAGCAGTGCTATTCTCCAACATGAGTGAGAAGTCGTTGCTCTCCTGCAGAGTCTCCCCGCAGAGTTGGAGTACCCGATCAGTTTTGGCTCCCCAGCCGGAGTTTTTCATCATTTTGCATTTTGCATGGGTAGTGATCATTGCATCCTCAAACTGCGTAGCATTCCCATTCAATATGGAGCATTACGCCATAGAAAAATTCAAACATATGCATTCATGTGTTAACCTCACCAGACCGTATCCCCGGCAGAGGCGGATCATTTCATTCAACATCAGCACAGCAAGTCTGCTACAGTTGCTCTTGACAGCATTCAGGATTGATATCCCCACAGAGGTTTATTACCTCACCCGTTGGCGACAGAAAGTTTGTTTCTCCCCAGTGAGATCCCCAGCAAGTGGTCAACCTTGCCTTGACATATCTAAGAAGTCGTTCTTGTGATACCGGTAAGTGTCATACTAGCACTCGCGTGTGTTTGGTGTCGGTAAACACCATTGTTTCGGTGTCTGTAAACATCGGGTATTCTCCCCAGTCATCAGTAAATGTCTGGTCATCATTTTGGTGTCGGTAAACACCATTGTTTCGGTGTCTGTAAACATCGGGTTTCTCCCCAGTCATCAGTAAATGTCTGGTCATCATTTTTGGTGTCGGTAAACACCATTGTTTCGGTGTCTGTAAACATCGGGTTTCTCTCCAGTCATCGGTAAATGTCTGGTCATCATTGTTTGATGTCAGTAAACATCGAGTCTCACCCCAGTCATCGGTAAATGTCTGGTCATGTTTTGATGTCGGTAAACATCATCTTTCGATGTCAGTAAACATCGAGTCTTTTCTGCAGTCATCGGTAAATGTCTGATAATCCCCAGCTAGAAATCCCCAGTAGAGTCATCTGTAAATGTCCTATCTGGTTTCCAGTTGCAAATGTTTGTTTTTTCCCTTAGTAAAGTGTTCCCCGGTCATCGATAAATGTCTGGTCGTTTTTTTTGATGTCGGTAAACATCATCTTTCGATGTCGGTAAACGTCGAGTCTCATCCCAGTCATCAGTAAATGTCTGGTCATGCTTTGTTTCCTTGTTGATAAAATCAAGATCCCCAGAAGTCGTCGGTAAACGTCTTGTCTGATTACACCACAAAGATTTTGTTCCTCCTCAAGTGGAGACGCCATCGGTAAATGGCCCCGTATGCTTCGATATCGGTAAATATCAGATCCCCAGTTGCAGTAGCCATCGGTAAATGGTCAAGTTGAAGTTGATATCGGTAAATGTCAAGTTTCTTTGAAGCCACCATCGGTAAATGGTCTTGCTTCCTTTTACATCAGATTTGTTTCCCAACAGCCATCGGTAAATGGTCGAGTTGAGGTTGATATCGGTAAATGTCAAGTTTCTTTGAAGCCACCATCGGTAAATGGTTTTGCTTCCTTTTACATCAAAGTTGTTTCCCAGCAGCCATCGGTAAATGGTCTTGCTGAAGTTGATATCGGTAAATATCAAGTTACCAATTTCTAACCATCGGTAAATGGTTTCGCTTTTCTGAAGTTGTCAATTGCAGGCGTCATCGGTAAATGACGTGGTTCTCCTTGTATCATATCCAGCAGAGTGCAAATTCTACGGTTCTTGGTATTCAATCCCTGTTTACCCTGAAAGTCTGACAGCCGTCGCTATCATCCGTTCGGGTTCCCAGCTGATTGAATAGGGGCAGCTGTAGCACCTCAAATTTGCACCCATCATTGTACATACATTCTCATATTAGGTCATAGCATATCATGGTCCACTGCATAGCATTGCATTGTCCCTTTGCCTCAAGTGCAAGTCAATCAGGAGAATTAGGTCAAACTGATCAGGAGATCAGTCAATCAAGCAAGCACAATTCTCAAGGAGCCAAGGCCCTAGGGTTGGTCCAGCATGTTCACATGACTTGGGGATCCATTTGAAGTGTTTTGGTCAAGGATTGGATGTTCAGAAGTCATCAGTCAATGCACAATCAGTCAGAAACCCTAAAAGTCAACTGTTGGTCAACTGTCCATTTAATCAGTGATTTGATGGTTGGATTTGGTTTGAGAGGTCTCATTCATGTCCATATAGGCCTCATATATCATGTCAACAACCATCATGGAAGAATTTGAAGCCAGATCAGAAATTTCCAAAAATGGAAACTGGACCTGTAATTGAAACCTGCCAAAAATGGAAAGTCTTGATCCTCAAACTTACATCATGATACAAGCTTCAAATGAATTTTTGCCCAACATGAAAGTTGAAGATCTTGTTCTCCCATTTCCAAAAAGTCCAAGAACTCTCAATTCCCATGTATGGTTGGCAAGTTATGATCAATTCATTTTCAAAATTCTTGAACTTCAAAAGGCCATATCTCTCAAACCATTTGGCCAATTTGGGGGGGGTTTTTCCTACAAGTCACATTTGATCCCCTCTTTCCAAAATGTAACTTTCATTCACCAAAACTTCACCAAGCAAAATGGCCTTTTTGAACTTGCCTTAATTAATTTCAAGTGAGTTGAATTTTGACTTTTCAAATAATCATTTTTAACCACTTGGGCCAATCAAACATGTTCTGAAAATGCATTTGTGACATGAACCAAGCCCAAATTCGTGCAGTACACATAGCCATGCCTAACTTGCTTGAAAATTGGCCAAAAGTACACTTTTACCAACTCCATTCCATATTTTCATGAAGCTTGCTCAGTACCATTAAAACAGCATATATAATCATCATTTCCCTGCTGAAAAACCCTAGCAGCAGCCACACATTCAAGACAGAAAAACTCAACTCTCTCCAAAACTCATTTTCATCATTCTTCAAAATCTGCCAAAAAACTCCAAATAACCCGAGCAAGCTTTGTTTGTTTCATCATCCAAGCATCATTTTGGACTCATTGCAACTTCATTTCCACAACTGTGAGGAGTTTTGCCCGACTGTTTTCTTCACACATCATCCATGGCAGAACTCGGTTTAAGCATTTCAAGGGTCATTGAGCCAAAAAACTTCACCATTCACCTCCTGGGAGTTGTTAAAGCATCTGTTTCAAGTGCATACGGCCAAACAACATCAGAATCACAACTGTTCATCAAGTTTGGTAAGTTTTCGACCATGGCCATTTGCAAAATTATGAGATGCTTATTGTAGATCTTTTTGTGCTGAGAATGATGAAGTTTAAATCAATGAAAATGGTTAAGTATGCTGAAAGTTATGCTGAGTTGAAAATTGATGTGTGAACATGTTTCTACTTTGTCTTTCTTATGAGCCCGATTTCTTGAAAATGGTTGTTGGATTATGTATGGACATTGCTTGCTGGTCATGTTGATATCCTCATTTTTGGTTTCTGGGCATTTCGAAATTTTCGATTGATTGGAAGTGATGAAGCTACACTGTTCCATTTACAAACCCTAATTTTCCAGATTTTTGCCATTTCACGTGTTTTGCATGATGCTGTTTACTGTTCATTGCCCTCAACCAATCAGAACATTTCGTTCTGCCCTCCCTAAGCGCAGCGTTTGGTTTAATGAGGCGCATATTACCACCGTGCCACTCGGTCAACATGTTGACTTACAATTCCATGTTCTTTTGTTCATTTTATTCCATTTGATCACTCAACTTACAAAATTCATAATTCACTCATTTCAATTCCAAAATTCCTGAAAATTTTTGCATCTTGCTCACATGAATGTATAGTATTTTATCATGTTTTTAATGATTTTTTGATGGCTGGATTTTAATGGCATTAGGGTTTGTAGCATGTGACCAAATTTTGTACATCTTGCCAAAACATTTGTGAAATGGTGATACTTTATCCAATGGCTCCCAAATTTTGTTGCTTAAACTAGACACACTCCTGGTGATTTTGGTGTAGAGTATGTGAATTTATCATTGCTGGTTTGTGAGATATGATTTTTTGAATTAGGATGTGACAATTTGTGTCACACCATTGATGTCCAACTTCATGATTTTCATTACCATGCTTCTTGAACTCAAATTGGTTTGAATTTTTGCATGAACCTACTCTTGGATGTCTAGTTTACATGTGAATTTTCTTGGAATTATTTGTGGCATTTCCTAATTGTTTGGGATTTTCTCCCCTGTTTGGTCTTATGTTGACTTTTTGTGACACATGTTGCCATTTCATTTGTGAAATCCTCATACTTTATTAGATGGACATGAAATTTTGCATGAGATTACTAGACATGTTAAGCTTTGCCATGGTTTTAGTCCCGTTCATTTATCATACACCATTTCTGATATATGATTTTTCTAAGTTGATGCATGTTTGGTTGACTTCTTTGAGCATGTTCAAAATTGCTTTGACTTTCTGATTTTCATTGACTGCCTTCCACTTGTCCAAATGAGATGAAATTTGAGATGCTTACCATGCTGTGGGTTGTGATTGACCATGATTTATTTGGTGATTTTTGGAAATGTTTGAGGTTGCTTTTGAGTTAAGTCTTGCTGTTGACTTCTATGAGCTTCTGTTTGCAACACTTTGACCTAAATTGTTCATGAAATGATGATGATGATTGATATGAATGTGAACCCAATTGGTTGTGTTTCTTAATTGTTTGAACATGATTTTGGATGCTTGCCCTTTGCTGTTTTGACTTTTTCATTCCCTTTTGACCCTAGGCTTGTCCTAGTGGTCCTGTTACTCACCTTTGAGCTCATGTTTTCAGGTTGACCAACAAATGACCAATGAGACCAATTATTTTTGATTGAGCTTGCTTAAATATCATTGTCTAACTTGTTTGTTTTGTAGGTGGCTTGGCTCACATGCCTTAAGCCTTGTGCCTTGCACATCTACTTGCTTCTGATTAACATTGGTGTCTGTTTCTTTTTGTTTTGTTTTGAAGTTGCATACTAACATCTGCTTGACCATTTCAGGTGCTTTTAGTTGCTCAGTTCCTTGTGAACTTTTGCTTTGCTTTGCTTGTATAAGCAATTTGCATTGAGGTATACTTCTAATCTTCATGTAGTCTGGAAGACCTGGCCTGTTACTTGGCCAGGCACCTGTCTGAAGTCCTCCTTAAGAGGCAATGTTTGTGATTGTTTACATTTGTCCTTGTACAGAGTCAAAGTCCTCCTAAGTGAAGAGGCAATTGGCAGAACCCAAGGGATAAGCAACCTATCCCCTGCTATTCTGTGTGTCATCTGCTTTGCTCACACCACTGTGTTGATGCATTGCAGATATAAACCCAAGATCTTGTACAATTGTACAGTTGAGTCAGTTTTAAATGTGTAGAAGGGTTCCCACTTTCTGAACCCACACATCCTTGTCTTAAGCTCTCCCAGGCCAGGGATAAGAGCTGTGAAGTCTTATCTTCACCCACCTTTCATCTGCTTCACCTTAGCTCCTCAATGGCAAGGTTAAGAGCACATTCACCCAGTTCCAGAGGTTTGTTTGTTGAGGTTGATATGACCCCTTGACTAAAACCTAACCCTTGTTTGAGCCACTTGCTTGTGTATAGTGTGTGCTACCTGTGCTTGTATGTTTGTTTGACTTGCTTCCTGTGCGAGTTAGGTTTAGTTTAGACTTGCTTCCTGTGCAAGTTAGGTTTTGCTTGGCTTGCTTCCTGTGCAAGTTAAGTGTGTGTGTGGCTTGCTTCCTGTGCAAGTCATGTTTAGGATAGGCTGGCTCCCTGTGCCAGTTAGCTAGAAACCTTAACTTAGGGATGATTTTGCATGATAACATCTAGGCTCGAGTCGTAGTCTCCCTAGTTGTGTCTCCCTCTGTTATCTGGTTAGGCTAGTCCTGTATCCCTCCGTAGGGGAACTACGTCGCCCTGATCCTCATACCAGATGAGGTACGTAGGCAGGAGATGAGCAGATCTCTCCGGGCGCCTGTGTCTTTGTTTTGTCTTGTTGTGTGCTTGGAAGCTGATGTAAGTCCATCGAGTGGCATTTGGGTTCCAGTGTGCGTGTATTTTGGTTCGGATGCTGATGTAAGTCCAGTGATTGGCATTCAGGCTCCACGTTTGCCTTTGCCTGTGTTTGTTTGTGTGCGTGTCGGCCGAGCTACGAATGCTCTGATTCTTCTTTGTCCAAGAAGATACGTATGCATAGGATGCGATATCCTAGCGAGCATGTGTCGTTTCCCCAGTCCGAACTACTTCGACTCTGATGTCTATGTCTGATAGACTAAGTAAGCCCAGGATACTATGTCCTGCCGAGTCAGTTTCAGTCAGTTTCTTTTGTCTCTTTCAGCCAGTGTGTGTGTGTGTGAGCAGCGTTTTAGCAACCATTTTCCTTCCTTTTGTGCGTGGATCCCGTAGAGTACTACGGATGCGTAGGGGTGCTAATACCTTCCCTTCGCATAACCGACTCCCGAACCCATTCTCTTTGGTCGCGAGACCATGTTCTTTCCAGGTTTACTCTGAGCGTTTCCTTTCCCTCTTTTGGGATAAATAACGCACGGTGGCGGCTCTGTTGTTCTTGTTTTCCCGCCGGTTTTTCGCGTGATGCGACAAACCCCATGGGGGACCTTCTGCTACAAGGTGATGCCGTTTGGTCTGAAAAACGCTGGGGCAACATATCAACGAGCTATGGTGACTCTGTTCCATGACATGATTCATCATGAAATCGAGGTTTATGTGGACGATATGATTGCCAAATCTCAGACAGAAGAAGAACATCTGGTGAATCTGCAGAAACTGTTTGAACGGTTAAGGAAATTCAAGCTGAGGCTTAATCCGAACAAGTGCACTTTCGGGGTGAGATCTGGAAAATTGTTGGGTTTTATTGTTAGCGGAAAAGGGATTGAGGTGGATCCTGACAAAGTGAAAGCAATACAGGAAATGCCTGAGCCAAGAACAGAGAAGCAAGTCCGTGGTTTCTTAGGGAGGTTGAACTACATTGCAAGGTTCATATCTCATCTAACAGTCACGTGTGAGCCAATTTTCAAATTGCTGAGGAAAGATCAGGCTATCAGGTGGAATGACGATTGTCAAAGGGCTTTTGAAAAGATAAAAGAGTATTTGCAGAATCCCCCTATCCTCATGCCTCCAGTCTCAGGGAGACCGCTGATTATGTACTTGACAGTACTCGACAATTCTATGGGTTGTATTCTCGGTCAACACGACGAGACAGGTAGAAAAGAGCATGCCATCTACTACCTGAGTAAAAAATTCACAGACTGCGAGTCGAGATACTCAATGCTTGAAAAGACATGTTGTGCACTTGCATGGGCTGCTAAGCGATTGAGACAATACATGCTGACTCACACAACCTTACTGATCTCCAAGATGGATCCAGTCAAGTATATATTCGAGAAGCCAGCTCTCACCGGAAGGGTTGCTCGTTGGCAAATGGTACTGACAGAGTATGATATCCAGTATACATCCCAGAAAGCCATCAAGGGGAGTATTCTGTCAGACTATCTTGCTCAACAACCGATTGAAGACTATGAGCCGATGAAGTTTGATTTTCCAGATGAAGACATCATGTTCCTCAAGATGAAAGACTGTGAAGAGCCAGTTGTTGGGGAGGGACCTGATCCAGATGAAAGGTGGATTTTAACGTTTGATGGGGCCGTCAACGCCAAAGGAAGTGGAATTGGCGCTGTCATTACTACTCCGAAAGGTGCCCACATGCCTTTCACCGCTCGTCTGACTTTCGAGTGCACCAATAATGAAGCTGAGTACGAGGCCTGTATCTTGGGTATTGAGCAAGCCATTGATTTGAGAATCAAGACTCTGGACATCTTCGGAGATTCAGCTCTAGTGATCAATCAAGTAAATGGTGATTGGAACACTCTCCAGCCTACTCTGGTCCCTTATAGAGATTACACGAGAAGGCTGTTGACTTTCTTCACAACAGTAAAATTGTATCATATACCTCGTGATGAGAACCAGATGGCAGACGCACTTGCTACTCTATCCTCCATGATCAAGGTGGTTCGGTAGAATCATGCTCCTAGGATCGATGTTATGCGCCTTGATAGGGCCGCGTATGTGTTTGCTGCTGAACTGGTAGTCGATGACAAGCCCTGGTATCACGATATCAAATGCTTTCTGAAGAATCAAGAGTACCCTGCAGGGGCATCCAACAATGACAGAAAAACTTTGAGAAGATTGGCAGGCAGTTTCTTCTTGAACAAAGACGATGTGATGTATAAGAGGAACTTCAACATGGTTTTGCTCAGATGCATGGACAAACACGAGGCGGACATGTTAATGCAGGAAGTTCATGAAGGTTCCTTCGGTACTCATGCCGGTGGACATGCAATGGCTAAGAAATTGTTAAGGGCGGGTTATTACTGGATGACCATGGAATCAGATTGTTTCAAGTATGCTCGGAAGTGTCATAAATGCCAGATTTATGCTGATAAGGTGCATGTACCGCCGAATCCTCTGAATGTGATGTCTTCGCCGTGGCCGTTTGCAATGTGGGGCATTGACATGATTGGAAAGATTGAGCCGACTGCTTCCAATGGGCATCGCTTCATCCTTGTTGCCATCGACTATTTCACCAAGTGGGTCGAAGCAGCGTCGTTCGCGAATGTCACCAGACATGTGGTTGCCCGTTTCATCAAGAAAGAAATCATTTGTCGCTATGGGATTCCCGAGAGAATCATTACTGATAATGGTTCCAATCTCAATAACAAAATGATGAAGGAGTTGTGCCAGAACTTCAACATTCAGCATCACAATTCTTCCCCCTATCGTCCTAAGATGAACGGTGCTGTTGAGGCAGCAAATAAGAACATAAAGAAGATTGTGCAGAAGATGGTCGTTACGTACAGAGATTGGCATGAGATGCTACCCTTCGCCTTGCATGGGTATCGCACTTCAGTACGTACATCGACCGGGGCAACCCCTTACTCCCTTGTGTATGGTATGGAAGCGGTCCTGCCTGTCGAAGTGGAGATGCCATCTCTAAGAGTCCTGTTGGATGTCAAGCTAGACGAAGTTGAATGGATTCGAACAAGGTTCAATGAGTTGAGTCTTATTGAAGAGAAGCGAATGACAACCATTTATCATGGGCAGTTGTATCAAAGTCGGATGAAGAGAGCCTTTGATCGGAAAGTGCGTCCTCGATGTTTCCAAGCTGGAGATTTAGTGTTGAAAAGGATCCTTCCTCCTCAAACAGATCACAGGGGCAAGTGGACTCCTAACTATGAGGGACCGTATATCGTCACCAAGGTTTTCGATGGTGGGGCCTTAATGCTTGCAACGATGGATGGTGAAGACTTCACTTCCCCGGTAAACTCAGACGCAGTTAAAAAATACTTCGCATAAAATAGACCCGCCAGACGGTAAAAAGAACAGTCCAGGCAAAAATGGGCATCCCGACGAACCAAGAAGATGAAGAGGTTCGGGAAAAAAGTAGGGATTTAAAAATGAAAAGATCGTACACCCGGTAAGTTGAAAACCTGAAAAGGCAACTTAGGCAAAAATGGGTATCCCGGTGGATTGAAAACCCGAAAGGGCGATCCAGGCAAAAATTAGGGATTAAGCGAATGACTGCGTTCTGAGTTAGTTCTGAATCTCATCTCATGTCAATGACTGGAAACTTTCAAAAGGAAGAAAACAATCTAATCACCTTTTCAGAAGGCTGATCATCTGGAAGATCTTGAAGACGAGCGAGTCATAGCAGAATTGGAACCCAGTAGAAATCCATTTCACATTGCCACTAGATTAATTTCTGTTTTGCGATTACCTCTTTCCAGGGATTGCTTCCTGATGTAAATGCCTATTCAGAGGCCATTCAATCAATAAAATCATGTTATTCAGTATATCTCTGTTTTCATTTTTATTTTACTGTTTTTGTTTGCAAAAATGACGTCCGAATTTTTGATAAACATTGCATCATGACACATAAGGGCTTTACAGGTATATGCTTAATAAACATTTAAAGTTGATGTGAATTTTAAGTGCTTTGGATCATCTATTCAGAACAGATACCCTCAGGGTATTTCCTGAGCATGTGTGTCAGACTATACACTCCCCAGCGGAGTTGACAGTACCAGACTGTATCTTCCCAGCAGAAGCAGCTGCTCCTCAGAGTTCGATGCCAGATCGAGGATTTCAATCCCAGATCGATGATCTCTTTCCTGGAAGCATAACCTCGGTACCGTATCGGTGTTTGCTCCCCCCTGCTGAGTCATCTCTCGTAGATTATGGTTGCCAGAACCACTATCGCTTCCCCCAACAACAGTTTTGCAGCGCCGTTCTCTCCCCAGTCAGAGTCTCGGTATCTCGTCATTGCCGGAACACCGCGTGGCCGGTCATTTCCCCACATAGTTCATTATGCTATGCATCTCCAACAGTAGTGCCAGGGTCCAGAAGATTGTGATCATTTTCCCAACAGGATTCCTTGCTTCAGCTTGGCATTTTCCCCAGCATTTCGCATCCCTGCATGTAGAATCATATTGCATTGCATCCTCCCAAATCGCGTAGCATTTCCATTTTCATGGAGCATTACACCATCGCAAAATTCAAACATACGCATGTAAGCATAAAACATTCTCGGTATCCCAAGTGATAAGCCAAAAGTTTGTTTCCGGTGCTCAGACTGAAGGTTGTTCATGACTTATTATCCCCAGCATGGGTCGTCGGCCCACGTGCCGCCTCAATTATTATTGTTCCCTATTTCTGCCGATGCTGACAGGCATGAAGTTTCCGATATTCAGATCGAAGAAGTTTCCGACAATCAGGTCGAAGTACTTGTGGCATTCAGGCCAGTTTCCGATATTCAGATCGAAGAAGTTTCCGACATTCAGGTCGATGCAACTTGTGGCATTCAGGCCAGTTTCCGGTATCCAGACCGAAGTGGTATTCAGGCCAGTTTTTCTGATATTCAGATCGAAGAAGTTTCCGACAATCAGGTCGAAGTACTTGTGGCATTCAGGCCAGTTTCCGATATTCAGATCGAAGAAGTTTCCGACAATCAGGTCGAAGTACTTGTGGCATTCAGGCCAGTTTTTCCGGTATCCAGACCGAAGTGGCATTCAGGCCAGTTTTTCCGATTTTCAGATCGAAAAAGTTTCCGACATTCAGGTCGATGCAACTTGTGGCATTCGGGCCAGTTTCCGGTATCCAGACCGAAGTGGCATTCAGGCCAGTTTCCGATGTTCAGAACGAAGAAGTTTCCGACAATCAGGTCGAAGTACTTGTGGCATTCAGGCCAGTTTTCCGATTTTTAGATCGAAGTGGTGTTCAGACCAGATTTCCGGTGATCAGACCAACATTGATACTCTCATATTTCGATGCTTAGTGTTTAGACTAATGCGCGGCGTTCAGGCCATGGGTATTCCTGTGTTACCATTTATTTTAGTATCCAGGTCAACTTTCTGTTTCGGTACTCAGGCCGATTTTCACTGTACCAGACGGATTCTTCTTTTGAGATTGCTTCTTTGCCGATTCTGACAGGCAGTGTTAATTATTTCATAGGGATTCAGGATCAAAATCTGGGTCTTCTTAGTATTTAACCATCTCCCACTATGATCATATGAAGAACGTCCTGCTTCATATTCTCTAGTTGAAGACGCTTAAATAGGGGCAACTGTCATACCCCGATTTTGGTCTTGAATTTTTTATGTTTTTATTTTTGTTTAGCATGCTTGGCCTAACCTTACTTTGGTTTTATATGAGGATTGGTCTTGGTCCAAAGTCATGGTGTTGTTCATGTGATTGTTAATACACATATGGTCTTGGTCATCCAAACAACCAACCTTCTTGTGTCACAAGCCAATTGCCAATCATGCCACTTGATTCATGAATATCCCTTTCAAATCCTAATCTTATGCCCTCAGTTCATGGCCTTGTTAACACATACTACCAGTCAAGTCATGTTCTTTTCAAAGTCAAGCATTCAAGTCATAAAATAAACCAATGGTAAAACTAAATTTCAAATCATTTTTCAAACCATTTCAATTCATTTCACATCATTCTAAACCATCACATTTGATTTTACATAAAAAGGTACAAGTCTTGACAATTTTGACCAATTGTTGACTTTGGTCAACAGTTGACTTTTTGGTCAACATTGACCAAAGTCACCCAAAATCCAAAAACCCTAAAATTTCACCATAACCATTTATTCAATGTCCATTGACAAAGAAACTACAAAGAAAATTGAATTTTGACCATTTTGTTGACTTTAGTCAACAGTTGACTTTTTGGTCAACTTTGACCAAAGTTAACCTTCCCATTTTTGACCCTCTTAAACCTAATCTAATCCATTTTAGCCTTGATTCACCATCCAAGAGTCTTGTGTGATGAGTTTGACTTTGTATCTTCTTGGCCAAGTAACTTATCTTATGTTAACCTCATGTGCAACTTGTCTTGAATTGTCATTTTGGCTTGGCCAACCATTGGTTCTGCATTGCTAAGCAAGGTCCTGCAACTACTACAACCAAGCATTACAACCACACCAGATATTGCACTTGCATTGGCCAAGGATGTTTGAGTTTGGTCGTGACTGCACATGGATAACATCCTGTCATTAAATTTCTGCAGCAGCCATGATTTTGCCACCAAGTAGCAGCAACAGCCTGCAAAACCAGTTGATACATTGCCATAAACCTCAAACAGAAACAAGGAAATGATGCATCATCATATTCCATCATCCAAAGGCATGAGCTAATGGATAAAGCTTACCTTGATCATGACTACATGGTCTGTGGTTTTGACCCATCCAATTGGTATTAAATCTGTAATCATAAGCACCATTCTCCATTATAAACATATGCCATCAACCTTGTTCGCCTTGCCACACTATACCCACACTTTGTTCTATTAAATCATCTAATCTTACAGGCGGGTCATGCCCTGTGAAGAATGATTCTACTTTTGAAAGAACAGTAAACACAAGTAAATTAGTTGAGGCCTGTAGAACTGTTGATCCACTTAAGGAGTGTTGCAGACCTGTTTGTCGGTCTGCAATTATGGATGCAGCGCTTCAGATTTCTGGCCGACAAATGATGATAAATAATGACAATATGGCTGGGGAAATGAATCACACTGATTATCTAAATGATTGCAAAGGTGTTGTTTATTCTTATCTTTCCAAACAACTATCATCGGAGGTTGCAAATAAAGCATTCCGGATACTATCTTCCTGCAAAGTCAACAAAGTTTGTCCTTTGACTTTTAAGGAGCCTTCAGATGTAATTGCTGTATGTAAGAATGTAGCTGCTCCTAGTCCTACCTGCTGCAGTTCATTAAATACATATATTGCAGGGACACAACAAAAATATTAATTACCAATAAACAAGCTATAATATGTGCAACACAATTTGGATCGATGTTACGTGGAGGTGGGGTGATGACAAATGTTTATGAGCTTTGTGATGTCGATTTGAAAGATTTCAACATACAAGCATTTGGAGTACAAGATGCAGGATGTCTACTCCAAAGCTTGCCGGGAGATGTGATATTTGACAATTCATCTGGTGTTAGTTTTACATGTGATTTAAGTGACAATATTGCTGCACCCTGGCCCTCATCATCTTCATTTACATCTCTATCATTCTGTGCACCTGAGATGTCATTACCAGCATTACCAATTTCACAGTCATTGAAAAACATTGGTTGTAATTCTGCTGGAGTGGGTTTCCTTGTTATATTTACATTTTTTGTCAGTATTGTTGTACTGAGATTTTAGGGTTTTGAAGTGTGTCACGAAGGCATTTCAAAGTGTCTGGCATGGGTTTTGCATGTATATTTTTTAATGGCCTCATTGTCATGTATCCAATTTGCGGGAACTTAACATCTTTGAACTGGAACTATGCCTTGTATCGCCCCAAAACGTCATAACGGTAGTGATAGCAGGCCCTGCAACAATTCTTAACAAAATCACACTCAACCTCTAAATCCTGTATGCATGATAATTTAAAGAAAATGGATAATGATTCCAATACCACTAGCCATATTACAGATGCCGTAGAAAGGTCGAGTCTCATTGTATGTTCAAATTTCCACAGTTGGTGATGTTGTTAAGAAGCTTGGTGTGAGAGCATGATTTCGACTATGACCAAGAGCTACTCTGCAGGGAACCGCTGAACCTGCGGAAACAGAACGAGTTTAAGGAAATGCATTAATTTGCCGGCTTACCGATGGAATTCGCCCATGATGGAATAGGCATCAAACCAGAGCAGTGATCAAAACCGAAACTGCTTTCGGAAGCTTACCATTTGTTATGACGTGAGCTGCCTCAAACCAGTACGCAATTGAGCGTTGTAGTCGGCACCGATCCTGCAACATTGCCAACAATTTGCATCAGTTAACACTGCTACATCATAATCAATGGAAAACCGTGATACACCAAAACACACAGCCAAAGACTCAGGTTGCAAAGGCCTGTACCTGTAAACGTTTCACATGAGAAGTTCCTTCGAGTACCTGTACAAAAACACACCAAGATGGAGTAAGCTTGCAACCTGAGCGAAGTCAAAACGTGAAACAACTTGCAGCAAATACCCTGGACCAGAATCAATACCAGCAGGCATATGTCGAGCTTCATGTTCATCCTCATCCTCAAATGCAGCATCCACAACCTCAAGGTTACAAGAGAATCTTCACTGCGGTAAAAAAGGAAAAAACACAAAGTAATTACCAAGTTAGTTGAAATTTCAAAGAATGCCCAAATGGGCATTGAGACAAAATCAGAGCAAGAAAGTACGAAGGTTCAGATTACCATTTTCGAACCTAGCATCAAAGAGGTCAATCAATTTCTGAACATCCAAAGTGCTTTGCAGAGTTACTCTTCTGGAATACCAAAGACACCAATTGAAACCCTAATTTGTAAAGCATAAATAGAAAACGAATCAGTGGAGGGAGAAGAGGAATTAACAACGAAAAAACCCTAATAGAGAGGCGGAATTGAAACTTAAAAGCAAAACAAAAACCCTAAATCCCAGAAATCAAAGTAAAAGGCTAGTATTGGAAGAGAGGAGATAGATTCAAGCTCACCTGATTCATTATCGACGCCAAAGGTGAGATTCCCGCTTGACTTCTCCTTTTAAAACCATGGGTTTGCACTCTCTCTGGTTAACGAGGTTGAGCGATGGGTAAGCGAAGGGTAAGCGACGAGAGCGATTGAGAGAGATGCTGAGGGTAAGCGACGAGAGCGATTGAGAGAGATGCTGAGGGTAAGCGACGAGACCGATTGAGAGAGATGCTGAGGGTAAGCGACGAGAGCGATTGAGAGAGATTTCTTCGAGTTTGGGAGCGAGTTCGTGAGAGGAGAGAGCGAGCTTGCCGAGAGCGTGAGATGGGGAGAGAACGAGTCTGTTACTATTCCAATTTATCTTTTCCTTGATTTATTTTTAAACAGAATAGGTTTTTTTAAAAACATTAAAGGTTTTGGTTAGAATTCCTAGGTTTAGTTAATAATTGTTTTTATGTTTTCAACTTATCCCCATTGAAAAACCCAACAGCCAAGCGGCTGGGTTTAACTACTGGTAGTCCAACAACCTTTTTTTTTTAGTTTTTATTCTAATGTTTAATCTATTTTGGTTTATATATTTAAAGTAGCATCAAAATAATAAATAACCATGAGTGGTTTGGTGGAGAAGGGTAGTGTCATAGTCTTGAGTGGGGTGGGTTCAATACCCATATGTAGCATTTTCTTTTAGCATTTTATTTTCTTTTAACATTTTTTGTTATGTTTATGCTTTATTATTTTCATAGTTTCATTATCATAACATAGATTTGTTTTCTTTTAATTTCATCATTCATTCAAAACCATTTTAAAACTATAAAAATCATATTTTTCTCGATTTAATGTCGAGCCCATTTTCCATACCCTTGTAAGTCGATTGCTTTTTAAGCGTCGCCATCAACCTCACATAGCTTACTCTTGGGCTTTCTTACAATGAGCCGATTCTCTTGCACTTACACTCATATTTCGCATCATTTGTTGTTTGGGCCCGATCTAATTATTTCATGATTTTGAATCCCCATTTGACAAAATGTACCCCACTTCCCCAATGTGTATATAATGTTGTATTGTTTTATTTCTCTATTTGTTTTAGACACTAACCCAGGAGTAAAATCCACCATTTCTGAAAAAATACAAAAATATGACTCGATCCAACGTCGAGTATTTTCTCAATAAACAAATCAATTCATTTCGCCCTCCTATTCTATTCCTTTTCTTTCAAACTTTCATCAAATGCTTGATTCAACGTCAAGCCATTTTCTCTAATAAAAACTCAAAAATATGAATTCATAAGTCAAGACTTTTTTCAATAAAGATGGAAGTGGAACGTGGTGTATACCACGCACTCCTGAGACTAGGATTCGAGATGTATATCTCGTCAATCCTAGCTCTCGCCATCATCCAATTTACCCACTTTGTTTTCTCAAACACTCATTCAAATCTTTCTCAAACGTCCATCAATACTTGATCTAGGTCAAGTCATTTTCACAACAAAAACTCAAAATACCTAATTCTTATTTAACACTTTTTCAATAAAGGTGGAAATGGAACATGGTGTATACCATGCACTCCTGAGGTTAAGATTCGAGACGTATGCCTCGCCAATCTTAACTCTCGCCATCGCCTAAAATTGTCAATGCGGTTTCTCCAAACCCTTTCTCAATCAAATTCAAAACACTTAATTCTCTATTAAACACTTTTGCAAATAAAGATGGAAATGGAACATGGTGTATACCATGCACTCCTGAGGCTAGGATTCGAGATGTATATCTCGCCAATCCTGGTTCTCGCCATCACTCAAAGCACATCCAACCAATCAAACTCTTTTTCTCGCCGCCGTGCGACCAATCAAAAACCTTTTAAAATGAAAGATATCTTGTCTTAAGAGATACAAAACAATGTTTCGGCCACGATTGTTGAGTAGAGATAGATGACGCTTTTCTGAATATAGAATTGTAAATCCTGACACTTAAGTACATATTGCATGACAACTCTAGGGCAGAACTTCCCCATTTCTTTTAGACCTTCCGTGCGTCTCCGATCTTGTGGCATGTCAATCCATCCTATTGCAGAGAGGTAACTGCCTAAGACTCGATTCAGCGAGCTGCGACACCTGCTGCTAGGATGTGAACACATTGCCCACTCTCCTTTGACACAACTGGTGTCCTCCTTTTGTAAGTCCATATTCAGATGGCAACCCCTATGTAGCCGAACTACGGCAACTCTGATTCTCATGTTCAGATGAGATACGTAGGCACAAGATGCGATGTCTTGCCGAGTTTGACTAACAACTAACAACTAATCCTTGTTTGCTTTCGCCCTTGTTGCGATCCTTTCTCTCGCCCTCGTTGCGATTGAGACATTCCCTTTCTCTTGCCCTATTTGCAATCGAGACCCTTATTCCCGTAGTTAGTTGAACTACGTTTTGCTCTGATTCTCATTCCCGATGAGATACGTAGGCATAAGACGCGATGTCTTAGCGAGCACACATCTCTTTAACCTATAGGTACCCGAGCTACGAAGACTCTGATTCTCATATTCAGATGAGATACGTATGCAATGGATGCGATATCTATGCGAGTCATTTTTCTCTTGACCCTTTTAGTAAATAGTACATTAGATAAACACACACCCTTTAGACAAGAACAACAAGAGTGGATCCCGTAGAGTACTACGGATGCGTAGGGGTGCTAATACCTTCCCTTCGCATAATCGACTCCCGAACCCAAGATTTGGTTGCGAGACCTTGTCTTTTCCTCTCCTTCTCTTCAGGTTTACTTCGAGCGTTTCCTTTTCCTCCTTTGGGATAAATAACGCACGGTGGAGACTCTTCTGCCATTTTCTTTCGCCGGTTGTTTTTTCGCACACTGTATTTTTCAGGTTGCGACAGTGGTAGATCAGATGGTGACAAGCGCGCGTTCCACATGTTCCCTGGGCAACTGAACCACACACATGGTAATCAAAAGCAATGCACGGGATTAAAACATTTAAAAAGGATCCTATGGTTGAGATGCAAGACAACTCATCACCGGAGCCAGAGCTCCGGTCTTCTTCTCTGGTGGACCTCACCGGACTGGTCCACCATCAACGATCACCAAAATGAAAAAGCAAGACATGGATTTAAAGAAAAAATGCTCAAGAGCTTGAATTTAGCCTCAATTTTGTTCAATTCCAAGTATATCAAAAGATACAAGGATTTGAATTTTGAGGACCATGATCTGAGTTGTTTCGATTTAACCTCAAAGCAACTCATTCTTGTTGCCTACATTGGCAGGACTTCGGCAAACCAACAATCAGGCAAAATGGATGAGAAATAAGGGAGAATCGAAGAAGAAAATTTTCTAAAATATCACTTTCGAGGAACTTCAGATTAGCTTGATCTTGCTTCCAATTTGACATGGCTTGACTCTAGAAGCTTGCAGAAGATGATTTGGATGGTTAAAAAGCTTGGACTCTTAGAGTTTCAATCCTAAAACAAAAGGAGAATTGAAACTTGGTTTCTCAAGAAACCTTCAAGATTATCCTTTCAATGGTGTTTGGGGAAGAAATGGGGTTGAATCTTGGGGCAGAGGGATCATATTTCTGATCACGAAGGGTCTTATTTATAGCCAATGTGAATGATATTTGCACACTTCTAAATTTGGCAAAATTTCAAATTCTCCCTTGCATGGATGCATGGGCGTGCATTAGGCTCATGAGATGATTCCACCTGATCCAAAGTTCAATGTACTTCATGCTGAAATCATGTTAGAAGCTCATGCAAGAGTGTGTGAAAATTGGAACTTGAAATTATCCAAATGGTGCTTTAACTTACACCCATGCACAAGTCCTTCAATTTTGACCCAAATGAAATGATATTTGATGTTTTAGAAAGGTGAGATCAAGGGGAACAAATTTCATGTTCAACACTTTTTCATTTGAAGCTTGGATCATGATGAATTTTGAGGTGGAAGTTTGGGAAATCAAACATATTTGAAAATTTTCTAAGTTCCAAGTCAAATGTTCACTTCTTCCACCTTGAATAACTTTTTCTATGGACTTCAAATGAGAAATGTTCCTTCATCAAAGTTGTATATCTTCAAAACCTCTTCAATTTGGTCACGAATTTGACCTAATTTGGAGTTGGAATGAAGGAGTTATTAATTTTAGAAGTTGAGGAAAATCACTTGTTCAATGGTATTGACCCAAAATGACCTATAATGTTTCCTCTTGGCACATGCATTTGTAAGTTGAATTTGCACTTCCTCCAAACATCAAAGTTGAACTAAACATATTGAATTTAATCATTAAATTTTAATTTATTTCATCTCATAAACATTGAGCAAGTTATGATCTTGGGAAGTTGACCTCCAAACTAGGGTTCAGACAAAATGACCTATAATCTTTCATCATAAAAAATGTCTTTCCAAGAAAAACTATCTCTTGACCTTAACATTAAAGTTGTTTGGAATGTAATGTAGAGTAATGTTTCTCTTGGCATCATTTTCATATGACAAAAGTTGTAGGATATAGGGTCTAGGGAACCCCACTTTTGACTAGTTTACTTTCTCTGGTCAACCACCATGAACCAACTTGCTAGCTTGACAATCTCTTGACTTTTGGGACTCATGGAGGATAATATATGCATAAGATGATGTAATGTGAAGTATCCCTTTAGATATTTGATCAATTGTTTAGGAAACCTGTTGAAGAAGTCACACAAGATACCTAGATGAATCAGGGTTTCCAAGGCAAACAAACTTCAAACTCTTGATGATTTCTTGATCAAAATAACATGTGAAGATCATGGGGATCCATATATGATACTTAGAGCCAATGCAAACCAATTCTTGATTGAGTTCCTTGCATTGAGGGTCTCAAACCCTAGATATGAGCTTGATAGAGCATAGGTGAGCATGTACACTACCTACAAAAGCAACAAACTATACATTGACATATTTTTGGTATTTTGGTTAGTAAATAAATAAAAATGAAGTATGATACAATCAAATGTGCTTGGTGATCTCTCCCAATGCACACCCAATGGATGAGGGGTAAGGAGGATGCCAAGGTGTGATCCCAATGCTAATGCATATGATGAGATAACATGAGGGATCTTAGGATCAAAATTGGGGTCTTACAGCTGCCCCTATTTAAGGACGTTATAGATGAGGAGATGAAGGTTAAAATCTTCATATCGACTCAGTAGAATGGACTTAAACAACAACAATATAAACAAATTTTGGTCCCTAAGAGACCTCATGATGCATATGATATAAAATGCTAAAAAATAACCTCTGTGGGGAAAATGTTGAAACAAAGGAAAAGAAATCTAGAGAGACTGAGATTCCGCATGAGCATAAGGCATTCCATAAGGAAAACTCACTAGGAAGACAGAGACTCTGGGGAACAAAAAGTTGTGTGTAGGCCAGACTACGACTTAAAACTGTTGGGGGACACGAGAGATTCCATAAATCAATGGAAAGACTCAGCTGGGCATAGAAGGAAAAATCTGCAGGGTAAACAGGTAAATCATAACAAAGCTGAAATGCCTGAACCAAGCAGGGGACGACGATTTCACAAAGGAAATACGCACTCAAACTCGACTGGGGAAGAAATAAACTTCAACACAGGAGTATCAGAAGTATATTAGCTACTATCGGTTACTGGGTAAGGAGATAATAAAATCTGTCAGAGAGGACATCCGTTACCGGTTAGGGTAAGCATATCAAGGATGACTCGCTGAGGGCAACCAAGAGGTGTATTCATTACCAGTTACTGGGTAAGAATAACCTGCCGGGGAAAAGCCAAATAGGGTTTACAACTACTGGTTACTGGGAAGAAGACCAAAGAAAGAGAATATTCGTCACTAGTTAAAGTGAACATATCAAGGATAGACTCAAAGGGAAGAATATCCGTCATCAGTTGAGATGAACATATCAAGGATAGACTCCGAGGGGAGAAATAGGAATTATATATATCAGTTACTGGATAGAAAACCAAAATGAGAATATCTGTCACCGGTTAAGATGAACATATCGAGGATAAACTCCGCAAAGGGGAAACAGGATTTACAACTACCAGTTACTGGGCAGAAGACCGCAAAGAGGGGGAAACCTGTCATCGGTTAGGATGAACATATCAAGGATTAATCCTCTGGGGAAGGAAATAGGGATTACAACTACCTTTTTACTAGGTAGAATACCAAAACGAGAATATCCATCATCGGTTAAGATGAACATATCAAGGATAAACTCAAAAATGAAAGAAAATCCGTCATCAGTTAAGATGAACATATCAAGGATAGACTTTCTTAGGAAACGTGAAAACGGATCCGCTGGGGAGAATAAAGGAAATAGATTACTTTTACCGGGTATTGGGCAAGAGTAAAGTACTCGAAAATCGAGAAGAATATTACCAGTTACTGGGTAATAGACTCTCAGGGGACCCAAAAGCATCTATCTAGGCAAGATCTAGAAAGAAAAGGTCAATCAAAGACTCAACCCAATGAGGATATAACTCAGGGGGAATGGTTCCATCCAAATAATCAACTGGGGAGGAAGCTGAAATAATAATTATCCACGAGGAAATAACTCAGTGGGGAATAAGAAAGGTTAAATTCTTTCTGCTTAAGGGGCCGATACTCTACAATTGAAAGAGGACAAACACATTGAATCTGTGCGGGGGAAAGAATACCACCATAGCAGAGGATCATAAAAATAATGAATCACAAAGTGTAATAATGAAATCTATGAATGTATATGTATATGCATATATGATGATTATGTTGACAAAACGATCACAAAGGATACAAATGTCACTGATCTGAATCATCAATACAACACTCAGCCACTCTCAACAGGAGGGAATCAACTGGAGAAAGAGAGGTAAAGGATGAACGCTAATTATCCATATCAAAGGCTCAACCTTATCTGGGGGAAAGGAAAATATTTGCCGAGGATTTGCACCATCAACTATGTGGGGAATTTTAGGTCAACACCATATCAAATGGGAGACAACCTTACAGAGGATTAGACATACTGCTCTAGAATCAGTGTTGAATGAAATCCGCCGGCGACCTGAGGGGAAACACAATCTTGTGTTGTATTTATGCAAACTGCTGAGAAAATGCACCTACAAACCAAGGGAGGCAATTACAAACTCAGATGGGGGAACCAACAAAACTTGGCTGGAGATGTTGAAATGCTACTGGGGAGGAAACGAAGATTACGTCAACTGCTTGGGGAAAACCAACAATGCTTCGCATCCTAGGGCTCACCTTTTCTCAGACCGCTGTTGATATTCCTTAAATGAAATTGATTGTTCTTAAAAAGTAACTGCTTTTATTATTTAAGAAAACATGATTTTGATTTTTTAAAATTCAATTTCAAAATGATCATCATAAAATTTAATTCTATTTGGATGAAAGATAAATATGAGTAGAAACAATTGGATAAAAAGCTCAACTTTATTTAATTGAATGGTAGTCTGTAAATGACAAGACTCCATAGATCTTTACAAAAGTTGAAAAATGTTAATTTACATGGAAAAGAGATATATTGAATACAATGATCACTAATCCTTCTACCGACTTCAATATCCACTGCGCTCTTGGCTTTGGTTGAAGATGAATAAGAACCCAATGACGTGCTCAAGAATGTCTTCAAGACTGAAGATCAGCAGGATGCAGTTACTTGCCATGATCCCTAATTTTTGCATAAATTGCCCCAATGTGGGGTACTCAATTTATCGGGATAATTTTTTTTTATTTTATGTCTCTAATTTTTGCCTGGATCGCCCTTTCGGGTTTCCAATCCACCGAGACGCTCATTTTTGCCTAAGCCGCCCTTTCGGGTTTTCAACTTAGCGAGTTGTTCTTTTCTTTTTAGGCGAAGTATTTCTTGACTGCATCAACATTCACAGGACGTGTGAACTCTTCACCATCCATAGTTGTAAGAATCAAAGCACCGCCTGAAAAGGCTCTCTTAACAACATATGGGCCTTCATAATTAGGAGTCCATTTGCCCCTAACATCTGGTTTGAAAGATAAAATCTTTTTGAGCACAAGGTCACCTTCTCTAAATACTCGAGGCCTGACCTTCTTATCAAATGCCTTCTTCATTCTCTACTGGTATAACTGACCATGGCACATGGCATTCAATCTTTTCTCTTCAATCAAATTCAGTTGATCATACCTGGTCTGACACCATTCAACCTCGGTCAACTTGGCTTCCATCAAAATACGCAATGATGGGATCTCAACCTCCACCGGGATCACAACTTCCATACCATAAACAAGCGAGAAAGGGGTTTCCCCTGTTGAAGTGCGGATGAATGTACGATACCCATGCAAAGTAAATTGAAGCACCTCATGACAATCCTTATAGGTCACAACCATCTTCTGAATGATCTTCTTGATGTTCTTGTTTGCAGCTTCAACAACCCCATTCATCTTGGGTCTGTAAGGAGAAGAATTATGATGTGCAATCTTGAAGTCTTTGCAAAGAGGTTCCACCATATTGTTGTTCAAGTTCGATCCATTATAAATAATGATCTTGCTCGGCACACCATAACAACATATAATCTGATTCTTGATAAACCTCACAATGACTTGCTTGGTTACATTTGCATACGATGCCGCTTCTACCCACTTTGTGAAGTAGTCAATAGCCACCAGAATGAAATGATGTTCGTTAGAATCTTTGGGCTCAATCATGCCAATCATATCAATTCCCCACATGGAGAAAGGACATGGAGAAGAAATAACGTTCAATAGTGTCGGAGGAACATGAATTTTATCTACATATATTTGACACTTGTAGCATTTCTTCACAAACTTGCAACAGTCGGATTCCATTGGCAGCCAATAGTAACCTGCTCTCAACATCTTCTTAGCCATAGCATATCCATTGGAATGAGTACCAAAGGAACCTTCTTGGACTTCAGTCATCAATAAGTCTGCTTCGTGTCTATCCATGCATTTGAGCAAGACCATATCAAAGTTTCTCTTGTAAAGCACATCACCATTCAGGTAGAAGTTGCCAGCTAATCTTCTCAAAGTCTTCTTATCTTTCAAAGATTCCCCAGGAGGGTAAATCTGACTTTAGAGGAAACACTTAATATCAAAATACCAAGGCTTCTCATCTTTGACCTCTTCAATAGCAAACACATGAGTTGGATTATTAAGACGCATCACATTCAAATTAGGAACTTCATTCCAGAATTTCACCATAATCATTGAAGCCAACATTGCAAGAGCATCTGCCAACCGGTTTTCATCTCGAGGGATATGATGAAACTCAACCTCTGCAAAGAAAGTTGAAATCCTCCTCGCATAATCTCTATATGGTATCAAACCAGGTTGATTCGTCCCCTATTCACCATTGATCTGATTCACAACCAAAGCTGAATCTCCATAGACGTCAAGATATTTGATTCTGAGATCAATGGTCTCTTCAAGCCCCATAATGCAAGCTTCATACTCAACCATATTATTTGTACACTTGAAGGTCAATCTAGCTGTAAATAGAAAATGCATGCCTTGAGGAGTAATAATCACTTCCCCAATGCCATTCCCATACTGATTAACAGCTCCATCAAATACCATGCCCCAATGGGAACCAGTTTCTGGCCTTTCTTCAAGCAATGGTTAATCATAATCTTTCATCTTCAGGTATAAGTTCTCTTCGTCAGGAAAATCATACTGCACCGATTGGTAATCTTCAATCGGTTGGTGAGCCAAATGGTCGTCCAAGACACTACCTTTAATAGCTTTTTGAGATCGGTATTCAATATCATATTCAGATAACAACATCTGCCAACGGGCGATCCTCCCAGTTAAAGCAGACTTCTCAAAAATATACTTGATTGGATCCATTTTGGATATCAACCAAGTAGTATGATTCAACATATATTGGCGCAGACGCTTAGCAGCCTAAGCCAATGCGTAACAAGTCTTCTCAAGCATGGAATACCGAGTCACACAGTCGGTGAATTTCTTACTGAGGTAGTAAATAGCATATTCTTTCTTTCCAGTTTCATCTTGCTGACCCAGAATGCAACCCATACTTTCTTCAAGCACGGTCAAATACATGATCAATGGTCTTCCTTCAACAGGCGGAGACATAATCGGAGGATCAAGCAGATACTCTTTGATACTGTCAAAAGCTTTATGGCAATCTTCGGTCTAATCACAAGACTGATCTTTCCGAAGAAGCTTGAATATAGGCGCACATGTGGCAGTCATATGCGATATAAACCTTGAGATGTAATTCAAGCGTCGAGAAAACCTCTGACTTGCTTCTCAGTTTTGGGCGCATGCATCTCTTGTATTACTTTGACCTTGGCAGAATCAACTTCAATACCCTTCTCACTGACAATAAAGCCCAACAACTTATCAGAACGAACACCAAATGTACACTTATTGGGATTCAAGCGGAGTTTGTACTTCCTCAAATGCTGGAATAGCTTCAACAAATGTTTAACATGTTCTTCTTCATCACTGTATTTAGCAATCATATCATCGACATATACTTCGATCTCTTAATGCATCATATCATGAAAAAGAGTGGTCATTGCTCTATTGTACGTTACACCAGCATTCTTTAAACCGAAATGCATCACTCTATAACAGAATGTTCCCAGGGTGTAATGAATGTGGTCTTCTCCATATCTTCGGGTGCCATTTTAATCTGATTATAATTGGAAAATCGGTCCATAAATGAAAAGACTTTGAATTTAACTGTATTGTCTACCAACATGTTAATGTGTGGCAGAGGAAAATCATCTTTTGGACTAGCTTTGTTCAAATCTCTATAATCAACGCACATACAGACTTTTCCGTCCTTCTTCGGAACAGGCACAATATTGGCCACCCACTGCAGATACTCAGCAGTAACAAGGAAACCGGCATCGATCTACTTTTGCACTTTTTCTTTGATTTTCACTGCCATATCAAGATGAGTTCTCCTCAACTTTTGCTTGACTGTCGGGCATTCTGGCTTCAAAGGTAATCTATGCTCCACAATCTCAGAATCCAAACCAGGCATGTCTTGATAGGACCAAGCAAACACATTTGAATACTCTTGAAGAAGATCAATCAACCCCTTCTTAACCTCTGGACACCGTTGAGACCCAATCTTGACTTCCTTCACATCATCTTCGGAATCCAAGTTGACTAACTCAGTCTGCTCTTCGAATGACTGAATGGCTTTTTCCTCGTGCTCAAGTAGACGAGATGATTCATCCGACACTTCTTCCTGACTTTCTTCCTCAGCCTCAAACACAGGGAGTTCAAAGTTTGGAGAAGGAGTAGGATCATTGTATTCAATGGGTTTAGAAACCAACCTGCTTAATGATTTAATATTTTGATTTTAGAGAAGTGAATTATGACCAAATATTATGCAGATAGACAATTATTATTTATTTATTTATGTTTTATGTGATTATCATTTTCAGAAAAGCAAAAAGTAAAAAAACAAAAACATCATAGATATGGATGAATAGAATTGCATTTTATTGATAATTAATTTGAAATATGCCCGACAATGTTCACTTCTCCCTTAGGCATAGAAGAAGGATTTTCTCAAAATAATTAAAAGACAAATTGCTTAGAGCGATGGATAATAACAGGAACATCAACATCGATCCAATTGTTACAAGCCTTTCCATGCATCACAAAATCGGTGCAGTCTTCATCTTCATCACCCTCGATCACAGTAGCTAAGTGTTGTTCATTACTATGGATAAACCCTCCGCTACGGAAACTAGGTTGCATATCTTTAGCTTTGACATAAGACAACCCTTGTTGAAATCCCAATCCAGCTCGGTTCTTATTCTCGGCGACCTCTACCATACGGCCCCACTGATCAATACTGCCATCTTCAACAACTTTCTGAGCATCTTTGAAAGAGGACATGGGTGCCCCAGTTTTCTTCACTTCAACAATAGATAGAGCTTGGAACGGAGTTCCAACCTCATCCTTAACTTCCACATACAAAAAAGACGACAGGTGACTTACCAACACAGTTTTTTCTCCACCCACAATGACGAGCTTTCCATTCTTTACAAATTTTAATTTTTGATGTATAGTGGATGTCACAGCTCCAGCCTCATGTATCCATGGTCTTCCTAACAAGAAGCTATAGGCGGGGTGGATGTCCATTACTTGAAAAGTAATTTAGAAATCACTCGAACCTATCTTCACTGGAAGGTCCACTTCTCCAATGACAGTTTTGCGAGAACCATCAAATGCCTTGACGATCACGCCACTGTATCTCATCGGGGCGCCTTTACACGTTAACTTTGACAGAGTTGACTTGGGGAGTACATTCAAAGAAGAACCGGTATCAACCAACACATTGGATAATGCATCTTCCTTACAGTTCATCGATATATGTAGTGCCAAATTGTGGTTTATGCCTTCCTCGGGAAGTTCTTCATCACAAAAGCTCAAGTTGTTGTAGGAAGTGATGTTAGCCACGATGTGGTCAAATTGATCCACAGTTACATCATGCTCTACGTAAGCTTGCTCCAACACTTTTTGCAATACTTCTCTGTGCGCTTCAAAATTCATAAGCAGAGACAACACTGAAATCTTTGAAGGAGTTTGGAGCAACTACTCCAGCAAATTAAATTCACTCTTCTTAATCAATCTCAACACTTCATCGTCATCATTAGGCTTTAATTTGCTGGATTCACCAGACAGACACTTTGGAGCACTAACCGGATTTGTTACGGGCACATCAACCTTCTTACCAACACGCACATCTTCTACCACCTCTGGAAAGACCGGACCAAACACACGACGCTACGGGTCACCTTTTCAATGTCGACGATATTCACAATATAATTGGTCGTAGGCAACGAAACCTCTTGACCGTTCTCTAACATTGTAGCATTATATTGGTACGTAATAACTCTATCGGATACATACGGGACTGGACCCACTAACCATATCACTAACGGCGATACCGACCTGTTGACGCTGTTACTGTTGTTGCTGTTAAACTGAATCACTACCCGCTTCGGGGTCTTAAACACTGGTACTATCACATTCACATCATCTATATCCCTCGATTGTTGAATCTAGATTATATTCTCATCCATCAACTTCTGGATATCTCTCTTGACGATCGAACACCCACGGGAGTTCACGCTACAAATCACACAACCGTCATGGTCGTGCTCATAATCACTAATTGTACATAAAGTCTTATGCATCTCTACCAAGGACCGACGTATACGTCGCACATCGAACACTCGGAAACTTCCTGGACAACCATCTACCATATTAACAGAGGAATTACCATGGGCAGGCAATGGGTTAGCTTTCACATTTGGCGCATGATCCTTGAAGGACACCATCCCACTCTTCACTAGCTTCTGGACCTCATACTTCAATGGGTAGCAATTTTCAATATCGTGGTCGGGAGCTCCTTGATGAAAGGCGCAACGGAGCTCTGGCTTATACCACCATGGAAGTGGTTCTAGAATTTATGGCGAATTTCTCGGTTGGAGTAGGTTCTTGAGAACCCGAGACGGATAAAGTTCGACATATGACATAAGATAAGGTCAAAAGAGACCTTATTCCTCTGGAAATTTTGTTGTTGTTGATTATTGTTGGTGTTGTTACTATAGTTGTTTGTTCTTTGTTGTGGCTGTTGTTGAACTGGTACTGATTGATTGTTTGAAAATACTGGAATAACGGATGAAACTTGATGGTGATGATTACACGGTTGCGGATTTCTTTTGATATGAGGCATCCTCTGCCTCCCTACTGACACTGCATTGGTCTCACCTTCCTTCTTTCCGACGAAACTGTTTCCATACTTCTTGCTCGATGATACCTCTTCCTTAGACAAACGTCCTTCTCGGACTCCTTCCTTTAACCTCATCCCCATGTTTACCATCTCGGTAAAGTCACTGGGGGCACTGGAAATCATTCGTTCATGATAAAACGAACTCAGGGTCTTTAGGAAAATCTTCGTCATCTCTTTCTCTTCCAATGGAGGATTAATCTAAGCGGCAAGCTCTCTCCACCTTTGGGCATACTCTTTGAATGTCTCTTTGTCCTTCTAAGACATAAACCTCAATTGGTCTCTATCAAGCGCCATGTCCATGTTGTATTTATACTATTTCACAAAAGCTTCACCCAAATCATTGAATGTGTGAACACTTGCACTGTCTAGCCCCATGTACCACCTCAAAGCGGCACCAACCAGACTGTCTTGGAAATAGTGAATTAATAAATGATCATTTTCAGTTTGAGTTGACGTTCTCCTGGCGTACATGACAAGATGGCTAACTGGACAAGTATTTCCCTTATACTTTTCAAAGTCATGGACTTTGAACTTCATCGGGATCTTGACATTCGACACTAAGCAAAGTTCGACATCACTCTTACCGAACAAATCTTTTCCGCTCAATGTCTTCAATTCCTTTCGTAGCTCAAGGAACTGGTCTTTTATCTTGTCCATCTTCTCATAAACATCCGGATCCTCAGACGGCTCAGAATGGTAGATGGTGTCCTCGACACGAGGTAAAGTGTGAATAACTGGAGGTAGAACAGACATGACCGGGCTAGATGTCGGCATAGAAGCAAAGGTAGGCGCAAACCCTTCAGACACAAAGATCGGTGGCATTCCCCACGAGAATCAGGTAGGCATAGTCACAACAAACTGAGTGGCAGGCACAGTTGAGGTAGCAATCTCTGAAATGACAGTCCTCTGAGGAGGAGGACTAACAGGCGTTGCAGAAGACTGATTCTGAGCAGCGAGAACAGACTCCATCATGGCAGTAAAACGAGCAATCTCATCTTTCAATTCTCGGTTCTCTTGTTCCAAATGTTCCATGATTCTTGGTTGATTGACGCGAGTGTTGTATCGGTGAGTCAGCTTGGCTGAAGCATAGAAGAATAACCAATAAGACATCTGGAAGAAGAAAACCTGTTATGAAAATGATGCATGAAATGCAATGTTTTAATTGTTTTTATTTTCAAGGAACATACTATTTTATTTGCAAGTATATAATGATAATTTGATTGACCATAAAAAATCTCTTTTATTCTTATAATTTTGGAAGGATTACACTGACTATAATTTCAGAAACTAAAATACAAGTAGAAGAGAAAAGGAAACTAATCATCCTAAGGATCCCCTAACAATAGTGTCAGATGATCTGGTTGCAGGCGGGTTCTTCCTTCGGATGCATCGAATCTTGTAGTCAAAAGAAGTCTTCATCTGAGCCTTCTCGAGGACAAGCTGATCAACAATCTTCTTCCAAGCACCGGAAGGTTGAGGCATACTAGAAGGATATGGACCCTCTAGCTCTCTCTGTCTCTTCACTGCTCGGTCTTCAAGAAGTTCAATAAGCGCATCTTTATCCTTAGACTCAAGTTGCAACTCCTTATGCTTTCGGCTCAAAGCATGAAACTGCTCTTCCCACATATCCTTCTCTTGCTTCATCTTGGCGAGTGCGTCTTCCAACTCGTCTACATCTTGGTTATGGAGTGTTGATGGCTCAGCCACAACCAAAGACATAGGTCTTTCACAAGCATACGGCATCTTCAATTCCAAAGTTCTCTTCTTTACCCAAAGAGTGTAAGCTTCCAAAGCTACACAGTTACGCGAACCAAGCTCGGATCTTCCTTTCCTATGCACATTATGCCAAGCATGTACCATATTTTGCTTCAAATGTTGGGGATCTTTACCCTCTTGATAGAAAAGACCTTCTAACTGAGTGTTATTAGGTTTGTCTCTCAAGGGGAACCCAAGTTGACGATGGGCCAAAGCAGGGTTGTAGTTGATTCCTCCTTATGTACCAATGAGAGACACATTATAGAATTCACCATAACAATCAATAATATCCAAGATGCTCAATGCAGAGTCATACCAAACTATATCATCATTAGTGAGAGACATAAGTCTCTGAGACCACCGTATACATTGTTTGTTCTCCATAAAAGTAGGCGTCTGAGGCAAGTGTGAAATAAACCACTTGTACAGAAGAGGAACACAACACACAATAGTCCTACCACCTTTAGAATTCCTTAGATGCAAAGAAAAGTACATATCACCTAACAAAGTAGGCACATGATTCCCAATCAAGAAGATTTTAATGGCGTTAACATCAACAAAACCGTCAATGTTAGGGAACAAAGCCAAACCATAGACGAGCAACACAAAGATGGCCTCAAAAGCGTCCACACTACCGGCTTGAGCAAAGGCAGTAGCTTTCCCTATGAGAAACTCAGAAGTCAACCCAAACATTCCTCCTTTCTTCACCCAGTGAGCCTCAATCTCAGACTTCTTCAGATGAAGAGCTTCAACTATAATATGAGATTTGGGAATCTCCTCCAATCCACTAAAAGGCACTTTGTCAGAAACGGGTATTCCCAAGAGTTGGGCATACTCCTCTAACGTAGGCACAAGCTAATAATCGGGAAAAGTGAAGCAACGGTAGAGAGGATCATAAAACTGAACCAATACACTCAAGAGTCCTTTAACTACATCAGTAAATAACACAGACAAAAGCTTCCCATGACGTTGCTTGAAGTCCAAGGGATATAATACAAAGGATGATAGCTTCCTTAGCTCTTTCAAATCGGGACATCTGAAACTGTACTTCTTAGTGTTCCTTCGTCCACAATCCATGGTATGAAAATACTTACAAATAAAACCTCAGTTCCTTGAAGTTAGTTTTCATGTGATGAATGCTATGATGTGCATGAATGCATGAATGCATGAATGCAACAATCATAAATAAGGGATCACACATAAGGAAAACAAATAAAGGTCAAGGGATGAATCAAGTCATTATCAAGATCAATCATCCATTTTGGTGGATTATGGTTTTCACCTTATCAACACCCAAGTTCCATTGATATTGACAAGACTTGATTGGATCAACCAAGAATCAAGGGTTTATTGTGAGTCACGAGCATGGAGTCGGGTTAAGAACTATCCCAAGGGGGTGTACTAAGGATAAAACCTGTAGATCATGTTCTAAAAAGTTCCCAGAGTCTTAATTCCATCTATCGGATATTACAGGTTAGGATGACTGACTCATCAACCCATAATATTCTTAAGAGAAACTCGTCTGAGTGTAGTATCGTGTAACAACTGTTATCAAGTCTACACTTGAACAGTCTCCGCACTACGTCCTAAATAGGACGAGTTGGGTTAAATGTTCTACGATCCTCAGCTTCTCGGACCCCAAATCATAGAAAGTAATGCCTAACCACAAATAACTTGTGTGATATCAATAGCTCCAAAAGGGTCTCCACTGAGTAGATGGGTCTCAAGCCAACTTGTTAAGGACTACTCCACACAAGTCGATCATGACTATACCATCCTCCTATCTTAATTGCACTCATGTTCGGGTTAGAACTTATCTCGCCACTCAGAGATCACCAAGCACAACAAGCAGATTATATCATACAAACAAATATACAAACATTAGACATACAATTATATACACATAAAAAAAAGTAGGCTAAACCCACTGAGGGCTACTCCCCAGTAGAGTCGCCACTTAATTTCTGTAGCGGTAAATTCATGACCATCAAGCTATGGATAAACTTAACGTCAATAAAACCAAATTCGCCACCACGCTTTTATTGTTTCCAAAGGAAAAGGGAAAAGTAAAAACAAAACCCAAAGATAAGAAGTTTTCAAATCAGAACTAATACAATGGCAGAGATTGCAAGTAAGGGGGGTGGTTACACAGAGGGAAGGTGTTATCACCCAAAGTATCCTAGGTACTCCTAGGGAGCCGTTTTTTATGTGTGTATGTGTTTTGGTATAAAATATGTTTGCAATAAATAGAGTGTGGGGATGATAAAAGAATTCATTAATTATATTTTTTGTGTTTGACAAGACCTTCGGACTTGTGCCTACCTACCAACATAAAAATGAGGGATCAAAACCTCGTAGTTCATGGTATAAATTTCAAAGTGAGTGAATTTCTTTTAACAAAAAATTAAGTTTAAAAGAGGCACAAAAGGCCCTAAAGAGTTTGAATGAGTGTTAGTTCTTTTTGTCTTTTGAAATTTTAAGTCAATATGGTTAAGTTCATTTACAAGTTTGATTTAAGAAAAAGAGTTTGAAAAAATCAATGGCATAGGCCAAATTTTCTAATTTGCAATAAAGTGTAAGTTTAGAAATCACAAGCAAAGAAGATTTTGAAAAGGGGGAGAGATTTGAAATTTAAGAAAATGGGAGGAGATGAAGAGACTAATCCTAAGCAAAAATGTAAAAGTTAAGGGTTGAAAAGATCTAACCAATGTGATGCAATCCAATAGACAAGAATGTCATATAGAAACCTATTTTTCCTTTGGCTTTAAATCAAGCAATATCAATAAGCAAGTAGCACAATGAAGATCAAGGCATCAAATAAAAATAGCCACATCCAAGCTAGCAACTTCATAGTCTTCGTCATAATCTTCCCATGTATCATATGCCATACTCCTTGAATGGCTCAGAATAAGGCATTAGACACATGTTTAAATTAACATTTGCATCAAGACCATGTAGAAGATGAACTAAAGTGGATCCCAATACTAGCAATAGAGGAAAGCTCAAATCATGATAACTTGATTTCAGAAATATTGGCATTGGCCAAGTCCTTTTGCATAGGAAATGTTGCCTAATTCTAAGTCCAAAGCTCAGATTACATCCAACAGTCCACACAAACATTTTTTAGGGGTTTTTGTTTTTTATTATGTACTTTAAGGTCCTAAGACCACAAACACAAACAAGATACAAAACATATATATATATATATATATATATATATATATATATATATATATATATATATATATATATATATACAATCATAATATATGGCTCAAATGAGCAAAAGGGAAAATGGCATAAACATAAACAAGTTAAATGATATGTCAATGAAAAATTGTAAATGACTTGAATTTAAATGACATAAAGTAAATGACTTGAAATTAAAAGCAATAAGAATAAAAGTTAGTCAAATGTTAGTTGATTAGATGTTATGATTATTTTGCTTTTCAATTGATTAAGTCATTCTTTGGAGAACACTCAACCCTCTATTTACAAGCATGGATCCTTGGACCAAGACATCTTCCAAAGGAAGGAAAAAAGGCCAAGTTTCCAAACAATACCATAAAAGGGGGGAGACTTACAATCCCACTTACTAGAATGCTATGCCTTTTGGGTCAAAATTTAGCGCTATGTTAAGCAATCGTAATTGGACTTATGTAGAAGTCACAACTATCTGAGGTTGAGCAATAGAAATTTTGGTGTTAATGCATGTTAGAGATATGGTACAATGAACCATACTCCTAAAACAGACCACACACAAAAAGAAAATGATCAAATGATGAACCTAATCTCATCCATACTTGTATTGGTTCATCTAACATAAGTTATTGATGAACCAATTAGCCTTAGGATATTGAGATGTCATTGGTCAATTAGAGGGATATGGTAGAATGGGATTGGAGATGAAGAAGGAGAGGAAATGAGACAAACACAAATTGGTCATGGGAGGAATTTTATCAAATTAAAATCATTCATTCATTTTGGGAGATGAAATGTACATTTCATCAATCCCCTAAGTCCAATGATTTTAATCCAACACAAGTCAAATCAACCTTGAGCAAGGCCCAAACACATAGTCAAACTTCACAAGTCAATAAAAATGGCTCAACACAAATTATTCACAATTAGTCAATTAAAAATCAAATTAAAATGCATTTAAATTAAATTATGTTTTATCAAAAACCTAAAACCTATTTAAAACACCAAATAAATGGCCAAGAGATTTATCATAGGTCAAACAGGGTCAAAGGACCTTGGAGAAAAAAATTCATTACTTTTGAAAAGTCACAAGTATTTTTAAATAATTAAAAATATGCACAAAAACAATGAAATCATGAAAAATATCAATATTAATCCAAAAAATGATTTTAATTCAGAAAATGAAAGAGAAAAATATTTGAATTTTTTTGGTGAAAGTCCCATATTTTTTGGATTAATAATGAAATTAATATGAATTAATTAAAAATAAGTAATTAAAAGAAATATTCAGAAATTCAAAAAAATGAGAGTCATCTGATCTCCTTCATTAATTGAGGTGGTAGATCAGATGGTGACAAGCGCGCGTTCCACATGTTCCTTGGTCAACTGAACCACACACATGGTAATCAAAAGCAACGCACGGGATTAAAACATTTAAAAAGGATCATATGGTTGAGATGCAAGACAACTCATCACCGGAGCCAGAGCTCCGATCTTCTTCTCCGATGGACTTCACAGGACTGGTCCACCATCAACCATCACAAAAATGAAAAAGCAAGACATGGATTTAAAAAAAAAATGCTTAGGAGCTTGAATCTGGCCTCAATTTTGTCCAATTCCATGTATATGAAAAGATACAGGGATTTGAATTTTGAGGATCATGATCTGAGTTACTTCTATTTGACCTCAAAGCAACTCAATCTTGTTGCCTACATTGGTAGGACTTCAGCAAATCAACAATCAGTCAAAATGGATGAGAAATGGGGGAGAATCGAAGAAGAAAAGTTTATGAAATCTCACCTTCGAGGAACTTCAGATTAGCTTGATCTTGCTTCCAATTTGACTTGGCTTGACTCTAGAAGCTTGTAGAAGATGATTTAGATGGTTAAAAATCTTGGACTCTTGGAGTTTCAATCCTAAAATAGAAGGAGAATTAAAACTTGGTTTCTAAAGAAAACTACAAGATTATCCTTTCAATGGTGTTTGGGGAAGAAAGGGGGTCGAAGCTTGGGCCAGATGGATCCCATTTCTAATCATGAAGGGTCTTATTTATAGCCAATGTGAATGATATTTGCACACTTCCAAATTTGTCAAATTTTCAAATTCTCCCTTGCATGGATGCATGGGCGTGTATTAGGCCCATGAGATGATGCCATCTGATCCAAAGTTCAATGTACTTCATGCTGAAATCATGTTAGAAGCTCATGCAAGTGTGTGTGAAAATTGGAACTTGAAATTATCCAAATGATGCTTTAACTTATACCCATGCGCAAGTCCTTCAATTTTGATTCAAATGAGATGATCTTAGATGTTTTGGAAACCTGAGATCAAGGGGAACAACTTTCATGTTGAACACTTTTTCATTTTAATCTTGGATCATGATGAATTTTGTGGTGGAAGTTTGGGAAATCAAACATATTTGAAATTTTTCTAAGTCCCAAGTCAAATGTTCACTTCTTACATCTTGAATAACTTTTTCTATGGACTTAAAATGAGAAACGTTCCTTCATAAAAGTTGAACCTCTTCCAAACCTTTTCAATTTGGTCACAAATGTGACCTCATTTGGATTTGGCATGAAGGAGTTATGAATTTTAGAAGTTGAGGAAAATCACTTGTTCAATGGTATTGGCCCAAAATGACCTATAATGTTTCCTCTTGGCACATGCATTTGTAAGTTGAATTTGCACTTTCTCCAAGAATAAAAGTTGAATTAGACATCTTAAATTTGATCTTGAAATTTGAATGGATTTCATCTCATAAAAATTTAGCAAGTTACGGTCTTGGGAGGTTGACCTCCAAACTAGGGTTCAGACAAAATGACCTATAATTTGTCATCATAAAAAATGACTTTCCAAGCAAAACTAGATCTTGACCTCATCAGCAAAGTTATTTGGAATGTCATTTAGAGTAACGTTTCTCTTGGAATCATTTTCATATGACAAATATTGTAGGAGATAGGGTCTAGGGAATCCCAGTTTTGACCAGTTGACTTTCTCTGGTCAACCACCATGAACCAACTTGCTAGCTTGACAATCTATTGAATTTTAGGACTCACGGAGGATCATATATGCATATGATGAGGTAATATGAAGTATCCCTTGAGATATTTGATCAATTATTGAGGAAACGTGTTGAAGAAGTCACACAAGATACCCATATGAATTAGGGTTTCCAAGGCAAACAAACTTCAAACTCTTGATGATTTCTTGATGAAAATAACATGTGAAGATCATAGGGGTCCATATATGATACTTAGAGCCAATGTAAACCAATTCTTGATTGAGCTCCTTGCATTGAGGGTCTCAAACCCTAGATATGAGCTTGATAAAGCATAGGTGAGCATGTACACTACCTATAAAGCAACAAACTATACATTGACATGTTTTTGGTATTTTGGTTAGTAAACAATGAAAAATGAAGTATGATACAATCAAATGTGCTTGGTGATCTCTCCCAATGCACACCCAATGGATTACGGGTAAGGAGGATGCCAAAGTGTGATCCCAATGCTAATGCATATGATGAGATAGCATGAGGGATCCTAGGGTCAAAATTGGGGTCTTACACTGATCCGGCGCGCCCTATTATTTTAATAAATAATATACAATATATTTCTTCGATAATTTTGAAAACTTAGGGGGTAAACTTATTCAATGTACATGCTTCAAGTTCCATTAGCTTTAATTTATATTTTTATCTCACTAATAGTGGCGCCTTCTTGAATATTTTATTCTTTCCAACCAAGATGAATTTGCTTCTATTATATATATAGCATTTAGTTTCACTTGTCTAAACAACACAAATAGAACCCTAACGAAGAGCCATTAACAAAAGAGCCATAAACACATACCATCTTCAATACGAAGATGTTGTGTGTTTAATGCTCTCATTTATTCTTCAGAAATCTAAATCTTTTTATTTTACTTCTTCTACAGAGATCTTGGACGTCAAACATCACTACTCATATTATTGTCATATTGTTGTTGTTATTGTTGTTATTGTTGTTTTTGTTGTTGTTATTGTGTTATTGAAATTCAAAACTCTAGAGATTTTATTGTTATTTTTATTGTTGTTATTGATGTTGTTTTTGTCGATGTTCTTGTTCTTGTTGTTGAGATCCTAAACCCTATAGGTTGTTTATTGAAGTTGTTGTTATTGATGTTGTTGATTGTTTTTTTTTTGTGTGTTGTTGTTTAATGTAACTTGTTTATTTTGAGTTGAGTTTATTAAATATATATGTTGTATTTTAGTTTTTGTTATTGTGTTTGAGTTTGATATTGATATTGACATTTAGTTTATGTTTTTTGTGATTCTTTGTGAAACTCTCATCTTATTCCGTCGAGTTGAGTTTATTATACCTAATGTCAATTATTTGTTTCACTAACCCCTTTGTGAACATATAACCTATTAAACTGGTTTTGGAAATTATCATATGAAAAATTATGTTGTATTTGAAACTTATCTTACACCGATTAATGATTTTATAGCATTCTGCAACTCATCATTGTAAGGACAAGGTTTGGTTCAGCATCTGACATTTAGTTTTGATGATAACAATGTGTCGCAACCTGAAAAATGGAATGCGAAAAAAAACAACCGGCGAAGAAAGACAGGAGAGTCGCCACCGTGCGTTATTTATCCCAAAGGAGGGAAAGGAAACGCTCGAAGTAAACCTGGAAAAAGGAAAGGACAAGACAGGGTCTCGCAACCAAATCTTGGGTTCGGGAGTCGATTATGCGAAGGGAAGGTATTAGTACCCCTACGCATCCGTAGTACTCTACGGGATCCACTTTTGTAGTTCTTGTCTAAAGGGTGTGGGTTTATCTAATGTGTTATTTACTTAAAAAAAGGGGTCAAAAGAAAATGACTCGCACGGATGTCGCATCCACTGCATACGTATCTCATCTGAATATGAGAATCAGAGTCTTCGTAGCTCGGTTACCTAGGGGTTAATGGTAATTGTGCTCGCTAAGACATCGCGTCTTATGCCTACGTATCTCATCTGGAATGAGAATCAGAGCAAGCCGTAGTTCGGCTAACTACGGGGTTATGGATTGGGTTTTGGACGAACGACGTCACTATGCAATCTACCGGATGCTCGACCTTTGGAGACTTACTCGCCTGTAGTAGAAGGAGTAAACGTGTTAGGAGAAGAAAAATCAATGGGTTTGTAGGGTTAGGGATGCTCATGCAAAAGGAGTCATGGACGAAGGAACCTGTAAAAAAAATAAACACACAAAACGTTGCCTCCTATCGAGGTCTTCCAGCTAAGAAAGCGGTAAAAATACGGGAAAATGTAAAAGTACCAGACGGATAAAGATCCGAAGTAACAGTAATTAACGGAACAAGGAAACCCTGAGATCCTTCCAAGCTAACACCATCAAAGAAAGTGAGTCAGTACAGGTAATCGGAATGAAACCTCCAGGTGGTATCCCACAAATAAAGTGGAACACCAGGCAAACCATCTCTGCAAGAGTCATATGAGCCCTCACAAAACAAAACTCAATAAACAGGTTAGAGAAACAAAATAGGGTAACCAAGAGTTGCCCCCAAATCAAAATGTAACCACATGAATCATGCCCTTTCAATTCACAAAAAGCTCACAAAAAGCAACCAAGGGTATGAGGCCTAAACCTCTTGTCAAACACATGCATCAAAAGGGTATCAAATTTACCCATAATACCTCATACATTCAGAAAATTCAAATTGAAGGCATAAAGATGATGGATATAGGGAAAACCTGATTGGAGAGATCGGTTGAAATCAAATGGCACGGCTGGATTTGCAAACCAATGTTAGGGTTTGCTTGAGCTGTAAGTGTGTGAGTCAGAATGAACCTTTCAGAGTTGCCTGGAGGTTGCTGCAGATTAATTCCCACTCTCTCTGTCTAGGTTTCTCTCCAGGTTTTGTCCAGGATTTTGTTCCAAGGAAACCTCAGAGTATTTTGCTTCTCTTCCTTTTTCTGTCTGTTTTGTTTCAATGAAACTCTAGTATTTATAGCCTAATATTGGTAGCTTAGTGGGCTTTTGAGAGAGGTCCAAGTCTGAGATTTTTCTTTTATTTTATTTATTTATTTAATTAATTTTTTTCTTCTTTTTTTTTTAACTTTTAATTTTTTTGTTTTTATTTATTTATTTATTTTTAAATAAAGTTTCTTGGATCTGATTCTGATTGACATGATGAAATGCAATGTGTAATGTTAAATGACCTAAAAATGAATGCATGAATGAGGAGGGCAAATTTTGGGGTGTTACACAATGCATTGTTTCTAAGAGAACAATTTTGTACACTAATGGTTTTTATCTAGTGTATAGATATTTCTAATAGGTGCTGACTCTGAAGCATTGAAATATGACATCATCAGATTATACAATCAACACACTCTGCCTCTAAAGAGATACACGTGCTTTACGAGATGCTGTCAAGTTCTAGGAAGATCTTAGACAATGGTTATGATGAACGTCTATGCTAAAGCTTCTAACTGTGACTCTGATTGAAGAGCCTCTAAAGGATTTTCAGCCTTCAAGATTCTGCGCTCAAGTTATGAAGATTCTGATGAACAAGATCTGAAGACTCCGAAGAGCAGGTTCTAAGGAATTGTGTCAAGACTCTAAAGATCGAGGTTCTGAAGATTATGTCAACTAGTCTCTTGATCCTTTTAAGCATGCTTCAACATCATTTTATCAGAAGCCTCTGAAGATTAGAAGATAAGATCAAAAGGTTTTTCATCAGAAAAATAATACACAACACAAGATCACCCTTCCCCCAACTACACTGACTTTGTGGGCCAAGGACAATACTATTGTACCATTTTGTCTCCTATATGCAAACCGTTTCACAAAGAGACAACTAAAAATTTCTATTCCAATTCTACTCTTCAATGAATCTTTTAACTGCATATATAAATAATTCTTGGAAGAATTGAAGAAGTTGCATATGCTAACTCAGTATGCTAAAACTATGCTCATACACACGCTCTTGTTGTAATATATAGTTTATGTGTATAGTTTTTGTAAACACACAAGAGTTGTTGCTCGTTATTGTGTGAGATATTATTTGTATTAATCTTGTGCTAATCTGCTTTCTTAGAAGAAATACTTGTAAGCACACACTTGTAAATATCAAAGTTGTTTGAGTGGTTTCCTGGAGTGAGTAGGTTTTAGTCAGATAGACTCAAGAAGACAAAGACGGGTTGTCTTTGTGATGGTTGTAATCAGTTTTGATTATTGTGGATTAAGTCCTTGTTGAGAAGGAAAAATCATCTTATAAGGATGGATTAGTGGTAGCTTTGTTAACAGCGAACCAGTATAAAAATAACTTTGTTATTTTTCTCGTTCATGTTATTGTCCGATTGAGTTGATTTTGAAAAAGCTTTTGTCTTTAGAAACCCAATTCACCCCCCTCAATTTCTTATGTTTCTTGTCACATTTAATTGGAATAAGAGCTCTGATTCTGGTATTGATAAGATGCTAAACACTTAATAGTATCCTATAAAGATCTAGTGTGAAACTCAATGTCTACCCTTCCACCACCAGTTGCTCAAACAAATGATAGAGATCATTACAATGCTAAACCTCTAGTTTTTGATGGAGATAGATTTGACTATTGGAAGGATAAAATAGATCTCTATTATTTCTAGGTCATGATGTTGATCTATGGGATATGGTAGTTGATGGCTACGAACACCCAGTAGATGCAAGTGGAAATAAATTTGAAAGAAGAGTCATGACAAGTTAACAGAAGAAAGACTCTAAGAATCATCACAAAGAAAGAACCATCTTGCTAAATTTTATTTCATACACTGATATAAGAAAATCACCAACATATATACTGCTAAATTTATACTTTATTCTTTGAGGATGACACATGGAGGGAATGAACAAGTTAAAGAAACCAAGGTTCTTGCCTTGATTCAAAAGTATGAAGCATTCCAGATGGAGGATGAAGAAACTATTGAGAACATGTTCTCGAGGTTTCAGACTCTTGTTGCAGGACTTAAGGTTGTGGACAAAAGGTATTCTACTACTGATCATGTTAAAAAGATCATCAGAAGTCTACCTAAGCGTCGGAGATCTATGGTAACATCTCTGGAGTTATCAAAGGATCTTAACAAAACTTATCTTGAAGAACTAGTTAGCTCTTTAAAAATTCATGAGATTGAGCTCGAGGAAGATGAGCCCAAGAGAAAGAGAAAATATGTTTCTCTGAAGTCTTCAGGAATATCTAAGAAGACAAAATCTCTTCAAGCAGAAATTGATGAAGAGTCTGATAAAGAATCAGAAGAAGAAGATGATTTATCTCTTCTGTCCAGACGCGTTAATCAACTCTAGAATAAAAGGCTTGGAAAATTCAGAGAACAAAGAAGGAAATGTGGTTGTTCTGATTCCACTTCTGGATCTAAGAAGGCTAGAGTTGGCAAATAACTCATATGCTTTGAGTGCAAGGATCTTGGCCACATCAAGAATGAATGTCCCAAGTTAAAGAAAGAAAGGCCTAAGAAGAACTTCAGAGGAAATAAGAAGGGTCTAATGGCTACATGGGATAATTAAGAGTCTTCATAAGATGATTCTAAAGAAGAGCAGGCTAACATGGCACTGATGGCTTGCACAGAAGTTCCTGCAGAAACGATTCAACTAGAATCAGAATCTGAGTCAGATTCTGAAGAGGTATTTTTTGAACTTTTTCATTTTGAGCTTGAATCTAGTTTATCAGAAGTTTTGGAAAAATATCAGAATCTTCTAAACAAATACAAGGATCTGAAGAAGATTCATGTATCTGAATCAGAAGCTTATTGTAAGTTTCAGAAAGATATTTCAAGTTTGAGTGACGGAAATCTCATTTTGAAAAACGACAACTATGTGCCTCAATGCAAGAGTCTCAAACCTGAAAAGAAAATTCTTTCTAAAGCCTCTACAGGTTCTAGTAATATCATACAAAAATATGATAAATATTTCCAGAAATTTCTTGATAAAAGCCTGAATAGAAGCTTAATGGATTCCATGATTTATGGTGTTAGCAAACACTGAACAGGGGGTATTAGATATAATTCTGATGACGAATCTGATTCTAAAAAAGATGATAAGCCCAATACTCTTCAGTACCATTTTGTCCCTTATGGTAAACAAAATGGAGTTATGCCTAAAGGTAGAATTGCTTATAAACATGAGGCTAATGAGAAACCTCATTCTCATTTCAATTATTCATACATGTATAGCTATCCTGCACAAAAACCCAAGTTTGTTAAGAACTCCAGGAAGACTAACCCCAAAGGACCCATAAAGATATGGGTACCTAAGGACAAGATAGTATATGTGACAGATATCCTTAGCAGCAAAGTTGAAATACCAGTCATGGTACCTAGACTCTGGATGGTCATGGCACATGACAGGAATAAGGCATATGTTCCAAAGCCTGGAACTTAAGCCTAGAGGCTTCGTCGATTTCAGAGGTGTTCAAAAAGGGAAGATCATTGGCTCCGGAATAGTAGGTAGCAATAAACTTCCTTCCATTACTAATGTTCTTTTAGTTGAAGGATTAATGCATAATCTGTGTTCCATAAGCCAATTAAGTGAAAACGGTTATAACATTATTTTCAATCAAAAGTAATGTAAAACTGTCAGTCAAAAGAATGGCTCAGTTCTTTTCAAGGGAAAGAGGAAGAACAACATTTATAAGATAAGACTTTCTTATTTGAAGAATCAAAATGTAAAATGTCTTATGTCTGTAAATGAAGAGCAATGGATGTGGCATAGACGGTTGGGCCATGTTAGCATGAGGATGATTTCTCATCTAAATAAGCTCAATTTAGCCAGAGGCCTACCAAATATGAAGTTTTCTTCATATGCTCTTTGTGAAGCATGTCAGAAAGACAAGTTTTCTAAAACTTCTTTCAAGGCTAAAAATGTTGTTTCAACCTCTAGACCATTGGATCTTCTTCACATTGACTTGTTTGGTCCAGTGAAAACCGCCTCTATCAATAGTAAGAAGTATGGAATAGTCATTATTGATGACTATAACAGATGGACATGGGTGAAATTTCTCAGACATAAGGATGAGTCGCATTTTGTGTTTTCTACCTTCTGCTCCCAAGTGCAAAATGAGAAGAATCTCATAATTGTAAAAGTCAGAAGTGGTCATGATGGAGCATTTGAAAACAAAGAATTTGAAAAACTCTTTGATACTAATGGCATTTTCCATGATTTCTCCTCCCCTAGAACCCCATAACAAAATAGAGTTGTAGAGAGGAAGAATAGGACTCTGCAAGAGATGTCCATAATCATGATCAACGACAATAATGTGGCTAAGCACTTTTGGACAAGAGTAGTCAACACAACATGTTATATTCAAAATAGCATCTCTATAAGACATATTCTAGGTAAGACTCCCTATGAATTGTGGAAGAATTTGAAGCCCAACATTCCATATTTTTATCCTTTTGAAAGTTCTTGTTTTATGATGAACACTAAAGAGAATTTGAGCAAGTTTGATTCTAAGGCACATAATTGCATCATGTTAGAATACTCTGAATGCTCAAAATGGTATAGAGTATACAATACTGAGACACAGATTGTTGAAGAATCAATACAAGTTACATTCAATGATAAGCTTGAATTTGAAAAGTCAAAGCTATTTAAAAAGTTTGTAGATCTAGAGATCACTTATTCAGGTTCTGAAGGAAAGTCTTCAGAAGCTGAAGCAAAAGACTCTGAAGCTCCTCAACCAGAAGTTATTGAAGCTTAGGCTCCTCTGTGAAGGCACAAACAAATATCTTCACACTCTGAAGAATTGATTATAACAGACAAATATGAACCTGTCCGAACCAGATCCTCTTTCAAACCTTCTGAAGAGACACTTCTGCGTTTGGTGTCTATGATAGAGCCTACATCAATTGATGAAGCGCTCCTAGACACATAATGGATTCTGGTTATGCAAGAGGAACTCAATCAATTCTCTAGAAATGATGTGTGGGATCTGATGCTAAGATCCAAAGGAACTAACGTTATTGGAACAAAATGGATCTTCAGAAATAAGTTGAACTAACAAGGAGAGGTAGTAAGAAACAAGGCTCGACTAGTAACACATGGTTATAGTCAGCAAATAGGGATTGACTATACATAAACCTTTGCACCAGTTTCCAGGTTAGAGTCTATTCGTCTCTTAATTTCCTTTGTTGTCAATCATAACATGATCTTATATCAGATGGATGTTAAAAGTGCATTTCTGAATAGTTACATTATTGAAGAAGTGTATGTACACCAATTCCCTAGTTTTGGAAATCTTAAAAATCCATATTTTGTTTTCAAGCTTAAGAAATCATTGTATGGTCTGAAACATGCTCTCAGAGCATGGTATGAAATAGTAAGCAAATTTATTTTAGAAAATGATTTCACCAGAGAGAATATTGATACAACTCTTTTCTGTAAGTCATTTAAAAATTATATTCTCGTTGTTCAAATTTACATTGATGATATCATATTTGGTTCTGCTAATGCTGCTTTGTGCAAGGAATTTGCTAAGTTTATGCAGGCAGAGTTTGAGATGAGTCTGATGGAAGAACTCAAGTTCTTTATAGGAATTCAGATCAATCAAAGTCCAAAAAGAACATACATCCATCATAGAAAGTACACCAAATAACTTATGAAGAAGTTTGACATGTTAAAATGCAAGATCTCAAAGAATCATATGCATCCTTGAGAAGGATGAGGTAAATGCTAAGGTAGAACAGAAGGTACATAGAGGTATGATTGGTTCTCTTTTGTACTTGACTTCTTCTAGACCTAACATTTTGTTTAGTGTCTGTTTGTGTGGTCGCTTCAAATCAGATCATAGAGAGTCACACTTAACAACTATTAAGAGGATCTTCATGTATCTGAAAGGTATGATTAACCTTGGCTTATGTTATAGAAGATCTAAAGACTACAAGCTAGTGGGTTATTGTGATGCTGATTATGATGGAGGCAGACTTGAGAGGAAAAGCACTTCTGGAAGCTGTCAGTTTCTGGGAGATAACCTGGTCTCATGGTCCAGCAAAAGGAAATCAATAATAGCACTTTCAACTGCTGAAGTTGAATACATTGTATCCTCTGGATGCAATACTCAGATACTCTGGATGAAAAGTCAACTAGAATATTTCTAGATATATGAGAGTAACATTTATATACTTTGTGATAATACTTCTGTTATTTGTTTATCTAAGAATCCCATTTTGCATTCTAGAGCAAAACATATTAAGATATACTCTGTGATAATACTTTTGTTATTTGTTTATCTGAAATTTATTGATACAGACCATCAATGGTCTGATATCTTTATAAAACTCCTTTCCGAAGATAGATTTGTTTTCATTCTGAAAATTTTGAAAATAGACTTATGTCCAAAATGAAAAAAGATGTTTTTCTAAGAATATTAATCTCTCAGAATTGAAAAATGAAAATCTGAGATGTGTTGGTTTTTCTGAACGTGCGAGTCTTCTTAGTGAGAAGGTTTCATAAGTTCAGATGTATCTAGTCAGAGTTTGTTTGGTTAAACAAATCTGCTTTATGGATATTGAACAATTTTTCATTAAATAGTTGTCAATTAGTCTTGATTAATGGAACGGTTTTAAGAGAGTTTTCTTAGAAAACTAAATCGTTTCTGATCTGATGATGTGACACATTGGATGATTAACTCTTGGGATTAGGTAAAATCTTTCATGCTTTACCCCCTTGTAAGATTTTTGTTGTTTTCTTTATTTTTGTCATGATTTCAAAAAAGTCTATTGAAACACACTCCACTCACTTCACGCACTTTCGCTACTATCACAACTTACACTTTCTCTCTTTGAGCTTAAGAAACTTCCAGTAAACCCTAAAACCCTTTTCTTCATCAACAATGGCAGCTTCTAAAGTTATTTCTCAATAGAAGAAGAGGAAGACTGCTAAGAAGCATTCTGAAAGGATATCGAAGAAGTTTAAGGTGTAACACCCTTCTAAAATACCCCAATAATTAATTAATTCAACAAAATATAAATCAGAGTAGATATGCAATTTCAGGGTGTCACACTTGACACTTCACACCGTTCACCATAATAACTTGTCATGCTCATTTATTAATCAAAATAAAACATTGCACAATTCGCAGCGGATAGAGATCTAATCAATCATGCAAACCATGTAACACATTACATGTAAAGTTGTTGAACAACCAAAATGAAAACAAAGTAAAACATCCCGTCCCGATGTTACATCTACCAGAGCATGACCCACTAAGGAACTACACTAGACTCCAAGCACTAGCTTCTACTCAATCACTGCTCGTTACCTGAAACATAGTTGTAAGGGTGAGTTCCTCAATCGATATAATAAGCATTATAAAATATCATGTAATGCTAAGTAATTTAACACATTTCATCACCCAAATCAGATCACACATTTAGCAACGGCAACATCAACTCAAAATCATAATCATACTCAACCCAACACAAAACACACGTATAATATTGGAATACATCCATGCATATTATACGCCATACATACATTATGCAATGAGACTCCATGCATGCGGTACCGACTATTCGTGAACACATAGTTCAACCTCACCGATCAAATCCAGATACGGCTACCAAGCTCACTAGTCCCACTCATTTGAGACCTAGTGACTCACTCACTAATTCCTCACCATGGGAATTAGCTACCACCCCAAGGGCTATGCTATGCACGCTAAATCACCTAGCATGCAAACATCAACAACAATCCACAATAACTCACTCACTAATTCCTCACCATGGGAATTAGCTACCACCATAAAGGCCATACTATGCACGCTAAATCACCTAGCATGCAACCATCAACAACAATCCACAATGGACATATGCTCACACTCTAAGCCATAAACAGTCCATCCACAATTGCATACATAACAGATACATTCACAGCATTATGCATACCATCATACATCATCAGCATATTTATCACAGAATCATATCATGTCATGCCAAATAATAAATTACAGTATTAGCACACTCTACTAATACCCCTACTGCTCAAAACAACGGGAAATGATCCCTACTATATCATACACCAATATAGGCCAATCATCAACTATGTACACAATATTTGAATATCAAATTTTCACTTTTCCAACAGTGTTAACCGGTTAACGCCCTGGGTTAACCGGTTAACGCAACACAGAACACGCTTCCTGGCACATTTTAACAGTGTTAACCGGTTAACGCCCTGGGTTAACCGGTTAACGCAAGACAGACAGCAATTTCTCATAATTCATAACAGTGTTAACCGGTTAACACCCTGGGTTAACCGGTTAACGCAAGACAGAAAGCTGTTCCTACGCTAACACGAACAGAATGCAGAATCCCCCGTATTTTTCGCCGTCGGAGGACTTCCGGACCTCCGATTTCAATTCCGTAAAAAGCTACACGTCCAGAAATTTACGATTCACCCAACTATAGATTCAATCACAGTTTTTAACGTAATTTGGTCATCACAATATGCAACATTCATCATCCAAATTAGGGTCAATTCAATGGCTTCACTACAACAAACAAGACCTTAGACAGCGCTTTTTTTAGCCTTAGACAGTGCTTTAAAGCGCTGTCTAAACCTCCGCTGCTAAAGGTTTAGACAGCGCTTTTTTAAATCTTAAAAGCGTTGTCTAAGCCCCCCCCCCCCCTTAGACAGCGCTTTGGCCAAAAGCGCTTTATAAGACCCTCTTATTTTAAATTTTTTAGGTATACCTTAGACAGCGCTTTTGAAAAGCGCTGTCTAAGCCCCACCCCCTTAGACAGCGCTTTCTAAGACCCTCCTATTTTAATTTTTTTAGGTATACCTTAGACAACGCTTTTCAAAAAGCGCTGTCTAAGCCCCCCCCTTAGACAGCGCTTTTGCCTAAAGCGCTTTCTAATCCCCCCCTTAGACAGCGCTTTTTACAAAAGCGCTGTCTAAGGTATACGAAAATTTTTGAAGCTTTTGTTTTAAACCACATTTTTTCCAGGTTTATAAACCAGAATTTCTACCTGTTTTCAACCAGATTTTGACAGACAATTATCACATTTTATATATGCCATTTTGGCCTTTTTTCTACCAATTTTTGGCTAACAAATATATATATATATACCAATTCAAACCAATTTTGCCTTAAATGTATCAAAATATATACAAATTTATGTACACATTTACAAGTCATTACATATACTACAAATGTACACATTAATTACACAAATTTATGAAGAAACATTGAGCTCTATCATGAATTGACATCACTCCTCTTTGATTTCGTCCACTTGATCCTTTGTATAAAATGCACACTTGAATTCCTCAAAGTACTACATAATAATATAACATATTTTGAATTAATTCCAACTATTTAATTATATGAGATATGTGTAAATATAAAAATAACTCATAAGTTAGAAATACATACATCGGTGGGAGTGACTCCAAATCCCTTACCCCTCACCCGACCAGAATACTCAGGGACATCTAATGCCCGACTAAGTATGCCCTTAGTATCATCGGGAGATAAAGACTGAGATAGCTCCTCCTGAAAAATCAGATGAATACCGTATACTTGTCAAATATTTGTGTATAAAAATGTTATTCAATTAATGAAAAAATGTTATACTTACACATTTCTGGTATACGTGTAAAACTTCTTCTTGAGGAACTCCAGATTTGCCCACACGGGCTTCCTACCACAAAACATGTGCAGGAAGAGATGTTTCTGAACTTTCCTCCTTCTGCAGCTACACATTAAGTCATACAATTTGATCAGATAAAACTAATATATGATGAACAAATTTGTTATCGCAATTTATAAATACTTACCATGGATTGTTCTAAGCGTCCATATCCGACACGTCCTTTTCGGTACGGATATGCGGGACTTGATGCTCTTTCCCGATTTGTAGCACTTATTCTTTGAAAAACCGGGTCTTGTCTTTTGGATTTGAAAGCTTCCCATTCTTCAGCCGATATCAAACTTTCATATTTTTTAGGAAGCTCCGCATCCACAAAATTACCATCCGCATCCTTAAGGAACTTGGATGATAAAAATGTCTGAAACCCTCTTAGAAGCTTTCCGGCCAATTTCATACAAAAACCTCTTCTTTCTTCTTCGATGTTAAAACATCGCTAAGAAAAACATACAGATTGATAGTTAGTATCGGTAATTGAAAAAACATAATTGATACCGTATAATTAAGGGCCAAATGATTGTACCTTTATCTCACTCCAAATTTTTTCTTTGGACTCATTCAGCTCTTTGTTTCTCCAATCATCACATGTAATGGGAATTTCATTCCTTACTAGTGCATCGATAAAACTAGTTAAGGTATGCCCATTAGGTTCTATAAGCTGTCCCTGGTTGTTCCAATAGACATCTAGTATGATGCCTCGAGATCTTCCTTGGACCACCCTTCTCATTACTGTGATGCCTCTTCGAATTTCTTCTTTCGCGGATACTTTTTTACTAACTTCCTCATGTTGGTCATCAGCCATGTCTAACCTGTAATAAACCAAGGAAACCATCAAATATCAAATATAACTTATAATCAAAGCAATTGAAAACAAAAAAATAAAGAAATCATGCATTATCAGATATAACTTATAATCAAAGCAATTGAAAACAAAAATATAACGAAATCATGCATTATCAGATATAACTTATAATCAAAGCAATTGAAAACAAAAAAATAAAGAAATCATGCATTATCAGATATAACTTATAATCAAAGCAATTGAAAACAAAAATATAATGAAATCATGCATTATCACATATAACTTATAATCAAAACAATTGAAAAAAAAATAAAGAAACCATGGATAATTTACCTAAGTCACTAACATCTCTTTCTTTTCTTTGTTGGAATATTAATCACTTGTTTCTTAGCAATGCGTACAGATGAATTGATCCAAATTCCCTCATTATGATCGTTTCTTATATATGACTCATCCGGTATAAGATCCTCAACTTCATCATTTCTATTCAACTCATTCCGTCTAATGCATGACTCATTCTCAACATCAATATCACATTGATCGACACCGCTATCATCAGTCACTTTGTTAGAGAAAAGCACTATAGACCATTTTGTACTCTTCGGGTCATTCACATAGAACACTCATTCTCAAAAGGTTAAGTTTTATTACGGGTTTTTTATTCAAATATGTTTTACAAAAGGGATGATAATGATGGGTATGTTTGAAACCAGCGGCCTTAGTTGGTCAATAAAGGAAGCCACTCCAACAACAACAACTGGCCTCACAATAGCAATAACAAGCCAATAAACCAAAATGCTGTCGACCAAAGTCTAAACAAATGTTTCGAAAAAATATCACAGATATGGAAATCCAAGTTTGCCACAACCATTTTCATATTCACAACCATCATTTTCCAACAGCACGTTATACAGTATCTTAACTTATTCACACTATACATAAAGAAAATTCTTCTTAATGCCTTTTAGAATTATCTTGCTTGAACTTATCTACCAATATAATCACTTGTGAGATTATTCATAAGAACTTATAGAAACAAACAACCTATTTATGATATATCCACAAACTATTTCCACCTCTCCAGAATAACATGAAAACCATTTATAGTTTATATGAAAACAGTTTTAAGTTATTTGCTCTATATAGCTTATGAATAAACATTCACTCATAAGTGCTTATGCTATCAACACTTACTTAAACTGTTTATCAAAACAGGGATATTTGCTTATAGCTATAGGCACTACAATTAACTCATTTCATAATAACCAAACAAATGCAGCCACAAGAAATTCAAATACATTGCAGAAAACCGTTGCTTATAGCTATAGGCACTACAATTAACTCATTTCATGATAACCAAACAAATGCAGCCACAGAAATTCAAATACATTGCAGAAAAGTAACTGAGAAAAATACAGAAAAACAGAGGACTATTAACACCATAAATCAAAGAAACACAAGAGATAATCAAAAAATTACCAGGCCAGAAGCAAAAATTCAAAGCGTCCAAAACAAACAGGTACTGAACAGTGAGAGGTCCATTATCAAAATAATGAATCCCTTCAAAATCCCATTCAACTTTGGGAATAGACTCAATCTTGCTCACTACTTTCTCAATTCCTGAAAACGAAACCAATGCAACCATAAATACACACATTCGAACATCAAGAGAAAAAGAGTTTCATAATGAACGACATTAGTCGGAACCTGAAGAGTCGACGGTGACATGGGAGGAGCGGCTAGCGACCCAAGCAGAGGTAGCCCTAACTTCATCCATGGAGTTTTCACAATGCGGCGTTTGAATGTGAAACTGTGATAATAAACCCTAAAACCCAAAGCGGTTAGAAAGAAAAGAAGAAAATAAAAGTTTTATAGAGATTGTTCATAGTTTCGCGGTTTTCATGCTGAAGGTAAAGGGTACATTACGTGGGCGTGATTTTTAATTCTATAATGTGACTGACCTTACCTACCCTCTCGTTAGTCGTTACTTCTGGGCCACGAAATGCCTAATTTTTTTTTTTAATTTAAAGACTTTAGACAGCGCTTTATCAAAAGCGCTGACTAAGGTCTATATTTAAAAGCGCTTTCTAAAAGCGCTGTCTAAGGGGGGGTCTTAGACAGCGCTTTTAGAAAGCGCTGTCTAAGACCCCCCCTTAGACAGCGCTTTCATTATTTTTTTGGAACATTTTCCGTGTTTTATTTTAATTTTAACCTTAGACAGCGCTTTCTTTTAAAAGCGCTGTCTAAGATGCGCTGTTAAAAGTCATTTTTGGCGTAGTGCTTATTACTACCCATTACATGTTAACCCATAATACCCATTAAACGACAATAAACCCCCCTTACCTGAGTTAATCCGGCAAATCCTTTACTTCAAGCTTTTCCCTTCTTCAACCCTTGTTCTCTTGCTCTTCCTCTTTGCCCTTTTCTCACTTTCTGTCGCTTCTCTGGTTTTCACGTGAAAAAACCCTTTTTACCAAATGGAACTCTTTATATATATATTCCAACTTTATTATTCCAATAATAATAATCCAATAATATTCCAATTATTTAATTAAATTAATAAATATACTATTAACTTAAATTAAATAATTATCATATTTTATCGGGGTGTTACAACTCTCCCCCACTAAAAGAGTTTTCGTCCTCGAAAACATACCTCAAGCGAATAACTCTGGATAAGACTCCTTCATCTGACTCTCAAGTTCCCAAGTCACATTGCCACCTGCTGGTCCTCCCCAAGCTACCTTTACCAAAGCAATCTCTTTACCCCGCAACTGCTTCAACTCTCGATCCTCGATCCTCATAGGTGATGTTTCAACAGTCAGGTTATCTCTCACCTGTACATCATCTACTTGGACCACATGCGACGGATCAGGAATGTACCTCCTCAACTGAGACACATGAAAAACCTCATGCAAATTCGCAAGTGACGGCGGTAAAGCGATACGATAGGCTACCTCCCCTATCCTCTCCAAAATCTGATAAGGACCAATAAATCGAGGTGTCAGCTTCTTCGACTTCAAAGCTCGACCAACCCCAGTTATCGGAGTAACACGAAGAAACACATGATCTCCCTCTTGGAACTCAAGTGACTTCCTCCTCTTGTCGTGATAACTCTTCTGACGACTCTGAGCAATCCTCATCTTCTCCTGAATCATCTTAATCTTTTCCGTAGTTTGTTGAACAATCTCCGGTCCAACCACAGCACTCTCACCGGACTCATACCAACATAAAGGTGTCCGACATCTCCTACCATACAAAGCTTCAAACGGTGCCATACCAATGCTCGAATGAAAACTATTGTTGTAGGTAAACTCAATCAAAGGTAAATAGCAATCCCAAGCATCTCCCTTTTCCAAAACACAAGCCCTCAAAAGATCCTCCAGCGACTGACTCGTCCTCTCAGTCTGACCATCAGTCTGCGGATGATATGTAGAACTCAATCTCAGCTTAGTTCCCAAAGCCCTCTACAAACCTTCCCAGAACTTCGATGTAAATCTAGGATCTCTGTCCGAAACAATACTCGACGGAATACCATGCAAACTTACAATTTTCTCAATATACAACTCAGCTAATCTCTCTAACGGATAATCCATTCTGATCGGAATGAAATGAGCCGATTTTGTCAATCTGTCAACAATCACCCAAATAGCTTCAAAATTCTTAATTGTCCTCGGTAAACCAGAAACAAAATCCATACTGATACTATCCCACTTCCACTCTGGAATAGCCAACGGTTGCATTAGCCCAGACGGCTTCTGATGCTCAATCTTTGACTTCTGACAAGTCAAACAGGAATAAACAAAACTCGCAATTTCTCTTTTCATTCCCGGCCACCAAAATAACTTTTTCAAATCATGATACATCTTCGTAGCCCCAGGATGAATACTCAGGCCACTACGATGTCCTTCCTCAAGAATACTCTTCTTAAGTTCGGTAACATCCGGAATACACACCCGATTACCAAATTTCAAAACACCATTCTCATCAACTCTGAATTCACCCCCTTGACCTTGATTCACTAGAGTCAACTTATCAACCAAAAGCATATCGGATTTCTGACCCTCTCTAATCTCATCCAGAATACCACTCGTTAACTTCAACATTCCCAGTTTAACACTATTGTGAGCACTCTCACACACCAAACTCAAGTCTCTAAACTGCTCAATTAAATCCAATTCCTTAACCATTAACATAGACATATGCAATGATTTCCGACTCAATGCATCAGCCACTACGTTTGCTTTACCCGGATGGTAATTCAAACCAAAGTCATAATCCTTCAGAAACTCTAACCATCTCCTCTGTCTCATATTCAGCTCTTTCTGATCAAACAAATACTTTAAACTTTTATGGTCACTGAAAACCTCAAATCTTGACCCGTACAAGTAATGCCTCCATAACTTCAGAACAAACACCACAGCTGCCAACTCTAAATCGTGTGTCGGATAGTTCCTCTCATGAACCTTCAGTTGTCTCGAAGCATAAGCTACAACCTGCTTATTCTGGATCAAAACACCACCCAAACCCAACAATGAAGCATCACAGTAAACCTCAAATGGTTCCGATGGACTCGGTAATATCAGAATAGGAGCAGTAGTTAACCTTCTCTTTAACTCTTGGAAACCTTCTTTGTTAGACGGTGTGGCTAGTGATCGAGAGGGGGGGTGAATAGATCACCTCTTTAAAATTAACGGATTTAACGTTTTATCAGAGTTTTCAAAAATGGCGGAAAAATCAGTCCCGAATCGACTTCCGTCTATTCTGAACCGCTACTAGAAAGCCGGACACACAAGTGTAATTGCTGGATTTTAATGAGAATGACAGAAACAATTCACACCAGAATTTTAACTAATTGAATGCACTTATCCTTAAAGTCTATTTCCAATGAATAAAATCTAGCTAACCGTTTTATCAAACAGTTGGTGTGTGTGTGATCGTTAATGAACAGCAATGGAGTTTGATTAAAGTTTTCTTGCCACTGCTGTCTTGAAAAAGAAGCAATCACCACACACTAACTGATATTGCGAAAACAGTTTGAAAAACGTAAAGAGGAGTAAGGTAAGAATACGATACGCAGAGATTTGGTAAGGAAGTTCCCCACGTCGTCCTCGCGTGTGGGTACGTCTCCCTCTCAATTTCAAATGAAATTGAGAACTTTGATTATCAATTATTGCCGAATCCGTTGATACAAGGTTTTGATACAAAGACAGAATTCTAAACTCTAAGAACCTCTTCTTGTATAAACCTTCACTTGATCTGAGCACGATCAAGATTTTCCTGCACAAAGTTGCAAACAATTCACCGGTTCCACGACCTGCTTGCGAAATCCCCCGATCTCCAAACGCAACGCTGCGGCTGAATATGTTCTGCAAATGTGACTCCCAAACCCTCAAGAACACTCCAGTTCTTGAAGGACAAACCAGTAGGTTTTTCCTAGAAACCCCCTTCAATCTTCGACTCAGCTAGATCCTCGATCGTTCCACTGCAAACCACAGCTAGATCCTTGATCGTACCACTGAACGTTATCTCGATGCTTCTTTAATCCAAAGAACAAGAATTGTTATGTGTAAATGTTCTTGAAGAAAAGTGATTGAGAAGATGAAGAAGATGAAGTCTCTTTCAGGTTTCTATGTGCTCTCAAAACAATTGCTCCAACACTGCTTTTTGATCTGTGTTCAATTGTTTTCCCTCAATGAATTCGTCTTGTTTTCACTGCTGTTGTAACCTGTCTTTTATATGCTGCAAAAACAGTTGCTGTTATACCACAAAACAGCTTTATGTATTGATACATGATAGTGTGCATCGATGCATACTGTAAGTAATGTAAATTTTGGTGAAATTTATTATTCATGTATCGATGCAAAAGTCGTGTGTATCGATGCAAGTGCTTATTACACTAGTATGTATCGATGCCTGGTGCGTATGTATTGATACACAGGCTGTTTCAATTTGTCATGTATCGATGCAGGGATCGTGTGTATCGATGCATAGAGTATTTTGTCTTCCATGTATTGATGCATGGTTCGTATGCATCGATGCATACTGAACAGAAAGGTTTTGTGATTTATTTCATGCTGTATGTATCGATGCAGAGGCTTTATGTATCGATGCTTACTGACATAAAATGCATTTTAATTGATATTTAAAGGGAAATATCAATGTAGGTTTATATGTACAGTTATGCAACAATATAGTGGGATGAAAAACATAATAAACACACATGTATCATGTAATGCAATGCACAACCAACATTTGGATGATGATCACACAATTTGCTATCATTAAAAATTAATTCAAGGTAAAGAATTCTCTCACAAACTCCCCCTTTTTGATGATGGCAAATTCTTGGCAAGATGTGTGATACTCCCCCTGAGTTTGTGCATATCTGCATTTTCTCCCCCTTTGTCAACATCAAAAAGAGGAAGAGACAAATTTATCAAGGTAGCATAGTGAAGCAAGACATGGCAAAAATGGATAACCGGCTATCAATCACAAAGAATGAAGCGTCAAGGTGAAGAATCATTCACAAAGAATGACGAATAAAGGCAATAACAAAAGAGATAAACAGAAATTGAAAAGCATTTTAATGGTACGGACGAGTTTAAGAGTTACATAAGCTAAACCATATATTGTGCAACAAAATGAAACTTGAGCAATATGAAATGAAATGCAGTGAGATGCAAGGATGGTGGGTTAATTTGGATTGTTGCCACCACAGGACTCTTCATCATGTCTGTCAGGATCTCGGTAGCTTGGCGGAGGCGGAGGAGGAGGCATTGTGTCTGGATTTTGGCCCATGAAGGAGTAGTGCCGAAATCGGTTCTGAACTTCAATGCTTCTAAAGCTGTCCATAATCCCAGGATTTTCACGGCAGTCATCCATAAAGCCGGACATTTCGTTGTAGAAAACCTGATGCCATTTAACCAAGTCTTGGTGCCAAGCGTGTTGATTGTGATACATCCGTGTATGCTCATCATGCCAGTCCCGATGCTCGTTGTGCCATTCAGATTGTTGAACATGCCAGTACCGTGCTTCTTCATGGCGTTCTTTGTTGACAATTTCCATCTGTTGAAGCATATGAGTGATGTCCGCATTCGGTGTTGAGGCTGAAGTACCACCGGAGAATGGAGGGGATGTAGGTTCAGGTACGTAGTTTGTGGGAGACCACCTTCGTGGCACCCACTCACCCCAACCAGTATTGGCCTCAGCTTGAGGCACATCTGTTTCAGGTGCATCCTGCATTTCTTCATCAGGCTGTTCTTCAGCAACATGGATGCGTTCCGAAGGCACGTCAAAGTTGTAAATTCTGGTTTTGGATTTTCTTTCGAAGAAATAGAAGCATTTGCGGTCTTTGTCCCACCTATATCCCATATGCGATAGAGTGGCAGAGTCAAACTCTTGAGCTGCCGATGGAGATAGGAGAGGAACAATAGGTATTGCAACTTTCCAATACTTAAGAATTTTCATTATTTGAGATGCATAACCTAGAGCCACATTCTTGGAGTTGTCTCGCACAAAAAATAGACGTTTAACAAAGTAGTTCGCCCAATTTAGGAGAACCTTGTTTTGCAGAATGTAGAGAAGATGTATGCTGGGCCTGTCCAACCGAGAGTGTCCACTGTTTGTTGGACGCAGAATGTGTGTGATAATCCAGTGAAGAATACGCGGAGTTTGCTTGATCATACCTGACGTGACGTGTTCGTCTTCACTTAACGGTCTATCAATCTTTAGAATAGAAGTTGTAAAGTCCTTCAGGTCAAATTCAGGATCAAAATGCAGGTCATGCCAGCACTTGAAAACCATTGACGGAGACGGCATTTGAAATACCGTTTCCCAATCAGAGGCTTCAAAGGTGTATGTTCTGACTCCGATAGAACACCGGAACATATAGCCTCTACCAGTTTGTAAACCAGCATAAAAGGCCCGGATGAAATCCTCATGATAGTCATCTTTTGTAGATAGAAAGGACCCAAGTCTTTGTGCATGTAAGAGTTCAACTACTTCATTTAAGTGCAGATGAACAGCATCTGTTTTATCAAAGATATGAGGTTTCATTACCAACCTGGCCTTGAAGGATTCCTCGAATTCAGCAACAACGGCATGATGAAGAATGTCTAAGGCATTTGAAGGAACATCTGGTGGTTGCTGAGAAGTACCGGCTGCTTCCTTTCCCTTTCCTTTTCCTTTGGCTCTGGCTGGAATAGTGCGTGGAGGCATGGTGATTTGAGATTTAGGGTTTTACCACGTTTGTGAGAGAGAGTGAAGATGAGAAGGATTAGGGTTAGCCACTGGTTTTGGGGTTTTTTTGAGGGCAGATGAGATGAAGTAATGAGATAGGAAGTGATATGATTGGCTGATGTGTCGATGCATGAGAGAGAAAGAAATGCACTTAATGCAGATAGCATCAGTATGTATCGATGCAGATAGTCATGCGTCGATGCCTAGTATTCAAAAATGTCATGTGTATCGATACATGCGATGGATGCGTCGATGCCAAGTGTTTACAATTGCCCTGTGTATCGATACATGCGATGGATGCATCGATACATCCTGAAGCAGTTTTTGAAAAAATTGAATTTTTGAATATATGGATCGATGCAGGCTTCGTTTGTGTCGATGCATACTGATGCTGAACCGGTTTTTAATGAATTTTAGTGCAGTATGAATATGCATTATGCACTGTCATGATGATTATGCTCAACAGAGATTCAGAAGTCAAATTTTAGTGTGCACACAATATGGACAGGAGTATATGCAATCAAATTTTGTATCAACTAGAGTAAGAACATTTGTTTTAACATACACAATCACTTGGCAATAAGAAAATTGTAGAAAGGATTGATATTACCTCTGTTGGAGAACTCTTGTGATGGATAATTGACATCTAAAACAACTCTTATCAACCATGGTGAGGCATAATATAATTAAGAGGTAACAAGCTTATGACATCAATTGAGAAAGATCTAAGATTCCCAATTCGCGACGAATGTTGAAGAAAGGTTCCGTTGCCAATGGTTTAGTGAAAATATCAGCAAGCTGATTTTTGGAATCAACGTGCTCAAAGACAACGTCTTCTTTTTCGACATGGTCACGAAGGAAATGATGTCTAATCTCTATGTGTTTAGTGCGTGAGTGTAAAATAGGGTTTTTAGTAAGGTTTATTGCACTAGTGTTGTCACATTTTATAGGAATACGTTTGAGTTGAATGTTGAAGTCTTGTAGTTGCTGCTTCAGCCATAAAATCTGAGCGCAACAACTACCGGCTGCAACGTATTCTGCCTCTGCAGTTGACAAAGCCACAGAAACTTGCTTTTTGCTATGCCAACTGACCAAGGAGTTTGAAAACAGGTGACATGTACCACTTGTGCTCTTCCTATCTGATTTGCAGCCAGCAAAATCAGAATCGGAGTACCCTACTAAGCTACAATCACTTCCTTTGGAATACCAAAGCCCATATTTAGGTGTTCCGTGAAGGTATCTAAATATGCGCTTTACCGCTTTAAGGTGCGATTCCTTAGGATTTGATTGATAGCGTGCACACATACAAACACTAAACATTATGTCAGGTTGTTGATAGACAGTTTTTAGGTGTCGGGTTTTTGTTATCGTATCCACAGAGATTGTAAGATATCACTGCCGTTCAATGGTTGAATTAATCTTAACTTATAGTAACACTAGGGTTTTGGGTTTTAATCAAGTTATCTTGCATACAAAGTAATTAATTGCGGTAAAAGTTACGTTTTGATTAATATGAGAAATATTGTCAGAGTTAGGTTTCAATGATTACACTTGCTTTGCATGTTTTTGCACGGTCAACAATATTATAAACTCCTTTAGATGATAAATAATTTCACAAAGTCCTCTCAATGCGTTTCTCTCGAACACCCATTGTGAGTTTTGTCATTTTGATCCATTGTTTCTCTCGAACACAATCTATCAAAAAGACAACGTTTTGGTTCAACCTTATGGTGAACAAAATCATTCGTTACTATCTCTAGCTAACAAACAAGTTTGGATGAAAACCTAGGTCAAGAATCGGTAAACATCTCTCGATCAAATACCAACACAAAGAGTTTTAAATAGAAACAAAGTTTTCATCATATATTTACCGTTAAAGAGTTTACATATGAGGATCCTTACATTTACATACAAAGCTTGGAAATCACCTACATCTAACCTTGACAAATGGAGACTTAGCTACTCATTTTCATGGTAGCTTGGTCGGCAAGTAAGAAAAGAGGGTTGATCAACATCCAAGTCGAATGATCGAAGTTGGATGGGAATCCACCTTCTTTTTGTGGAAGATGGTTGCTAGATGAAGAGAAATGAAATTAGGGCATAAAATCCCCCACAAAGCAATGCTGTAAAATATCTAAGAGAAAGTACAAAAAATGGAAAAGTTGGTAAAAAGTGGTATCAAGTGCCCTTCAAGTGGTATATGGCACAAAAGGTGGCACCTGCTACTTATAGACAAGTGCAGAACTGTCACGTTCGCTAGGCGAGCAGAATGGCTCGCCTAGCGAAGGCCAAAAATGGGCACAAAATGCCCCTGCGCCCAGAGAAAACTGGGCCTGTGGAACTGTCATGTTCGCCTAGCGAACAGACCTTCGCCTAGCGAAGAACTCGCTTCAACCTTCGCCCCAGCGAGGTTGAAAGGTTTTGCTACTGGAATGCTCGCTGGGGACTCGCTAGAGCCTCGCCTAGCGAGCTAGTGCTGGCTGCTCTTTTCACCAAAACAGACTGAATTCGCTGCCACTTCGCCTTCAGTTCGCCTAGCGAATTAATTAACCAATTTACTGGAGCCTTTCGCCAGGAGCTCGCCTAGCGAAGGTTTTGCTTCGCCACATCCTCGCCTAGCGAGCTGGCAGATAGAATGCTTGTTTGCTTTGGTTCCTTTGCCAATTTTGTTGTGTCCTCCTTATCAATTAATTCATGCCTTTCCTGCACAATAATCACACACATCAAAGGCACCAAGCTTGTTTATCAATGTAATGCATTCCATGTAAAATGAATGTGGTTTTGGCAATTTTAGCAAGGCAAAAGAGTGAAAGATGCCCACATATGATAGCTCAAATAAGCACTTTTGGGCATCTAACAACTCTCCCCAACTAGATTCTTGCTTGTCCTCAAGCAAAGTATGCCTCTTGAAAGACAAGAGGATTTGCATAAAGAAACAGTTTCTCCGAAGTTGGATAAACGGCTCAAATACAAGCGAAATCCGCAAATACACGTTTCCAATCGGTTTTGAATAAAATAATACATAAGAACTAAAACTTAAATAGCAATGCAAAATATATATCTATCTACAACAATGCTATTCTGAATGAATCATCCTATCTCTCCTCTTCGAATAAGGAATGAAGATTTTGCGCGTTTGCAACCGCGGGACTAATCTCACTCACTAACAAATAATGAAGAAATCAAACAGATTCATACAATGTCTAATCAATTAAAAATGCTACTGTGGAAGCAAAAAGATCACTAAGGGCTTTTCGGTTGAAGCTTGGTCGGGTTAACAAACAAGGGTCATTTCTAAGGCCATTGAAACGAAAGTGCTGATGCAAAAGAGACATTCACAGTAATATTCACACTACTCGACTTTGTTTCCTTTGTTTCTTATTTGTAACCTTCACAACACATATTCCACAACTCAATTCTTATTTCTCACTACAATTTTTTTCTTCCAAGCAATCATTCATTTTTTTTTTTTTCATTCTTTCTATTTTTGTTCTTTTCTTTCACATCAAATATACAAAACAGATGTTTATTTTCTACATTTTCTATACATATATTTTTCTATGCTTGCTCGGTTTTTCTTTTCATTTTCAAAAGCTGTGGTACTTACCAATTCTTTTTCGTTCTCCCCAACTTATTTCTCCCACACCCTAAGTGAATGCTCTTAACTTTTTACGGCAAAAGAACAATAATCAAGATTTTTCGGGTTGTAAAAAAAAACATTTTTGAGATCTCGCTTTATTTCAAGCCGAGATTCAACTGTTCAGGCTCAAAGGGGTTAACAAATACTCTCTCTGCTCACAGGTAAGTTGTTTTTGGATGTAGTTGTGCTCGAAAGAAAACAAGTGCCTTAATCATTTCTAATTGCTTCCACAATTTCACAATAATAACAGACAAATAATGAATCAAATGAATCAACAAAACTTATTAGACTCCAGCATTTAAGTGTACAATGGAGGTTTCCTCACACTTTGTGTTTTAGGTTCTAGATGAAACATTCATTCAATTATGTTGCACAAAGACAATATTCAATTTACCAAAAAGAGTAAAGTTCCTAATGCATTCTAAAATTCTAACCGACGGTAACCATGTACCTTAGCTTCATTCACTTGTTATTCTTATCATTGCCATCCAAGCTCGGATGCACCTTCATTGGGTACTTCTTGAGGAGCAACCAATCTAGAAGGGTTTGCCACTCATTCAACCAAAAATTTATTAAACACACAAAATTAACAACAAACATAAATAATATTAACTGAAAAAAATAAAATTTTGTTCGTGGGGGACAAAACACCCCAATAGTACAACCCATTGGTCAAAATACAAAATTCAAAAGTACAAATAAAAATGCCATAATAAAAACTGAAATACAAAAAACAAAAACTTAACCCACAAAGGGCTCAAGACTCCTCCTCACTACCGGCCTCAGAACCGGTCGCCTCATCATCATCCTCATCATCATCATCAGCTCCCACCCCTCAGAATAGACTGGCACGTCCACGGGCCAATTTGCATTAGTCAGAAACTGCTCCCGTGTCATCAAAGCATGTGCACCACTACCCTGCAGCTGCAAACGCTGCATCGAGTCATGCATGTCAATCATAGCCCTCTGCGATGCTGCCATCCACTGGAAATTGTATTCACACGCAGCCCGCAGGTATGGATCGACCCTGGGAGTAGAAGCACTAGGACCATCAGAAACCCTAGTGCTACCTGAGGCTGCACTGCTGCCGGTGGCCTTAGCTCTGCAGTATTTTGCCACATACCGGTCATCAATAGGAGCCGGGATCCTAACCTGACCCCGAGACGGAAGTCGCACTCGTGCCTTAATGCACAGGCTCATAATCAAACAAGGGAATGCAAGGGGGCAATTCACCCGAGCCCCCGACTTCAGTCCGCTTTCTATTACCGTCTTCAGCTCATTGGCAATGATCCTCGCCACATCAATCTCAACATTGGCGAGGATGGAATGTACTAAGTGTGCCACTGGGATCGGCACAGTAGATGTGTGGGATTTGGGTTGTATGTTGGTCAAAACCAGAAGAAGAATCAGCTGAGCCATGGGAGTCATGTCCTCCCGATGATATCTCATAGGAACCCCAGATGGGTTCGGCTCAACTGATTTCCCTGGTAGAAGCAGGGCGGCTGTAATTGCTGGGATATCCTTGTGCAGCCGGAGGTCAATATGGTACTGGTCTCTCTCATCAGCACCCAGCTGAAGCGGCTCCCCGAGGATTTGGTTGATCGTATCCCTGTCAAAAGGAACTGGCCGACCGGCCACTCTAGAGACCCAAGTGAAGGGCTCATCATCATCAGGCAATGCGTTAGCGTAGAACTCCCGCACCGTAGCGATGTCATAGTGTTCCAAGGGATTTATCAACCTATCCCATTTCTTAGTATCAATCAACCCGGCAAAACTCCGATACGTGCCCTGTGGGTTAATCAGAAAACGCTTCTCAGGCAAAATGTTTCGCTTCTCCAAAGCGATGTACCGTGCCGCTTGTTTCGGGCCCACAAACTTGTCGTGGTCGAATTGGATCGGCACGGTTCGTGAAGTAGTTGCCGCTCCCTTTCTTTTCTTGCCAGCACTTGATCTTGACTCCATTCTGCAAAACAAGAGATAAAGCAACAAACACGAAACAAACAGATTAGAAATTAAAACATAAATCAAAATTCTGCCATGTTCGCTGCTGCTTCGCCTAGCGAAGTTGCAGCGAACTCTCGCCCCAGGTCGCCTAGCGAGCTGCTAGCGAACCTTACGGGTTTTGGGGTTTTCTGCATTTTCAAAATTGTTTCCCCCAAAACCTGTACATACAAGGTTTCCACAGCAAAACCCAATGATTCCTCATGACAATGAATTGTTCTATGCTATTGGGGATACCTAATTTCATGGAAAACCTAAGTAAGAGTAAATCCCCAATTTAAAAACCTAAATGCACAACATTGCAAACTCCCAAAATTGCATGCAACCTCAAGGTTCCTATCATACCTATCCTATTTACCATTCAAAGTTGGAAATAAATAATGCAACAAAAGAAACATGCAATAGGGCAAACCTTGAGGTAAACGGATTTGGAAAGGAGAAGTGGGAAGTGTTTGCAAATGACCGACACACAAATGTTGTTGATATGGATGCACGGTAGAAAATTTTGAGAAGGGAAATCGCACACTTCAGCAGAGCAGTTCAGAAGAATTTTTAGGGTAAGGGCAAAACTGCCCTGCTGAACTGTTTAAATATAACAGTACTGGTGCGCTCGCTACTGCCTCGCCTAGCGAGCAGCCAGCGAGCGCGCTCGCTGCAGCCTCGCCTAGCGAGCTGCAAGCGAGCATGACAGCAAGTGCTTTTGCAAATGCAGCACTTGCATGTCATCCAGCCTGAAAAACATAAAACATAAAACAGGAAATACTTACAATGTTGGGGTGCCTCCCAACTAGCGCTTGTTTAACGTCGGCTAAGCTCGACGGTGCGATGCTCACAGAGGAGCATCGAGCGGCTGAGCACAACTCTCGCGATCCACATGACCGCCGAGATACACTTTCAATCGTTGGCCGTTCACGGTCCAACTGTCTTTCTCGTCCATGTCTTCAATGATGACGGCCCCGTACTCTTTTACTTCTTTCACCCGAAATGGCCCGGACCATTTCGATTTCAACTTCCCGGGAAACAACTTCAACCGGGAGTTGAACAATAAGACCAATTGTCCGGGCACGAATTCTTTGGTTCGGATCTTTTTGTCATGATACTTCTTGGCTTTTTCCTTGTACAACCAACTTGAGTGGTATGCGGCATTGCGCATCTCCTCCAACTCAAGTAGTTGTACTTTCCTTTTTTCACCGGCCGACTCATTCTCAAAATTTAAAAATTTGAGGGCCCACAGGCCTTGTGCTCCAATTCAACCGGCAAATGGCAAGTTTTACCAAATACCAATTGAAAGGGAGTTAGGCCAATTGGAGCTTTAAAGGCCGTACGGTAGGCCCATAATGCTTCGTCCAATTTTTGGGACCACTCCTTTTTCGAGTTAGACACGGTTTTCTCGAGGATTCTCTTGATCTCACGATTAGAGACCTCGGCTTGGCCATTAGCCTGAGGGTGGTACGGAGTTGTCACCCTATGCGATACACCATAATGTTTTAAAATTGTTTCCAAAGGTGCATTACAAAAGTGTGACCCTCCGTCACTTATCAACACTCGGGGTGTTCCAAAACGGGAAAAGATGTTTTTCTTTAAAAATTTTATCACCGTTTTGGCATCCGCCCGAGGTGAGGCAATCGCCTCAACCCACTTAGAGACATAATCAACAGCTACAAGCATGTACTCATTCCCGTAAGAGGGTGGGAAAGGTCCAACAAAATCTATGCCCCAACAATCGAACACTTCCACTTCTTGGATATTTTGGAGAGGCATCTCATCTCTCTTACTTATCCCACCACTTCTTTGGCAACTGTCACAACTTTGCGCATGGGTATGTGCGTCTTTAAAAATAGTTGGCCAATAAAATCCCGATTGAAGAATTTTAGTGGCCGTTCTAACCCCATTATAATGACCGCCATAAGGCGAGTTGTGACAATGCCAAAGGATGCTCTGGGCTTCATCACCAGTTACGCATCTCCTTAACAGGTTATCGCTACCCAACTTAAACAAGTATGGGTCATCCCAAACATAATACTTCGCATCCGAAAGGAACTTCCTCTTTTGGTTCGAAGTTAGATCGGCCGGCACACATCCACTAGCCTTGTGGTTTGCAAAGTCTGCAAACCACGGCCTAACTTGAACCTTAAATAATTTTTCATCAGGAAATTCTTCCCGGATTTCCTTTTCAGATGCGGTAACCTCGACATTCACCAAGCGGGATAAATGATCCGCTACCAAGTTTTCCGACCCCTTCTTGTCTTTAATTTCGACATCGAATTCTTGTAACAAGAGGATCCAACGGATGAGCCTTTGCTTCGAATCCGGCTTGGTCAGCAGATATTTAATCGCCGCGTGGTCGGTGTACACCACGACTTTAGACCCTATAAGATAGGACCTAAACTTTTCTAGCGCATACACTATTGCGAGTAGTTCTTTTTCCGTTGTGGCATAATTTATTTGAGCCTCGTTAAGAACCTTACTCGCATAATGTATAGCATGAAAAGTTTTGTCCTTTCTTTGGCCAAGTACCGCTCCAACGGCATAGTCACTCGCGTCACACATTAGTTCAAAATTTTCATTCCAATCGGGAGCGACTATTATTGGAGCGGTAACCAATTTTTCTTTTAGAACCTCGAAAGCTTGCAAACAATCGTCGGTGAAGAGAAATACCTGATCTTTGGCGAGTAAATTGCTCAAAGGTTTAGCCACCTTTGAGAAGTTCTTGATGAAGCGCCGGTAGAACCCCGCGTGCCCCAAAAAACTACGGATGCCCTTCACATTGACCGGAGGGGGTAATTTTTCAATTACATCAACTTTAGCTCTATCCACTTCAAGTCCCCTTTTAGAGACTTTGTGGCCTAGCACAATCCCCTCGGTCACCATAAAGTGACACTTTTCCCAATTTAGCACCAAATTAGTCTTCACACACCTTTCCAACACCGTCTTCAAATTTGCCAAGCATAGACTAAACGTCCCACCAAACACCGAGAAGTCATCCATGAAGACTTCCATTGTTTTCTCTATTAGATCGGCAAAAATAGCTTGGACACATCGTTGGAATGTCGCCGGCACATTGCAAAGCCCAAAAGGCATTTTTCTGTATGCGAACACTCCAAACGGACACGTGAAAGCCGTCTTCTCATGATCAACCGGGTCAACCGCAATTTGGTTGTACCCGGAGAGTAGCCGTCTAAAAAACAGTAGTATTGTTGGCCCGATAGTCTTTCAAGCATTTGATCCATAAATGGGAGTGGAAAATGGTCCTTACGAGTCGCGGTATTCAACCGTCTATAATCTATACACATTCTCCATCCCGTGGCAACTTTAGTCGGGATCAATTCGTCTTTGTCATTACGGATTACGGTCATTCCACCCTTCTTCGGAACCACGTGCACGGGACTAACCCACGGACTATCCGAGATCGGGTAAATCATTCCCGCATCCAAAAGCTTCACCACTTCCTTTCTTACAACCTCTTTCATCGTAGGATTTAAGCGGCGTTGTGGTTGAGCCACCGGCTTGAAATCCTCCTCCATCAAAATCTTGTGCATACAATAGGATGGACTAATTCCTTTAAGATCGGAAAGAGTCCAACCCATAGCTTCTTGATTTGTCTTTAGCACAAATATGAGACGGGCTTCTTCTTCAATTGTCAAAAGGTTGCTTATGATAACCGGCTTGTCCTCGGTATCATCTAAAAATACATATTTCAAAGTCGAAGGTAACTCTTTTAATTCAATTGGCGCTTTCTCATCAATTACCTCCTTCTTCAAATTTTCTTCCTCTATTTCCCACGGTTGTAGGTATTCCAAGCTATCAAGTTCCTTCAAGCATTCCTCAAGAGCTAGCTCCTCTTCAACAGTGAAAACCTCCAATGAGTCGTCGAGAGCTAACTCCATAGGAGATATCTCGTGAATATGCTTTGAAACTTCCATAATAGCGTCTTCGATCACATCGATTCGAAAGCTATCATGTCTATCCTTGGAATGCTTCATCGCCTCGAATAGATCAAAGGTGACCTCCTCATTTTGAACACGCACCTTCATTAAACCGTCATCAACATCAATCATCATTCTTGCGGTCTTCATGAATGGTCGGCCCAATATGAGCGGAGCATCATCATCTTCCTCCATATCAATAACAATAAAATCCACCGGGAAAAAGAATTTGTCGACCTTCACCAACACATCTTGGGCTACGCCATGAGGATGGGTCGTCGACTTATCCGCCAATTGTAATGTCATTCGGATGGACTTAATCTCGATGTTGCCAAGCCTCTTGATAATTGACAAAGGTATAAGATTTATGCTCGACCCCAAGTCAATAAGTCCCTTTCCGACATACACATCACCAATTTTAACCGGCAATGTAACTCTTCCCGGATCAACCTCTTTCTTAGGAAGCGTCCTTTGAATGATGGCACTACAGCTCGCATCAAGGACGATGGTCTCCGGTTCCGTATACCTCCGCTTTTTGGTTAGTATGTCCTTCATGAACTTGGCATACTTTGGCATTTGTTCCAAAGCTTCAGCAAACGGAATGTTATTTGTAATTGCTTAAAAATATCCATGAACCGGGCGTAATGCCGTTCATTCTCCCTTTTTGACGGGGCATGAGGGTAAGGAAGGTTTTGGACAGGAGTAGCGCTCACTACCTCCTTCCCTTTCGCTATTCTAGCGCTTTTCCATCTCGGCTTCTTCACTACCTCCCTTATTACCTCATCATTTTTATTCTCCTCAATCTCCACATTTTTTTCATTTTCAACTTCACCATTATTTTATTCTTTTCAACTACTTCCTCATCACTCCACACTCCTACTTCACCATCAACATTTTCTTCCACTATTTCCTCCTCAATCTCCTTCTCTTTCTCTCTTTTTTCACTCGCCATTCTTTTTTCGTTTTCACTACCCAACTCCCTTCCACTTCTCGTCACAATCGCCTTACAATGCTCCTTCGGATTTGTTTGCGTATTGGCCGAGAAAGAAGGACCGGTTTGTTGTTCAGCTAGTTGCTTGGCAAGTTGCCCCACTTGAGTTTCAAGATTTTTTATGGCCGCGTCATTACTCTTTTGATTGGCCATTGACATTTGCATGAATTGCGTCAATGTCTCTTCCAATTTAGAATTGACTACCGGCGGTTGTTGAGATTGATACGGATTTTGGGGAGGATTTTGACGGCTAGAAGAACCACCTCCATAACCTTGGTTATGATAATAGTTGCTTCTAGGTTGGAACCCTTGGTTCCCTTGGAATTGTTGTTGTGGTTGTTGTTGTTGAGGGTGCGGTTGATATGGTTGTTGTTGTCTTGGTTGATAGTCCCGTTGATTGGCCATATAGTTCACTTCGTCAAAGCCGGGAGGTGGACAGAATCCGGTGTCATGTTCACCTTTACAAAGTTCACAACAAGCTATTTGTTTAGCTTTTGACGGTTCTCTTAACTCTTTGATTTGTTGCGTTAAAAGTTCCACTTGTTGTGAGATGAGCTTGTTTTGGGCAAGTATGGCATCATTCGTCCCTAACTCAAGCACTCCCGCCTTCTTCAAAGAATTTCCACGACTTTGACTTTGAAGATCATTCAAAGCCATACGGTTGATAATGTTGGTGGCTTCTTCGGCACTCTTTGACATCAACGAGCCACCCGAGGTGGCATCCAACAACGTCTTACAGTTTGGTTGAAGTCCATTTCTGAAGATATGGATTTGAGTTAATTCGTCAAATCCATGCCCTTTGCATTTCCTAAGCATGGACTTGAATCTCTCCCACGCTTCATTTAAAGATTCATTGGTTCCTTGAGAAAACACCGAGATGGCCGTCTTTGATTCCATGAATCGGTTATGAGAGAAAAATCTTTCAATGAATTTCTCCTCTAACACATTCCAATCTGTCATTACGGCAGGTGTTTGATCAAGATACCAATCCTTTGCTTTACCGAGCAAAGCGTGAGGAAATAAACGTCTGAACAACGGAAGCTCCTGAGCCTGATCCACTCCGGCAGCCAATGCTATCTCATAGAATTTTGTGAGAAAAGCAAATGGGTCTTCATGGTCCATTCCGGTGAATGGACTCCCATATAATAAATTCAGAGTTCCCGTCTTCATCTCAGCTTGCCTTCCAGTTTGGTTGGCAAACTGAGCGGTGTTCCTTGGACTGTTGATACATGGAGTAGAGATCGGTGGTGGTGGTTGTGGCTCCATGTTTGGTACAAATGTGTGTGGATTGGTGGTTGAAGAACTTTCTCCTTGCTCTTGGCGTTGCCTTGCCTGTTGCCTCCTACGTCTTGTTTTGCTATTGAGCCTCCTTGCGGTTCTCTCGATCTCAGGATCAAAAAGAAGTTCGTCCACAGGGATTTTCCCTCGCATAAAACGTAAGCTGCACACTAAACCAAACGAATTACAAGCACAAGTCAAAAATTCACAAGCTAAAACTTAAACAACCAATGCGATGCTCGCAATATCAATTTACAATCCCCGGCAACGGCGCCATTTTTGTTGATAGACAGTTTTTAGGTGTCGGGTTTTTGTTATCGTATCCACAGAGATTGTAAGATATCACTGCCGTTCAATGGTTGAATTAATCTTAACTTATAGTAACACTAGGGTTTTGGGTTTTAATCAAGTTATCTTGCATACAAAGTAATTAATTGCGGTAAAAGTTACGTTTTGATTAATATGAGAAATATTGTCAGAGTTAGGTTTCAATGATTACACTTGCTTTGCATGTTTTTGCACGGTCAACAATATTATAAACTCCTTTAGATGATAAATAATTTCACAAAGTCCTCTCAATGCGTTTCTCTCGAACACCCATTGTGAGTTTTGTCATTTTGATCCATTGTTTCTCTCGAACACAATCTATCAAAAAGACAACGTTTTGGTTCAACCTTATGGTGAACAAAATCATTCGTTACTATCTCTAGCTAACAAACAAGTTTGGATGAAAACCTAGGTCAAGAATCGGTAAACATCTCTCGATCAAATACCAACACAAAGAGTTTTAAATAGAAACAAAGTTTTCATCATATATTTACCGTTAAAGAGTTTACATATGAGGATCCTTACATTTACATACAAAGCTTGGAAATCACCTACATCTAACCTTGACAAATGGAGACTTAGCTACTCATTTTCATGGTAGCTTGGTCGGCAAGTAAGAAAAGAGGGTTGATCAACATCCAAGTCGAATGATCGAAGTTGGATGGGAATCCACCGTCTTTTTGTGGAAGATGGTTGCTAGATGAAGAGAAATGAAATTAGGGCATAAAAATCCCCCACAAAGCAATGCTGTAAAATATCTAAGAGAAAGTACAAAAAATGGAAAAGTTGGTAAAAAGTGGTATCAAGTGCCCTTCAAGTGGTATATGGCACAAAAGGTGGCACCTGCTACTTATAGACAAGTGCAGAACTGTCACGTTCGCTAGGCGAGCAGAATGGCTCGCCTAGCGAAGGCCAAAAATGGGCACAAAATGCCCCTGCGCCCAGAGAAAACTGGGCCTGTGGAACTGTCATGTTCGCCTAGCGAACAGACCTTCGCCTAGCGAAGAACTCGCTTCAACCTTCGCCCCAGCGAGGTTGAAAGGTTTTGCTACTGGAATGCTCGCTGGGGACTCGCTAGAGCCTCGCCTAGCGAGCTAGTGCTGGCTGCTCTTTTCACCAAAACAGACTGAATTCGCTGCCACTTCGCCTTCAGTTCGCCTAGCGAATTAATTAACCAATTTACTGGAGCCTTTCGCCAGGAGCTCGCCTAGCGAAGGTTTTGCTTCGCCACATCCTCGCCTAGCGAGCTGGCAGATAGAATGCTTGTTTGCTTTGGTTCCTTTGCCAATTTTGTTGTGTCCTCCTTATCAATTAATTCATGCCTTTCCTGCACAATAATCACACACATCAAAGGCACCAAGCTTGTTTATCAATGTAATGCATTCCATGTAAAATGAATGTGGTTTTGGCAATTTTAGCAAGGCAAAAGAGTGAAAGATGCCCACATATGATAGCTCAAATAAGCACTTTTGGGCATCTAACACAGGTCTAGAAGCAGAAAGATACAAGAGAGATCCAATCATACCTTTGAACCTTTTGACATCTACACACTTACCATGCTCATCCTTGTCCAGATTTCTGTTGGTAGGCATTGGGGTGTCAATCGATTTTGAGTCATTCATTCCAAAGCGCTTGAGTAGTTCTCTGCAGTATTTTGTTTGACATACTGCTGTACCCTCATCAAGTTGCTTTATTTGCAGTCCTAGGAAGTAGTTCAGCTCCCCCATTAGACTCATCTCGAATTCACCCTGCATAACCTTAGAAAATTCTTCGACCAAGTGTATGTTAGTTGAACCAAATATGATATCATCGACATAAACTTGAACTAAAAGAATGTGCTTCCCTTTGTGTTTAATAAAGAGTGTATTGTCCACTTTACCTCTTGAATATCCATGATCAATTAGGAATTTGCTAAGCCTTTCATACCAAACCCGAGGGGCTTGTTTAAGACCATACAAAGCTCTTTTTAATTTGTAAACATGATCTGGATTTTCAGCATTTTCAAAACCGGGAGGTTGTGAAACATATACTTCTTCATTTATGACACCATTAAGAAAGGCACTCTTTACGTCCATTTGGTAGAGCTTAAAATCCTTAGAACACGCATAGGCAAGCAAAAGACGTATAGCTTCGAGGCGAGCAACTGGAGCATAAGTTTCCTCATAGTCTATGCCCTCCTCTTGGTTATATCCTTGTGCTACTAAGCGTGCCTTGTTCCTAGTAATCACTCAGTTTTCATCAAGCTTGTTTCTAAAAACCCACTTAGTGCCTATGATATGATGATCTCGCGGACGAGGGACAAGTTCCCAAACGTCATTTCTTTTAAATTGATTAAGCTCTTCTTGCATGGCCATTAGCCAAAATTCATCAATCAAGGCCTCTTTGGCATTTTTAGGTTCTACTTGTGAAACAAACGCGAAGTGAGAACAAAAGTTACTTATCTTAGACCGGGTCATTACTCCCTTTGAAATGTCTCCCAAAATGTTGTCGATGGGATGGTCTTTTGAGGATCTCCAAGCTGTTGGAAGATCATTCACTTCAGCTGTCTTTTCTTCCTCAATTTCTTCATGACTTGTATCTTCCTCCTTCTCATGGGCAGCTGTTTTGGACTGATCAGTTTCCTCAACAGCTTCCTTGAGTATGTCTTCTGTAGATACACCTGCGTCATCAAAAGAAATACCTTTTCCGACATTTTTTGGATAAGACTCATCAAAAGAAACATGAACCGACTCTTCAACAGTAAGTAAACGCTTATTATACACTCTATATGCTTTACTTGACATTGAGTAACCAAGAAAAATACCTTCATCCGCTTTTGCATCAAACTTCCCAATGTTTTCCTTACCGTTATTCAAAACAAAACATTTACAACCGAATACGTGAAGATGTGACAAGTTTGGTTTTCTTCCTTTCAAAAGTTCATAAGGAGTTTTGTTCAAAATAGGGCGAATTAAGATTCTGTTTAGAACATAACAGGCTGTGCTAACAGCATCAGCCCAAAAGTATTTTGGTAATCCACCCTCATTAAGCATTGTTCTTGCCAACTCCTCTAAAACACGATTTTTACGCTCCACAACGCCATTTTGTTGTGGAGTGCGAGGGGCTGAAAAGTTATGCTCAATGCCATACTTGTCACAAAACTTCTCAAAGTGATAATTTTGAAACTCACCACCATGATCGCTACGAATTGTAACTATTTTGGAATTCATTTTGTTTTGGGACAGATTTGCAAAATTTTTAAAAGCAGAAAAAGTTTCATCTTTGCTATGAAGGAATATAGTCCAAGTGAATCTAGAGTAGTCATCAACTATTACAAAGCCATAGTAATTTCCACCTAGGCTCTTTGTCCTAGAAGGTCCAAAGAGGTCCATATGGAGAAGCTCAAGGGGTCGTGAAGTTGAAATTACATTTTTAGATTTAAAAGATACCCTTGTTTGCTTTCCCATTTGGCACGCGACACATAGGTGGTCTTTTGAAAATTTTATTTTTGGTAGACCGACTACTAGATCCTTAGATACAACCTTGTTTAGCAAATCGAAGTTAACATGAGCTAAACGTCTATGCCAAAGCCAAGAATCATCATTCAAGGTGACTAGACATTTAGTATTTGTTAACGGTACATCAAACAAGTCAAGCATATAGATATTGTTTACTCTTACACCCTTAAACACAATGTTTTGTTCAGCATGTTCAATTATGCAGCAAGTTTTTGTAAACGAAACTTTATAGCCCATGTCGCATAGTTGACTTATGCTTAACAAATTGTGTTTAAGTCCCTCAACTAAATGGACATTTGAAATAGTAGTGGTGGAGGGATTACCTACACTACCTTTGCCGAGTATAGCTCCTTTGTTGTTGTCTCCATAAGTAACATATCCCTTTTTCTTCGCCTTGAAGTCTATAAAAAGCGATATGTCACCGGTCATGTGCCTCGAGCAGCCGCTGTCAAGAAACCACCTTCTATCTGCGGAGGCAAGGCACTCATCCTACAACATCAAAAGAGAGAAGTTGGTACCCAATTTTCATTGGGTCCAAGTGGGTAAGTGCTAACATGGTTGCCTTTTGGCTTCCATTGATAAATGCCTTTAGGGACAAGAAATCTCCTAAATTTGCATTTTTCAATGGTATGGCCAGCATGGCAACAATAATGACATAAACCATGATGATGTGTTTGTTGTTTCTTGTTCATTGAATCCTTTAGAATAAAAGAGTATTTTGCATATGGAGGATTCAATGACTTCTTAAACAACTTGGGGTCAACGGCATAAGTAACTTTAGGTTGTAGCGCTTTCTCTAATTTGACCTTAAGAGTGTTTACCTCTTTTTGCCAAATATAACAAGCGTCACAATACCTAACTCTACTACATCCGTCAATATCAATAGTTTTTTAATTTTCTGCACTACTAGTTTTCAATGCTTCTAAATCAATTTCAGCTTTGTTTACTTTACCTTCCAAAAAAGAGAAAATATGTTTGTCGGAAGATAGTCTTTTAAAAGCATCTACAGCTTCGTTATGCAGTTTTTCAAAAGCTATTTTTAGTTCCGAAAAAGACATAGAGGAGAAATTATTGTAGTAGGCTTGTTTTACCTTTTTGTCATTGTTTTTCTTCTTGTGGTAGGACAGATTTTTTGTGTGAGCCATAAGGCACAGATTTGCAGCTTCATCATCATCACTTGAGCTTTGTGTGCTTGATGAATCACTATCACTTTCCCATGCAATATACGCTCTTCTTTGTTTGCTGTACCCTTTTGGCGAATCTTTTCTTTGATCCTTATACTTCATAGGGCAGTCCGTTTTATAGTGTCAGGATTTACCATAATTAAAACAGGATCCTCTTCCTCTACTCTTCTTGTTCTCTTCTTGTTTCGAATTTGTAGATTGTTTTCGAAACTTCATGAGATTTTTGTCGGAATGCTTGACTCCATTCTTTCGAATGAACCTATTGTATCTCCTTACAAACAGTCCCATTTCTTCATCATCCGAGTCTTTGTCACTACTTGAATCATTGTCGCTTTGCTCTTTTCGTGAGGACTTAGAGCTAGAGGCCACAAGAGCTATTGGCTTCTTCTCTCCCTCTTTGTCTCTTTTCTTCTCCTTTTCCTTTTTACTTTTATTCTCATATTTTTCAAGACTTTCCAAAGCTTGTTGATGTTCTTCCAGCTTTCCAAATAGAGTTGTAATCGTAAGTCTTGTAAGATCGTTGGCTTCCTTGATTGCTGTAACTTTAGGTTGCCACTCCCTGCTAAGACACCTGAGAATTTTATTAGTAGCAATTTCATTGGAAATAGGTTTTCCAAGAGCATTCAATCGGTTAGTTAGATGAGTGAATCTCTTTTGCATGTCGGAGATGGATTCTCCTTGTTTCATGCGAAAGAGCTCAAATTCTTGATTGAGTGTGTTAATGCGGGACTGTTTTACTTCAGTAGTACCCTCATGGGCAACTTCTAAAGCGTCCCACATTTCTTTAGCTGTCGTGCAATGGGATACTCAATAATACTCATCAACACCAAGTGAAATTAACATGTTTCGAGCTCTCCAATCACACGACCACTTTTTCTCATCTTTCTCATTCCAATCATCTTCTGGTTTAGGTACTATGGCGCCAGCCGCATTTGTCATAGTGATTTGAAATGGACCGTTTTCAATGGCAGCCCATACTAACCTATCCACAGAATTTATATGAACTCACATGCAGTCTTTCCAGTAGCCATAATTTTCACCGTTGAAAATAGGCGCTCTATTATACGCCCCCTTTGGTTCAGAATCCATACTGTTACAGGCAGCCACAGAGCACCAGCGAACCGGCGCTCTGATACCACTTGTTAGACGGTGTGGCTAGTGATCGAGAGGGGGGGTGAATAGATCACCTCTTTAAAATTAACGGATTTAACGTTTTATCAGAGTTTTCAAAAATGGCGGAAAAATCAGTCCCGAATCGACTTCCGTCTATTCTGAACCGCTACTAGAAAGCCGGACACACAAGTGTAATTGCTGGATTTTAATGAGAATGACAGAAACAATTCACACCAGAATTTTAACTAATTGAATGCACTTATCCTTAAAGTCTATTTCCAATGAATAAAATCTAGCTAACCGTTTTATCAAACAGTTGGTGTGTGTGTGATCGTTAATGAACAGCAATGGAGTTTGATTAAAGTTTTCTTGCCACTGCTGTCTTGAAAAAGAAGCAATCACCACACACTAACTGATATTGCGAAAACAGTTTGAAAAACGTAAAGAGGAGTAAGGTAAGAATACGATACGCAGAGATTTGGTAAGGAAGTTCCCCACGTCGTCCTCGCGTGTGGGTACGTCTCCCTCTCAATTTCAAATGAAATTGAGAACTTTGATTATCAATTATTGCCGAATCCGTTGATACAAGGTTTTGATACAAAGACAGAATTCTAAACTCTAAGAACCTCTTCTTGTATAAACCTTCACTTGATCTGAGCACGATCAAGATTTTCCTGCACAAAGTTGCAAACAATTCACCGGTTCCACGACCTGCTTGCGAAATCCCCCGATCTCCAAACGCAACGCTGCGGCTGAATATGTTCTGCAAATGTGACTCCCAAACCCTCAAGAACACTCCAGTTCTTGAAGGACAAACCAGTAGGTTTTTCCTAGAAACCCCCTTCAATCTTCGACTCAGCTAGATCCTCGATCGTTCCACTGCAAACCACAGCTAGATCCTTGATCGTACCACTGAACGTTATCTCGATGCTTCTTTAATCCAAAGAACAAGAATTGTTATGTGTAAATGTTCTTGAAGAAAAGTGATTGAGAAGATGAAGAAGATGAAGTCTCTTTCAGGTTTCTATGTGCTCTCAAAACAATTGCTCCAACACTGCTTTTTGATCTGTGTTCAATTGTTTTCCCTCAATGAATTCGTCTTGTTTTCACTGCTGTTGTAACCTGTCTTTTATATGCTGCAAAAACAGTTGCTGTTATACCACAAAACAGCTTTATGTATTGATACATGATAGTGTGCATCGATGCATACTGTAAGTAATGTAAATTTTGGTGAAATTTATTATTCATGTATCGATGCAAAAGTCGTGTGTATCGATGCAAGTGCTTATTACACTAGTATGTATCGATGCCTGGTGCGTATGTATTGATACACAGGCTGTTTCAATTTGTCATGTATCGATGCAGGGATCGTGTGTATCGATGCATAGAGTATTTTGTCTTCCATGTATTGATGCATGGTTCGTATGCATCGATGCATACTGAACAGAAAGGTTTTGTGATTTATTTCATGCTGTATGTATCGATGCAGAGGCTTTATGTATCGATGCTTACTGACATAAAATGCATTTTAATTGATATTTAAAGGGAAATATCAATGTAGGTTTATATGTACAGTTATGCAACAATATAGTGGGATGAAAAACATAATAAACACACATGTATCATGTAATGCAATGCACAACCAACATTTGGATGATGATCACACAATTTGCTATCATTAAAAATTAATTCAAGGTAAAGAATTCTCTCACATTCTTCACATTTTGAGTCTCAAACAAACGCTTGCCCCTTTCTAGTCAACATCGTCAACGGTAACGCCAACTTAGAAAATCCCTCAATGAATTTCCTATAATAACTTGCAAGTCCAAGAAAACTCCTTATCTCAGAAACTGACTTCGGAGCTTCCCACTTAGATACCGCTTCTACCTTAGAAGGATCAACAGCAACACCACCTCTTGCAACCACATGACCAAGAAAACTAACCTCTTCTAACCAAAATTCACACTTGGACAGTTTAGCAAATAACTTCTTTTCTCGTAGAACTCCTAAAACCAATCTCAAATGTTCAGCATGCTCTTCTTCAGATTTCGAATACACCAAAATATCGTCAATAAACACCACAACAAACTTGTCTAGGTACGGATGGAAAATCCTATTCATATACTCCATAAATACCCCAGGCGCATTAGTCACACCAAAAGGCATCACAGAATACTCATAATGTCCATACCTTGTTCTGAAAGCAGTCTTCTGAATATCCTCAGTTTTCACACGTATCTGATGATACCCCGATCTCAAATCTATTTTGCTGAACACACTCGCACCAACCAACTGATCCATCAAATCATCAATCCTCAGCAAAGGATACCGATTCTTGATCGTCACTTTATTCAGTTGCCTGTAGTCCACACACAACCTCATAGTACCTTCTTTCTTCTTAACTAATAACACTGGTGTGCCCCACGGTGACACACTCGGACGAATAAATTTCTTATCCAACAGATCCTCCAGCTGACTCTTCAATTCAGCTAACTCAACAGCAGACATACGGTACGGAGCCATCGATATCGGCCTAGTACCAGATACCAAATCAATCAAGAACTCAACTTCACGCTCTGGCGGTAATTCATTCACTTCTTCAGGAAACACATCAGGAAAATCACACACCGCGGCTAGATCGCAAATCACCAGTTTATCTTTAGCCTCCAAAGTCACTAACAGCATAAACAACTCTGCCCCATCTGCTACTGCCTCATCATAGGGAGTGTAATACTTCGACAGCTCTGTGAACTTAGCAGCATACTCAGTAACAGACCGATTGCCCTGCTTCTATTCTAAGAACTCTATTTCTTTCTTTCCTCTAACATCCTCTGGAGAGTACTTCCTCAGGAATCTCTCTCTGAACACCGCCCAAGTGATCTCAGCACTCCCAGCAGCTTCCAACTCAGTGCGGGTAGCAACCCACCAATCATCTGCTTCCTCTGACAGCATATGCGTACCGAACCTGACCTTCTGGTTATCGGCATACTCAGTCACTCGGAAGATCCTCTCGATCTCCTTCAACCACTTCTGAGCACCATCTGGATCGTATGCTCCCTTGAACATTGGAGGATTGTTCTTCTGGAACTCACTCAGTTGACGAGCAGCTCCCAATCCCACAACATTCGGATTCCCTCCAAGTACTCCAGCTAGCATACCCAGAGCCTCAGCAATCCAAGCATCGTCTCTACCTCTTCCAGCCATCTCTATTCTGAAGACCCAACAAGCTAAAACAATAAGTACTGATAGGGTTACACAACACCTATCACGTACAGGGAAACAGAATAATTACGACTCGACTCGACCGACTATGCTCTGATACCACTAATGTAACACCCTTCTAAAATACCCCAATAATTAATTAATTCAACAAAATATAAATCAGAGTAGATATGCAATTTCAGGGTGTCACACTTGACACTTCACACCGTTCACCATAATAACTTGTCATGCTCATTTATTAATCAAAATAAAACATTGCACAATTCGCAGCAGATAGAGATCTAATCAATCATGCAAACCATGTAACACATTACATGTAAAGTTGTTCAACAACCAAAATGAAAACAAAGTAAAACATCCTGTCCCGATGTTACATCTACCAGAGCATGACCCACTAAGGAACTACACTAGACTCCAAGCACTAGCTTCTACTCAATCACTGCTCGTTACCTGAAACATAGTTGTAAGGGTGAGTTCCTCAATCGATATAATAAGCATTATAAAATATCATGTAATGCTAAGTAATTTAACACATTTCATCACCCAAATCAGATCACACATTTAGCAACGGCAACATCAACTCAAAATCATAATCATACTCAACCCAACACAAAACACACGTATAATATTGGAATACATCCATGCATATTATACGCCATACATACATTATGCAATGAGACTCCATGCATGCGGTACCGACTATTCGTGAACACATAGTTCAACCTCACCGATCAAATCCAGATACGGCTACCAAGCTCACTAGTCCCACTCATTTGAGACCTAGTGACTCACTCACTAATTCCTCACCATGGGAATTAGCTACCACCCCAAGGGTTATGCTATGCACGCTAAATCACCTAGCATGCAAACATCAACAACAATCCACAATAACTCACTCACTAATTCCTCACCATGGGAATTAGCTACCACCATAAAGGCCATACTATGCACGCTAAATCACCTAGCATGCAACCATCAACAACAATCCACAATGGACATATGCTCACACTCTAAGCCATAAACAGTCCATCCACAATTGCATACATAACAGATACATTCACAGCATTATGCATACCATCATACATCATCAGCATATTTATCACAGAATCATATCATGTCATGCCAAATAATAAATTACAGTATTAGCACACTCTACTAATACCCCTACTGCTCAAAACAACGGGAAATGATCCCTACTATATCATACACCAATATAGGCCAATCATCAACTATGTACACAATATTTGAATATCAAATTTTCACTTTTCCAACAGTGTTAACCGGTTAACGCCCTGGGTTAACCGGTTAACGCAACACAGAACACGCTTCCTGGCACATTTTAACAGTGTTAACCGGTTAACGCCCTGGGTTAACCGGTTAACGCAAGACAGACAGCAATTTCTCATAATTCATAACAGTGTTAACCGGTTAACACCCTGGGTTAACCGGTTAACGCAAGACAGAAATTTGTTCCTGCGCTAACACGAACAGAATGCAGAATCCCCCGCATTTTTCGCCGTCGGAGGACTTCCGGACCTCCGATTTCAATTCCGTAAAAAGCTACACGTCCAGAAATTTACGATTCACCCAACTATAGATTCAATCACAGTTTTTAACGTAATTTGGTCATCACAATATGCAACATTCATCATCCAAATTAGGGTCAATTCAATGGCTTATTACTACCCATTACATGTTAACCCATAATACCCATTAAACGACGATAAACCCCCCTTACCTGAGTTAATCCGGCAAATCCTTTACTTCAAGCTTTTCCCTTCTTCAACCCTTGTTCTCTTGCTCTTCCTCTTTGCCCTTTTCTCACTTTCTGTCGCTTCTCTGGTTTTCACGTGAAAAAACCCTTTTTACCAAATGGAACTCTTTATATATATATTCCAACTTTATTATTCCAATAATAATAATCCAATAATATTCCAATTATTTAATTAAATTAATAAATATACTATTAACTTAAATTAAATAATTATCATATTTTATCGGGGTGTTACATAAGGCATCTAGGGAACAACAGGACACTTCTGCTGAAGAACCCAAAGCCTCTAAAGCTACTTCTGTTGGACCTGCTTCTGGAACGACCGCTCCTTCTGAAGCTCGTCGTCCTACTGTTGTTTACAGTTCATCTATTTCAACAACCACACCCCTTCATCCATCTCCTTCCCACATATCTCTTTAAAAGGTTTCTCCATCCTCTCAACCACTCTTTCTTACAATGTTCCTTATGTTCTAGAACAAATTTATTCTTCTCCCTAATCTTCAAATCCAAACATCACCATTCCACCACCCTCACTATCTATTTCTGAAATTGTAACATCCACTATCTCACCAACTCCTAAACCAATATTACCACCTTTTCTTGTATCCCAACTCACTTAACCAGAAAACTCTGAACCATCAATCTCTACTCACTCTGACATCGCCATTGCAGAATCAAACATTGATTATGATACTGAGTCAAAAGTTGAGATCCTAGCCCTCCCAAATAGAACCCCTTAGCCCTATTATGAGAAAACAACCTCTCAAACCAACATTCACCCTACACCATTGGATGAATTGTTTACTCAATTTGAAGGCGATGTTGCACGAATACTCAATGATCTCACCGAGGCTTGCACTTCTAATGCAAAACTCTCTGAAGTTTGTGCTCTGACCAACAACTTCAGAAGTTGGATAGAAGTCAGCTCTAAAGAGTTGGAGATTGCTTGCATGAAGGAACCTAAAAAGAACTTATATTCTAGACTCTCTAATATAGTTGAACCTTTACTTCATAAGGTTCCTCCAATAGTTCTGCTTCCTGCTCTAGTAGTGGCTCAACCACCTTCTCTAGACCAGAATACTATGGTTGCTTTTGATATTTCTCTTGAAGTTGGAAGTTACTTTGGACTCAAGAAGACTGTGGTTATAGAGGAATTCATTTTGAAAACTTTGCAGCATCTAACTACTGAGAATTCTAAAGTCAAAGAGAGACTCAAGAATCAGGATGAGAAGACTTCAAAGATTGAAGGGCTGCTTGGAGATATCTTATCAAGACTACCATCCCTCATAAACCCTAGTTTTTTTATAAAAACATTTTTGTGTTATCTTTGTTTTCTGTTTCATTTATGTACTGAGTTTTCTATTTTATGAAATGAAAATTTTATTTGGTGTTTACTTTGTCTTTTATTTATCTTTTTACTGATGACAAAGAGGGAGAAAGAATGAATCTGATTTTGATATATATAATTCTAATTTTGAAACCCAAACATGTCTTTATATGTTCTCACATTGGTGATTCTGAGAACTTTGAGAAAGTTCATCATGTTAACCAAGTGTTTCGGGTTCTAAGGCATTAACCAAGCAAGTTGAATCAAGTTTATAGGAACCAAGCTTATGTTTAAGAATTAGACTTATGTTCTAAATAGTTAACTAAGCAGTTTGTAGTTAACCAGACATATTCTTATTCTGAACTAAGTTCAAATGGTCAGGGTTAAACCAGGAGTATACAAACTTTGAACCAGACATATACAAGCTCTGAACCAGATATACTCAAGTTCTGTTAACAACCAGATATGAGGAATACGACCAGGATATGAAAGCTCTGACAAATCATGCTCTATGATGGGATTGATATTCATACTTTCTGACACTCAAGCAAGGATTCTTAATGAAATACTTATGTACCAAAGTTGTTTCTTTCTGAGAAGTTACTTCAACCATTTCAACCAAACTCATGCTTTAATGGGAAGATAGTAACCATAATTTTGCCTTTTGGGAAGATAGTAACAACCAGGCTTCTGCCTTATGGGAAGTTATTTCTTTTATGTTGATTGGGATTTTTATATGTGTTAAGATTATTTTTAGTCTTAAATTCAGGGAAAGCTTGCAAATCTAACTCTGATATTCTAAGCTGAAAAATATTTTTTAATTGTATAAATTCAGAGAGAGCTTACAAACCTCACTCTGATATTTTTATGTGATTAAACCAAGTAAAAATTGATCATCAAAATACATGGTTTTTTCATCATCAAAAGGGGGACATTGTAAGAACAAGATTTGGTTCTGCATCTGGCCTTTATTTTTGATGATATCAATGCATTATTTCTTAGAGAACAATTTTGTATACTAATGGTTTTTATCTAGTGTGTAGCTTTTGCTAACAGGTTCTGACTCTGAAGCATTGACATCTGACGTCATCAGATTATGGAATCAACATGCTCTGGGTCTAAAGAGATACATGTGCTTTATAAGATATTGTCAAGTTCTAGAAAGCTCTTAGACAACGGTTCTGATGAACATTTATACTAAAGCTTCTGACTGTGACTCTAATTGAAGAGCCTCTAAAGGATTTTCAGCCTTCAAGATTCTGCGCTCAAGTTAAGAAGATTCTGATGAACAAGATCTGAAGACTAGGTTCTGAGGAACTGTGTCAAGACTCTGAAGACCGAGGTTCTGAAGATTATGTCAACTAGTCTCTTGATCCTTATAAGCATGCTTCAAAATTATTTCATCAAAAGCCTGTGAAGATTAAAAGAAAAGATCAAAAGGTTTTGTATCAGAAAAATAGTACACAATATAAGATCATCATTCCCTATACTACATTGATTTTATGGGCTAAGGACATTACTATTGTACCATTTTGTCTTCTATATGCAAACCGTTTGACAAAGAGACATCTGCAATTTTCTATTCCATTTCTACCCTCCAACGAATATTTTAACTCCCTATATAAAGAAGTCTTGGAAGAATTAAAGAAGTTGCTCATGCTAATTCACTGTGCTAAAACTATGCTCATACACACGCTTTTACTATAGTATATTTTTTTGTGTATAATTTTTATAAAGACACAAGAGTTGTTGCTCGTTATTGTGTGAGATATTCTTTGTATTAATCTTGTGTTAATTTGCTTTCTTAGAAGAAATACTTGTAAACACACACTTGTAAATCTCAAAGTTATTTAAGTGGTTTCCTTGAGTAACTAGATTTTTGACAGATAGACTCAAGAAGACAAAGACGATTCGTGTTTGTGGGTATCTAATCAATTTTGGTTATAGTGGATTAAGTCCTTGTTGAGAAGGGAAAATCACCTTGGTAGGTTGGACTAAAGGTAGTTTCGTTCACGGCAAACTAATATAAAAATAACTTTGCTATTTTTCTTCTTCATGATATTTTTTTATTGAGTTGGTTTTGAAAAACTTTTGTTTTTAGAAACCCAATTCAAACCCCCTTTTCTTGTGTTTCTTTCCACCTTCAATCATTTATCTCATGTTGTTTTATCATTAAAATCTCTCCAATACCTCTAGTTTTCGTTTAACTTTCTTCCATATTTTTTCATTTTTCAAAGCATCAAATTTTATGTTTTCAAGAATGAATTAGTAGAAAAGAAAGTGTTGAATAAATAACTTGAAACATTGAAGAGATTCTAACCATAAAAGAACCTTTATTGGTCCTTGTAAGTTATCAAATTTTTGAATTTGATCAGGTATTTTTTTTTGTCTGGGTCCCTATATCTCACTTTTGTGAAATCCTAAAATGCAGTGTCTGGGTCCCTATGACCATTACATTGACATGGTAACACATTACCACTAGACCAACCAACACATTTATTTAATTTGTTGAAACAAATATATATATATATATATATATATATATATATATTATATATATATATATATATATAATATATATATATATGTTTCATATTACCTAAATAGTTTATTAATTAGTTTAAATATTTTATATCATTAAATAGTTTAATTAGTATTTCAACTATCTAATATTTTATCTATTAGTATTTTAACTATTTATTTTATTATTATTTAAACTATTTAATTTTTCAATTATTTAGATTATTAAATAATTAACTTATTAAAATTTCAATTATGTAATATTTCAAATATTTAGAGCCTGTTTGATTCTCTTTCTAAAAACAGTTTTTTAATTTTTAAAAATTTAAATATTAAAGATTTGTTTGGCTATATGATTTTGTAAAATAGTTTTCAAAAACTGTTTGCAATTTTGATGTTTTTAAAACTAAAATATTGAAACATCAAAAACTAGTTTTTGTTTTCAATTTTACTTTTTAATTTTAAAAAAACACGGAGAAACATGACACTTTTCATTAATGACATTAATGTAATAATTGTCAATTTAAAAATAATAAAAATATATTTTTTTAATTGTTTTAAGTGTGGAGAATAACAAGATTCAATATTCTTTTATTTTATTGAAATTATTTATAAAAAGATTTCACTGAATTTGAATAGCATTTTTTATTACTAATATTATAATATTTTTCTTTTCTTTTAATAACAACTTTTCATTTTTGATGAGAAAAATAGTTTTTCATAATTGATTAAAAATTAAACAAATAATAAAAATTAGAAAAATGTATATTTAGTTTTTAAATATATTTTAAGCAATTAAAATTAGAGTCTCGTGAATTAGTTAACTCAAAAAATAATGGAAAAGTAACAAAAATAGACAATTTTAAAATTGTAAGAAAAAAAGCCAAATTAAAATATATAATATGTTAAATTTATTAACCTATTTTTTATATGTTTTATATATTAATTTTAATTGCAGTTTTGATCTTATTTGATCTAATTTACAAAATTGATTCTCTTATTTTAAATTTAAACATATTTGTTCCACTTCTCATACATTTACACTTAAAATTAATGATGTTTTTTTATTTTTAAATGACAACTTTCTTGTTAAACATGACAAATTAGCATATATAAATTTATTGTGAAACATGATAAATAAAAATATAAGTTAAAAAACGAAAATCTCATCGATTTTTTTATAAAAATAATATGAGAGGATATCAAAACTATATGAATTTAAAATAGAAGATTAATCTCGTGAATCACATAAAATTAAGGGGTCACACTGTAATTTAGCTTAATATTAATATTGGATTGAACATTGTTAAATCTCTCGTTGTTACATGCTTCTCATATCTTGTGCAGAATGTAAGTTGAGGCAAATATCAACAACATGGAGCATTGGTTGGATCAATCTCTGGTACATAAATTCCACCAAGTGTCCAAGTCTTGAGGATTGTTTCTCAACTGAGCAGTATTAATGAACCAGGACCAAACTTTTTTTGAGAAAGAACGATCGAAAAATAAATGTTGAGATGTTTCAATGGTCATTCTGCAGAGACTGCAGATGAAGACAATGTTGCAGCCCCTGAGACAAATATTATCGTCAGTAGAAATTTTGTCTAACATCAGCTTCCAAATAAAAGTTGATTTCGAGGGAGGGTATTCTGTCTCCAAATAACTCTATCCCAGTGAAGAGGAATGAAGGGAGCTTTGAATTTATAAGCATCTTTTAAGGTTAAAACCCCAGGTTGCAAAAAAGGTTTTGGTTAAGTCTTTCCTCTAAGAAAGGCAGCAAGCAAAGCAATAATTCTATCAACTATTAGCCTAAAATGAGATGATTTAGGCTTACCTTTGAACAGAGGCACCCCAAGATACATGAAAGGTAATGAGCCTTTGAAATAACTCATCCCACTCATAATAGTTTGAAATTTGGAGCTGGTGATAAAGCCAGAAAAGATGTAAGACTTAGAAGTGTTAACCATTTGATTAGAATTGATCCGTTGTCGCACACAGGTCAAAAACGAGTAAATAAATTGTAGAATAAGGAATCGACACTCGAGTCGTATCACAAAGACTCTAAGTTAATTTAACCAAAGAAAAGAAACTAAAAAGGGGTTTAGATTTTCAGACAATTGAAAATAAAAAAAATGATTACAATTATGATTAATGGATTAATCTACTGATTCGTTAATTTCGACTTATCATCGGTTATTATATCACAAATTCCCTAAGCGGATTCAATTTCTATTTGATTATAGTATCGATTAACAATCGTGATCAACACTTATGTGAATTATATTCTTATTTGTCGCATTAAACATGACGGATGAAGCTAAATGAATATGGTGTTAGTGAGTAACTTCTTGGGACAATCAAAACAAATTAGAGGACACTTTACCAAAGAATACATCATGAGTGGCAAGATCCTTACTGGATAAAAATATTCTCTCACTCTCAAGTGTTTAGGTTATCTGTTTACACTCAAAGTACATAATGAAAGTTAACACTACCATAAGCTTGAAATGAGTCTAACATCCACACTTGTAATACATGCACACAAAGATCAAAAGCACTTTATTCGGGTTATAACGTGGCCAAGGTAAGGGTGAGATAAATCCTAAGGGGTACTAGGCTAAGATTTAAAGGGATAAAAGAGAATTGGAATGGACTGTGGGAGTTGAACTAAACAATATTTCATTTACTTTCCATCAACTTCTTTGCAGTCATTTTTTCTTCTCTTTGCTTTTTATTTTTCTCTTTTCCTTTTTTTAAGGGATAAGATAAGAACATGAATTTTCTTCCTTCTTTCTTTTCTTTTTCTATTTTTTTCTTTTCTGTCAACTTTTGAAATATCATAGTTATGTTAATTCAACCCCACACAACTTCAAACAAGACTCATTCACCCCCTTAAATAAGATGATATCATTGTTTTCACTTTAGGCTTGTAATGAGAATAAACAAAAAATTAGATAAATATACTCAAAGGGACTTCAAACAAGGGGTGATAACTTCATGGTTAATTTTTTGGTTAAATGGATAAAAAAATGCATTTATCATATTAATGTGCACAAGTATACAAAAATATTTCTTGATACCTTAAACTCCTTCTTGCCCCCGTTCCCCATAGTAATATTAATATATTTTATTTGATAATTACTTAGTAAAAAACTATTAGTATTTCATCTCATGTAAATTAAATTATTTGAACAATAACTTATCAAAAAAAATATATTTTATTAAATAAATATAATTTTAATCCGTGGATAATATTTAATGTAATTAAATTATTAAATTAAATTAAAATAAAAAATAAAAATAAATAAATTATTATGAATTAAAATATCATTAATGACTATTTTGTAACTGCTTTCAATGAGGTTTGATTTTTTTTTTTAAATTATAAAGTCAAACTTGAATTATCACATCTACTTATTTTATATAAATATTTATTTGAATATGTCATTCATTGGATTATTATAACTATAATATTAATAATAAAAAATATTATTCATTTTTATTTAAATAAATCCACATAATATATTAAAATATTTTTTATCATGTACTTATAGTCTTACATTTTTAGTTAAGTAGATTTATTAAAAAGAACACCAACATTCTTTTAAAATCTTTTTTAATTGATTTAAAATAAGTTTAACATTTAAATTACAATGTCAGTTTCTTAATAATAATATCTACGACACCCTATCTTTTTACATGAAATATTTGTGCCACATGTATATATTGGAAACCAACCAATAACTTAGATAAACATTACTTAAAAAAAATGTAAACAATAACCTACAACTATATTTATTTAATAATATGAGGCAAATATAATTTTAACTTTTTAATTTTAAAAAATTTATAATGAAAACAAATTTACAAAACAAATATTTTATTTTCTCTTTTTTAAAATCATTTTCAAAAATAGAATGACCAAACAAATTTTTTAATTTTTCTTTTCTAAAATTATTTTCAAAAATTAGATTACCAAACAAGTTTTATTCTTAAAAAGAGTTTATAAAAATTGATTTATAATAGAATTTTCAAAAACTAAAAATCAAAACACAATCAAACAAGCCCTTAATATTTCAACTATTTAGTATTTTAACTAATAATTAATTTATTAAATATTTCAACTATTAATATTTCAACTAATAATTAGTTTATTAAAAAATTAATAGTTGAATTAGTTTAGATATTTCAACTATTAGTATTTTAACTACTAATATTTCAATTAATATTAAAAAATTTAAATTAGTTTAAATATTAATATTAGGGGCCTGTTTGAAATGTATCTTAAAAACTCTTTTCTAGTTTTTGAAAATTTAAAATTTAAAAACTTGTTTGAATATAATATTTTGAAAAAGTGTTTTTAAAAACTCTTTTCTATTTTTCAGTTTTTAAAAGCAAAAAAGTGAAACAGTTGAGTTGTGTTTTACTTCTTACTTTTTAGTTTTTAGTATTATAAAACTTGAAGAAAAAACATAAAAATTTATAATTTTTATTAATAGCATTAATGTAATTTTAATAATTTTAATATTTTAAAAATAAAATAGAAAAACGTATTTGAAAGAGTATGTTATTTCTTTTATTTATACTCTTTTTATGTATAAGTAACATTTTCAAATATGTTTATTTATTTTACTTAATTTTTTTTGTGTTTCTTAATTATTTTCACTATATAATTTTTTTTATTAAACGTGGAATCCCATTTTTTACTTGTTTTTTTCTTATTATTATTACAAACAAGTGTTATGTGATTTGTAAAATTAAAAATTGATTTAATCCAATTATTTGTATTCAACCAAATATCAATTAATTTTCTTAAGTTTGTAATATTTTATACAATAAAATAGATTTTAAAAGTAAATGACAAAATATGCATTTTTATTCTCTTATTAAAATACTATTAAAAGATTAGATTATCAAACAAGTTTTTTCATTTTCATATTTTCAAAACAGTTTTTAAAATCAAACAAATTTTTTGTAAATTTTCTTCTGAAAAATAGTTTTTTAAAATAGATTTAAAAAACAAATTTTAATAACTAAAATTGAAAAGTGTTTCAAACAGGCCCTTAATATTTCATATTTCAGCCATTAAACTATTTTAACTATTAAAGTGTTTCAACTAATTAGCTTAAATATAAACTATTAATATTAAATATTTCGTATTTCATATTAATATTTTATATACTAATTAAACTAATTATTATTTCAAATATTTAAATACTTAATGGTTGCAATAATAAATAATGAAATACTAATAATTAAATAAGTATTTAATTATTAGTTTGAAATATTAAATATTTGAAATAATAATTAGTTTAATTAGTATTTCAAATATTAATATGAAATATTAAATATTATTAATTGAAATATTAAATGGGTGAGATAATAATAAAATAAATAGTTGAAATATAATTAAACTATTTAATGATATAAAATAATAAAACTAATTAATAAACTATTTAGTTAATATGATCCATTTATGTAATATATATATATATATATATATATATATATATATATATATATATATATATATATATATATATTAGTTTAGTGGTAATGTGTTATCATTACAATGTATTTTATGATTTAACATCAAAACAAAAAACAATAATAAAAAAAGCTGACCTGAAAATATTGGGTATAAAAAATATAAAAAGAAAAAAAAGGCATTCGACATCATTGATATTAAGCAACTCAACATTTCCACGTGTGGACTGTTAGTCCAGTCAGCCTTTTTTACCAGAATTCAAATCTCGGGGAATAACGCCAACACAAAAGTAAGATATAGAGATCCAAACAAAAAAGAGAGGATACAGAGACCAAATTCAAAAATTCGTTAACTTACATAAATCAATAGACTATTTAAGCTATTATAGTTTATGGAATCATAAATCACAAGTATAATTTATATAATCAGAAATCACAAGTACGTTGAACAAAAATAAATTCTATTAATAATAACACACAAATAGAGCATAACTATTATCCATATAATCTTTAATATAATTAAAACAAATTAAAATATTTTATTAAACAAAATTTATGCAATTCTACTCTCAATAGATGGGTTACAATCATACAAATTAAGAATAATTATATTTTATTTAAAATATTTTTTATATGTAATTGTATCCACAACACGTGAGATTATAATTATACAAATTAAGAATAATTACTTAATTATCAAAAATAAAATTCAAAATAATTAGATTTTAAATACTCCTTTTTTTTATGGAGTATATAACAGACAATAAAACATGAACATAATACGAGTATCGAATACGATATGTATCCGATACAGAGATACATTAGTCATTGAAAAATCTAAAATACGATATGTTTAAGATACAAATATAAAAATATTAAAACTGAACATTAGTTAAATGATTTTCTAACAAAAACCAATTGAATTTACAAAATTTGATAATAACTGGTAAATGAATTAAGAAAAAAAAGAAGATAATTAAAGTTTAAAAAAATAATTAAGAAAAAGTTTGATCCTTGAAATAGAAAAATTAAAGTGAAGAGGTAATTAAATTTGATAAAAGAATAATTAAGGATGAAAAAAATTGATTCATATTCTAAAAATATGAATAGTCGCGAGGTTAACGTTAACTAGTTGTATCCCTAGCATATCGGATGTGTCGCCGCCGTATCAAACTTTTTTATTTTTTTATTTTAAATAATTTTTTTGGAGTATTGGTGCTTCATTTTATGATAATAAATAAACAATATTTTGGAAAAAAATATAATTGCACATTTATAATTTTAAAGAAATATATAATATTAGAAACAAATTCTCCTTATATTCAATTGTATAATTAGTACAAGAAATTGAAAATAAATTATGATTAATTTTAGAGTGTGTGACATTCATCTTTACAAATATGAATTTTGATGATTTTTAGAATATTGTATTATATCTCAAAAATTCATAAATCAAACGGTTAATTGTTATTTCAAAATATAAGACTATTTTAATTGACAAAAATATATAAATTATAATTTCAAAATATATAAATAAATAAATTTAAGATGCTCAATCGAATACTCATGTGTTTGATTATACAATGATATTCAAAATTAAAATTAAATCATTTTTTTTTAATTTCAAAATGATCACAAAACTGAATTAATATTATTTGGCAGCGTTACAAAAAACGATTGGAACTTAAGAGCTAGGGAGAACTGGGTGATAGCTTGAGAAAATTTAACCATATTCACCAATTTTCTTTTATATCAAGTAGAATTCCTTCCAATTTCTTCCACCAATAATAGAAATGAATAAATGAAACCGACAATAGTGTATATTAACGCACAATGTTGTATAATAAAAAATGGTACATTAACACAAAATGTTGTATAGTAGAAAATGGTACATTAACTCATAATATATAAATAATTAATATTTAATAATAATTTATCATAATATAGTTAATTAATAATTAATTGTGTTAATTCATATTTAACTAATTAAATAATTAATATAGGAATTTACACTTACACTTATTTTGGGCCCATTGATTAAAAACATGAATTGACTAGAAAGTTGTTTTAGAGAAAGGATCAAATACTATATACCATACCCCATTACAATAATACCCTCAAAAAGCTTACCCCAACAAAGACAAAACCCCTATCAATTTCCATTTTTGGAACCTTACGCCAGCCATGCCATGTTCACATTTTCTATTTCATAGGAAAAGGTATAAAACCTTCCTTGAGCTCATATAAACAAAATAAACCTTCTTTATGTTCATATAAAAGACCCAGAGCTGTCAAAATGGGCTACCCGGTCTTATACGGGTTGGTCCTGGCGGACCTCAGGTTTTTTCTGGTCGGATCTAAAAAGTCTATATTGAATATGGATTCTAATTTTACTACCCAGACCCAACCCTGTCTAGGCTGCGGGCTACCCGGCCCTAAACGGGACAAGCGAAAATGGACCCATTTCTAAAAGAAAATAAAAAAATTCTCCTTATTTTGTAAATAACCATATTATCATTTTTTAAAATTATTTTTACTTTATTACTAAAATCATTTTAAATCTACAAATAAACGACTTCAACTCTACAAATAAATCATTTAGTTACAAAAGATTTATGTCAAAACTTAACTTGTCTTATGAACGAAATTCAATTAATAAGTTATCGAATGAATTCTAAACTACTTTAAAATTAGTGTTATTTTATTGTCAGTCCTACAATGTAAAAGCACGTAAAAAAACAAATTAAAATACAAAATTATTTATTGGCATAATTAAAAAAACTTTAGCACATTTCATACCATTTAAAAACATCAAAAATTCTGGTAGTAAAATCATGAATAAATAAAGAAAAATATTATAATAATATAATGAATATGAAAACATCATAACTAAATATAGATGTTGTCTAATGCGTACAAAACCAAATTCAAAAGCATCTTAAAGGGATGCTATGGTGTTGTTGTTTGGATCCCAAACTTACCTTTACTAAATAATAATTGAATAAGTGTAATTATTAATGAGCTAAGTAATTGAATAGAGTGCAATTACATTAACTAATGAATTTGTTGAATAATTGAATACTAATTGATGGACCAAATTCATGTGCTAACTAAGTTAATTAATTTTTTCAAAATTTTATTTCGAGCTGCTGGGCTACCTATAACCCAAACGGGCCGACCCATTTTTTTAGGGCTTTTTCGGGCCGGGCCAAAAAAACTTCGGAAAAATATGGGCTTCAAAAGTAAGGCCCGGACCCTAACTTTTTTCGGGCTCGATGGGCCGGCTCATGGGCTTCAGCCCATTTTGACGGCTCTAAAAAAATCTATTGATTCTATATATCAAATAGCAACACTATTTAGCGTATATATGATTATGCAGTAAAAGAAATATAATTTTAAAATTTAATTTAATAAAATTGAATAAAGTTAATCTATGTGATTAATATTATTTTCTATATATCAAATAGCAACACTTATTGATTCTTTCATGCATACTTTCACTCATGATTTATTTATTTTAAAAGCAGTTGAGATGGAAAAAGAAGTATTCTAACCCATTACAATCAAAAAGTAAACGGGAAATTTCCAACCAACACTAAACTAACAAAAACATCGAAAGGATCCATACTAAAAGCATGAAAATTAGAGTTTGAAATAAGGATCACATGTTTAATTTTGATTTCTCATATTGTATAAAAAATAAGCATTAATATATATTAGTAAATGAGCCATGCGTTCACACGAGTCACGTTATGTCTAATTTTTTGTGAAGTTATTAGGTTATTTGTTTTCTATATTTAAAAGTGTAATTTCGTAGCAAAAACTATACCATTATATTATTCTATCATGGAACTTTTTATATTACTTATTATTTATATTACTTAGATTACATGTGTGAAGAAACATAAACATTAATCTCAGCATCAAATTTAAAACTACTAACACAACAATAATTTTTTTTATCACAAAATAAATATTTAAACACCTAAATAACATATACAAAGTATCTTATTCCTTCATATATTACTTCCACCAATTCTTCTTCTTTGCTTTCTGTTATGCTTAACGTACATTATATGTGAAGCAGATCAGTAACGAAAAATCAAGACATCACCAACATTTAAATTTTGGATTTTGCATACTCATACCAACCATTTCTAGATACATTACAGTATGAGATTTTTTTCCCCGAATTCAAAGGCATGTTGCATTTATTGTTATATCATATAAACCAAAAGACAACATTATATATCCAAGTTTGTCAGTTTCGATAGCTGCAAAGTGCATTAAAAAATGGAAGTAAATTTGTAACTACTGTCCCGTCAAAGTAACGCATCACTACTTTTAATGTCAGGAACAATTAATACAATATTAGAATATATAAAAAAATATTTAAACTTTTGCATTGGGAAATGATAGCATAAATTATTTTTTTAACATTTAATAAATATAAAAAAGGTTTCTTTATTATATTTCTACTTGGATATTCCCAATACCAATAGGGTTTCCCGTATTCCATCTCTCTGCAGAAAAAATTTAGGGTTCGACTTATCCATCTCTCTTTATAAAAAATCAGTGACGAAACAGAAGCATGGTTGGTCCCCGTGTGCATTACCATGACTACATTTCAGATGATAATGGTCAAAGCACGAGGTATGAAACTGATGTTGCTTTATGGTTGTTCTTCTACTGTAATTCTTTGTTACACATCTGATATTGATATTGTTATGCATTAGCAATCAATGTTCTCTAATGGTTCTTTTTTCTACTAATTATAATTTGTGAAAACACGAATATGTTTTTACATAATTTGAGTCTTCCAGTTTCCAAAATTGTAATCTCATTTTCGAGTTTAGGGTTTAATTTGGGATGATAATGGGTCAAGCATGAGGTGTGAAACCAATGTTTTTTTTATTGTTTTTTTTATACTCAAATGCTTTGTTACGCAAATGATATTGATTTTGTTACACATTACCAATTGATGTTCATTTAGGGTTCATTTTCTACTTATTTTGATTGCCAAAAATAGGAATATGTTTTTTACAACATTTGAGCAATTCGATATCCCAATTTGTAATTAAACTTTTGAATTTAGGGTTTAAGTTTTTTTACACAATAAATGAGTTGATTACAACTTAAGTAGAGTAATACTTATTTGAATTTGTTGAGGCTATAAATGTTGACTATAGATGCTGATTATAGAATATGGTTATAGATGTTGGTAATTAATGTAATACTTTTCAGAAGTTGTAGAGATTATTCATGCTGATTATAGATGGTGATTGTAGAGATTATAGATTCTGATTATAGATGTTGATTATAAATGTTGGTTTGTAAAGTTTATATATATTAGAATTTATAATTTGGTATTCAGATTACATTGTTGATGTGATATATAAATTTTGAATTTCAGCAACGAAACTTCCATGGCGATTATTCCCGGTGTCTGAGATTGGTGAATGTTCAGTTAAGGGAAAGAAGTTCGCTAAGAAATGTTGTACCAGTAATATCCCCGCTATGAAATCTGTGAATATCGCTCAAGTTCCCAATGTTGTTGTTGCTGTAATTACACCCCAAACAATGAAAATTTGTTATGCATTATATTAAGGAAAAAGTTGTTGATACTGTAGATGTTACTCTCTCTGTTCCTTTTTAAGTGTCACTTTTTTGAAAAGAAGTTTTTTTTAATTGTCACATGCAAAGTTCAATGTAACATTAATTGCACTTTTGTAAAAATTATCCCTATGTAATTATTACAGAGAGAGAAAAAGTAAAATGAATTGAATACATAATTAAGGGTATTATAGGTAGAAGAAGAATTTGAAAAGTAGCAATAATGATTAACTTTCATGGTATGTGTGAAAAGTAAAAAAAAATGGCACATAAAAAGGAACGGAGAGAGTAATAGATTTAACATTGAAAATGTGAAAGATATTATGAAAGAGAAAGTTGCGCATGTTGAAAAGTGTGTTGCAAAGAAAAAACATGTTGCCAAGAAGAAATCTCTTGGGAAATCTGTGGATAAGAAAGGAAAAGAAAAATCTGTAGCGGATGCACGAGTCTCAAATCAAATTACTGAAGAATGGGTCATGGGGGTTAAACAATATTCTTGGAAGAGTCACATAGAAAATGCAAAAACCAACGCAACTAATGTTATGGTAAGCATATATTTGAATTTGATATATTGTGTTATACTTCAAAGGGTTTATAACTTATAGTGTTCTGCATTTGATATGCATGCAACATTTTCCAAGAACAATAACAAAAAAATGCCTTAGAACAAATCAGAAAGAGATCAAAGTCGTTGATGTTGAAGGAATCCAAAACTCCCATATGTCGGGTTCACACTACAAGAAGGAAGAACAAATCAAGCACCTATGAAAAGTACATGGATTTAGGATGTTATGAATTTGCAAAGAGTAAAAACCTATGTGATGGCGATATTTTGGTCTGGAGTATGTTGTGTTTTTATCCTTACATATGTGTAAAATTGCAGAGGAGTTGATAGGTGTGTATATCATCGGAGTTGGATGCTATGATGATCATGAGATGGGGTTTTAACCTGGTGTAGGTGGTCTGTTTTTGGGTTTATAGATAAAAAATTGGATGTAATTTTGGAATGTCTGAACCAAATTCTAATTAGTACCTTAATGATATTGATATTTATGTATTGTGATACTAAACATGGTAATTTTAATGTAGAAGCTGTCATATGTATTTCCTTTCTATTTACTTTTTTTATATTTTACATTTATAATGTTGGTGATTTGAAGTTTAACACACTAAAAATTACCATGAGTTAGTTTTGCAGACAAACAATACATCTTCATGTTATAAATATATCAATACATTTTGCATATGAAGTCTATTGTAAGATACTTCAATTTCACCAACATCTTATAAATATATATATATATATTATATATATATATATATATATATTATATATAATATATATATATATATATATATCATGTAAAAACAAATATAAAGATTAATAATGATGTGATAATTATTATAAATTGAGTGTTGTAATTTACTTATAGTATAACATAATCATATCTAATTATTACCAATTATAAATACATTATTATTAAAAAAATAACCATAACTAATTATTAGCAAATATAATAATAATCAATAAAAAGTATTTTATTGAATATCACAATTTCAAGTTTACATTGGTTCAATGCAAAATGGGTATATATATATATATATATATTATATATATATATATATATATTATATATATAGATATATATTATATATTATATTATATATATATATATATATATATATATATATATATATATATATATTATATATATATATATAATAATATATATATAATATATATATATAATATATATATTATATATATATATATATATATAATATATATATATATAAATATCATGTAAAAACAAATATAAAGGTTAATAGTGATGTGATAATTATTATATAAATTGAGTGTTGTAATTTACTTATAGTATAACATAACCATATCTAATTATTACCAATTATAAATACATTATTATTAAAAAAATAATCATAACTAATTATTAGCAAATATAATAATAATCAACAAAAAGTATTTTTATTGAATATTACAATTTCAAGTTTACATTGGTTCAATGCAAAATGGATAGGCACACGTTTAAACATGTATATATCTATATAACAGTATATTAGGGATTAGGGTTTCGATATATTAGCTTTATGAAACCATTTTTAAGAATAATATTTAAAAAAATGCCTAGGAACCACTCAAAAAGAGAAAAAAAATGTTGATGTTGAGTTAAACAAAATTACTATGATGTACATAAATTTAGGGGTACCATATTGCTTACACTCATTAATTGGGCCTGCAGATAATATCCATATCTAAGCCCATTTTGACTTTGCTATATAATGTAAGGATTATGGTATTCATGTCATCAATTTTCGTTTATTGGAACTATAGAAAGGAAGCTATGTTTGACAACATCTCTGAAACGTATGCTTCTAGTAGGTATGTATGACTTTCATATTTGGTGTTAGCAGCATGAATTAATCAAACCAAATCCTCTATTACGAATATTTTATTTCAATGAATCATAGTTGAAACTTAATTGATTTTGTAATTACGATAAATCGAATTATTAATGTTATTACAGATACAATAATGAAGAGATGATGACAAATGTGTTCAAGTTAAAAAAAGATTTTGAAGAAGACCAGTATACAAAAATTGAACCTCTAATAAAGGAGGGTTGGATTAATGAGTCCGGAAAGATACACGATGTTAGCAATGATTGCAAGTGACATTATACCGTGACGGAAGCAAATAAGTCTGGGAAATATATGTTGGTTGGTGTCTTGGACATGATAAATTGCTTGACTGTTATTGTTATCATATTTAAAGGTGCTATATAAATAAGTTTTGTTCATTTTTGTAGCATATCCCAATGAAGATATCAAATCATTATTTTGGTGAAAAGTAGGACGAGATAAAGATGATCAACATTGAAGATTGGAAGGGTTATAACTGTGTTATTCACAGAGCTCGATGGAATTCATATGAGAAGAATATTCGTCATGGATGATACGAATTTGCCAAAGAGCAGAAGCTTGAAGCTGAGGATGTGTTATATTTTAGCATGAGTCCTCTGAAAGATTTTATGTGTGTTCATTTAATTAGGGGTTGATTTATTAACAAATATAAATATAATATTATTAAAAAAATAACCATAACTAATTATTAGCAAATATAATAATAATCAACAAAAAGTATTTTTATTGAATATTACAATTTCATGTTTACATTGATTCAATACAGAATTGGTAGGCACACGTTTAAACATGTATCTATATAACAATATATTAGGGATTAGGTTTCGATATATTAGCTTTATGAACTCGTTTTTCAGAACAATATTAAAAAAAAAGCCATGGAACCACTCAAAAGAGACAAAAAATGTTGATGTTGAGTTAAACAAAATTACTATGATGTACATAAATTTAGGGGTACCATATTGCTTAAACTCATTAATTGGGCTTGTAGACTAATATCCATATCTAAGCCCATTTCGACTTTGCTATATAATGTAAGGATTATGGTATTCATGTCATCAATTTTCGTTTATTGGAACTATAGAAAGGAAGCTATGTTTGACAACATCTCTGAAACGTATGCTTCTAGTAGGTATGTATGACTTTCATATTTGGTGTTAGCAGCATGAATTAATCAAACCGAATCCGCTATTACGAATATTTTATTTCAATGAATCATAGTTGAAACTTAATTGATTTTGTAATTATGATAAATCGAATTATTAATGTTATTACCGATACAATAATGAAGAGATGATGACAAATATGTTCAAGTTAAAAAAAGATTTTGAAGAAGACCAGGATACAAAAATTGAACCTCTAATAAAGGAGGGTTGGATTAATGAGTCCGGAAAGACACACGATGTTAGCAATGATTGCAAGTGACATTATACCATGACGGAAGCAAATAAGTCTGGGAAATATATGTTGGTTGGTGTCTTGGACATGAAAAATTGCTTGAATGTTATTGTTTTCATATTTAAAGATGCTATATAAATAAGTTTTGTTCATTTTTGTAGCATATCCTAATGAAGATATCAAAGCAATGTTTTGGTGAAAAGCAGGACGCGATAAAGATGATCAACATTGAAGATTGGAAGGGTTATAACTGTGTTATTCACAGAGCTCGATGGAATTCATATGAGAAGAATATTCGTCATGGATGATACGAATTTGCCAAAGAGCAGAAGCTTGAAGCTGAGGATGTGTTATATTTTAGCATGAGTCCTCTGAAAGATTTTATATGTGTTCATTTAATTAGGGGTTGATTTATTAACAAATATAAATACATTATTATTAAAAAAATAACCATAACTAATTATTAGCAAATATAATAATAATCAACAAAAAGTATTTTTATTGAATATTACAGTTTCATGTTTACATTGATTCAATACATAATTGGTAGGCACACGTTTAAACATGTATCTATATAACAATATATTAGGGATTAGGTTTCGATATATTAGCTTTATGAACTCGTTTTTCAGAATAATATTAAAAAAAAGCCATGGAACCACTCAAAAAGAGACAAAAAATGTTGATGTTGAGTTAAACAAAGTTACTATGATGTACATAAATTTAGGGGTACCATATTGCTTAAACTCATTAATTGGGCTTGTAGACTAATATCCATATCTAAGCCCATTTCGACTTTGCTATATAATGTAAGGATAATGTAATGATGTCATCAATTTTCGTTTATTGGAACTATAGAAAGGAAGTTATGTTTGACAACATATCTGAAACGTATGCTTCTAGTAGGTATGTATGACTTTCATATTTGGTGTTAGCAGCTTGAATTAATCAAACCAAATCCTCTATTACGAATATTTTATTTCAATGAATCATAGTTGAAACTTAATTGATTTTGTAATTATGATAAATCGAATTATTAATGTTATTACCGATACAATAATGAAGAGATGATGACAAATGTGTTCAAGTTAAAAAAAGATTTTGAAGAAGACCAGGATATAAAATTGAACCTCTAATAAAGGAGGGTTGGATTAATGAGTCCGGAAAGACACACGATGTTAGCAATGATTGCAAGTGACATTATACCATGACGGAAGCAAATAAGTCTGGGAAATATATGTTGGTTGGTGTCTTGGACATGATAAATTGCTTGAATGTTATTGTTATCATATTTAAAGATGCTATATAAATAAGTTTTGTTCATTTTTGTAGCATATCCCAATGAAGATATCAAAGCAATGTTTTGGTGAAAAGCAGGACGCGATAAAGATGATCAACATTGAAGATTGGAAGGGTTATAACTGTGTTATTCACAGAGCTCGATGGAATTCATATGAGAAGAATATTCGTCATGGATGGTACGAATTTGCTAAAGAGAAGAAGCTTGAAGCTGAGGATGTATTATATTTTAGCATGAGTCCTCCGGAAGATTTTATGTGTTTTCATGTAATTAAGGGTTGATTTATTAACAAATATAAATACATTATTATTAAAAAAATAACCATAACTAATTATTAGCAAATATTATAATAATCAACAAAAAGTATTTTTATTGAATATTACAGTTTCATGTTTACATTGGTTCAATACAAAACGGGTAGGCACATGTTTAAACATGTATCTATATAACAATATATTAGGGATTGGGGTTTCAATATAATAGCTTTATGAAACCGTTTTTAAGAACAATATTAAAAAAAAAGAAGCCTAGGAACCACTGAAAAAGAGACAAAAATTGTTGATGTTCAGTTAAACAAAATTACTATGATGTACATAAATTTAGGGGTACCATATTGCTTAAACTCATTAATTGGGCCTGTAGACTAATATCCATATCTAAGCCCATTTCGACTTTGCTATATAATGTAAGGATAATGTATTCATGTCATCAATTTTCGTTTATTGGAACTATAGAAAGCAAACAATGTTTGACAACATCTCTGAAATATATGCTTCTAGTAGGTATGTATGACTTTCATATTTGGTGTTAGCATCATGAATTAATCAACCCAAATCCTCTATTACGGATATTTTATTTCAATGAATCATAGTTGAAACTTAATTGATTTTGTAATTATGGTAAATCGAATTATTAATGTTATTATAGATACAATAATGAAGAGATGATGACAAATGTGTTCAAGTTAAAAAAAGATTTTGAAGAAGATCAGGATACAAAATTTGAACCTCTAATAAAGGAGGGTTAGATTAATGAGTCCGAGAACACACACGATGTTAGCAACGATTGCAAGTGGGATTATACCGTGACGAAAGCAAATAAGTCTGGGAAATATATGTGTGTTGGTGTCTTGGACATGAAAAATTGCTTGACTGTTATTGTTAGCATATTTAAAGATGCTATATAAATAAGTTTTGTTCATTTTTGTAGCATATCCCAATGAAGATATCAAATCATTATTTTGGTGAAAAGTAGGACGAGATAAAGATGATCAACATTGAAGATTGGAAGGGTTATAACTGTGTTATTCACAGAGCTCGATGGAATTCATATGAGAAGAATATTCGTCATGGATGATACGAATTTGCCAAAGAGCAGAAGCTTGAAGCTGAGGATGTGTTATATTTTAGCATGAGTCCTCTGAAAGATTTTATGTGTGTTCATTTAATTAGGGGTTGATTTATTAACAAATATAAATACAATATTATTAAAAAAATAACCATAACTAATTATTAGCAAATATAATAATAATCAACAAAAAGTATTTTTATTGAATATTACAATTTCATGTTTACATTGATTCAATACAGAATTGGTAGGCACACGTTTAAACATGTATCTATATAACAATATATTAGGGATTAGGTTTCGATATATTAGCTTTATGAACTCGTTTTTCAGAACAATATTAAAAAAAAAGCCATGGAACCACTCAAAAAGAGACAAAAAATGTTGATGTTGAGTTAAACAAAATTACTATGATGTACATAAATTTAGGGGTACCATATTGCTTAAACTCATTAATTAGGCTTGTAGACTAATATCCATATCTAAGCCCATTTCGACTTTGCTATATAATGTAAGGATTATGGTATTCATGTCATCAATTTTCGTTTATTGGAACTATAGAAAGGAAGCTATGTTTGACAACATCTCTGAAACGTATGCTTCTAGTAGGTATGTATGACTTTCATATTTGGTGTTAGCAGCATGAATTAATCAAACCGAATCCGCTATTACGAATATTTTATTTCAATGAATCATAGTTGAAACTTAATTGATTTTGTAATTATGATAAATCGAATTATTAATGTTATTACTGATACAATAATGAAGAGATAATGACAAATGTGTTCAAGTTAAAAAAAGATTTTGAAGAAGACCAGGATACAAAAATTGAACCTCTAATAAAGGAGGGTTGGATTAATGAGTCCGGAAAGACACACGATGTTAGCAATGATTGCAAGTGACATTATACCATGACGGAAGCAAATAAGTCTGGGAAATATATGTGTGTTGGTGTCTTGGACATGAAAAATTGCTTGAATGTTATTGTTTTCATATTTAAAGATGCTATATAAATAAGTTTTGTTCATTTTTGTAGCATATCCCAATGAAGATATCAAAGCAATGTTTTGGTGAAAAGCAGGACGCGATAAAGATGATCAACATTGAAGATTGGAAGGGTTATAACTGTGTTATTCACAGAGCTCGATGGAATTCATATGAGAAGAATATTCGTCATGGATGATACGAATTTGCCAAAGAGCAGAAGCTTGAAGCTGAGGATGTGTTATATTTTAGCATGAGTCCTCTGAAAGATTTTATGTGTGTTCATTTAATTAGGGGTTGATTTATTAACAAATATAAATACAATATTATTAAAAAAATAACCATAACTAATTATTAGCAAATATAATAATAATCAACAAAAAGTATTTTTATTGAATATTACAATTTCATGTTTACATTGATTCAATACAGAATTGGTAGGCACACGTTTAAACATGTATCTATATAACAATATATTAGGGATTAGGTTTCGATATATTAGCTTTATGAACTCGTTTTTCAGAACAATATTAAAAAAAAAGCCATGGAACCACTCAAAAAGAGACAAAAATGTTGATGTTGAGTTAAACAAAATTACTATGATGTACATAAATTTAGGGGTACCATATTGCTTAAACTCATTAATTAGGCTTGTAGACTAATATCCATATCTAAGCCCATTTCGACTTTGCTATATAATGTAAGGATTATGGTATTCATGTCATCAATTTTCGTTTATTGGAACTATAGAAAGGAAGCTATGTTTGACAACATCTCTGAAACGTATGCTTCTAGTAGGTATGTATGACTTTCATATTTGGTGTTAGCAGCATGAATTAATCAAACCGAATCCGCTATTACGAATATTTTATTTCAATGAATCATAGTTGAAACTTAATTGATTTTGTAATTATGATAAATCGAATTATTAATGTTATTACCGATACAATAATGAAGAGATAATGACAAATGTGTTCAAGTTAAAAAAAGATTTTGAAGAAGACCAGGATACAAAAATTGAACCTCTAATAAAGGAGGGTTGGATTAATGAGTCCGGAAAGACACACGATGTTAGCAATGATTGCAAGTGACATTATACCATGACGGAAGCAAATAAGTCTGGGAAATATATGTGTGTTGGTGTCTTGGACATGAAAAATTGCTTGAATGTTATTGTTTTCATATTTAAAGATGCTATATAAATAAGTTTTGTTCATTTTTGTAGCATATCCCAATGAAGATATCAAAGCAATGTTTTGGTGAAAAGCAGGACGCGATAAAGATGATCAACATTGAAGATTGGAAGGGTTATAACTGTGTTATTCACAGAGCTCGATGGAATTCATATGAGAAGAATATTCGTCATGGATGATACGAATTTGCCAAAGAGCAGAAGCTTGAAGCTGAGGATGTGTTATATTTTAGCATGAGTCCTCTGAAAGATTTTATATGTGTTCATTTAATTAGGGGTTGATTTATTAACAAATATAAATACATTATTATTAAAAAAATAACCATAACTAATTATTAGCAAATATAATAATAATCAACAAAAAGTATTTTTATTGAATATTACAGTTTCATGTTTACATTGATTCAATACAGAATTGGTAGGCACACGTTTAAACATGTATCTATATAACAATATATTAGGGATTAGGTTTCGATATATTAGCTTTATGAACTCGTTTTTCAGAATAATATTAAAAAAAAGCCATGGAACCACTCAAAAAGAGACAAAAAATGTTGATGTTGAGTTAAACAAAATTACTATGATGTACATAAATTTAGGGGTACCATATTGCTTAAACTCATTAATTGGGCTTGTAGACTAATATCCATATCTAAGCCCATTTCGACTTTGCTATATAATGTAAGGATAATGTAATGATGTCATCAATTTTCGTTTATTGGAACTATAGAAAGGAAGTTATGTTTGACAACATATCTGAAACGTATGCTTCTAGTAGGTATGTATGACTTTCATATTTGGTGTTAGCAGCTTGAATTAATCAAACCAAATCCTCTATTACGAATATTTTATTTCAATGAATCATAGTTGAAACTTAATTGATTTTGTAATTATGATAAATCGAATTATTAATGTTATTACCGATACAATAATGAAGAGATGATGACAAATGTGTTCAAGTTAAAAAAAGATTTTGAAGAAGACCAGGATATAAAAATTGAACCTCTAATAAAGGAGGGTTGGATTAATGAGTCCGGAAAGACACACGATGTTAGCAATGATTGCAAGTGACATTATACCATGACGGAAGCAAATAAGTCTGGGAAATATATGTTGGTTGGTGTCTTGGACATGATAAATTGCTTGAATGTTATTGTTATCATATTTAAAGATGCTATATAAATAAGTTTTGTTCATTTTTGTAGCATATCCCAATGAAGATATCAAAGCAATGTTTTGGTGAAAAGCAGGACGCGATAAAGATGATCAACATTGAAGATTGGAAGGGTTATAACTGTGTTATTCACAGAGCTCGACGGAATTCATATGAGAAGAATATTCGTCATGGATGGTACGAATTTGCTAAAGAGAAGAAGCTTGAAGCTGAGGATGTATTATATTTTAGCATGAGTCCTCCGGAAGATTTTATGTGTTTTCATGTAATTAAGGGTTGATTTATTAACAAATATAAATACATTATTATTAAAAAAATAACCATAACTAATTATTAGCAAATATTATAATAATCAACAAAAAGTATTTTTATTGAATGTTACAGTTTCATGTTTACATTGGTTCAATACAAAACGGGTAGGCACATGTTTAAACATGTATCTATATAACAATATATTAGGGATTGGGGTTTCAATATAATAGCTTTATGAAACCGTTTTTAAGAACAATATTAAAAAAAAAGAAGCCTAGGAACCACTGAAAAAGAGACAAAAATTGTTGATGTTCAGTCAAACAAAATTACTATGATGTACATAAATTTAGGGGTACCATATTGCTTAAACTCATTAATTGGGCCTGTAGACTAATATCCATATCTAAGCCCATTTCGACTTTGCTATATAATGTAAGGATAATGTATTCATGTCATCAATTTTCGTTTATTGGAACTATAGAAAGCAAACAATGTTTGACAACATCTCTGAAATGTATGCTTCTAGTAGGTATATATGACTTTCATATTTGGTGTTAGCATCATGAATTAATCAACCCAAATCCTCTATTACGGATATTTTATTTCAATGAATCATAGTTGAAACTTAATTGATTTTGTAATTATGGTAAATCGAATTATTAATGTTATTATAGATACAATAATGAAGAGATGATGACAAATGTGTTCAAGTTAAAAAAGATTTTGAAGAAGATCAGGATACAAAATTTGAACCTCTAATAAAGGAGGGTTAGATAAATGAGTCCGAGAACACACACGATGTTAGCAACGATTGCAAGTGGGATTATACCGTGACGAAAGCAAATAAGTCTGGGAAATATATGTTGGTTGGTGTCTTGGACATGATAAATTGCTTGACTGTTATTGTTAGCATATTTAAAGATGCTATATAAATAAGTTTTATTCATTTTTGTAGCATATCCCAATGAAGATATCAAATCATTATTTTGGTGAAAAGTAGGACGAGATAAAGATGATCAACATTGAAGATTGGAAGGGTTATAACTGTGTTATTCACAGAGCTCGATGGAATTCATATGAGAAGAATATTCGTCATGGATGATACGAATTTGCCAAAGAGCAGAAGCTTGAAGCTGAGGATGTGTTATATTTTAGCATGAGTCCTCTGAAAGATTTTATGTGTGTTCATTTAATTAGGGGTTGATTTATTAACAAATATAAATACAATATTATTAAAAAAATAACCATAACTAATTATTAGCAAATATAATAATAATCAACAAAAAGTATTTTTATTGAATATTACAATTTCATGTTTACATTGATTCAACACAGAATTGGTAGGCACACGTTTAAACATGTATCTATATAACAATATATTAGGGATTAGATTTCGATATATTAGCTTTATGAACTCGTTTTTCAGAACAATATTAAAAAAAAAGCCATGGAACCACTCAAAAAGAGACAAAAAATGTTGATGTTGAGTTAAACAAAATTACTATGATGTACATAAATTTAGGGGTACCATATTGCTTAAACTCATTAATTAGGCTTGTAGACTAATATCCATATCTAAGCCCATTTCGACTTTGCTATATAATGTAAGGATTATGGTATTCATGTCATCAATTTTCGTTTATTGGAACTATAGAAAGGAAGCTATGTTTGACAACATCTCTGAAACGTATGCTTCTAGTAGGTATGTATGACTTTCATATTTGGTGTTAGCAGCATGAATTAATCAAACCGAATCCGCTATTACGAATATTTTATTTCAATGAATCATAGTTGAAACTTAATTGATTTTGTAATTATGATAAATCGAATTATTAATGTTATTACTGATACAATAATGAAGAGATAATGACAAATGTGTTCAAGTTAAAAAAAGATTTTGAAGAAGACCAGGATACAAAAATTGAACCTCTAATAAAGGAGGGTTGGATTAATGAGTCCGGAAAGACACACGATGTTAGCAATGATTGCAAGTGACATTATACCATGACGGAAGCAAATAAGTCTGGGAAATATGTGTGTTGGTGTCTTGGACATGAAAAATTGCTTGAATGTTATTGTTTTCATATTTAAAGATGCTATATAAATAAGTTTTTTTCATTTTTGTAGCATATCCCAATGAAGATATCAAAGCAATGTTTTGGTGAAAAGCAGGACGCGATAAAGATGATCAACATTGAAGATTGGAAGGGTTATAACTGTGTTATTCACAGAGCTCGATGGAATTCATATGAGAAGAATATTCGTCATGGATGATACGAATTTGCCAAAGAGCAGAAGCTTGAAGCTGAGGATGTGTTATATTTTAGCATGAGTCCTCTGAAAGATTTTATATGTGTTCATTTAATTAGGGGTTGATTTATTAACAAATATAAATACATTATTATTAAAAAAATAACCATAACTAATTATTAGCAAATATAATAATAATCAACAAAAAGTATTTTTATTGAATATTACAGTTTCATGTTTACATTGATTCAATACAGAATTGGTAGGCACACGTTTAAACATGTATCTATATAACAATATATTAGGGATTAGGTTTCGATATATTAGCTTTATGAACTCGTTTTTCAGAATAATATAAAAAAAAGCCATGGAACCACTCAAAAAGAGACAAAAAATGTTGATGTTGAGTTAAACAAAATTACTATGATGTACATAAATTTAGGGGTACCATATTGCTTAAACTCATTAATTGGGCTTGTAGACTAATATCCATATCTAAGCCCATTTCGACTTTGCTATATAATGTAAGGATAATGTAATGATGTCATCAATTTTCGTTTATTGGAACTATAGAAAGGAAGTTATGTTTGACAACATATCTGAAACGTATGCTTCTAGTAGGTATGTATGACTTTCATATTTGGTGTTAGCAGCTTGAATTAATCAAACCAAATCCTCTATTACGAATATTTATTTCAATGAATCATAGTTGAAACTTAATTGATTTTGTAATTATGATAAATCGAATTATTAATGTTATTACCGATACAATAATGAAGAGATGATGACAAATGTGTTCAAGTTAAAAAAAGATTTTGAAGAAGACCAGGATATAAAAATTGAACCTCTAATAAAGGAGGGTGGATTAATGAGTCCGGAAAGACACACGATGTTAGCAATGATTGCAAGTGACATTATACCATGACGGAAGCAAATAAGTCTGGGAAATATATGTTGGTTGGTGTCTTGGACATGATAAATTGCTTGAATGTTATTGTTATCATATTTAAAGATGCTATATAAATAAGTTTTGTTCATTTTTGTAGCATATCCCAATGAAGATATCAAAGCAATGTTTTGGTGAAAAGCAGGACGCGATAAAGATGATCAACATTGAAGATTGGAAGGGTTATAACTGTGTTATTCACAGAGCTCGACGGAATTCATATGAGAAGAATATTCGTCATGGATGGTACGAATTTGCTAAAGAGAAGAAGCTTGAAGCTGAGGATGTATTATATTTTAGCATGAGTCCTCCGGAAGATTTTATGTGTTTTCATGTAATTAAGGGTTGATTTATTAACAAATATAAATACATTATTATTAAAAAATAACCATAACTAATTATTAGCAAATATTATAATAATCAACAAAAAGTATTTTTATTGAATGTTACAGTTTCATGTTTACATTGGTTCAATACAAAACGGGTAGGCACATGTTTAAACATGTATCTATATAACAATATATTAGGGATTGGGGTTTCAATATAATAGCTTTATGAAACCGTTTTTAAGAACAATATTAAAAAAAAAGAAGCCTAGGAACCACTGAAAAAGAGACAAAAATTGTTGATGTTCAGTTAAACAAAATTACTATGATGTACATAAATTAGGGGTACCATATTGCTTAAACTCATTAATTGGGCCTGTAGACTAATATCCATATCTAAGCCCATTTCGACTTTGCTATATAATGTAAGGATAATGTATTCATGTCATCAATTTTCGTTTATTGGAACTATAGAAAGCAAACAATGTTTGACAACATCTCTGAAATGTATGCTTCTAGTAGGTATATATGACTTTCATATTTGGTGTTAGCATCATGAATTAATCAACCCAAATCCTCTATTACGGATATTTTATTTCAATGAATCATAGTTGAAACTTAATTGATTTTGTAATTATGGTAAATCGAATTATTAATGTTATTATAGATACAATAATGAAGAGATGATGACAAATGTGTTCAAGTTAAAAAAAGATTTTGAAGAAGATCAGGATACAAAATTTGAACCTCTAATAAAGGAGGGTTAGATAAATGAGTCCGAGAACACACACGATGTTAGCAACGATTGCAAGTGGGATTATACCGTGACGAAAGCAAATAAGTCTGGGAAATATATGTTGGTTGGTGTCTTGGACATGATAAATTGCTTGACTGTTATTGTTAGCATATTTAAAGATGCTATATAAATAAGTTTTATTCATTTTTGTAGCATATCCCAATGAAGATATCAAATCATTATTTTGGTGAAAAGTAGGACGAGATAAAGATGATCAACATTGAAGATTGGAAGGGTTATAACTGTGTTATTCACAGAGCTCGATGGAATTCATATGAGAAGAATATTCGTCATGGATGATACGAATTTGCCAAAGAGCAGAAGCTTGAAGCTGAGGATGTGTTATATTTTAGCATGAGTCCTCTGAAAGATTTTATGTGTGTTCATTTAATTAGGGGTTGATTTATTAACAAATATAAATACAATATTATTAAAAAAATAACCATAACTAATTATTAGCAAATATAATAATAATCAACAAAAAGTATTTTTATTGAATATTACAATTTCATGTTTACATTGATTCAACACAGAATTGGTAGGCACACGTTTAAACATGTATCTATATAACAATATATTAGGGATTAGATTTCGATATATTAGCTTTATGAACTCGTTTTTCAGAACAATATTAAAAAAAAAGCCATGGAACCACTCAAAAAGAGACAAAAAATGTTGATGTTGAGTTAAACAAAATTACTATGATGTACATAAATTTAGGGGTACCATATTGCTTAAACTCATTAATTAGGCTTGTAGACTAATATCCATATCTAAGCCCATTTCGACTTTGCTATATAATGTAAGGATTATGGTATTCATGTCATCAATTTTCGTTTATTGGAACTATAGAAAGGAAGCTATGTTTGACAACATCTCTGAAACGTATGCTTCTAGTAGGTATGTATGACTTTCATATTTGGTGTTAGCAGCATGAATTAATCAAACCGAATCCGCTATTACGAATATTTTATTTCAATGAATCATAGTTGAAACTTAATTGATTTTGTAATTATGATAAATCGAATTATTAATGTTATTACCGATACAATAATGAAGAGATAATGACAAATGTGTTCAAGTTAAAAAAAGATTTTGAAGAAGACCAGGATACAAAAATTGAACCTCTAATAAAGGAGGGTTGGATTAATGAGTCCGGAAAGACACACGATGTTAGCAATGATTGCAAGTGACATTATACCATGACGGAAGCAAATAAGTCTGGGAAATATATGTTGGTTGGTGTCTTGGACATGATAAATTGCTTGAATGTTATTGTTATCATATTTAAAGATGCTATATAAATAAGTTTTGTTCATTTTTGTAGCATATCCCAATGAAGATATCAAAGCAATGTTTTGGTGAAAAGCAGGACGCGATAAAGATGATCAACATTGAAGATTGGAAGGGTTATAACTGTGTTATTCACAGAGCTCGATGGAATTCATATGAGAAGAATATTCGTCATGGATGGTACGAATTTGCTAAAGAGAAGAAGCTTGAAGCTGAGGATGTATTATATTTTAGCATGAGTCCTCCAGAAGATTTTATGTGTTTTCATGTAATTAAGGGTTGATTTATTAACAAATATAAATACATTATTATTAAAAAAATAACCATAACTAATTATTAGCAAATATTATAATAATCAACAAAAAGTATTTTTATTGAATATTACGGTTTCATGTTTACATTGGTTCAATACAAAACGGGTAGGCACATGTTTAAACATGTATCTATATAACAATATATTAGGGATTGGGGTTTCAATATAATAGCTTTATGAAACCGTTTTTAAGAACAATATTAAAAAAAAAGAAGCCTAGGAACCACTGAAAAAGAGACAAAAATTGTTGATGTTCAGTTAAACAAAATTACTATGATGTACATAAATTTAGGGGTACCATATTGCTTAAACTCATTAATTGGGCCTGTAGACTAATATCCATATTTAAGCCCATTTCGACTTTGCTATATAATGTAAGGATAATGTATTCATGTCATCAATTTTCGTTTAATTGAACTATAGAAAGCAAACAATGTTTGACAACATCTCTGAAATGTATGCTTCTAGTAGGTATGTATGACTTTCATATTTGGTGTTAGCATCATGAATTAATCAACCCAAATCCTCTATTACGGATATTTTATTTCAATGAATCATAGTTGAAACTTAATTGATTTTGTAATTATGGTAAATCGAATTATTAATGTTATTATAGATACAATAATGAAGAGATGATGACAAATGTGTTCAAGTTAAAAAAAGATTTTGAAGAAGATCAGGATACAAAATTTGAACCTCTAATAAAGGAGGGTTAGATTAATGAGTCCGAGAACACACACGATGTTAGCAACGATTGCAAGTGGGATTATACCGTGACGAAAGCAAATAAGTCTGGGAAATATATGTTGGTTGGTGTCTTGGACATGATAAATTGCTTGACTGTTATTGTTAGCATATTTAAAGATGTTATGTAAATAAGTTTTGTTCATTTTTGTAGCATATCCCAATGAAGACATCAAAGCAATGTTTTGGTGAAAAGCAGGACGCGATAAAGATGATCAACATTGAAGATTGGAAGGGTTATAACTGTGTTATTTACAGAGCTCGATGGAATTCATATGAGAAGAATATTGGTCATGGATGGTACGAATTTGCTAAAGAGAAGAAGCTTGAAGCTAAGGATGTGTTATACTTTAGCATGAGTCCTCGAGAAGATTTTATGTATGTTCATGTAATTAGGGGTTGATTTATTAACAAATATAAATACATTATTATTAAAAAAATAATCATAACTAATTATTAGCAAATATAATAGTAATCAACAAAAAGTATTTTTATTGAATATTACAGTTTCATGTTTAAATTGGTTCTATACAAAACGGGTATGCACATGTTTAAACATGTATCTATATAACAATATATTAGGGATTAGGGTTTCAATATATTAGCTTAATGAAACCGTTTTTAAGAACAATATTAAAAAGAATGCCTAGGAACCACTCAAAAAGAGACAAAAATTGTTGATGTTCAGTTAAACAAAATTACTATGATGTACATAAATTTAGGGGTACCATATTGCTCAAACTCATTAATAGGGCCTGTAGACTAATATCCAGATCATGATTCCATCTTTCCAAAATGTCCAACATCAATAAATTCCCATGCTCGAGCTAAGAGAATCGAATTTGGGAAGACAACCTCATGGAATAGTTCATAAGTTAAATTCTATGCCAAAGTACACTACAAATCCAAACAAATCCACAAGTACATGTACTTCTTGCTTCTAAATCTAACTCTAATCAGAAGATCACTCACACTTTTGAGCCATTATTCAAGCAACCAAGCCATTACACAATGAATCGTTCCATTTTTGGCATAAAGGTTACACTTCCATTTGTGTAAAGTGACTTTAACCCAACATTAAGTACCATTGAGCTCCCAAATGGCCTTGGCTCTGATACATACCAACTCTAAACATCAAGTCCACTCCTACACTTTAGACAAAGCTCAATAAAACACTCTAATCCCCTCATGCTTTTACCATGCTTCCTACTTGGTGTTTTATGCAAGAACCAACCAAGCAAGGAAACCAGTACAAGTCTTAATTATTTTATGATATTTGAGCCTTCTTGAACCCTCAGGGATCTCTATAAATAGAGGACAAAGCCTCATATATTCATACACCAAGCTTTCTAAGAAAAACTCCATTCTTGAGAGCTTTTCAACCTTAACCTCCATTCTCTCATTTGCCTTGTGCATTCTGCAAACCAAAGGTTCCAATCATCTTCTGGGAAATCATAAGCATTAGGAGAGGTATCAAACAGTAGCTGGAAGTAGTGTTGAAGAGGCATTGGACCTTGCTCCAATAGGTATATTCTTTCACTTTAAAACTCATCATGCATACTGTATACATGCGTTTTCGACGCCATGAAGGTTCGACACTTCAACAAAATTGAAGCTTCGACATTTCGACAGGATAGTTGCAGATGGAAAAACGTCTTTGACAAACACGGATGATGCTATAATATTTCAACAATTCGACAGAGTCTGGAGAAAGACGTCATTTCGACGTGAAGTGTAAATTCGAATTCAAAAGAGTTGTGACGTTTGGCAGAAGACGCGTGGAAACATCTGGCGAAAGGGAGATAGCCAAGTGTCACAGTTTTAGGATTTGTTCGTTAGCAACAATTGTTTTATTTGTATATAAATAGGATAGTTGTTATCAGAAAAAAGGTGGGAAATTTACTTGTACAAAATTCCTGAAAATACTCAAAGTACCCGTGTGAGAGAAAAGAGTCATATTTGGAACATGTATGTGTAAACAAACACCAATCCTTTCAAAGTTTTATCTTATAAAATTCAAAGTTCTTTACAAATTCCTTTTACGTTTTCCAGTCAATTATCTTTCTGCACTTTCTTTTCGACACTTTATATTTCGACAGTTATTTTCTGCCATTTATTCTATCTTGTTAAATTTACATCTATTTAAACGTTTTTAATCAACATCTTTCGACATAAAATATTTAGAGAACCAAAATGAAAGATACAAAAGTTGTTCTAGATATCTTCAAAGGCATTTAGATCTGCACATGTCCTAGGATTTGTGTGGTTGATCCTGCAAGTAACCCAATTTTACAAGTTTTGGTAAACCAGAGGTTGTTCGCCAAAATTCACAGCGAACAAATTGGCACGCCCAGTGGGACAGTGCAGAAATCTAGAAACTTAGATAATCGTTAGTCAAAGTTTGTTCTTCGTTGTATGAGATTGAGAAGCGGTAAATTAGCCGTATCCGACGTAGAAATACCAAAAAGAACAAGAGTAAGGAAAATGGCGAATCAACAAATAATCCAAATAATTCTAATCCAAATGAAGCCATCCCAGTATCCAACCCCGTCCCTTCGACAGGAGGCAATGTAGGATCAGTCCTTGTGTCAGAGGCTGTACCTTCGTCAACAGGGTCAATGCCAGCGGTTTCAATATCGCAGAATGCGCCTAGTTCGTCCTTCAGGGCACAACAAATGCCCGTTAGGACACCCCCTCCTGTGGGAAACACTTCTAGGCCCTTTGTGACAAATTTCACCATGCCTCTGCCTGGTAGGGAACAACCATTTGGAATGCCAACTTCAGTAATGGCAAATCTACACAATTCCCCAGTAGTATATTCTGATTCTATGGCCAATATGTCTTCGCCCTTACAAGGATTAGGATATGGCGGAAATATGAGTAGACTAAATCAACAACCACTCTACGTGCCGCCGATAAAAAATAATTCGGCGCAGGTAATTAGACAACAAATGGACGAGAGTAATCATGATATGGTCCAAATGTTGACACAACAAATGGGAGCGGTGTTTAACCCTCTAATACAAAACACCGCCCAAACAAACCAATTGTTGGCAGCGCAAATGACGCGCATTGCTGATTTCTTTGGAGTCCCTCAAACTAGACACAGAGAACAAGTGGTTCAGAACCCATTGGTAGCGGTCCAGGAAGAGCCTACGATAAACCAAATGCCTTTAGACAATCCTCAGACGAACGTCAGAAACCAGGAGGATGTAGTCGAACAGCCCCGTGTCGAAGTCCCTATTTCACGAGAACCTAGAAGGATAGTAATCCAGAGGGGCCAGGACGCGGATGCTGTGTTGCAACAGCGGATCCGATATAATAACCCTCCTGTCGAAAATAATTTAGCGGCCATGGTCGAAACGATAATGGCACAGAATGGGATGAACATGAGACTACAAAGGCCTAGTTATGCTTCCCCACTGTCAGAATATATTCTACAAGAAGAACTGCCACCATGGTGGAAAGTTCCTAAGTTCACAAAGTTCTCAGGGGATACTAGCGAGTTATCTGATCGAAGCAGGGGAAATAACCCGTAATGAAAATTTGAAAAATAAAATATTTCCCTAGTTCCTTAACAAAAAACGCATTTACTTGGTTTACATCTTTGCCTGCAAACTCAGTGTATACATGGACCCAATTAGAAAGACTGTTCCATGAACAATTCTACATGGATCAAACAAAGATAAGTCTGAAAGAATTAGCCAGTGTCAAGAGAAAACACTCAGAACCAATAGACGATTATTTAAATAGGTTCAGATTGTTAAAGGCTAGATATTTCACCCTGGTGCCAGAACATGAGTTGGTCGAAATGGCCGCAGGGGGACTAGATTATTCTATAAGGAAGAAACTAGATACCCAGTATCTGAGGGATATGGCACAATTAGCAGATAGAGTGAGACAAGTCGAAAGGTTAAGGTACGAAAAATTCAGAGCAAATAAGAATAAAAAGAAAGGGTGGCCTACGTAGGGGTTCGCCAAGATGATGAGTACGACGAAAACGAACCAAGTAACTTCGACGAACAAGAGATTGACCTAGCAGAACTAAAGCAAGGCCCACCTTATTCGTGCAAAGTGCTAACTCCGTCGAACGGAAACCCAGTCGAAACCAACGATAAGTTCCCTAAAAGGACTTATACCTTCGACATCACCAAATGCGACGAAATTTTCGATCTGTTGGTTAAAGATGGTCAATTAATAAAACCTCCGGGCGCTAAAGAACCGCCTATGGAACAACAAAAAAAGAGAGGTTTTTGTAAATACCATAATTTTCTAGGCCATAAAACGTCTCGTTGTTTCCTTTTCAGGGATCTCATTCAAAATGCTATCCGTGACGGAAGGCTAAAGTTTGGTGACAAACCGAAACAACAGATGAGGATCGATTCGAATCCCATGCAGTCAGTCGAAGCCCACTACACTGAACCATCCATCGTGAACATGGTGGAGATCGAAGTTGCTCCTGATGGAAATTTGAAAATGGTGGAGGCCCCTGGAAGTTTCGACACAAACATCAACATGGTTGAGATTGCTGATGATCTCACAAGCCAGAACGAAGTTGAAGTTACTAAAGGCTTCGACAACCAGAAAAAGGTGGAAACTACTGAAGGTTTCGACAAAAGGGATGGTGACGATACTGTCGAAGATGCGAAGTTTCGACAAGAGGGAAATTGGGACCGCTTGGGACAGCCAAGTGGGAAGTATGATTATCTTATGAAGTACAATGCGCCGGCAAGTTCTCAGATCGACATCAACACAATCCAACCAAGCGGTTGGGGAGATGTTTCTTCAGACAACAATGAAGAAATAGTTGAGGCAATTGAGCATTCCCCAAATACGAAAGAGAAGGTTACTGAAGACCTCATTATTGAAAACAAGGCTACTGAAGGCCTTGATCAAACAAGGACAGGTGATGTCGCAAACTGCGTCAAGACTATGGGGCCTTTCAGTGAAGAAGTCACAAAAATCAAAGCGGAAGCCGTTAACGGTCCTTTGAAACCCGTGGTCAGTGGAATTCTGCGGAGGATGATGGAAGACCCCAAAAGGAATTGGAACAAATGCTGTTGCAAACATGGTCCCAAGAACATATCTTGGTGCTGCTGCCCAGGGAAAGAGTTCGACCAAACACCAGAAGGCGTCGAAGGCGAAGAGGAGAGACTCATTAGAAAGATGAACAAACTAAGCATCGCCGACGAACGAAATGTTGGGGTAAACATGGTGGAAATATTTCAGAAGGACCAGGCAGAAGTGGGCGAAGATCATTGTCGAAAGGAACACCAGAGGCTGGCGTATCCTAAAGAGGAGGAAAATCTAACAGAATTCATCAAGAGGTGCCAAAGGATAAAAACCGAAGTAATGATGTGCCCACGCTGCACTGCGATTTTCGACAGGAAGGCAGCAATCAACCTGGAGGCAGTGGATAAAGCCAAGAGGAAAGAGAATTGGGGAACAATAAGATATGACCCAAGGAGAAGTGATCACCACTAGTGGAAGCATGGAGAAAGACGCCAGAACACCTTTAAACCATCTGGCAAAGCAACGGATGACAAATGGGTTCAACCCATTAGAGATGCCCAGGGGCAGAAAAAATGGGGAAAGTTTGAGGTTCAGAGAGGCGCTTCGATGGAAGGCAAGAAGGAAATGGAAAAGCACAAGCCAAGACCATATCCTTCAGAGAATTACAAAGGCAAAAACCCCATGTCCAGATCCCAATGGAGGAGATTCCAGAGACGGAAAAGGGCAGAAAAAGAGGCTGCAGAAAAGAGCGTGAATGTAAAAGACACTGACAACAAAGATAAAGCGGAGTCTAGTAACAGTCGTCAGATAAGGAGCAGAAAAGAGGCGTCCCTCCAGACCAATCCTGGCCATATTGTCGAACTCGTGACGTCGAAAGAGAAGATGCAGGAAGATGACGAAGTAATTGACAACTTCGAATCTGACTCAGAATCATCCTTCAATGTGATCTGCAACGTGGTCTCTGTCCTCCCTAGAGACTATGATAGAGTTATGGAGGTCGAAGACGAAGAAGACGAGATGGAAGAGGAAACAATGGCACACATGCCCGTTTGCTACTACGTTATGAATAATGGATGCGTTGAAGAGCAGAACGCTTTCTTCGAAAGACCAGACGACTCCATGAAAGCGCATTTGAAGCCTTTGTTCATAAAAGGAAAGGTGGAGAATGTTGGTGTGAATAAGATACTGGTGGATGGGGGAGCAGCAGTGAATTTGATGCCCCATTTCATGCTGAAGAAGATAGGGAAAGACGACTCAGACACGAAACCCCACAACATGGTACTGTCGAATTATGAAGGAAAAGTAGGAACCACCCTGGGCGTTATCCAGGTGAATCTGACTGTTGGAACCATAACCAGACCAATGATGTTTATGGTCATTGCTTCAAGGGCGAACTACAACCTACTGCTTGGAAGAGAGTGGATTCATGGCATAGAAGCCGTACCCTCTTCAATGCATCAGCGAATAGCCATATGGAGGCCATACGGGATCGTCGAAAACATTGAGGCTGATCAAAGCTACTTCACGACAGAGATAAACAATGTCAACAGTCAAAGCTTTGACAAGAACCTGGCTCACATACCTCCATGCAGTCCAGCCGAATTCGACTTAAAGGCGACAGACAATGCCTACTGCTCCATGTACCTTCATCCTACACATGGTTTCCAGTGGGATAAAGAAGTAATTGGCGAAACTTACATGTGGGGAACTACTCATATAGCGCCAACGGGATGGGGAAGCGAATTTGACGATGACGAGTAAACAATCAGCGCTCGAAAAGATTACGGCTTACGTAGCCGAAAACAAACTCAAAGAGGCCCTTGAGGCTGAAGTAAAAGACATGGCTGTCGAAGCCAGCAGAGAAAACTCCAACAAACAATGTCCCCAAAAAGACGTGGTAGAAGATCATGATAACAACCAAATGGGCGAATGACAACACCAAAAGCTTGACGCCATTTATGACGAAGAACCTCTAGGGTTCGAAAAAGATCCAGTGTCAACTAACGAGAAGATGGTGGCGCAGGATCCATTAGAAGAAATAAACTTAGGAGTGGGGGCAGAGAATAGACCAACCTACATAAGCGCAAAAATGGACCCCCAGTTCAAGGTCGAAATAGTCAAGTTGCTAAAAGAGTTCAAAGACTGTTTCGCATGGGATTATGACGAGATGCCTGGTCTTGACAGACGTTTGGTCGAAATGCAGTTGCCGATAATGGAAGGAAAGAAGCCAGTAAAGCAGACTCCGAGACGCTTTGCACCAGAAATCCTGTCGAAAATAAAAGAAGAGGTCGAAAGACTTCTAAAATGCAAGTTCATCCGCACAACCAGGTATGTCGAATGGATTGCAAATATTGTTCCAGTAATTAAGAAAAATGGCAAACTTAGGGTATGCATTGATTTTCGAGACTTAAACTCGGCTACCCCAAAGGATGAATATCATATGCCAGTGGCAGAAATGCTCATAGATTCTGCAGCCGGCCATGAGTACTTAAGTATGTTAGACGGATACTCTGGCTATAACCAAATTTTTATCGCTGAAGAAGATGTTCCTAAAACGGCTTTCCGTTGTCCTGGAGCAATAGGAAAGTACGAATGGGTAGTAATGCCTTTTGGTTTAAAGAACGCTGGAGCAACTTACCAACGTGCTATGAATTCCATTTTTCACGACTTTATTGAGACTTTCATGCAAGTGTATATTGACGATATTGTGATTAAGTCTGTTTCAGGGAAAAGTCATATAGATCATCTTCGACAATCTTTTGAAAGGATGAGGAAGTTTGGTTTGAAAATGAACCCACTTAAATGTGCTTTTAGTGTGCAGGCGGGTGATTTCTTAGGTTTTGTGGTCCACAAGAAGGGGATCGAAATAAATGAAAACAAAGCCAAAGCCATAATGGAGGCGAAAGCGCCATCAACCAAAAAGGGGTTGCAGTCTCTGCTAGGGAAAATCAACTTTCTCAGAAGATTCATCTCCAATCTCAGTGGGAAGACACAAGCTTTCTCTCCTCTGCTTCGACTAAAGAAGGAAGACTTCACATGGGGGCAAGAACAACAAGCGGCCTTCGACAAAATCAAGGAATACTTGGCTAGTCCCCCAATCCCGATGTCTCCTTGCAGAAAAAGAAGTATGAGATTGTACATTTCGGCATCAGACAAAACATTAGGAAGTATGTTGTGTCAAGAAGACGAGAATGACGTCGAAAGAGCCATTTATTATCTTAGTAGAGTCCTGAACGATGCTGAAACTAGATATAGTATTATAGAAAAACTATGTCTGTGTGTATACTTCTCTTGTATGAAATTGAAGCATTATATAAAACCTGTTGATGTATATATTTCCTCCCATTTCAACGTAATAAAGTATATGTTATCTAAATCTATTTTACATAGTCGAATTGGAAAATTGGCTTTAGCATTAACAGAATACTCCTTGAAATATCTGCGTTTAAAAGCTGTGAAAGGACAAGTGGTCGCTGATTTCATAGCCGACCACTCTATAAACGAAGATGTGGAATATGTCGAATTAGAACCTTGGAAACTGTATTTTGACGGTTCCAGTCATAAAAATGGAACTGGCGTTGGGATGTTGATTATTTCTCCTGACAGAATTCCAACAAAATTCAAGTACAAAGTTGAAAGTCTATGTTCAAATAATGAAGCAGAATATGAAGCTTTGATCACTGGACTTGAAATCTTGTTGAAATTGGGGGTAACAAGAGTCGAAATAATGGGCGACTCCGAACTGGTGATAAAGCAGTTGACTAAAGAGTATAAATGCGTGAAAGAAAATTTAATCATGTACTTCGTAATATCCAATAGACTTCTCAAGGAGTTCAACAGTGTGGTCTTCAGACACATTCCCAGGTTGGAGAATCAAGAAGTGAACGATCTTGCTCAACTAGCATCAGGATATAAAGTGTCGAAGGAAAAGTTAGAAGAAGCCATTGAAGTCAGAGGAAGAGTCGTATCCACCAAGTTGTCCCCATCAAATCTAGAGTCAATAAGATTAGGATACGGTAATGAAGAAAACTTTGAGATATTCAACATAGATGATTTAGGAATTTCAGACTAGAGAAAGCCTATCAAGAATTATCTACAAGACCCAAATCAGAAAGCAGAAAGAAAGATAAAATACAGAGCTTTGAGTTATGTACTTTTGGGAAATGAATTGTTCAAAAAGACTGTAGAAGGAGTCTTGTTGAAATGCTTAGGTGAAGACGAAGCCTACATAGCCTTGTCGAATGTACACAGTGGAGCGTGTGGCGCACACCAAGCAGGTCACAAAATGAAGTGGTTATTATTTCGACAAGGAATGTATTGGCCAACAATGCTGAAGGACTGTGTCGAATTTGCAAAAGGATGTCAGGAGTGTCAAGTACATGCGGGCATACCTCATGTTCCTGCAAGTGAGTTGCATTCAATCATAAAGCCCTGGCCATTTAGAGGATGGGCTTTAGACTTGATTGGGGAAATTCGACCAGCCTCTTCAAAAGGACAAAGGTACATTTTGGTTGGGATAGACTATTTCACTAAATGGATTGAAGCTATACCATTGGTAAATGTGGATCAAGAAGCAGTCATAGACTTTATCCAAAAATACATAATTTACAGATTTGGGATACCTGAAACAATAACAACAGATCAAGGATCTGTGTTCACTGGCAAAAACATGCAGAAATTTGCACAAGAAACAGGTCTTAAACTCCTTACTTCGACACCTTACTATGCTCAAGCCAATGGGCAGGTCGAAGCAGCCAACAAGGTAGTGATAAATTTGATCAAGAAGCATGTAGGGAAAAAACCTAGAAATTGGCATAAGACTCTAGATCAAGTCTTGTGGGCTTGTCGAACGTCTCCTAAAGAAGCAACGAATTCGACTCCATTTAAGTTGACTTACGGACATGATGCAGTTTTACCAGTCGAAATATATTTGCAGTCAGTTAGAGTGCAAAGGCATCATGAAATCCCATCAGACATGTATTGGAGTATGATGATGGATGAATTGGTTGATCTGGACAAAGAAAGACTACGTGCGCTAGATCTAATAAGAAGACAAAAAGAAAGAGTCGAAAAGTCTTACAATAAGAGAGTAAAATTCAAGACCTTCTTAATTGGTGATCTCGTTTGGAAAGTAATCCTTCCTATGGATCAAAAAGATAAGTTAATGGGAAAATGGTCTCCTAAGTGGGAAGGACCTTTCCAAATTTTGAAAATATTTTCAAACGGCGCGTATGAGATTGAAGAAATAGGGAAGGATGAGAGAATCCTAAAGATAAATGGCAAGTATTTGAAAAAATATAAGCCAATATTGCAGGAAGTAAAAATAATGATGGAATAATTGCAAACATAATTGTGATAAAATTTGCCAAATAAAAATGGCATTAAAGTCATTACAAAAAGCCTCGAAGGGCTGAGAATTGTTAAATCAATTCAACTACAAATTAATACTGGCAAAAGTTTCCTTTAAAGTGGCGAATTTCTGCCTCTGAAACTGGAGTCGATGATCACAAAGACTTTTGTGAGTGGAAAGAGTCTCAATCTCTTGACTAAGTTACTGGGCCTTCTCAGCATGTCGAATACCCACTCTCAATTCTTCGTCAACCTCGCTCTGCTTGGGTTGCTGTATGGATGCCCTACGTTTTTTCTCTTGAGAGATCTTTTCTTGAAGTGCTGCTATCTGTTTCTCCCATTTTTGGATATTGTCATCACAAGCAGCAACCTCTTTGACATAAGTTTCAGAAAGCTTTTGCAACTTTGAAACTTTGTCAGTCGAAGTCGAAACAACATCCCACTCAGCAGTTTGAGTTTCAGACTTTGAAGAGATTTGATTGGTAAGATCTCTTTGACGATGAAGATCTGCAGTGGCCAAGTCAATAAGGGTCATCAGCTTCATCACAAAACCTCCAACCTCAGCAGAAGCTTCCAAGACATTCACTTGCTTTAAAATTTTCTTAAGTTCAAGGTGAGCAAGAGAGTTCTCTTCCAAAATTTTGAACAAATCAACATCAAGGATTTTCGTTTTAATTTTGGTCAAGATGTTGCCAAGTGATGGTGCTTCAGAAGTTGCCCCAGAAGTGGTCGAACTGCTCTGCGAAGAATCCTGGAAATTAAAACGGGTGCTAAGCATGGCCTTCAGATACTCCAAAGGTCTTTGCACTTTGAGATTTTCAAGCTCCTCGCGAGAAAAACTAGTCGAACCAGTTAATTTGCCACTCCCTTGGGTTTGGTCAGGAGCAGGTGGAGTGTTTCGCTCTAAAGTTTGCTCAGCCTCTGCGTGTTTCGACTGGTTACCCCCATCTTTGGCAGCTTCATTTTCGTGATCGTCTTCGACCCCAGCTTCCATGTCAGTATCATCACCCTGAGCTGCAACATCTAATCCTGGAGGAGAAGGAGATTCATCTTCAGAAGCTTCGCCCACTATAGCGTCGAATTCCGCCACAGTCTGCATTTCATGATCACTTGTGGGGATATCTTCTTCTAGGACTGTTTCCTCCAGAATTTTCTCAGGTGTTCTTTCGACAGCCACTTGTCCCTGAAAATAATTCTAAGATTTAGAAGAAAAGATGCAAAGAAAGTGAACATACACAGTCGAAATAAAGACTCACCTCAGGAATCTCAGTGTTAAAGCTGGATTTCCCACTCTCTGTGTCTTTCGACTGAGGCTTAGCAGGGGGAGTACTTACAGAATCCTTCCCAGTTGATTTTACGATGGACCTTTGGGAAGAGACCTTTGTGAGTTTCTTTTTCTTTTGAGGGGGAGGGATTAACTCTGGGGATTCGTCACCAGACTCTTCATTAGGGACTTTATCCTTTTCTTTCTCCTCTTCACTCTTTCTCTTTTGGATTGTTGGGGGTTTTCGACTTGCCTAGTCATGCAAACCAAAGCCAGTTAGTTTCTTAAAAGGAAAAAAATAAATGAGGAGAAGTGATGTGTTGTACCTTTGTCGAATGCTTCTTAGCAGCACTGGGCGACGCTTTGACAGACGTTTTCTTGGCAGGAATCCTCACGGCTAGGGAAAGAAAGAAGATTCAGAAACAAATATAAGAAATACATGATAATGCATTTAGAATAACAAAAGGAAAACTCATGTTTTTCTGTGAACACCTTCAAGAATGGGATCCTCCACGCGAACGTGTTCTATTCCAATATGAAGGTGTCCTGGGTATTCGCCCAAATGATACTTAGTCGGAACCACACGCTCAACAGGTTTTTTGTACTGTTGATGGAGAATTTTCATAAAATCCCCACAAACGAACCAATCTGGAAATGGAGGGCTAAATGCCACGCCAAATTCAGCGGTTGGCAAAGAAGGGAATTTTGGTGGATGACAACTGAAAGCCAGGTCATAGCGCGCCTCTGGTCGAAGATTTGAAGGCAATGACAATTTTCCAAATTTCTCTGTCAGTTTGCGTTTCAATTCTGCCGCTGCTTCGTGTATGGTTCGACTAAGATCATCAGGTCTATACACAGTTTCGAAATACTTTTGAAATTTCTGTATTTCCCTAATGTGTCTTTGAATACCTTTTTTGGTCCGATCTTGCACAAAAGCGAAAGCATTTGTCAAATGCGTAGCAAAGGCAGCTACGTCGAAAAACCTGTTGGAATACTAATCTTTCCACCATTCGCCAAACTCAGGAGTACATAGGAATGATGGTCGAAATATAACTGGTCGAATGTCGAGAGAATCATCAGCCAGTTTCTTCGACAGCTCTTTGCCCTCGTCTTCAGTATGAAGGGAGTTATAAAAGATGATGGATCCTTTCTTGGGAAATATAGGTCGAGGTTTTATCTGGACTAGACCAAACTGTCTAGAAACAAGGTTGGGTTGATAAACTATCAAAGCAACTTGGTTTTTAGTGGTGTTACGGTAAGAAAAAAGGAGCCTAGGGGTTAAGAATGATTCCCAAACATTCAGAAATATATTTTCATCCTTCTGAATCTCTAAAGGCAGTTGTTGGGTAACCCACTTAGGTCCAATTTTTCTATCAGCAAAAGGGGCCATGGTCGAAGTAAACTGATACCTCTTAGGAAACATCATGACATAGCTTTTAAAAGCTTGTCGAAGGCTGATTCCTTCATCAGTTGGTGTTATTAGCACCAACCTTGGCCATTCGACAATCCTATTTTTTACTTCTTCTTCATCTATTTCTGGTGCTACAGGAAGATTAGCTTCAAATGTGGCATTGAGCCATAATTGCAAGAGCCAGAAAGGTCCTGATAAGTTGATTTTTCCCTGGGTTTTGGCGTGTTTCAAAAGATGTACGCTCTCGCTCAGAGATTCATAAAGGTTCTCCAGAATCATTTCGCTCAAGCATAGTTTTGTGCCTGCATGAAGCTGATTGGCTATGGTAATGAATCTTTTAGAAACCTGGAGGGAGCGAGAGCAAAACACATATTTGGATAGCCATAGAGTTAGGAAAGCTATGTGTTCGACATCTGAAACTTCAGTAGTACTCTTGTCATGATAATAGGACATAAATAGGGAGTATGGGGCGAGGCTAGTCTCGAAAGCAATGGTATCTTCATTTAAGACAGTAGGGTCGAAGTCTATACCGTTGGGGTGAAGGCCAACAATGGCTGCCGCGTCGAAAAGAGTGGGCGTAACCATCCCACAAGGGAGGTGAAAGGTGTTGTAGGTACTATCCCAGAAGTAGAGAGAAGCCAAAAGCATATTTGGACAAATATTGGGTCCTACCCTCGACAACTGAATAAGGTCGAAAATGCCTACCTCTTTCCAAAAAGCCCCTTTAACTTTTTCGATTTTATCTAACCAAGATACGTAGTCAGAAGGGTCTTTCGACCATGGACAAGTTCTAAATATCCTGGGGTAGTTCAAATAGGCTAAGTCCAACTCTCCAATATCCGTCGAACTCGATGGGTCTTTTTGTTCTACAACTTTCTCTTTAGGCTGAGGTTTTCTTCCAGCGCCTATGGGTTTTGTGTGAAAGTAAGATGGGAAAAATTCTTTTAAGCGATCTGGTTTAATCTCTAAATTTGGAAGGGGACCTAACATAGCATGACAGTTTCCAGAAATAAGAACAGGGATTAATACCTGGGATTTATAGGTGCATTCTTTCTCTTTCTCATTTGGAGGTTCTGGAACATACTGTTGATTTCCAATGGTCATTGGTTCTTTTAAATCATGCACAGGAGAGAAAGCTGAGTATTGTTTCTTCTTGGAATGTTTGCTGCTTGAAGGTTTTTGAGGCGCCATTGTTAAGAAGAGCTTAGGAATTTTTCTCAGGAAAATATGAAAGCTTGAGAAATGGGTATGAAGAAAAGAAATCTGAAGCGGAAAAGGGTTTAAGGAAAAAGGTTTATGGGTATTTATAGGAAGAAGATGATGAAACACTTTAGAATGATAATCATGATAGTGGGACACGTGGCCGATTCTGATGGGAGTGTTAAAGAGGTGGAAGTTGAAAAGAGACCATGATGTGAGGAAATGATGGAAGTGGACTCTGAACGTGGGCTAGACGTGACATTTTGGAGAAAGTGTAATGATGAATTTGTGTTGGAAATTGAGATTATCAGACTTGGATTTAATAAAGATTAATTGACATGGCATCAAAACACTGGTTGACAACAAATGACTGTTTCTCCAGAAAAACAGTCGAAACGTCTTTGCTGGGGGGCAATTTGTATACATGCGTTTTCGACGCCATGAAGGTTCGACACTTCGACAAAATTGAAGCTTCGACATTTCGACAGGATAGTTGCAGATGGAAAAACGTCTTTGACAAACACGGATGATGCTATAATATTTCAACAATTCGACAGAGTCTGGAGAAAGACGTCATTTCGACGTGAAGTGTAAATTCGAATTCAAAAGAGTTGTGACGTTTGGCAGAAGACGCGTGGAAACATCTGGCGAAAGGGAGATAGCCAAGTGTCACAGTTTTAGGATTTGTTCGTTAGCAACAATTGTTTTATTTGTATATAAATAGGATAGTTGTTATCAGAAAAAAGGTGGGAAATTTACTTGTACAAAATTCCTGAAAATACTCAAAGTACCCGTGTGAGAGAAAAGAGTCATATTTGGAACATGTATGTGTAAACAAACACCAATCCTTTCAAAGTTTTATCTTATAAAATTCAAAGTTCTTTACAAGATCCTTTTACGTTTTCCAGTCAATTATCTTTCTGCACTTTCTTTTCGACACTTTATATTTCGGCAGTTATTTTCTGCCATTTATTCTATCTTGTTAAATTTACATCTATTTAAACGTTTTTAATCAACATCTTTCGACATAAAATATTTAGAGAACCAAAATGAAAAATACAAAAGTTGTTCTAGATATCTTCAAAGGCATTTAGATCTGCACATGTCCTAGGATTTGTGTGGTTGATCCTGCAAGTAACCCAATTCTACAAGGTTTGGTAAACCAGAGGTTGTTCGCCAAAATTCACAGCGAACACATACGTCATTTCATTTTGATTTCTAAAGCAAATATGTAGCATTTATTATGTTAAGAAGGATCATTAGCTTACATGTTATTTATATTGTTGTTTATGTGAAATTATGTTGCATGAAACCTAAAGTTTCAGTTCTGGTTTTTGCCTTCGTGCATCTCCATCTTTGAGTATTAGCCAAAACCTATGGTACCATTGTGTTCCTTGCATTTTTCTATGCGATTTTGATCTTTATTTCATGAAAAATGGTTGAGAAATGAGAGAGATATGATTAATGAATGATTGGAAAAATAATGGAAAAAAGAAAACGAAAATGAGAGAGAGGTTGAAGATGATGCTGAGTTGGCATTGGAAAAAGTCCATGGAACCCCAAGGACGTGGGTTCGAACCTAGCCAGCGTAGTGTTTATTTTTTCTCATTTGTTAAATGTTCATTTTTCATCGTAACTTCAAAAACCCATAACTTCATGATCCCTTAGCCTTTTTGGCCCATTCTTTTTGCCATGTGTCCATAAGAATGTCTATTTTATGATGACACCAAAAAAATTATTTATTTCACCACTTTTTATTGGATGGAAAACATGTGTTTTAAGTGTTTTTTAAGGCTCCTAATCGATTCTTTCGGCTTATGTCATATTTGTTCTCGATGTTGAAAGTTTGTATGATTAAAGAACACTCTTTTAAACATTGATTTTTATACTTAACATGTTTAAACTTGATTATTTTCATACAATGTATCAATTGATTCACCTTGAAAACATGTTTGAATGAATGGTTATGAGGTGATTTGGTTTCCACTTAAGTTTGGTCTTATCATGAACTTTGATTCAAGTCTAATATTTATTTTGTGAAGACTTATAATGTGATGCATGTTTGACTTAAATTGATTCATGTTGTGTTTACCATGTACCAATGAATGCTTTTACCATGTTGTCGCAACCTGAAAAATACAGTGTGCGAAAAAACAACCGGCGGAAGAAAATGACAGAAGAGTCGCCACCGTGCGTTTTTTATCCCAAAGGAGGGAAAGGAAACGTTCGAAGTAAACCTGGAAAAAGGAAAGGAAAAGACAAGGTCTCGTAACCAAATCTTGGGTTCGGGAGTCGGTTATGCGAAGGGAAGGTATTAGCACCCCTACGCATCCGTAGTACTCTACAGGATCCGCTTTTGTAGTTCTTGTCTAAAGGGTGTGAGTTTATCTTGTGCTGTTTACTAAAAAAAAGGGGTTAAATGATAATGACTCGCGCGGATGTCGCATCCACTGCATACGTATCTCATCTGAATATGAGAATCAGAGTCTTCGTAGCTCGGTTGACCTATGGGTTAAGGGCAATTGTGCTCGCTAAGACATCGCGTCTTATGCCTACGTATCTCATCTGGAATGAGAATCAGAGCAAGCCGTAGTTCGGCTAACTACGGGGTTATGGATTGGGTTTTGGACGAACGATGTTACTACGCAATCTACCGGATGCTCGACCTTTGGAGACTTACTCACCTGTAGTAGAAGGAGTAAACGTGTGTTTAGGAGAAGAAAAATCAATGAGTTGGTAGGGTTAGGGATGCTCATGCAAAAAGAGTCCTGGACGAAGGAACCTGTAAAAAAAAAAATAAACACACAAAAACATTGCCTCCTATCGAGGTCTTCCAGCTAGGAAAGCAGTAAAATGCGGGAAAAATGTAAAAGTACCACGCGGATAAAGATCCGAAGTAACAACAATTAGAGGAATGGGAAACCCAGGGATCCTTCCAAGCTGATTGGAGAGATCGGTTGAAATCAAATGGCACGGCTGGATTTGCAAACCAATGTTAGGGTTTGCTTGAGCTGAAAGTGTGTGAGTCAGAATGAACCATTCAGAGTTGCCTGGAGGTTGCTCTGAACTCTGTTAGCTCTTCTCTCACTATCTTTTTCCCCAGGGTTCTTCTCTCACTATCTTTTTCCCAGACAGGGTAATAGGAATTAGAATGGCCTTTTGTTTCACTGAAACTCTGAATTTATAACCTGATTTTTGTGGAGCTGTGGGCTCAAATGAGAGAGGTCCAAGTCCAAGATTTTTTTTTTAATTAATTTATTTATTTAATTAATTTTTTTTTTTCGTTTTTTTTTGTTGGAAAAAATATTCCGATTGCCATGATGAAATGCAAATGCTAAATTACCTAAAAGTGAATGCGTGCATGAGGTGTAAAGCGTATGCTTCCAGGAAAAATGGAGGGTAAATTTTGGGGTATTACAGCTGCCCCTATTCAATCAACTGGAGACCTGGAAAGAAGATAGCAACGACTTTCGTGCTTTCGAGGTATCAAGGGATTGAATACAATAAATGCCCGAAAATTTGTACTGAAGTGAAGTGAAGTAACAATGCCTGTCAGAATCGGCAAAGAGGTGGTCTTGAAAGAAGAATCCATCCGGTACGGTGAGAGTCAGTCAAAATACCGAAAAAGAATGTTAACCGGGATACCAAAATAAATGGTAACACAGAAATAACCATGGCCTGGATGCCGCTCATCAGTCTGAATACTGGAAATGACTTCGATCTGAACATCGGGAGATATGAGATTACTAATATCGGTCTGAACACCGAGAGGCTAGCCTGAATGCCACAAGTTGCGTCGACCTGAACATCGGAAACTTCTTCGATTTGAACATCGGAAAATTGGCCTGAATGCCACAAGTTGCATTGACCTGAACGTTGGAAACTTCTTCGATCTGAACGTCGGAAAATTGGCCTGAATGCCACAAGTTGCATCGACCTGAACGTCGGAAACTTCTTCGATCTGAACATCGGAAAATTGGCCTGAACGCCACTTCGGTCTGAATACCGGAAACTTAATGCATGTCAGCATCGACAGAAATAGGGAACGATAATAGAGGCGGCGCATGGGCCAATGACACTTGCTGGGGATAACAAAGGTAAGTCATGAACAATCTTCAGTCTGAGTACTGGATACAACTTGTGGCTTACCACTTGGGATACCGAGAATGTTTTATGCTTACATGCGTATGTTTGAATTTTTCAATGGCGTAATGCTCCATGAAAATGGAAATGCTACGCGATTTGGAAGGATGCAATGCAATATGATTCTACATGCAGGGATGCGAAATACTGGGTAGAATGCCAAGCTGAGGCAAGGGGATCTGTTGGGGAAATGATCACCATCTTCTGGACCCTGGCAAGGCTGCTGGAGATGCACAGCACAAAGAATTCTGTGGGGAAATGACCCGCCACACGGTGTTCTAGCAATGACGAAATACCGAGATTCTGACTGGGGAGAGAACAACACTGAAAACCTGCTGTTGGAGAAAGCGATAGTGGTTCTGGCAACCACGATCTGCGAGAGATGACTCAGCAGGGGAAGCAAACACCGATACGGTACCGAGGTTCTGCTTCAAGGAAAGAAACCATGGATATGGCATTGGGATTATCGATCTGGCCTCGAACTCTGAGGAGCAGCCGCTTCTGCTAGGAAGATACAGTCTGGCACTGTCAACTCCGCTGGGGGTATATAGTCTGACACTGTCAACTCTACTGGGGAGTGTATAATCTGAAACCACCGCTTGGGGGGAGGTACAGTGGTGAGAACCTGTTGGGGATTGAAGAATCCAACGCTCTGATCAGCTCTGCAGGGATAAGATACCAAATTCGTCTGTTGGGGAAAACATTCACGATCATCTGCAGGGGATTTTAAGGAAATGCCCCGAGGGTACTTGTTCTGAATAGACGATCCAAAGCACTTAAAATTTACAACAATTTTAAATGTTTATTAAGCATGTACCTGTAAAGCTCTTATGTGTCATGATGCAATGTTTATCAAAAAATTCGGACGTCATTTTTGCAAACAAAACAGAAAAATGAAAATGAAAACAGAGATATACTGAATAACATGATTTTATTGATTGAACGGCCTCTGAATAGGCATTTACATCAGGAAGCAATCCCTGGAAAGAGGTAATCGCACAACAGATAAAAACAGACATTAATCTAATGGTAATGTGAAATGGATTTCTATTGGGTTCCAATTCTGCTATGACTTGCTCGTCTTCAAGATCCTCCAGATGATCAGCTTTCTGAAAGAGTGATTGGATTGTTTCCTATCCTTCAAAAGTTTCCAGTCATTGACACGAGATGAGATTCAGAACTACTCAGAACGCAATCATTCGCTTAATCCCTAACTTTTGCTTGGATCGCCCTTTTCGGGTTTTCAATCCACCGGGATACCCATTTTTGCCTAAGTTGCCTTTTCAGGTTTTCAACTTACCGGGTGTACAATCTTTTCACTTTTAATCCCTAATTTTTGCCCAAACCTTTTTCATTTTCTTGGTTCGCTGGGATGCCCATTTTTGCCTGGACTATTCTTTTTACTGTCCAACGGGTCTATTTTATGCGAAGTACTTTTTAACTGCGTCTGAGTTCATAGAGGAAGTGAAGTTTTCACCATCCATCGTTGCAAGCATTAAGGCCCCACCATCAAAAACCTTGGTGACAAAATACGGTCCATCATAGTTAGGAGTCCACTTGCCCCTGTGATCTGTCTGAGGAGGAAGGATCCTTTTCAACACCAAATCTCCGACCTGGAAGCATCGAGGACGCACTTTCTGATCAAAGGCTCTCTTCATCCGACTTTGATACAACTGCCCATGACAAATGGCTGCCATTCGCTTCTCTTTGATAAGACTCAACTCATTAAACCTTGTCCGAATCCATTCATCTTCGTCTAACTTGACATCCAACAGAACTCTTAGAGAAGGAATCTCCACTTCAACAGGTAGGACTGCTTCCATACCATACACAAGGGAGTAAGGGGTTGCCCCGGTCGATGTACATACTAAAGTACGGTACCCATGCAAGGCGAAGGGTAGCATCTCATGCCAATCTCTGTACGTAACGACCATCTTCTACACAATCTTCTTTATGTTCTTATTTGCCGCTTCAACAGCACCGTTCATCTTAGGGCGGTAAGGGGAAGAATTGTGATGCTGAATGTTGAAGCTCTGGCACAACTCCTTCATCACTTTGTTGTTGAGATTAGAACCATTATCAATAATGATTCTTTCGGGAATCCCATAGCGACAAATGATTTCTTTCTTGATGAATCGGGCAACCACATGTCTGGTGACCTTCATAAATGACGCTGCTTCGACCCACTTGGTGAAATAGTCGATGGCAACAAGGATGAAGCGATGCCCATTGGAAGCGGTCGGCTCAATCTTTCCAATCATATCGATGCCCCACATAGCAAAAGGCCACGACGAAGACATCACATTCAAAGGATTCGGCGGCACATGCACCTTATCAGCATAAATATGGCATTTATGGCACTTCCGAGCATATTTGAAACAATCAGATTCCATGGTCAACCGGTAATAACATGCTCTCAACAATTTCTTAGCCATTGCATATCCGCCGGCATGAGTACCGAAGGAGCCTTCATGAACTTCCTGCATTAACATGTCTGCTTCGTGTCTGTCCACGCATCTGAGCAAAACCATGTCGAAGTTCCTCTTATACAAAACATCGTCTTTGTTCAAGAAGAAACTGCCTGTCAATCTTTTCAAAGTCTTTCTATCATTGTTGGATGCCCCTGCAGGGTACTCTTGATTCTTCAGAAAGCACTTGATGTCGTGATACCAGGGCTTGTCATCAACTAACAGTTCAGCAGCAAACACATACGCGACCCTATCAAGGCGCATCACATCGATCTTGGGAGCATGGTTCCAACAGATCACCGTGATCATGGAGGATAGAGTAGCAAGAGCATCTGCCATCTGGTTCTCATCACGAGGTATATGGTACAGCTTTACTGTTGTGAAGAAAGTCAACAGTCTTCTCGTGTAATCTCTGTAGGGGAGCAGATTGGGCTGGAGAGTGTTCCAATCACCATTCACTTGATTGATTACCAGAGCTGAATCTCCAAAGTCTTGATTCTCAAATCAATGGCTTGCTCAATACCCAAGATATAGGCTTCATACTCAACTTCATTATTGGTGCACTCGAAAGTCAGACGAGCGGTGAAAGGCATGTGGGCACCTTTCGGAGTTGTAATGACAACACCAATTCCACTTCCTCTGGCGTTGACGGCCCCATCAAACATTAAAGTCCACTTTTCATCTGGATCAGGTCCCTCTTCAACAACTGGCTCTTCACAGTCTTTCATCTTGAGGTACATGATGTCTTCATCTGGAAAATCAAACTTCATCGGCTCATAATCATCAACCGGCTGTTGAGAAAGATAGTCTGATGGAATACTCCCCTTGATGGCTTTCTGGGAAGTATACTGGATGTCGTACTCTGCCAGTACCATTTGCCAACGAGCAACTCTTCCGGTGAGAGTTGGCTTCTCAAATATATACTTGACTGGATCCATTTTGGAGATCAGTAAGGTTGTGTGAGACAACATGTATTGTCTCAATCGCTTAGCAGCCCATGCAAGTGCACAACATGTTTTTTCAAGCATTGAGTATCTCGACTCGCAATCTGTGAATTTCTTACTCAGGTAGTAGATGGCATGCTCTTTCCTACCTGTCTCGTCGTGTTGACCGAGAATACAACCCATGGAATTGTCTAGTACTGTCAAATACATAATCAACGGTCTCCCTGGGACCGGAGGCACAAGGATAAGAGGATTTTGCAAATACTCTTTTATCTTCTCGAACGCCCTTTGACAATCATCATTCCACCTGATAGCCTGATCTTTTCTCAACAATTTGAATATTGGCTCACACGTGGCTGTTAGGTGAGAGATGAACCTTGCAATGTAGTTCAACCTCCCTAAGAAACCACGAACTTGTTTCTCTGTTCTTGGCTTAGGCATTTCCTGTATCGCTTTCACTTTGGCCGGATCCACCTCAATCCCTTTTCCGCTAACAACAAAACCCAGTAGTTTTCCAGATCTCACCCCAAAAGTACACTTGTTCGGATTAAGCCTCAGCTTGAATTTCCTCAAACGCTCAAACAGTTTCTGCAAATTCACCAAATGTTCTTCTTCTGTCTGAGATTTGCCAATCATATCATCAACATAAACCTCGATTTCATGATGAATCATATCATGGAACAGAGTCACCATCGCTCGCTGATATGTTGCTCCGACGTTTTTCAGACCAAACGGCATCACCTTGTAGCAGAAGGTGCCCCATGGGGTTATGAATGTTTTCTTCTCCATGTCTTCTGGTGCCATCTTAATTTGATTATAGCCAGAAAATCCATCCATGAAGGAGAATACCGAGAACTGAGCCGTGTTATCCACCAAAACGTCAATGTGAGGTAAGGGGAAATCATCTTTAGGACTAGTCCTGTTCAGATCCCGGTAGTCAACACACATCCGTACCTTTCCATCCTTCTTAGGTACCGGAACGATATTTGCAACCCATGGAGGATAATTTGTGACTACTAGAAACCCTGCATCCAACTGCTTTTGCACATCTTCCTTTATCTTGACAGCCATCTCTGGTCTTGTTCTTCTGAGCTTCTGCTTGACCGGAGGACAACCTTCTTTGAGCGGCAAGCGATGTACCACGATGTCTGTGTCAAGCCCTGGCATGTCCTGATAAGACCAAGCGAAGATGTCAACATACTCTTGCAGCAATTCAATCAACCCCTTCTTCACATTGTCTTCCAAAGCAGCCCCTATCTTGATTTCTCTCTTGGCGTCCTCGGTGCCGAGATTAATCACTTCAACAAACTCTTGATGCGGTTGAATGACCCTTTCCTCTTGTTTTAATAGCATGGTAAGTTCTTCAGGGAGTTCACAGTCTTCATCACCCTCTTCTTCAGCTTGAAAGATTGGATTTTCAAAGTCGAAGCGAGCCATAGCAGAATCGTTCTCAATAGGATCCGGTGATGTGCATCTGCATGAGTGATGGTATGTGCTTATGAGTGTGAAAAAAAAAGTGGAAACTAAACAAAACATTGCCATTTTTTTTTGAAAAACTGCAAAAATAGAAAGACAGGGAACGAAATATTTGAATGCAAAAAGACGTCCTTTATTTATGATAAAAAATGCAAGTGTCACATAGATGAGCTCTACAATGAGTCATTACGCCCTGGCGGAACGTAAGACTTGGATATGCATGAATAAACAAAGAAAATTACTCCTCCAGACAAGTGGCTTGGACAATCTCCTCAGAAGACCAATTGTTGAGAACTTCATCCGGGATCCTCGGACGCACCCAGTTATCGATGTCGCAGTCACTATCCCCATCTTCATTATTGACCGCAGAGACTAATTTGACTTCTCCTTCAACCATGTTAACGTTGGCTCCACCATGCTGGGGCATGGGATTGTTGACGACATTAGGAGCTGGTGCAAAGTTAATGGCCTTTGAATCAACGAGGTCCTGAACTACGTGCTTAAAAGCTTTGCAGTTCTCAATATTGTGGCTAGGTGCCCCAGAGTGGAAGCTACACCTAGCGTTGGCGTCATAACCCACCAGAAGCCTACCAACGGGAGGAGCCAGAGTGCGCAACTGCACAAGTTGTAGTTGTTGAAGACTAGAAAGCAACTGAGCGTACGACATTGGAAGAGTGTCGAAACGCCGGTCCATCGTCCTTGGCCTCGGTTGATAGGCGGGTATGTTACCCGGTTGTTGTTGTTGGTACTGAGCTGGTTGACGATGTGGTTGTTGTTGTTGTAGTGGTGCTGCAGCTGGAATGGTCACAGCCGCAACATACAGTTGCTGATGATAGTTCTGAAAATTATTCCTCTGGTTATCCCTGTTCTGATAAGAAGATATGGCACTTGCATCCCCTTCTCTCCTCTTCTGTCCCTGAATGAACGGCTTCTTCACCCCTGATGAGGATCCACCTCCACTCTGGGGCTTGTATGTCCTCAGGTAATTCTCCACCCTCTCTCCGGTAGAGACTACATCAGCAAAATTGGAGGCATTGCAACCCACCATGCGCTCCAAATAAGGTACTGGCAGAGTGTTCATGAACATGTTAGCCATTTCCTTCTCCAACATAGGAGGTTGAACACGGGAAGCTGTTTCTCTCCAGCGTTGAGCGTATTCTCTGAAGCACTCATTGCTTTTAAGAGACAGATTTTGAAGTTGAGTTCTATTCGGAGCCATGTCTGCATTATACTGATACTACTTCACGAAAGCCTCAGCCAAATCCCTCCAGCAACGGATGTGGGCTCTGTCCAGCCTCATATACCATTCTAGGGATGCCCCAGCTAGGCTGTCCTGGAAAAAGTACATAAGCAACTTTTCGTCATCGGAGTATGCAACCATTTTACGGAAATAGGCTTGCACATGGGTCTTCGGGCAAGAGTTGCCATTGTATTTGTCAAATATTAGGACCTTGAATTTCGGTGACACTCTCACACCTGGGACCAGCCCCAAGTCAGCAACATCTACTCCCAGAGGATTATGTCCTTCCACTGCCTTCAACCTCTCTTCCAATCTTCTAAACATGGGGTCCACACCATGACCCATACCAAAGTCTTCCTGCAGCAGGGGGAACTGATCGTCCTGATCATCATGAACGGGCTGTTGACCGGAGGTGACATGTAGGATTGGGATAGGTCCCGGTCCATTAGCCTCTCCAACTGGAGGATCAATCACCGTCTCTGATTGAGCAGGGGGATTCCTCTGTATCATCTGCCTGAGCTCTTGTTGTCCCTGAGCCACCCCTTAAACCACATCCTTGAATTGATTCATGCGGATTTTCATCTCGGCGAACTCTGCCTGTAGGCTTTCCATTACTCTCTGTTGGTTTCTGCGGGTACCGTACCGGTGAATGCCTGGGTCAGCTATCCTGCTGATTGAACACCAAACAAACTGAGAACACTGTGGCGGTACCTGTTATGCAAGACATGCTAATGAATATGTAAATGCAATGACATGTTTATCAATTCCAAAGGTATTCTACCCCCTTGATTCCAGTCTCTCAATAGATAAACGATGTAAAAAAAAAGACTAAGTCGTTGATGAGAACCAAGAAAATTCCGACTAGAATCAAGTAGAAGATATAAACCCCACAGAAATGGATAAACATGTGTGAATGATTATGAATGCAAAATGATGTGATGCAAAATGATGTGAATGCAGTGCAGTGGCATGGGAATCAGGATCGCTGTATTTGCTTGAACATCTGTCAGGTTGCACTGTCTGGAGAGAAATTAAGAGCACACCAAACAAAGGTCATGGGATGGATCATGTTATCCTTAATATCAACCACCCATTTTGGTGGATTATGGTTTACACCTTATCAACACCTAAGTTTCATTGATATTAAGGATACCTGATCGGATCAACCATGAATCAAGGGTTTGTTGCAAGTCACGAGCATGGAGTTTAGGTTAAGAACCACCCAATAGGAGTGAACTAAGGCTTAAACCTGCCAAATATGTTCTACAAAAGGTTCCCATAGTCATAATCCCATTGTTCGGATATTATCGGAGGAACGACTACTCGTATTCCAAAAATATTCTCAAGAGAGACTCTTATGAGTGTAGTATCGCGTAACAATCATATCAAATCTTACACTTGAACGACTTTCGCACTACGTCCTACGAATAGGCCAAGATGGGTTTGGTAAACTAAGGTCCTCGGCTTCTAAGGTCTATATTGGAAAAAGTAATGTCTAACCACAACTTAATTGTGTGAATTATTGATCTCAACATGACCTCCACCAAGTGAATGGGCTTGCAAGTCAACTTGCTAAGGAATAACTCCACACAAGTCGACAAGACTATGCCATTCTCCTATCCTAAGTGCACTCGAGTTCGGGTATAGAACTCATCTCACAAAGATCACCAAGCAGCCATAGCCAGCCAACAGATACAACAATGATATGTACAAAATGCAATAAGGTAAAGCAGGTAAATAAATAACTGTACAAAAGCATGAACACCCAATAAACAAACAAACTACAAAAGCTAGGAGGGACTCGCTTAGAGAAACCGGGTCCCCAACAGAGTCGCCAGCTGTCGCAACCTGAAAAATACAGTGTGCAGAAAAACAACCGGCGAAAGAAAATGACAGAAGAGTCGCCACCGTGCGTTATTTATCCCAAAGGAGGGAAAGGAAACGCTCGAAGTAAACCTGGAAAAAGGAAAGGAAAAGACAAGGTCTCACAACTAAATCTTGGGTTCGGGAGTCGGTTATGCGAAGGGAAGGTATTAGCACCCCTACGCATCCATAGTACTCTACGGGATCCGCTTTTGTAGTTCTTGTCTAAAGGGTGTGAGTTTATCTTGTGTTGTTTACTAAAAAAAAGGGGTTAAATGAAAATGACTCGCGCGGATGTCGCATCCACTGCATACGTATCTCATATGAATATGAGAATCAGAGTCTTCGTAGCTCGGCTGACCTATGGGTTAAGGGAAATTATGCTCGCTAAGACATCGCTTCTTATGCCTACGTATCTCATCTGGAATGAGAATCAGAGTAAGCCATAGTTTGGCTAACTACGGGGTTATGGATTGGGTTTCGGACGAACGACGTTACTACGCAATCTACCAGATGCTCGACCTTTGGAGACTTACTCACCTGTAGTAGAAGAAGTAAACGTGTGTTTAGGAGAAGAAAAATCAATGAGTTGGTAGGGTTAGGGATGCTCATGCAAAAAGAGTCCTGGACGAAGGAACCTGTAAAAAAAAATAAACACACAAAAACATTGCCTCCTATCGAGGTCTTCCAGCTAGGAAAGCAGTAAAATGCGGGAAAAATGTAAAAGTACCACACGGATAAAGATCCGAAGTAACAGCAATTAGAGGAATGGGAAACCCAGGGATCCTTCCAAGCTGATTGGAGAGGTCGGTTGAAATCAAATGGCACGGCTGGATTTGCAAACCAATGTTAGGGTTTGCTTGAGCTGAAAGTGTGTGAGTCAGAATGAACCTTTCAGAGTTGCCTGGAGGTTGCTCTGAACTCTGTTAGCTCTTCTCTCACTATCTTTTTCCCAGACAGGGTAATAGGAATTAGAATGGCCTTTTGTTTCACTGAAACTCTAAATTTATAACCTGATTTTTGTGGACCTGTGGGCTCAAATGAGAGAGGTCCAAGTCCAAGATTTTTTATTTATTTATTTATTTATTTAATTAATAATTTTTTTTATCGTTTTTCGTTTTTCTTTTTTTTTTCGTTTTCTTTTTTTTTTGTTGTTGTTTTTTTTGGATAAAATATTCCGATTGCCATGATGAAATGCAAATGCTAAATGACCTAAAAATGAATGCATGCATGAGGTGTAAAGCGTATGCTTCCAGGAAAAATGGAGGATAAATTTTGGGGTATTACACATGTCAAGTATGATTTTGTCTTCACCATCAATATGTTGTGTCTTGTGATGTCATGTGAAGCTTCGTCATGTCTTGTTTATGCTTATCTCAATGCCTAAAAAACCATGTTTAACATTGTCATCCATACCTTGTGATTGCTATTGTACTTAACCATATTTTGTGTCATAATGTTAATGCATGTTCAATCTTGTTATTGTTTATATCCAAGGGTAAAGAATCATGACATTATTATCATTTCGCATGTGTGTGTTCATCTGTATTCTATACAACTTTTCTTCCCCTTAATCCAAAAACTTCTAGATACAATCTTACGTTCCCCTCAATTTAAACCTTAGGATTCTATCTCTCTCTCCTTCTTATAACCACTTTCATAATAAACTTTGACTTAGGTCATCGTTTCTCCTTTTATTTCTTAATCAAATGCTTCAAAACACTTAAGCATATTCAAAGATCTTTTCATAAGACCTAAAAAACACAAACTTAATTCAAACCCTTTTGCCACTTTGGCTTTTCCATGTTAAAAACCTTTTCATAAAAGGATTAGACATGCGTCATCCCTAGTTGAGATTTAAATCTCCTACCCCATAACATTTTTGAGATTGATATTGATTCTTTTCCATTTGGAAGAGGTATGTGGCATACTTGTTGATTTTATATCCAAGTGAGAGCCCTTCTTTCAATTTGATGCAAAGATCTATCTTCCACATTGTTTGTGGTGGTTTAAATGGGAGTTTTATCCTTAAGATGACAATTTGTCTCTTTCTCATAAAATCAACCCCAACAAATCCCTTCTTACTTTTGAACCTGAACTACGAGGTTTTGATCCTTCACGGGTACGTAGGCATAAGACTCAATGTCTTTCTAAATTAACAAACAATAAAAAATGTTCTTTTTCTAATCTCTCCAATTAAATAGCAAATAGTTTTAAACCAAACACATATATCCAAAAGGTTCCTGTAGAGTACTACAGATGATTAAGGTGCTAATACCTTCCCTTTTCATAACACACCTCCGTACCTTTAGAATCTCCCCCCTTTTGCTTAGCTTAAGTTTAATCTTCTAGCTTTGCATATACATATTGGGTTTATTTTTGAATCTTTTCCCCTTCCCTTGGATAAATTAAAGTTCGGTGGTGATATTTTGATTCATCAGTCAAGTCTAATCAATAGCTTGGTCTCCGATTCTTCACCGCGACAGAAATGGCGACTTCACTGGGGATTCAATATTAAGTGGGTGATACCTAACTTGTTTATATGTGTTTATTATTATTTGTTGCTATGTTTTCTTAGGTTTCATTATGGAGATCTATAAGTGGTGACGAAATCCTAACCCAGATTAGAGAATACAAATAAGATAGGATGGTGGTATAATTAAAGTTACATGTCTGGAGTAATCCTAAGCATGATTAACATATGATTTGGAGACCCCTTTGATGGTAATATTTGTTGTTACGAGTAAATCGTAGTGGCATTATTATCTTCGATCTGGGAGTCTAAGAAACTAAGGACCTTTAGAACCCTTTCAACCCCTCTAAGCCTTTTTAGGATGTAGTGCGGAGATTATTCAGGTGTAAGATTTGAGGTATTTGTTACGCGATGCTACACTCAGACGAGTTTCTCTTGAGAATATTATTGGTCTACGAGCAAGTCGTTAAACTGATAATATCCGAAAGATGGTTCTATGACTCTGGGGACCACTTTAGAACCTTATTCTACAAGTACAAAATAAACCTATTAGTTCATACATTGTGGGATGGTTAGACCCTTGGCTCCATGCTTAATGTCAAAACCCTAAACTTATATTTGTGAAACATTCATTCATGCACTCATGCATCCATAAAAACCGTTTGCATAAAAACTAAGAAACTCAATAGTTTTCTTTTGCAAATACCGATAGGTAAAATGGAACATGGAAGGAGAAATACCAAGAAATACACTTTCAAATGTCCTGACTTAACAAAGTTGAAGAAGCTTGGTTCTATGATAATTAGTCCAAAGGATTTCAGAGCTCAGTATGGAAGACTTATGGGTATCTTGAATACCAAGGTTGAAGATGGAGTTCTCAACACACTAGTACAATTTTATGACCCACTCTACCATTGCTTCAAATTTCCAGACTACCAACTTATGCCTACTCTAGAAGAATACTCTTATTGGTTTGGTTTGCCAGTCTCTAACAAATTACCATTCAGTGGTTCAGAGAAGACCCCTACATCAGCAGCTATTGCAGAAGCACTTCACCTAGAAACGTCTGTTGTGAAGGACAACTTCACTAAAAAAGGAGGGATTCTAGGTCTAACCTCTAGATTCCTGTTGGAGAAAGCCTTTATCTTTGCAGAAGCAGATAGTAGAGATACCTTTGAAGCCATTTTTGCTCTACTCATTTATGGAATTGTACTCTTCCCAAACATTGATGACTTCGTGGATGTTAATGATATACGAAACTTCTTAATTGATAACCTAGTACCTACATTACTTGGATATACCTACCATTCTATCCATCACAAGACTAAGAAAGGTGGTGGAACCATTCTTTGTTGTGCACCTCTCCTATGTAAGTGGTTTATTTCTCACATGCCCAGATCCAGGCTCTTCAGGGAGAATCCGCAGAAGCTCAGATGGTCTCAGAGGTTCATGTCCATTGATCAAGGGAGTATACATTGGTATGACCCCTCCTATGATGTTGGAGTAATTATTGACAGTTGTGGTGAATTTCATAACATACCTCTCATTGGTGTACATGGGGGAATTAACTATAACCCCATCCTTGCCCGACGCCAGTTAGGATATCTTATGGCAGATAAACTCGACAACCTTTTGTTGTCAGGTTTCTTTTACCTCAACAACGAAGAGAGTTCCGGTTTGAAGGATAGAATCATACATGCTTGGCGCAACATTCACTGGAAAGGAAAAGACCGATTAGGAAGAAAGAATTGTGTTGCTTTTGAGCCATACACCCAATGGGTTTGTGCTAGAGCTAGTGAACTTAAGATGCCATGTGCTCTTGAGAAAACCTCATTCCCTTTTGCTATAACATCATCATCCACCATTCCTATTGAGAATAGGGAAGAGTTTCAAGAAGTTTTGGATAGGTTGAAATTGGAAAGAGACACTTGGAGCAACAGCTAAAGGAGAAGGATGATTTGATTGATATTTTGGAACAACAAGCTGCGAAGAAACATGAGGAACAAGAAGGTTTACTTCTCTCTAAAGTCCAACCATTTCATGAGTACTCCAGCATACCTCCCACCTCAGGTGCTTGGAAGGGAATCATCGACAAGCTTATGATCGAGAATGCTCAGCTAAAGAGGCAGAAAAGGAAGCATCAGCCAGCAACATGACCTTCTACATATGAGATTCCTTAGGACTCATAGACTTAGCTGTTTTCCTCTTGTATTGTTTAGGATTGTCGAAATTGTATTTCACCCTTTGTAATCCCTCAATTGTTTAATAAAAAGAGGTTTTTGTTCAGCTTATAGCAAATTTTGTCTCTATAATATTTGCAATAAATTGTTGAGTCTCTTAAAAATTAAAACTCATCTTTTGCATCTGCATATCATGCATCATTCAAGCACAAGTTCCTGCATTTCAAGAAACTTACACGTGTCTTCTCCCTCCAATAGTCAAACTGAATCACCAGTACAATACTCGAGCCAGTCATCGAACAAGAAAACCAAGAGCTCAGGGAGGAAGTAATCACCTTGAAAGACAATTTGGAAAGGCTTACTGCTATGATGGACACTTTGGTGGCTTCTCAGAATCAGTCGTCGAACAATTCTCAAGATCCATTGCAACGAACAACAATCTCTGAGAACATCTCAACACCCATTCAAGTGGCGGCCGTCAATGATCAACAATATCACATGCCACCTGGTTTCCCTTGGGGCATGCCTCACAGTTATATGCCAACAGGATACTGCCCTCAAACGTTGAAGCTCCAGTAGTGACTGCTGTGATGTCTGTACCTCCTCCTGTGGTACATACAACTCCTTATAATGAAGAAAACATTTTTCACGCTGCTCCAAGTGAAGTTGTGGGAGTAGATGAAAGGTTAGAGGGATTTCAAGACCAGTTCTTAGAAATTCAAAGGGAAATCAATGCTCTTCGAGGTAAGGATCTTTTTGGCAAGACCGCTTCCGAACTCTGCTTGGTTCCTAATGTTCAAATTCCGCCTAAATTCAAAGTACCAGACTTCGAGAAATACAAAAGAAATTCATGTCCTCAAAGTCATTTGGTTATGTATGCTAGGAAGATGTCCACTCAGACTGATAACCATCAGCTTCTGATCCACTACTTTCAAGACAGTTTAATTGGTGCCGCTCTTAAGTGGTACATGGGCTTGGACGGTGCGAAGATTCGTACTTTCAACGACCTTGGTGAAGCTTTTGTTCATCAATACAAATATAATGTAGAAATGGATCTAGACAGAGATCAACTCCGAGCTATGTCTCAGAAAGACAAAGAGAGTTTCAAGGAATATGCTCAAAGGTGGCGTGAAATTGCTGCACAAATTTTCCCTCCACTTGAAGAGAAAGAGATGACTAAAATCTTTTTGAAAACTCTGAGTTCATTCTACGATGGCCGCATGATCTCCAGTGCACCCAGTGATTTCACCGAGATGGTAAACATGGGCATGCGACTTGAGGAAGCAGTCCGAGAGGGACGTTTGACTAAGGAAGCCGGCGCTTCTAGTCATGTTAAGAAATTCTCCAATAATTTCTCCAAAAAGAAAGAATCAGATGTTATTGTCGTTTCATATGGCAGACAAAGAAAAAAGTATCAACATGTTGCAGCCGTTTAACCAATCATTAGTCCATCAATGGTAGTGCCAATTTATCAACCATAATTCTCGCATCAACATCAACAATGTTATCCTCAACAACATCAACAACAACAACATGTTCAACAACAACCCCCAAATCAACAACATCAACAATCTCCACAACAGGCTCTCTCTCAATTCAACAATCAAAATCGTATTCAAAAAAGGCCACAGTTTGATCCTATCCCAATGTCCTATGCAGAACTGTTTCCTGCACTGCTAGCTAAAAATCATGTCCAGACAAGGTCTCTACCACCTGTGCCAAAGGACCTTCCCTATTGGTACAAGGCAGAACAATTTTGTGCTTACCATCAAGGGGCACCAAGACATAGCATTGAAAACTGTTTTGGGCTAAAGTCAGATGTTCAGAGGCTCATCAAGAGTGGTATCCTTTCATTTAAGGACGTAAACCCCAATGTTCAAGTTAATCCTCTACCGCAACATGGTTCAGCCTCAGTTAACATGGTATATGGTTGCCCGGGCAGTTTCCAGATCCATGATGTACGATTATTGGGAGAGAGCTTAGTAAAGAAACACGCCAGATATAGAAAGAATGGTTTTGTGCCTCCACATAACTATGCCTCTTGTAGGGTTTGTTTTAGGAACTCTCAAGGATGCCTAACTGTTGTAACGGATCTCCAGGATCAAATGGACCAAGGTTACATTGAAGCCTACCGAGACATAGATTATAATCAAGTCAATATGGTCAATAGTGACAACGAAGTGAATGTCATAGTTCCTCAGTTCAACAACTCTGAGCCTATACAAATTACTTATGACAGTCGGAAGACTTCTGTGACTCCTGTGGTCATTAACTTACCGGGCCCAGTTCCTTACCAATCTGATAAAGCCGTGCCTTACAAGTACAATGCTATAATTGTTAATAATGAAAATGATGTTCCTCTACCCTCCATTGTTAACGTCGTTGATGTAAGCAGAGTCACAAGGAGTTGGCGTATATTTGCAAAATGGACTGAGGATGTCGCAGCAGGAAAGCAGGCTCAGGTTGAGATTCCTTTTGAACCGGTTGGCCAATCTGATAACATGAATCCGAAAAGTGATGATGATGAGGCGTTGAAGCTCATAAGGAAAAGTGAATACAATATGGTGGAACAATTACTGCATACACCTTCCAAGATATATGTGTTATCTTTGTTGATGAACTCTGAGGCTCACCGTGAAGCTTTGAAGAAAGTCTTAGAACAAGCTTATGTAGACCATGATGTGACAGTTGGACAATTTGATAGTATCGTCGCTAACATAACGAACTGCAATAACTTGAGTTTTAGTAATGAAGAGCTCCCCGAAGAAGGAAGAAATCATAACATGGCACTAAATATCTCAATCAACTATATGAATGACTCTTTGTCAAGTGTGTTAGTTGATACAAGATTGTCTCTCAATGTCATGCCGAAGTCGACACTTTCCAGACTTTCTTTTCAAGGTGCTCCTATGAGGAGTAGCTGGATTATTGTCAAAGCTTTTGATGGTTCCAGAAAACAGTCATTGGAGAAGTTAACCTTCCTATGACCATCGGACCTCATACTTTCCAAATAACATTCCAGGTGATGGACATAGAAGCTGCATATAGTTGTTTATTGGGTCGGCCTTGGATCCATGAAGCTGGGGCAATCACTTCCACTATGCATCAGAAGCTTAAATTTGTGAAGAACGGGAAGCTAGTGATAGTCTGTGGGGAGAAAACACTGGTTGTGAGCCACTTATCACCTTTCTCTTATCTTGAACCTGAAGAAGATGTTGGAACTCAATTCCAAGCCCTTTCTTTGATTGACAAAGATATCAAGAGAGGAGTGTCCATCTCTTCATTCAAGGATGCACAACGGCTAGTCAATGATGGTATAACTGATGGTTAGGGAACAATTTTGGATCTCCCAAAAAATAAACACCAAGAGGGTTTAGGCTTTTCTCCTACTTCCAAGAAGATTGCAGAAGGAAGTAGATCTGTTCGTTCAATCAAAGAAACTTTCCATAGTGGAGGGTTCATTAATCCCACTTTGCCAGAAATTAGTGTCGTCACTGAGGATAATGGTTCAACATGGGAACCCTACAACGATGATCCTAAATATGATCTTGAGGAGGAAGATGCTTATGTGCCTTTCTACTTTCCTCATCATAGAGAACTTGAATACATCCCGGGGTCAGAAGATGAAGCACCTGAAGCCAATGCCATTGTGGAAGACAATCCTAAAGATATTCCGACCGACTTCATAGCTCACGGAGTAATTCGCCAAAACTGGACCTCTGTTGATGTTCCTGTTGTTGTTCACATTTCAAAGTAATATTTTGTTGTCTGTTTTCTTTTCAAAAAAATCCTTTCGTTATGCTTAAGGCGAAAGTGACAATGTTTGGGCTTGCATTTGAAGAATTAAATCAATGAAAATGTTATTTTGTTTCCATATTGTTGTTTTTATTGTTTTGTTGTTTTTTCTAGAAAATGGTAATCTAAAAAAAAAGCAAATAAACACTTTCAAATAGCTGCACATAACTTCACACTTTTATCTGTTTCTAAAACAAGCATAAAATCACATGTGCAGATTAATTCATGACATATCCATTAAAACCAATGACCCTATGCTCTCTTGCAACTTTGAATTCCCTGTGTACGAAGCGGAAGAAGAAGAAGAGGAAAACATTCCAGATGAAATCTCTAGACTGCTCGAAAATGAAGAAAAGACCATTCAGCCATTCAAAGAGCCTATGCAAGTAATCAACTTAGGGTCTGAAGAGGATAGGAAAGAAGTCAAAGTTGGAGCATTGCTCGCGCCAGAGGTCAAAGAGAGGATGATAGAGCTTCTCTGAGAATATACTGATGTGTTTACTTGGCCATACCAAGACATGCCAGGGTTGGACACCGATATTGTGGAGCATCGTTTACCGTTGAGGCCAAAGTGTCCACCGATCAAGCAAAAGTTAAGAAGAACTCGGCCGGACATGGCAATCAAAATCAAAGAGGAAGTGCAAAAGCAGATTGATGCAGGTTTCCTTGTCACATCAGAGTATCCATAGTGGTTGGCCAACATTGTGCCAGTTCCCAAGAAGGACGGAAAGGTTCGCATGTGCGTTGACTATAGAGATCTAAATAAAGCTAGTCCTAAGGATGACTTTCCTCTGCCACACATTGACATGTTGGTCGATAGCACCGCCAAGTTCAAGGTCTTCTCTTTCATGGATGGATTTTCCGGTTACAATCAAATCAAAATGGCGCCCGAAGATATGGAAAAAACAACTTTTATTACACCTTGGGGCACATTTTGCTACAAAGTAATGCCTTTCGGCTTGAAGAATGCTGGTGCCACCTATCAACGAGCTATGACTACTATTTTTCATGACATGATGCATAAAGAGATTGAAGTCTATGTAGATGATATGATAGCAAAATCAAAGACTGAGGAAGATCATGTTGAGTATCTTTTGAAAATGTTTCAGCATTTGAGAAAATACAAACTCCGCTTGAACCCAAACAAATGCACCTTTGGGGTTCGATCAGGAAGGCTTTTAGGCTTCATCGTCAGTCAAAAGGGTATTGAAGTTGATCCCGACAAGGTTAAAGCCATTCAGGAAATGCCAGCACCTCAAATAGAAAAGCAGGTGAGGGGATTCCTTGGACGTTTGAACTACATTTCGAGGTTCATATCTCACATGACTGCTACTTGTGCTCCCATTTTTAAGCTCCTCTGAAAGGATCAGGGTTGTGTTCAGACGGATGATTGTCAAAAAGCCTTCGACAGTATCAAAGAGTATTTGCTAGAACCTCCTATCTTATCCCCTCCAGTTAAGGGAAGACCATTGATTATGTATCTGACTGTACTAGAAGAATCTATGGGCTGTGTCTTGGGTCAATAGGATGAAACAGGAAGAAAAGAGTATGCCATCTATTATTTGAGCAAGAAATTCACTGACTGTGAGTCCCGATATTCCATGCTAGAGAAAACTTGTTGTGCTCTGGCTTGGGCTGCCAAGGGTCTCCTTCAATATATGATGAATCACACAACTTGGTTGATATCCAAGATGGATCCGATTAAGCATATATTTGAAAAACCTGCATTGACCGGAAGAATTGCTCGTTGGCAGATGCTCTTGTCCGAATATGACATTGAGTATCACACCCTGAAAGCTATCAAAGGAAGTGTCTTGCCCGATCCTTTAGCTCATCAGCCAATCGACGATTATGAGTCTATAAATTTTGAATTTCCCGATGAAGATGTGATGTACTTAAAAGCCAAAGATTACAATGAACCACTGCCAAATGAAGGGCCAGAGCCAGGCTCTCAATGGGGTTTAATATTTGATGGAGCGGTTAATTCTTATGGTAATGGTATTGGGGAAGTAATCATCACTCCTCATGGCTCACATATCCCTTTTACTGCAAGATTAACATTCAAGTGCACGAACAAAATAACGGAATACGAAGCCTACATCATGGGTCTAGAAGAAGCCATTGATCTTAGAATAAAAAATCTCTATGTTTATGGAGACTCAGCTCTAGTTGTCAATCAAATTAAAGGAGAATGGAAAACTCGTCAACCCGGCCTAATCCCATATAAAGACTATGCAAGGAGGTTATATACTTTCTTCAACAATATTGAATTTCATCACATCCCTCGTGAGGAAAATCAGATGGAAGATGCCTTGGAAACTTTGGCTTCCATGATCATTGTGAATCGTTGGAATGATGTGCCTAAGATCGATGTTATGCGTCTTGATAGACCTGCTCATGTATTTGCAATGGAAGAAGTCTCTGATGACAAGCCATGGTACCACGACATCAAGTGTTATCTGCAGAGTCAAGAATACCCACCTGGGGCATCAAACAAAGATAAGAAGACCTTGAGAAGACTGGCTAATAACTTCTTTCTGAACGAAGACGTGCTATACAAGAGAAACTTTGACATGGTTCTGCTTAGATGCGTGGATAGACACGAAGCAGGCCTATTGATGCAATAAGTTCATGAAGGTTCCTTTGGTACTCATTCCAGCGGACATGCAATAGCTAAAAAAATGTTAAGAGCGGGTTACTATTGGATGACAATGGAAGATGACTGTTGCAAGTATGTGAAGAAATGTCACAAATGCCAGATTTATGCTGACAAGATACATGTACCTCCAACTCTGCTCAACGTTCTCTCTTCTCCATAGCCTTTCTCTATGTGGGGTATCGACATGATTGGTATGATTGAGCCCAAAGCTTCCAACAGACATCGTTTCATTCTGGTGGCTATTGATTATTTCACAAAGTGGGTTGAAGCGGCCTCATATGCCAATGTGACCAAGCAGGTGGTGGTTAGATTTATCAAGAATCAACTTATTTTCCGTTATGGTGTGCCAAGCATAATCTTCACTGATAATGGTTCAAACCTGAACAATAAAATGATGAAGGAAATGTGTGAAGAGTTCAGGATTGAACATCATAATTCCTCTCCCTACAGACCTAAGATGAACGGTGATGTTGAAGCTGCCAACAAGAACATCAAAAAGATCATTCAGAAGATGGTAATGACTTATAAGGACTGGCATGAGATGCTCCCTTTTGCTCTGCATGGATATCGTACGTCCGTCCGCACTTCAACAGGGCAACCCCCTTTTCTCTTGTCTATGGCATGGAAGCAGTGCTCCCAATAGAAGTAGAGATCCTGTCAATGCGTGTCTTGATGAAAGCTAAGTTATCAGAAGCTGAATGGTGTCAAAACAGGTATGACCAACTGAATTTGATTGAAGAAAAGAGAATGACGGCTTTATGCCATGGTCAGTTATATCAGCAGAGAATGAAGAAAGCATTCGACAAGAAGGTTCGACCTCGCTTATTCAGAGAAGGTGACCTTGTGCTTAAAAAGATTCAATCTTTCATATCTGATTCTAGGGGCAAGTGGACTCCTAATTATGATGGCCCATATGTTGTCAAGAAAGCCTTCTCCGGGGGCCTTGATTCTTACAAATATGGATGGTGAGGAGCTCCCACGTCCTGTGAATACTGACGCAGTCAAGAAATACTTCGCCTAGAAAAAAATAAAAGAATATCTCACTAAGTCGAAAACTCAAAAGGGCGGCTTAGGCAAAAATGAGCGTCTCGGTGGACTGAAAACCCGAAAGGGCGGTCCAGGAAAAAATTAGAGACATAAACAGAAAATGATTATCCTGGTAGATTGAAAACCTGAAAAGGCAATCTAGGCAAAACAAGGGATTATGGAAAGTAACTGCATTAGATCAGATTGGATCACTTGAAGAAACGTCTGCCTGTCAAAGCTCTCAACTGGTTCTTATCAGAAGCCCAAATACATCTGGAATTCAAATTTGTTAGGGAGAATAGTTTCATTGTATTTTAATGTAGCCTTTTCCCATATTACTATTTTTCTAACTTTGTAAATATCAATGGGATCACGCCATTTACGGATCACCATTCTATCAATAAAATTCGAGACTTATCCATTTATTGGCAATCCTTATTTTATTCCTGCTCTGCAAAAATATCATTTTTATTTTGATAAAAATTCTTGAAACGAATATTTGAAAAAAATTGTTTTTTTTCAAAATAAATTTTTGTTTTGATTTGTGAATGCAAAAAAAGAACGTTCATAGTTAAATCCCCAAGCGGCGAGTAAGTTGTGAAATGTTGGATGTTGGAACTCAATGTTCCCTAGCAAAGTGTTAAGCCGGGATTTTCTATCAAGCTTTAAAATAAACAATCAAGCTTTTTCAGCGATCTTCATTATCCCCGGTGGAAGATGCAAATTTTGATGATGTCTCCGAAAGAATCATTTTGAAGGTTTTCCTGACTAATCTACACCTGTCCTTGGTAGAGACAACATGTTTTTTTCCCTAAGTGAAGTCTTCTTCTCCAGGGAAATTGGAACCCTACAACAAGATCTTTGCTCCATCAAAGGTTCGCATTTCATCCCTAGACGAAGCATCCTCCTCTCCCTAGAGAGAATTGGACCTCGTGACAAGACTTTTTCCTTTGATGACCTTTAACTCATCTCTAATGATGTTTTACACCTTAATGAGATTAGCCAAGCTCACGTTGAGCTATGAAACATATTATGTCCCCAACGTGTCTGTTTTGTCTGTTTTTGTCAGCATAAACATAACATGGATACATGCATATATACATACATGCATATATATCATGAATAACCAAATTCACATCCATTTTGCATTCCTTGATGACATTTACCTTAATTTCTTTGAATATGTTCATCCTTGGGTGTTATGTTTCCTTCCCTATAGGAGTCGTCAACCTTAAGCAGAGAGTTTATATCCTTTCTCACTCCCCACTAAGTTCATTCCTCGTGGAAGATGGTTGTTTTAGTTGTCCTTTTCCATCTTTGGATAGGATAAAATCCCAATTGAGCTTCATTCCCCATTGGTAGAGTCTTACTTTTTTTTCTCTCAAGTTATTCCTGGAGTGAGCCAAATATTTGGAAATTAATGGTGAATCTCTCTAGGTTGTTAAACCTAGACCGAGAGTGCATTTATTTTGCACTGTCTCCCCAGGAGAAACATCTTCATTATCGCCAGTGAAGACATATCCTTTTCCCCGGTATGAACACAAGTGGTTATGTCTTTTGAGAAGCTTGTCTATCTCGAAGGAATTATCAATGTAGAAGTTTTCTTCCATCAGATGGTTTTCTCTCTAGAGAAGTTTGATGAAGACTTCCAACAGGTAGTTGTCTCTTTATTTGAGAAGCCTGTTTCATGATCTCTGATCCCCAATAAGTAGCTATCTTTTCCCGAGAAGCTTATTGACTCCCATTTTGGATAACAAAAGGAAGCCTCTTTCTGAGAAGTTTGTTTATCCCCAATGAAGTTATCAACATATCAAACGTTATTTCCAACAAATGGCCATCTCCCAAGAAAATTTCGTCATAGTAGTTTGTTAAAGACTACTACAAGCACCTTTCTTTTATCACATGACTTTATATCCCAAGTGAGGTATTCCGTTACAAGGACTTATATCACCAGTGAGGTGTTAGTCATAACCAATGGTACTTTCCCCAGTAAATCACGGTGGAGGTCTGTTGAAGATCCTTACTGTGATTTTCTCTTTATTTGAGAATTCCAGTTTTTTATAAGATTAACTGACCCGCATCCTTCGAAGATACCCGGTGAAGTTAATTCTCTTTCCCCAAAAAGTGGTCACCTTTTTAGGAGCTTGTTTATTAATCCTTTCCGAGAGAAAGACTTGGTTAATGAAGAAACCAAGGCTCGTCCACTGGTTTATGACCCGAATCACGAATAATTTTATTTTGCCTTTTCTAAGTGGAATACTTAAGTAAAGAAGAAGTTGACTCATGTTATAATCATGTAAGCATATTTTGACTCGTTATTTGAATAGGCGGCCATATCTACCTATAAGAAACATCTTGCGAAGATATTTCTCAGTGAAGCGTATTTTTATTTTGACTCGTTATTTGAATAGACGGTCATCTCTACCTTTGAGAAACCTGTTGCTAAAGCTAGAACTCGTTATTTGAACAAATTGTCATCTCTACATTTGAGAAACCTGTTGTGAAGATGTTTCTTCAGTTGAAGTCATGATCATTTGGAATGGTCTATTCTCCATGGAGCCCGGATCCATTGGAAATTGCAAACTGAAGTTGTAATCTTTTCCTCGGTGGAATTTCCTTTTGTTTGTCCCCATAGTGGTGTTCCTTTATCCCTATGTGTTTTATCAACTAATATTACTCCCCTGTGACATTGTTTCTCACAGAATTCCTGAGTCCTGCATGCATATCATATCATAAGCATTTGGTGGCCTCTTAGGGCCAAAAACCGTGCATGTTTGTATTTAAATCCCTTCAATCACGTTGAGATGAAAATTCCAATATTCATATCTCCAGATTAAAGAAACTTAAATAGGGGCATCTGTCATACCCTGATTTCCAACCCTAAGATGCCACCATCATTTGTATCATTTGCATGACATCTAGCATTTTTTCACTACTAACCTATTGAAAATACAAAAAGATTTTTTACTTTGTTTGTCTTAAGCTAGGGTTTTGCACCAAGAGCTTTCAAAGATTGATCAATCAAGACTTGGCATGAGTTTTAACATTTCAAACTACTCATTCTTACCAAGTAATCAAGTGACTTCCATCAATAAAATCGATTTCAAGATCATTTCATCTCAAGTTCATCAAGCCACAATTCATCTGACACTCAAAATTAGGGTTTTGGTCAAAGTCAGCTTGATGTTGGCTCTTTGACCAAAGCATGATTCTATGGCTTGAGGCATGATCCAAGGTATTAAAATGTGTACTCATAACCCACTCATACAATTCATATGGCTCAAGAGGTCAGGTTCATAAGCAGATGAAAGTTTGAACACAATTGATGAAAAAGTCAACAAATGCTTCAAGTCAAAGTTTGACTTTTAAGATTTTTGGTCAACTATGGACTTTTCAAGTCAAGGATTACGAAAATATGATCATTGAAGTCATTTGATCAAGTTTAGTCAAGAAAATCAAGGTTACTTGCAAAAAGGGCAAAGATGGAGAATTTGAATTTTTTTACTAAGTCCATAAAAAACATGTCCAAGTACCCAACTTTCCAAGGCCATAACTTATTATCCAAGCCACCATTTTCTTTTCTCCAACGATCAGATTAAATACCTTGCTTCATACTTCAACTTTGTCCTAGGTGATAAAACCTCAAAAAATTCACGAATAAGGAGATATGGGGTGATGAAGTGGTTGATTCATTTGTTTGTCAAGTGGTAAAACACTTGGTGAAATTTTCAGCATGCTGACCTAGTCAAGTGACCAACTTTATGCCAGTGTTTCACCCAGATCCCAACTAATTCAAGAAAAATGATCAACATGAAAGTTGTAGATGATGATTCCATCTTTCCAAAATGTCCAAGATCAATAAATTCCCATGCTCGAGCTAAGAGAATCGAATTTGGGAAGACAACCTCATGGAATGGTTCATAAGTTAAATTCTAAGCCAAAGTACACTACAAATTCAAACAAATCCACAAGTACATGTACTTCTTGCTTCTAAATCTCACTCTAATCAGAATATCACACACACTTTTGAGCCATTATTCAAGCAACCAAGCCATTACACAATGAATCATTCCATTTTTGGCATAAATGTTACACTTCCATTTGTGTAAAGTGGCTTTAACCCAACATTAAGTACCATTGAGCTCCCAAATGGCTTTGGCTCTGATACATACCAACTCTAAACATCAAGTCAACTCCTACACTTCAGACAAAGCTCAATAAAACACTCCAATCCCCCATGCTTTTTCCATGCTTCCTACTTGGTGTTTTGTGCAAGAACCAACCAAGCAAGCAAACCAATACAAGTCTTAATTATTTTATGATATTTGAGCCTTCTTGAACCCTCAAGGATCCCTATAAATAGAGTACAAATCCTTATTTATCCATACACCTAGATTTCTAAGAAAAACTCCATTCTTGAGAGCTTTTCAATCTTAACCTCCATTCTCTCATTTGGCTTGTGCATTCTGCAAACCAAAGGTTCCAACCATCTTCTGGGAACTCGTAAGCATTAGGAGAGGTATCAAACAATAGTTAGAAGTAGTGTTTAAGAGGCATTGGACCTTGCTCCAATAGGTATATTCTTGCACTTTAAAACTCATCATACATACGTCATTTCATTTTGATTTCTGAAGCAAATATGTAACATTTATTATGTTAAGAAGGATCATTAGCTTACATGTCATTTATATTGTTGTTTATGTGAAATTATGTTACATGAAACCTAAAGTTTCAGTTCTGGTTTTTGCCTTCGTGCATCTCCATCTTTGAGTATTAGCCAAAACCTATGGTACCATTGTGTTTCTTGCATTTTTCTATGTGATTTTGATCTTTATTTCATGAAAAATGGTTGAGAAATGAGAGAGATATGATTGATGAAAGATTGGAAAAATAATGGAAAAAAGAAAACGAAAATGAGAGAGAGAGGTTGAAGATGATGCTGAGTTGGCATTGGAAAAAGTCCATGGAACCCCAAGGACATGGATTCGAACCTGGTCAGCGTAGTGTTTATTTTTTCTCATTTGTTAAATGTTCATTTTTCTTCATAACTTCAAAAACCCATTACTTCATGATCCCTTAACCTTTTTGGCCCATTCTTTTTGACATGTGTCCATAGGAATGTCTATTTTATGATGACACCAAAAAAATCTCAAAAATATTATTTATTTCACCACTTTTGATTGGATGGAAAACATGTGTTTTAAGTGTTTTTTAAGGCTCCTAATCAATTCTTTCGGCTTTTGTCTTATTTGTTCTCGATGTTGAAAGTTTGTATGATTAAATCACACTCTTTTAAATGTTGATTATTATCCTTAACATGTTTGAACTTGATTATTTTCATACAATGTATCAATTTATTCACCTTGAAAACATGTTTGAATGAACGGTTAGGAGGTGATTAGGTTTCCACTTAAGTTCGGTCTTATCATGAACTTTGATTCAAGTCAAATGTTTATTTTGTGAAGACTTATAATGTGATGCATATTTGACCTAAATTGATTAATGTTGTGTTTACCATGTACCAATGAATGCTTTTACCATGTCAAGTATGATTTTGTCCTCACCATCAATATGTTGTGTCTTGTGATGTCATGTGAAACTTCGTCATGTCTTGTTTATGCTTATCTCAATGCCTAAAAAGTCATGTTGAACATTGTCATCCATACCTTGTGATTGCCATTGTACTTAGCCATATTTTGTGCCACAATGTTAATGCATGTTCAATCTTGTTATTATTTATATCCAAAGGAAAAGAATCATGACATTACTGTCATTTCACGTGTGTGTGTTCATCTATATTCTATACAACTTTGCTTCCCCTTAATCCAAAAACTTCTAGATATAATATTAGGTTCCCCTCAATTTAAACCTTAGTATTCTATCTCTCTCTCCTTCTTATAACCACTTTCATAATAAACTTTGACTTAGGTCATTGTTTCTCCTTTTATTTCTTAAGCATATTCAAAGATATTTTCATAAGACCTAAAAAACACAAACTTAATTCAAACCCTTTTTCCACTTTGGATTTTCCATGTTTAAAACCTTTTCATAAAAGGATTAGACATGAGTCATCCATAGTTGAGATTTAAATCTCCTACCCCATAACATTGTTGAGATTGATATTGATTCTTTTCCATTTGGAAGAGGTATGTGGTATACTTGTTGATTCTATATCCAAGTGAGAGCCTTTCTTTCAATTTGATGCAAAGATCTATCTTCCACATTGTTTGTGGTGGTTTAAATGGGAGTTTTTTCCTTAAGATGACAATTTGTCTCTTTCTCATAAAATCAACACCAATAAATCCCTTATTACTTTTGAACCCAAACTATGAGGTTTTTATCCTTCACGGGTACGTAGGCATAAGACTCAATGTCTTTCCAAATCATCAAACAATAAAAAATGTTCTTTTTCTAATCTCCCAAATCAAATAGCAAATAGTTTTAAACCAAACACATATATCCAAAAGGTTCATGTAGAGTACTATAAATGATTAGGGTGCTAATACCTTCCCTTTTCATAACACACCCCCGTACCTTTAGAATCTCCCCCCCCCCTTTTGCTTAGCTTAAGTTTAATCTTCTAGCTTTGCATATACATATTGGGTTTATTTTTGAATCTTTTCCCATTCCCTTGGATAAATTAAAGTTCGGTGGTGACATTTTGATTCATGAGTCAAGTCTAATAAATAGCTTGGTCTCCGATTCTTCACCGCGACAGGTGTTAGCAGCATGTATTAATCAACCCAAATCCTCTATTACGAATATTTTATTTCAATGAATCATAGTTGAAACTTAATTGATTTTATAATTATGGTAAATCGAATTATTAATGTTATTACAGATACAATAATGAAGAGATGATGACAAATGTGTTCAAGTTAAAAAAAGATTTTGAAGAAGACCAGGATACAAAAATTGAACCTCTAATAAAGGAGGGTTGGATTAATGAGTCCGAAAACACACACGATGTTAGCAACGATTGCAAGTGGGATTATACCGTGGAGAAAACAAATAAGTTTGGGAAATATATGTTGGTTGGTGTCTTGGACATGATAAATTGCTTGACTGTTATTGTTATCATATTTAAAGATTCTATGTAAATAAGTTTTGTTCATTTTTGTAGCATATCCCAATGAAGATATCAAACCAATGTTTTGGTGAAAAGCAGGACGCGATAAAGATGATCAACATTGAAGATTGGAAGGGTTATAACTGTGTTATTCACAGAGCTTGATGGAATTCATATGAGAAGAATATTGGTCATGGATGGTACGAATTTTCCAAAGAGAAGAAGCTTGAAGCTGATGATGTGTTATATTTTAGCATGAGTCCTCTAGAAGATTTTATGTGTGTTCCTGTAATTAGGGGTTGATTTATTAACAAATATAAATACATTATTATTAAAACAATAACCATAACTAATTATTAGCAAATATAATAATAATCAACAAAAAGTATTTTTATTGGATATTACAGTTTCATGTTTACATTGGTTCAATACAAAACGAGTAGGTACACGATATATTAGCTTTATGAAACCGTTTTTAAGAAAAATATTTAAAAAATGCCTAGAAACCACTCAAAAAGAGACAAAAATTGTTGATGTTCAGTTAAACAAAATTACTATGATGTACATAAATTTAGGGGTACCATATTGCTCAAACTCATTAATTGGGCATGTAGACTGATATCCATATCTAAGCCCATTTCGACTTTGCTATATAATGTAAGGATTATGGTTTTCATGACATCAATTTTCATTTATTAGAACTATAGAAAGGAAGCTATGTTTGACAACATCTCTGAAATGTATGCTTCTAGTAGGTATGTATGACTTTCATATTTGGTGTTAACAGCATGAATTAATCAACTCAAATCCTCTATTACGAATATTTTATTTCAATGAATCATAGTTAAAACTTAATTGATTTTGTAATTATGGTAAATTGATTTTGTAATTTTGTAATTATTGTGAGATTTCTTGATCAAGAGAAACATTTTGCAAGAAGAATGGACCAAATTGGAGCTTTGTATCAAAAGTTAGGCCATTTTGAATTTCCATGCACACCTTGTGATCAGATGACCATAACTTCTCAACCATTCATCATATGGACATGAATTGGGACTTTTTGGAAAGGGGAGACAAAGATCTACAACTTTCATGTTCACCAAAAATCCATTTCAAATTATTTGACATTGACAAGTCAAGTTGAATGTGGACCAAAAACTTGCCAAATTTGGAAACTTTGAATTACAGGTCATTTTCCATTTTTAGTAACTTTTGCCATGACCTTTGAATCTTCAAAATGGAAGTTTAGAATGATGAATAGGCCTCATTTGAACATGATTGAGGTGTCTCAACTCATTTCCCCACCTCATAGCCCTCAGTTGACTCCACAGTTGACTTTTTGGTCCTCAGATGACCTTGAAATGTCTTGATGAACTTGAGCCTTTACCACTTGGGGAAATTGCTTCAAAATGAAACCCTAGTTCATGTAAGCTCTCTGTAATGATCATGTGGTCCTCATCTCAAGAAAAATATCTCATCTCATGCACAAAGGATCTTCTTGAAGCTCTTGACCTGATGCTTGCTTGAGCTACAAACAAAAAAGTTAATGACATATTTTTGTGCTTTTGGTTAGTAAACAAAACAAGAAAAGCAATGATATACAATTCAAGCATGCCTGGTGATCTCAGACCACTCACAAGAGATCCCTACCCAAAGGGAAAGGGAGCCAAGATGCTCAAAGATCCTTGAAGCTATACAATGCAATGCTATGATCCCATGAGGGATCTTAGGGACAAAATTGGGGTCTTACACTTTTCTGTAGCGGTGTATTCGTTACCATTGGAGATATTGACTAAATCCAAGGTAAATCATACAAAGTCGAGTCGCCACCGCACTTCTATTTATCTAAAGGAATGGTTAGAAAGCGAACAAAAACCTAAAAGTTTTACAAACAAAACTAGTAAACGAAACAGAGATCTGGGTAAGGGGGTTGGTTATGCAATGGGAAGGTGTTAGGCACCTAAAACATCCTAGGTACTCCTAGGGAGCCCTTTTCACACTTGTTGCAAAGGTTATTGTTTATGTGAAATTTTATTTGTGCAAACATGATTGAAGAGATGAGAAGAGAATATACAAATTATTTACATTTTGTGTTTGGATGGATAAACCCATTGCCTACGTACCCTCTTATGAAAAGATTAGGATCAAAACCTCGTAGTTCGGGTAAAAAATTTCAAAACAAATGAGTGGATTGATTGGTCCAAAAGCCTTAAGGTCTTTTGTTATCAAAGGGAGAAAACTCAACCTGAAAAACCACAAGTCCACCATGTGAGGATAGCTTCAACATGCTAGTGAGGGGTTAACCCTATAATAAGCATGGAAGGCTCATTGTCCATCACTAAGGACAAAGGTGAGTATTACATCTACCACAAAGATAACTCAAACCTAATAGCTAAAGGTTATGGAAAAATTTGATTAAGAAGTGATCATTGAAACCACAAAATAAACATTTGAATGGGTTATATTTACCAATTAGAAGTATATACAAAAATGGTCATAGTTGACTTAAAGATTCAATTCAAAATGAGTGTTATGAAAAGAAAGTTTGAAAATCAAAAGCATAAGGCTTAGGTTTCTAATGTTGAAAACAAATCAAATGTTTGCACAAAAAGGTTTTGGTTTGGGTTAGGATGGAGAAATGAAGGAAATGGGTTAAGTTCTAAAGAGAACAAAAAGATGATGGTTATGGAATGAAAACCACACTAGGAGTTCCTCTCTTGAGATCATATAGATGATCCAAGTAAGATCCTTTGGAATAAGCAAGCACAAAGCAAAAGCAATCACACAAATCTCAAAACAAATCCTCAATAAAAGGAAACAGAATGCCAATACATGGACTTACACCCGACTCCTAACAACAAAAAGAAACAGAATGCCAATACATGGACTTATATCCGACTCCCAACCATAACAAACAAACATCAAAAGCAAACACATCAAAAGCAAACATCACAATCTATATACATACAAGAGGCTTCAAACAATGGGTGGGCTTTAATCAAGAGGGGTCATGTCAACCTCGACAAACAAGCCAAACTGTACAAGGGTAATCTGTAGCTCTTAACCACTAACATTGAGAGTTAGGGTGAAGCTGATCAAAATGGAAATGAGGATGAGACCTCATGCTCTTAACCCTGGCCGGGGTGAGCTCATGACAAAGAAAGCGTGGGGATCCAGAAAGTGAGATCCTATTCCACTTGACAGACACTGGACAAAGATCTTGGGTACATGTTCAGAAGCATCAGCACGTAGGGCGAGCATAATGAACGACTCACTGAATAACGGGGGATTGGCTATTAATCCCTTCTATCCGTCAATTGCCTCAACTCTTGGAGGTCTTATCAGATAACACATGCCTCATCTTGGAGGTCTTTGGCACAATTGTAAACAAACACAAACAGAGCCTCTGAAGGAGGACTTGCCAGCAAAATGCCTGCCAAAAAGGTGACAGGACTTCCAGACTACATGAAGTAAGAAGATAACTACCTAAGTGGTGTATCAACCATAATCCAAAGCTCAAGCAAGAGCTAAAAGAAAGCAACTAAGGTACCTGTACAAAAGCTAAACAATTAATATTTCAGTCAGAAAACCAACAGACAAACAGTGGATCTTTCACAGTTACACAACTCAATGAACAATGCTCAAGCACTCAAAGGAATTCATGAGCTCAAGCACATCAATTAGAACCTACAAAACAAACATATTTTAGAACTCAAATCATTTGCATCTCACAAAGTGAGAACAAATCAACCATCAATGCTAAATGTCCAAACCTGAAACACAAAGCACAGTTAGTTTATGCACAAAACACTAGTACAAAGACTAAGTTCAAAACCAAACCAAATGATCAAAATAGAACTCAATCTTTTAGACAATTCACATTCAAACAATCTACAAAATGTCCTCAAAAGGACCAGCATCAATTCAATAAGCAAATATCTCAAATGATCTATGCCATGCAATGATCACAAAATGTGCACAAAGTGAACTTCCAATTTAGAAAATTCAAATCAAAACAGAAATGCATGCAATGGCTTTGAAATTTTTTATGCAAGTTCCTTATGTCATGAACAATCATTATGCAAAAGATCAAATCCAGAAAAGTTCAAATGATGGATGAACAAAAATTCACAAATCCAATGTCAAAAATGTGACACAAATTGTCACATACATCTTCATGTGTCAAAAGCAATGATAGCATATGATAAAAAATCCAAACTAGTGCTAAAAAATTCACATCATGTATGATCATTAAGCATGTAAAAAATTGGATCAATTGGCTCAAAGATGAAGATTTCACAATACAATGAATGCAACATATCAATTTAGCATAGCATGGATTCAAAAATTCACACATCACAAACCAGACATCAACAATTCACAAAATTAATACCATAAAAAACTAGACATTCATACAAAACTAGGAAAAAAATTGGAGTTAAATTTGGATCATTTTTCTATTTTTTATGAATTTTCTAAGATGAACAAAATAATTGAATAACCAAAGGAAAATGGAGGGAAAACAAATATTTGAAACAAATCCAGAAAATACCCGGACCACACGATCAGGCGCGAAATGATGATCAACGGCTCAGGTATTTGAAATACTGGGGAAATTACGTTGACCTCTGGTTCATCTTCGTCAACATTCCTATTCTGAAGGATCTCAATAACTCTTTCGTCCAGCATTTCCTGAAGATCTTTGCGCACCTGGCGACAACCCAATCTGTTAACAGAGCAAATTCGACATTTATCATGATCGTGTTCATAGTGACTGTAATCACACAACAGACGATGCAACTCAACCAACGATTGTCGAATATGATTGACATATTTGACTTTGTATTTGCCAGGGCAACCCTGGACCATGTTGATAGATTTCCCATGCTCGGGCAATGGGTTCTTCTTAACATTAGGACCTACGTCCTCAAAGCACAAAATGCCACACCTCATAAGGTCTTGAACCTTGGTCTTCAATGGAAAAAAATTCTCCACGTCGTGGCCGGGAGCACCAGAGTGGTAAACACAATGCAATTCAGGCTTATACCACCACTGAGGGTTAGCAGGTACAGCTGGCGGGTCTCTCGGAGTAATCAGCTTCCTCTCTATCAAAGAGGGATATAGTTCTTCATATGTCATCGAAATCGGATCGAAAGTGACCTTTTTCCTTTCATAACTCGTGCTAGTTTGATAACTGTTGCGAGGCTGATAGGCTTGCTGTTGAGGACGATGCTGTTGCTGATATTGCTGAGGTGGTTGTTGATTATTATTATGCTGCTGATATTGTTGATTATCTCTGAAAACAGGTGCTATATGAGCCCCTTGGTGCTGGTTATCGGCAGGACGCACAGTCTTCCTCCTCACAGAGGGTCTTCTGGGTTTTACATGGGAGGTCACAACATGTGCCTCTCCATCTTTCTTCTTTGCAAACGCCCCATAACGCTTGGCAGAAGAGCCTTCTTCCTTGGTTAGCTGTCCTTCTCTAACCCCTTCTTCTAGACGCATCCCCATATTCACCATCTCGGTGAAGTCAGAAGGAGCGCTAGCAATCATCCGCTCATAATAGAATGAACTCAAGGTCTTCAAAAAGATCTTGGTCATCTCTTTCTCTTCCAGCGGAGGCACAATCTGCGCTGCCAACACTCGCCACCTCTGGGCATACTCTTTGAATGTTTCTTTGTCCTTCTGGGACATGGCCCTTAGCTGATCCCTATCGGGAGCCATATCCACATTATACTTGTTGAAAAGGTTATTGTGAGATTTCTTGATCAAGAGAAACATTTTGCAAAAAGAATGGACCAAATTGGAGCTTTGTATCAAAAGTTAGGCCATTTTGAATTTCCATGCACACCTTGTGATCAGATGACCATAACTTCTCAACCATTCATCATATGGACATGAATTAGGACTTTTTGGAAAGGGGAGACAAAGATCTACAGCTTTCATGTTCACCAAAAATCCATTTCAAATTATTTGACATTGACAAGTCAAGTTGAATGTGGACCAAAAACTTGCCAAATTTGGAAACTTTGAATTACAGGTCATTTTCCATTTTTAGTAACTTTTGCCATGACCTTTGAATCTTCAAAATGGAAGTTTAGAATGATGAATAGGCCTCATTTGAACATGATTGAGGTGTCTCAACTCATTTCCCCACCTCATAGCCCTCAGTTGACTGCACAGTTGACTTTTTGGTCCTTAGATGACCTTGAAATGTCTTGATGAACTTGAGCCTTTACCACTTGGGGAAATTGCTTCAAAATGAAACCCTAGTTCATGTAAGCTCTCTGTAATGATCATGTGGTCCTCATCTCAATAAAAATATCTCATCTCATGCACAAAGGATCTTCTTGAAGCTCTTGACCTGATGCTTGCTTGAGCTACAAACAAAAAAGTTAATGACATATTTTTGTGCTTTTGGTTAGTAAACAAAACAAGAAAAGCAATGATATAAAATTCAAGCATGCCTGGTGATCTCAGACCACTCACAAGAGATCCCTACCCAAAGGGAAAGGGAGCCAAGATGCTCAAAGATCCTTGAAGCTATGCAATGCAATGCTATGATGCCATGAGGGATCTTAGGGACAAAATTGGGGTCTTACAATATGGTGCTTTCCAATTATGAGGGTAAAGTGGGTTCCACCCTTGGTGTCATCCAGGTCGAGTTAACCGTAGGAACGGTCACAAGATCCACAATGTTTATGATTGTGGAGACGAAGGCCAACTATAATTTGTTACTTAGAAGATAATGGATACATGGGGTCGGGGCTGTGCCATCCTCAATGCACCAGCGAATCATCATATGGAGTCTAGATGGTATTATGGAGAATATAGAAGAATACCAAGGTTACTTCAAGACCCCTATCAACTATACCGACATACGCCAGTTCGACAAGCATCTGGCCAATATTGATCCATGTGATTTGACCGATTTTGCATTCACTCCAGACGATAATTCCTACTGTTCCTTATCATTGCACCCTTAGAATGGCTTTCGCTGGGACAAAGAAGTGGTGGGCGAATACGACTTTGGATACCTAGGAGCGTCTAGAATTGAACCCACGGGTTGGGGAAGCGAATTCAGTGCTGATGACTGAGTTCGAAACGCTAAAAAGGATTTAAGCTTACATAGCCAAAAACAAGCAGCAATCTGCCTTGGAGGCCGAAGTAAAAAACATGGTTGTCGAAGCCAGTAAATACATTCTTCAGATGGGTCTCGGAAAGAAATCTGATCCAATTCCACCTGATAAGGTTCAAAACAAAGATCAAGGCCAAAGGCTCGACGCTATTGTAGCGGTGTATTCGTTACCATTGGAAATATTAACTAAATCCAAGGTAAATCATACAAAGTCGAGTCGCCACCGCACTTCCATTTATCCAAAGGAATGGTTAGAAAGCGAACAAAAACCTAAAAAGTTTTACAAACAAACCTAGTAAAAGAAGGTCAGAGATCTGAAGGTGAGAAAAACAAGAAAGGGGGTTTGAATTGTTTTGGAAAATAAGCGCTTTTTCAAAATAAAGACCACACAAGGAATTTATACTGGTTCGCTTATAACACAAAGCTACTCCAGTCCACCCGGCCAAGGTGATTTCGCCTTCAACAAGGACTTAATCCACTAATCTTGAAAGATTGTTTACAACCAACGTCTAAGAGAAGGATCTCTTAGTCCTCTCAAGTATACAGACTGCGCAGAGTCACTTGAGGAAATAAAACAATAGATAAAAGACTATGTAATCTAGAGTGCTTCTAAGATAAGCAAATATTACAATAGTAAGAACAAAAGTGTTTCACATTCTAAGCAAAAGCTTTGTGAAATATTGAGAGAGAGAGAGAATGTTTCAGTGTATACTTGCGCGCCTCTCAATGTTGATTGCTGTCCTTTATATAGGAGTGAAAGGACCGTTGAAATTGATGGCAGATAATTTGTCTTGAATAGGAATTAATGCCATAACTTCTGTTGTTTCTTGCCAAAACAACTTTGTCTCCCCGAATAACTTCTTTCCAAATATAGTTCCTTTCCATTTGAATTTGAAGTTAACGTTACTCTTTCTGAATTAGGAAACCCACTATCAAAGTCTGCGTGACTCTGGGAATCTTGGAATCTTGCTGTGTTGATTCAGAGCTTTTGATATTTATCTTAAGGAGTTCTGATGATGTCTTCAGATGACGCTGAGAGCTTCTGGAATGATATACCGTTGTTCAGAGTCAGAACTTCTAGAGTGCACTTCTTCTTCAGATGCTTATGATATTCTGCTGTTTTGCTCAGAGTTAGAACTTCTTGAGCGTGTTTCTACTTCAGATGCTTCTGATCTTCTGATAATTTGTATCTGATATGATTCTGTATCTGATGACGTCATCAGATCTCTTCCTTCTTTCCTTAGAACCCTGCACACTTAGAAACTTTTCGTTAGGGTGCCATTTTTGGTTTCATCCTTTGTTATCATCAAAATCATGGAATCTGTTGTAGAACAATTTTTGTTCTTACAATCTCCCCCTTTTTGATGATGACAAAACAAACTTAAATAGCAGATGAAACAGGAAATATCAGATCAGGAGCTCCCCCTAAGATGAGCTCGGGAGTTCAGAAGTTCTTACCAGAGCTTCCAAGCAATGAAGTTTCGATACTATCTGCAATTTCTTAAGTCCAATGTTAGATGAATTTATTTTTAAGAAAAAGTATGTTGCAGAGTGCTTAAGGTATTAGGCAATATTTCATCAGAGCTATATTTGATTTCTCCCCCTTTTTGTCAGAATCAAAAAGACTTAAACAAAATAATCAAAAAGGATATTATATTCAGATAGAAGAGCAACAGAGACAATGGCAAGAAAAACAAATAAACATCAGAAACAAGGAAAGCAAAGCAACAAGTAAAAGATCCTAAGTGCCTAAGGGTTGGGAGGAGGAGGCATCCTCTGAAGCAGTTGAGCTAGCATGTTCTGAATGTTGTCGTTGACGGTATCCTGTTTGTCCATTCTGGCTCTGAGTTCCTTCTGGTCTTTCTTAAGTTCTTCAAGTGTCTGGAGAACCATAGGGACAACAGAGGAGGACTCCCCCTGAGTCAGAGCACTCTGTGCTTCAGCAGCGGCCTTCGCTTCAGCTTCAGCAGCAGCTTGTGCTTCAGCTTCAGCAGCAGCATCGACCAGAGCTTTGGCTTCAGCTTCCTTTGCCCTTTGGATTTCTGCTTGTCGAGCTCTTTCTTCTTCTTGTCTTCTTGCTTCTTCTTCAGCTTCTCTGGCAAGTTTTTCCTGTAGTCTTGCCTCAGCATCTCTGATGAAGTCGTTTCTGACTTGCTCAGAGATGTGCTTCAGTTTGAAGGCTTCAGAAGTCATCCAACCAATGACTCTGTTCCAGTGTGTCCTTACAGAGTCAGGATCATCACTGATGCCAGAGTTAATGGTCAGAGACTTGACCTTCTATACTGAAGCCCCTGCGAACAACATTATGGCTTCCTCAAGGGTAGGTATGGAATGTTCAGGTTCAGGTTCAGATGTTTGGGGTGGAGATTTTGGAGGGCTTAAGTTTAGTGTTTGAGGCTCAGGTTCAGGTTCAGATGTTTGGGGTGGAGATTTTGGAGGGCTTAAGTTTAGTGTTTGAGGCTCAGGTTCAGGTTCAGGTTCAGATGTTTGGGGTGGAGATTTTGGAGGGCTTAAGTTTAGTGTTTGAGGCTCAGGTTCAGGTTCAGGTTCAGCGGAAGTGTTTGGAGGGATAGTTTCAGAGGTATGAAGGTCAGAGGGCTGGAGTTCAGATGGAATGAGGGTTGGTTGTTCTGTGGATGGTGAAGTTACTTCAGGTGGAGGTTGTGTTGGTTGTTGAGTGTTTTGGTTTAGAGAATAAAGGTGGGCTAGAGTGGGAGAAGCAGGATCAGAAGGTTCTGGGTCAGAGGAGAGGATAAGGTAAGGGGGTGATTCTGGGTTTGAAGATGAAGAGGTGGTTTGATTGAGTTCTTCAGCTTCGGATAGAGGTAGTGATGTATGGGCAAGATTAAATTTAGGTTGAGGTTGTGAGGTTCTGGTTGTAGAAGGTGGGGTTTCAGAGGTGGTGTAGATAGGTGCTGGGAGAGGATTAGAGGAAGCCACAGGAGGTTCAGAGGGAATAGAGGGAGCAGACTTACCAGTAGATACTTGCAGAGGCGCTGGAGATCTTGTTTCAGAAGTTTCTCCTAGCCTTGCTTTCTCTGCCTTTGAAGACTTCTTTCCAGAGGGACCTCTTTTGAACTTGACGAAGTCTTCTTCTGAATCTAGACAATCGTCCAGTCTGAAGTCAGAGATGTCAACTCCTTCATCCTTCAGACGCTGCATATAGTGAAGGATTGCTTCTCTGGGTTCATTCTTGTAGAACCTTGCAAAACCATGTGGCAGCTTCCTCTGATCTTTCAAGGCGTCCCAGGAGGTGTCCAGCGTGGGTTTGAATTGAATCTTCTTCAGAGTTCCCATGCTCTTCAGATTTCTGGAGTTCAGAGGCCTTCCAGTATCTATCACCAGATCTTCCATAAGCTTGTTCTTCTCCAGATGATCTACAAGCCCATTTTCGATGAAAACATCAGACAGAAGTCTTCCCAGAGGGATGTAGGTTCTGGGTTTCATGTTGTTTCTGGTCTCCCGTACAGAGTCTCTGAGATACCTGAAGAGTAGTGCTGGGAGGCAGAGCTTCAAACCCTTGTGAATGCAATACAGAATACACTTCTGATCTGTATTGATGTAGTCAGAGGAGTTTGATGCTGGGCGGTGATGAATGGTTCCCAAAATGATCTTGAGCCATACTCTGAGGTTCTGATGAAGTTCTTTGTTCTTTGATGGATTGCCTTCAGTGTTGAGTTTGAATATGGTGGGATTGATTACCTGAGCAATGTACCTTGATCTGGGGTTGATGTCGTAGATCCTTCTTCCTCCAGTTTTCTCCATGTTCAGTAATGAAGCAATTGATTTTTCAGTGATCACTATCTTGACCCCCAACACGTAGGAGACGATGAAATGATCATCAGCGTCAGCAAATCTCTAGAATTCCTTGATGAGATTTGGGTAAACAGGGCCATAGAGCCTTTGGAAGTAGTTTTCCCAACCTTGTTGACGGAGTTCTTCAGTAAGATCTACTCCGTTTCTCTTCATGTTGTTGAAGTCTACCAGTGATTCACATAAAACTTCCAGTCCCTCAAAGGGAGTTGCCAGGTTGATATGAGGCTCGCGATCAAGAACATGAGGTTCCTTGTACACTGGAGTAATGGATACGCCTGTAACTGTTGGAGTGGAAGTGTTTGTGCTTTGGGCTGTGGTGCTTGATTCCATTTGCTGAGAAAAGTTAAAAACTTGTTGTTGTTGAGCATCCATTGTTGATGAAGATGAGTTGAAGATAAACTGCTTGCAGAAATGCTTCAGAGAATAGGTTTGAGAGTGAGTGAGAGTGAAAAGTGTGTGAAGTGTGAGAGGAGTGTTTAAATACCCTAAACAAAACACATGCAAAACGACACACAATTCAACGTTAGCACGAAAACCAAGTTAGCACGCTTGGGGGAAAAATGATTATGGCTCATTAATGAATGTCTAATCCCAATAGTATGCACACTGCTCGAGGAGATCTCAAACGTCTGGCCTTTGAATTTCTCATGGACAGCTGTCTAGAAGATCCAAGGTTAGACGCTAAGTGCTCCACGTGGTTTGATGTATCTGATCTTCAGGAATACCAAAGGATTGGTTCCTGGAGATTTCTAACTCAGATATCTTCTTAACTTGGTAGAAGTATCAGAGTCAGAGACAGAAGCTCATTTGTTTATGTCAGAGTCTCATTTTACATCTTCAGAGGCACAATTTATTCAGGGCAATTTTGAATGTTCAGATTTTCTAAGATAAAGAGAAATCTATCTTCAGCTAAAGGCTTAGTAAATATATCTGCCCATTGATGATCTGTATCAATGAACTTCAATGTTACTATCCCTTTCTGAACATAGTCTCTGATAAAATGATGTTTTATTTCAATGTGCTTAGCTCTGGAGTGTAGAATGGGATTCTTACTTAGACAAATGGCAGCAGTGTTGTCACAGAATATATGAATGTTACTCTCGAAGATTTGCAGATCTTCTAACTGATTCTTCATCCAGAGCATCTGAGATGTGCATAATGATGCTGAGATGTATTCTGCTTCTGCAGTAGATAGAGCGATAGTTGACTGTCTCTTGCTGGCCCAGGATATCAGATTGTTTCCTAGGAGCTGGCAATTTCCAGATGTGCTTTTTCATTCTAGTCTATCTCCTACATAATCTGCATCACAGTAACCCGAAAGTCTATACTCTGATGTTTTCTCATACATCAGGCCCAGGTTAGGAGTTCCTTTCAGATATTTGAGAATTCTCTTAACTGCTGTTAAGTGAGTTTCTCTAGGATCTGATTGGAATCTGGCACAGAGACAGACACTAAAGAGAATATCAGGTCGAGTAGCAGTTAGATAGAGAAGAGAGCCTATCATACCTCGATAGAGCTTCTGACAAACCTTTTTGCTTACTTCTTCCTTTTCAAGAATGCATGTTGGATGCATGGGAGTTTTTGCAGAGTTGCAGTCAGCCATGTCAAATTTCTTCAGAACATCTTTAATGTATTTGCTTTCATGAACGTACGTGACTTCTGAAGTTTGATTAATTTGAATTCCCAGAAAGAACTTTAGTTCTTGCATTAAGCTCATTTCAAATTCTGCCTGCATTAACTCAGAGAATTCTTGACAAACAGAGGCGTTAGCTGAACCAAAAATAATATCATCAACGTATATCTGGCATATCATGAGATCATTGTTAAGGTTCTTGTAGAAGAGTGTGGAGTCAACTTTTCCTCTGATAAAATTGTGTTCCAGAAGAAAATTACTTAAACGTTCATACCAAGCTCCGGGAGCTTGTTTAAGTCCATATAAAGATTTTTTAAGTTTAAAAACATGTTCTGGAAAGTTTGGATTTTCAAAACCTTGAGGTTGGTTGACATACACTTCTTCTGATATATAACCATTAAGGAATGCGCTCTTGACATCCATTTGATATAATTTGATAGAGTGGTTTATAGCAAAAGAGACAAGAAGATGAATAGATTCTAACCTTGCGACTGGAGCAAAGGTTTCATTGTAGTCAATACCTTCTTGTTGACTGTAACCTTGAGCTACCAGTCGAGCTTTGTTTCTGACGACTTTTCCTTTCTCATTCAGCTTGTTTCTGAATACCCATCTGGTTCCAATAACGTGAGTGCCTCTGGGCTTTGGAACAAGATCCCAGACATCATTCTTTGTGAATTGATCTAATTCTTCTTGCATGGCTGAAACCCAGTCGTTATCTTGAAGTGCTTCATCACAAGATGTAGGCTCGATCAGAGACACTAGTCCCAGAGGAGTATCTTCAGAGGTCCTGAAGGTAGATCTGGTTCTGACAGGTTCGTCCTTGTTGCCCAGAATCAAATCTTCAAATACGTTGATACGACTTTTAACTTTCTTTGGGATTTCTGGGGATTTAATTTCGTCAGTGTTCTGAGTGACAGTTGCTTCTGGAGCTTTATCAGATCCTGCAAGAGTGATTTCTAAATCTGCAAAATTTTCAACTAGCTTTGACTTTTCAGGGTCAAGCTTATCATCAAATCTGACATGAATTGATTCTTCCACAATTTTGGTTTCTGTGTTGTATACTCTGTAGCCTTTAGAGCGTTCTGAGTATCCTAACATAATACCTTTCTGTGCTTTGGAATCAAACTTGTTCAGATGTTCTTTAGTGTTTAAAATAAAGCAAGAACATCCAAATGGATGAAAATATGAAATGTTTGGTTTCCTTCCTTTACACAGTTCATAGGGAGTCTTATCCAGAATAGGTCTTATGGAGATTCTATTCTGAATGTAACACGCTGTATTTACAGCTTCGGCCCAAAAGTGCTTTGCCATATTAGTTTCATTGATCATAGTTCTGGCCATCTCTTGGAGTGTCCTATTCTTCCTCTCTACAACTCCATTTTGTTGTGGAGTTCTAGGGCAGGAGAAATCATGGGATATTCGATTAGAGTCAAATAATTCCTCAAAGGATTTATTTTCAAATTCCCCACCATGATCACTTCTGACTCTGATAATCTTAGAGTCAAATTCTTTTTGCACTTTGGAGCAGAAACTGGTGAATACAGAGTGAGACTCACTCTTGTGCTTTAGGAATTTCACCCATGTCCAGCGACTGTAATCATCAACAATGACTAGTCCATACTTCTTTCCATTGACTAATGCTGTTTTCACAGGACCAAATAAGTCAATGTGGAGAAGTTCAAGAGGCTTAGAGGTAGAAACAACATTTTTCTTTTTGAAAAACGTTTTTGAAAATTTTCCTTTCTGACATGCCTCACATAGAGCATCTGAAGAGAACTTCAGTTTAGGTAGGCCTCTGACTAACTCGAGTTTATTTAGCTGAGAAAGTTTCCTCATGCTAATGTGGCCCAAGCGTCTATGCCACACCCATTGCTCTTCGTGAACAGACATCAGACATTTAACATTTTGTTCTTTTAAATCAGAAAGATTGATTTTATAAATGTCGTTTTTCCTCTTGCCTGTGAATAGGACTGAACCATTGTTTTGATTTATGGCTTTACATGTTTTTTGATTAAAGATCACGTCATAGCCGTTATCACTTAATTGACTTATGGATAACAAATTATGCATTAATCCTTCTACGTAAAGAACATCAGATATAGAGGGAAGAGTACCATTACCAATAGTTCCGGAGCCCCTGATCCTTCCTTTCTGATCTCCTCCGAAGCCTACGAATCCAGCGTCTTTAAGTTCCAGGCTTTGGAACATAGACTTTCTTCCCGTCATGTGTCGCGAGCATCCAGAGTCCAGGTACCATGACTGGTGTCTGAACTTTGCTGCATAGGATATCTGCAACATAAACAATCTTATCTTTTGGTACCCAGAGTCTCTTGGGTCCTTTCTGATTAGTTTTCCCAGAGTTTCTTATAACTTTGGGTTTTCTAGCATTTTCAAATTTTTGTTCTTGTGTGTGCGTATAGTGATATGAAAATGGAGATTTAAGTTGATCACCAGTAGAAGTTTTATCTTCCTTAGGATCATACCCAATTCCCTTTTTATTGTTCTGACTGACTCCATAAATCATGGATGCCATAACACTCCTTCCTATCCCATTTTTCAGAAATTCTTGAAAGGCTTCTTCGTATTTATAAATTATTGTATTTGAAGTTTGTGGTGCTTGAGACAAGGCTTCTTCCAATTCTAAACATTTTCTTTTTGCTCCATCTCTTTCTAATGTTAAAGATCTGATTTTATCTTCTCGTGCTAGAATTGTCATCTCAAGTTTGCCACATTCTTCAAATTTTGCTTCAAGACAGCCTTTTATATTTTTAAACTTTTGTTTTAATTTCTGATATGAGCTAAGAGTTTCTGACAAGCATGATTCTAGATCAGATCAAGAGAGTTCAGAAAATACCTCTTCAGATTCTTCGTCTGAGCTGCTTCTGGATGTGGTAGCCATAAATGCCACATTGGCCTGTTCATCAGAGTCGGATTCTGATGAACCAAATTCACTATCATCCCAGGTAGCCATTAGTCCTTTCTTTGTCCTGAAGGTATTTTTCTTGAAACTTTCTTTTCTGGGATTGTCTTTCTTTAGCTTGGGGCATTCATTCCTGTAGTGACCTGTTTCTTTACATTCATAACAAGTAATATCTTTGTTAGTTTTACCTTTTGAGGTAGATTCTGATCGATCCCCTCTGGGTCTTGGTCTTCTGAAGTTGTTGTTCCTCTTTTTCCAGAGTTGTTTAACTCTTCTGGTCAGGAGGGACAATTCTTCTTCATCATCAGAATCTTCTGGTTCAGAGTCATCAGCATCTTCAGTTTCTGCCTGGAAAGCTTTGGTTCTGTCAGATTTGCGTCTTTCAGATATGGACTTTAATGCTACAGACTTGTTCTTTTTCTGAGGCTCATCTTCCTCTAGTTCTATCTCATGGCTTCTGAGGGAACTGACAAGCTCTTCAAGACTGATATTGTTCAGATCCTTTGACAGCTTCAGGGCAGTGACCATGGGTCTCCACTTCTTTGGCAAACTTCTGACTATCTTTTTGACGTGGTCTGCAGTTGTGTATCCTTTGTCTAGAACCTTGAGACCTGCAATAAGAGTTTGGAATCTAGAGAACATTACCTCTATGACTTCGTCATCTTCCATTTTGAAAGCTTCATATTTCTGGATAAGCGCCAGAGCCTTTGTCTCTTTGACTTGGGAGTTTCCTTCATGAGTCATCTTCAGAGAGTCAAGTATGTCTTTGGCTGTTTCTCTATTGGTGATCTTTTCATACTCGTTGTAAGATATAGCATTTAGAAGTATGGTTCTGGCCTTGTGGTGATTTTTGAAGACACGCTTCTGATCTTCTGACATCTTACTTCTGGGAACTTCAACTCCATTTTCTGAGACTGGAGGTGTGTATCCATCTGTGACAATGTCCCAGAGGTCAGCATCATAACCCAGAAAGAAACTTTCAATTATATCTTTCCAGTAGTCGAATTTCTCTCCATCAAAAACAGGAGGCTTAGCATTGTAACTGTCTCTTTCATTTGTGTGGGCCATAGTTTTTCTCGTTCTGGATCTCTCTACACTGTTAAGTGTTTGATTAGAAAATCAATAACAGAGCCGAAGCTCTGATACCAATTGAAGGTGAGAAAAACAAGAAAGGGGGTTTGAATTGTTTTGGAAAATAAGCGCTTTTTCAAAATAAAGACCACACAACGAATTTATACTGGTTCGCTTATAACACAAAGCTACTCCAGTCCACCCGGCCAAGGTGATTTCGCCTTCAACAAGGACTTAATCCACTAATCTTGAAAGATTGTTTACAACCAACGTCTAAGAGAAGGATCTCTTAGTCCTCTCAAGTATACAGACTGCGCAGAGTCACTTGTGGAAATAAAACAATAGATAAAAGACTATGTAATCTAGAGTGCTTCTAAGATAAGCAAATATTACAATAGTAAGAACAAAAGTGTTTCACGTTCTAAGCAAAAGCTTTGTGAAATATTGAGAGAGAGAGAGAGAATGTTTCAGTGTATACTTGCGCGCCTCTCAATGTTGATTGCTGTCCTTTATATAGGAGTGAAGGGACCGTTGAAATTGATGGCAGATAATTTGTCTTGAATAGGAATTAATGCCATAACTTCTGTTGTTTCTTGCCAAAACAACTTTGTCTCCCCGAATAACTTCTTTCCAAATATAGTTCCTTTCCATTTGAATTTGAAGTTAACGTTACTCTTTCTGAATTAGGAAACCCACTATCAAAGTCTGCGTGACTCTGGGAATCTTGGAATCTTGCTGTGTTGATTCAGAGCTTCTGATATTTATCTTAAGGAGTTCTGATGATGTCTTCAGATGACGCTGAGAGCTTCTGGAATGATATACCGTTGTTCAGAGTCAGAACTTCTAGAGTGCACTTCTTCTTCAGATGCTTCTGATATTCTGCTGTTTTGCTCAGAGTTAGAACTTCTTGAGCGTGTTTCTACTTCAGATGCTTCTGATCTTCTGATAATTTGTATCTGATATGATTCTGTATTTGATGACGTCATCAGATCTCTTCCTTCTTTCCTTAGAACCCTGCACACTTAGAAACTTTTCGTTAGGGTGCCATTTTTGGTTTCATCCTTTGTTATCATCAAAATCATGGAATCTGTTGTAGAACAATTTTTGTTCTTACAAGATCTGGGTAAGGGGGTTGGTTATGCAATGGGAAGGTGTTAGGCACCCACGACATCCTAGGTACTCCTAGGGAGCCCTTTTCACGCTTGTTGCAAAAGGTTATTGTTTATGAAATTTATTTTGTGCAAACATGATTGAAGAGATGAGAAAAGAATATACAAGTTTATTTACATTTTGTGTTTGGATGGATAAACTCATTGCCTACGTACCCTCTCATGAAAGATAATGATCAAAACCCCGTAGTTCGGGTAAAAGATTTCAAAACAAGTGAGTGGATTGATTTTAAACAAAAGCCTTAAGGTCTTTCGTTATCAAAGGGAGAAAACTCGACCTAAACCAACAATCCACCATGTGAGGAAGGCTTCGACATACTAGTGAGGGGTTAACCCTATAATAAGTATGGAAGGCTTACAATCCAACCACTAAGGATGCAGTGAGATTTACATCAACCACTGAGATAACTCAAACCTATGGCTATTGCATGAAAAATTTGATTAAGAAGTGGACATATGGACCACAAAAGCAATTGGAAGTGAGTTGAATTTACCAATTAGAAGTATGTACAAAGATGGTCAAAGTTGACTTAAAGATTCAATTCAAAATGATTATTATGAAAAGAAAGTTTGAAAATCAGAGGCATAAGGCCTAGGTTTCTAATGTTGAAAACAAGTGAAAATGTTTGCACAAAAGTTTTGGTTTAGGGTTAAAGATGGAGGAAGGTTGACAAAAGGTGAGGGTTAAGGGATGCAACCACAAATAGGAGTTCCTTTCTCGAGATCATAGAGATGATCCAAGTAAGTTCCTTTGGAATAAGCACAAGGCAAAAGCAAATGTCTCATAAGAGATCCACAAAAGCAGGAAACAAAATGCCAATAGATGGACTTACATCCAACTCCGACCACAAAAAGGAAACATAATGCCAATAGATGGACTTAAATCCGACTCCTGAAAAGCAAAACGGAAACAGAATGCCAATATATGGACTTAAATCCAACTCCTTAAAACAAACAGGAAACAGAATGCCAATAGATGGACTTATATCTAACTCCTCAAAACAAACAAATGAGCAAAAGCAAACACATGCAAAGCAATCAAGCAAACAATGCATCACACACTATATACAAACAAGAGGCTCAATCAAATAGGTGGGCTTTAGTCAAGAGGGGTCATATCAACCTCGACAAACAAGCCAAACTGTAATGGTAAGCTGTGAGCTCTTAACCACTAACATTGATAGTTAGGGTGAAGCTGATCAAATATGGAAATGAGGATGAGACCTCATGCTCTTAACCCTGGCCTGGGTGAGCTTATGACAAAGAAAGCGTGAGGATCCAGAATGTGGGATCCTATTCCACTTGACAGACTCTAAACAAGATCTTGGTTACTTGTTCAAGAGCATCAGCACGTAGTGCGAGCATAGTGAACGACTCACTGAATAACAGGGGATTGATTGCTAATCGCTTCTATTTGTCAATTGCCTCTTCACTTAGGAGGACTTATCAAGTAACATGCCTCACTTGGAGGTCTTTGGCACAAATGTAAACAATCACAAACAGAACCTCATAAGGAGGACTTCAGCCAAAATGCCTGCCAAAAAGGTGACAAGACTTCCAAATTACATGGAGTAAGAGAGTAGCTACCTAAGTGGTGTATCAACCATAATCCAAAGCTCAAGCAAGAGCTAAAAGCAAGCAACTAATGTACCTATACAAAAGCTAATCAGTTAGTATTTCAGACAACCAATCAGAAAATAGACAGTGAAACCAATCAACTGTACACAATTCAAATGAGCAATGGTCAAGCAATCAAATGAAGTAATGAGCTCAATTAGAACCTACAAAACAACAAGAGTTAGTACTCAAAGGTATTTGTATCTCACAAAGTGAGATCAAACCAACCATCAATGCTAAATGTCCAAACCTGAAATACAAAGCACAATTAGTTTATGTACAAAACACTAGTACAAAGACTAGGTTCAAAACCAAACCAAATGATCAAAACAGAAGTCAATCTTTTGCACAAAGCAAGTTCAAACAATTAAGAAAATGTCCTCAAAAGGACCAACATCAATTCACAAGGCAAGTAGCTCAAATGATCAATGTAAAGCAAAGGCAAGCAAAGGTGCACAAAATGGACATCGAAGTTAGAAAATCCAAATCAAAACAGAAATGCATCCAATGGTTATGAAATGTTTTATACAAGTTACTCATGTTATGAACAAACATCATGCAAAAAATCAAATCCAGAAGAGCTCAAATGATAGGTAAACAAAAATGCACAAATGCAAGGCAAAAGATGTGACACCAATTGTCACACTACATCTTCATGTGTCCAAAACAGTGATAGCATATGATAAAAATTCCAAACCAAAGCTCAAAAATCAAATCACATGTGAAGATCAAGCACACAAAAATTCAGATCTATTGGATTAAAGATGAGCATTTCACAAAGCAATGAATGTAGCATATCAATTTGGCATAAGGTTCAATAAAAAATTCCAAAATAAAAATCCAGAACAAAACAATTCATGAAGTAAATGCTATAAAAAACTAGAGATTAAAACAAGAATGTGAAAAAAAATTGGACTCAATTTGGACATTTCTTCAATTTTTTATGAATTTTTTAACGATGAGCAAAATATTTGAAATGACAAAATGAAATAAGGAGGGAAAATAGTATTCAAATTAAATCAGGATTAATCAAGGCTGTTGGATGAAGCGCGAAACAGCAATCAATGGTCCATATTTGAACATCCAAAATGCATAGCTTCATTAACACAGTCAGCGTGCACGTCACCAGTCAAAATACACACAAGCATGGTCAAAACAATTACAGCCAATGGAACGCACATGTAAGCAGCATAATCAACATCCACATCATCTAAATGAAACGAATCGTTTCATTAAGTCCAGTCATGCACACATCACCGGTCAAAGCAACACATAAGCACAGTCAAACACGCACAAGCCAATTAAACAGACACGCAAGACGAAACGTGGATCACACATGGCAGAAACCCTAGGACAGTTGCAGACGGCGAAGCAACTGTCTTCTCCGGCCGTCCAGGCGGCGGAGATCCAAAAAAATTTCCAGAATTGGACAAAAGCTATACCATTCGAAAGATCCTTCAACGTATAATCCAAATCCATGATCAAATCATCTTAAATCATGCTAGGTTTTACAAATCGATCAAAAACATTTTCAAGATCCAAACTGAATGTTCATCATACAGCTTCAATATTCATCTATTTTCAAAATTAAACATATCAACATGCTCAACAATGCAAGATCTACACAATCATGTACATGAAACAGCAAAATATGAGGATCGAATTTTCACCTACTTGAAATGGCAGTGGTTGAAATCGTGTCCTCAGGCTTCCAAACTCTCCAGAACTGTTCCTATGCTTATGACTTGAAGCTTTGTGCAAGAATTAACAGTTGGAAACACCTAGTTCAGCTCAATTTCAAGCTTCCATTAACATGTTCATGTGCTCGATCTGCTTGATTCTGGACAGAATTCTTCAAACCAGTGGTTGAATCTTGCTCAGTGATACTCCATGATCATGATTATGCAAAGAAATTTGAGGTTTATGTGAAGAAAATTAAAAATCAAAGTGAGAGAGTTTTGGAGGGAAATGGAAATTTTGATCTGAATTTTGTTCTCTCCTTTGCAAATGGTTAGGGTTTTGCTTTTATATGACCTCTTAATCATGCTGAAATCTCAATTAAGCTTTGGCTAATCATGATTAGAGAGATATGAGGTGAATTGCAAAATTTCCAAATGCACCTAGCATGGCCATGTAGCACGTGAACAGTACCATGCTGAGCTTCAATTTCACTTAAAATCATCCCATAAACATGATGGAATTGGTATTTGGCTTGCATGATCAACCAAATTTGAATTATCAAAATTCCCTCCAAAATGCACATGTATGAACAAGTAGTCATATGAGCTTCTTCCATGCATGGCAATGATTCATTTGAAATGTATTGGTCATGAGAAGCATTTTGCAAAAAGAGTAAACCAATTTGGAGTTTTGAATCAAAAGTTATGCCATGTTGAACTTCCATGCATACTTTATGATCATTTGGCCATAACTTCTCAACCATTCATCAGATAATCATGAACTAGGACTTTTTGGAAATTGGAGAGAAATACCTTCAAATTTCGTGTTCACTAAAAATCCATTTGAAGCTTATTTGATGTTGAAAAGTCAAGCTGAATATGGACAAAAAATTTGCCATTTTTGGAAACTTGAAATTACAAGTCACTTTCCATTTTTGGAAACTTTTGCCATGACTTCAAAATCTTCAAGATATATGTTTAACATGATGAATAGGCATTGTTTGAACATGATTAGGATGTTTCAAATCATTTCCCCCACCTCAAAGCCCTCAGTTGACTGCACAGTTGGTCATTTGGTCTTCAGATGTCTTGGAATGCCTTGATGAACTTGAGCCTTTACCACTTGGGGAAATTGCTTCAAAATATAACCTTAGCTCATGTAAGCTCAATATGATGATCATGTGGTCCTTATACCAAGGAAAATATCTCAGCTCTTGCACTAAGGATGCTCTTGAAGTGCTTGACATGTGCTTGCTTGATGCTACAAAACAAAAAGGTTAATGACATATTTTTGTGCTTTTGGTTAGTGATAAAACAAGAAAAACAATGATATACAATGCAAGCATGCCTGGTGATCTCAAACCATTCACAAGAGATCCCAACCCAAAGGGAAAGGAAGCCAAGATGCTCAAAGATCCTTGAGGCTATGCAATGCAATGATATGATGTCATGAGGGATCTTAGGGACAAAAATTGGGGTCTTACAGCTATCTATGATGATGAGCCTTTGGGTTTCGAGAAGGATCCGCTAGCAACAAATGTTAAAATGCTGGCTCAAGATCCACTTGAGGAAATAGACTTCAGAGGGGAATTAATAAAAATGCCAACTTACATTAGCGTCAATATCATCCCTCAACTTAAAATCGAAGTAGTCCAGTTGTTGAAGGAGTTCAAAGACTGTTTCGCATGGGACTATGACGAGATGCCTGGTTTGAGCAAATATTTAGTCAAATTGAAGCTGCCAATCAAGCATGGAAAGAAGCCTATCAAGCAGAACCCAAGGCGATTTGCACCTACAATACTCTAGAAGATCAAAGAGGAGGTCAAAAGGCTTCTTCGCTGTAACTTCATTCGTACAATCAGGTATGTCGAATGGTTAGCTAATATTATGCCTGTTATTAGAAAGAATGGTACTTTGAGGGTTTTCATAGAATTTAGAGATTTAAATACTGCAACCCCAAAGGATGAATATTCAATGTCGGTGGCAGAAATGCTAGTCGATTCCACTTCATGCCATGAGTATCTTAGCATGCTCGATGGATATTCTAGATATAATCAAATATTTATTGCGGAAGAGGATGTCCCAAAAACAACATTTCGATGCCCTGGAGCCTTAGGCACCTATGAATGGGTGGTAATGCCTTTTGGTTTGAAAAATGCTGGGGCAACATACCAGAGTGCAATGAATTCGATCTTCCATGATTTCATAGAGACTTTTATGCAAATTTACATAGATGATATTGTCATTAAGTCTGTTTCAGGGAAGATCCCTATAGACCCTCTTCGACGGTCCTTCAAAAGGATGAGAAGACATGGTCTGAAAATGAATCCTCTCAAATACGCTTTTTGTGTGCAGGCAGGGGGTTTCTTAGGCTTTGTGGTCCACAAAAAGGGAATTAAAATAAACCAAAATAAGACCAAGGTTATAATGGAGGCGAAAGCACCGTCAACAAAGAAAGAATTGCAGTCACTACTGGGCAAGATCAATTTCCTAAGGAGATTCATCTCAAACCTTAGTGGGAAGACGCAAGCTTTGTTGCCATTACTTCGATTAAACAATGAAGGATTCGAATAGGGCAGGCTCAATAAGAAGCATTCGATAAAATTAAAGAATACTTGTGTCATCCACCAATCCTAACACCGTCTTGCAGAAATAGGAGTATGAGATTGTATCTATCTGCATCTGACAAGAATTTAGGGAGCATGTTGGCTCAAGAGGATGATAATGGCATTGAAAGAGCCATCTACTACCTTAGCAGGGTCTTAAATGATGTAGAAACTAGGTATGTCATAGTTGAAAAATTATGTTTATGCTTGTATTTCTCTTGTACAAAGTTGAAACATTATATGAAACCTGTTGATTTTTATGTTTCATCTCATTTCGACATCATTAAACATATGTTGTCCAAACCAATTTTGCACAGTCGAATTGGAAAATGGGTGTAAGACCCCAATTTTGACCCTAAGATCCCTCGTGCTATATCATCATATGCATTGGCTTTGGGATCACACCTTGGCATCCTCCTTACCCCTCATTCATTGGGTTTGCATTGGGAGAGATCACCAAGCACTTTTTATTATATTATACTTTCTTTTTCATTATTTACTAACCAAAATGCCAAAAATATGTCTATGTATAGCTTTGTTTCTTTTGTAGGTAGTGTGTGCATCCACCAATGCCTCATCAAGCTCATAATTAGGGTTTGATACCCTCAATGCAAGGAGATCAGTCAAGGAATGGTTCATATTGGTTCTAGACATCATATATGGATCCCGATGATATTTATTTATCATTTTGATCAATAAATCATCAAGAGTTTGAAGCTTATTTGCCTTGGAAGCCCTAATTTATCTGGGTATCTTGTTTGACTTCCTCAGAAAGCTTCTTCGGCAATTGATCAAATATTTCAAGGGATACTTCATATTATATCATCGTATATATATATGATTCTCCATGAGTCCAAAAGATCAATAAAACTTCAAGTTTGCAAGATTGTTCAAGGTGGTTGACTAGAGAAAGTCAACTGGTCAAAACTGGGGTTCCCTAGACCCCATCTCCTACAATTTTTGTCATATGAAAATGATTCCAAGATAAAAGTTTATCCTTATGACACTCCAAACTACTTTCATGTTGAGGTCAAGATCTAGTTTTTCTTGGTAAGTCATTTTGTATGGTTAAAGAGTTTAGGTCATTTTTTTTCTGTGCCCTAGTTAGGAGGTCAACTTCCAAGGACCATAACTTGCTCAATTTTTATGAGATGAAATCCATCCAAGTTTCATGATCAATTTCAATATGTTCTATCAAACTTTTATTCTTTGAGAAACTTCAAATTAAACTTGCAAAGGCATGTTCCAAGAGGAAACATTATAGGTCATTTTGGGCCATTACTATTGAACAAGCAATTTTCCTCAACTTCTAAAATGCATAACTTATTCATGCCAAATCCAAATGAGGTCAACTTTGTGACTAAATTGAAGAGTATTGAAATATCTACAACTTTTATGAAGGAATGTTTTCCATTTTAAGCTCATAGAAAACGTTATTCAAGGTGGAAGAAGTGAACATTTGACTTGGGACTTAGAAAAATTTCAATTATGTTTGATTTCCCAAACTTCCACCTCAAAATTCATCATGACCCAAGCTTCAAATGGAAAGGTGTTCAACATGAAAGTTGTCCCCCTTGATCCCATATTCCCCAAAATTCCAAAATGACTTCATTTGGACAAGGTTTGAATGACTTGCGCATGGTTACTCTCCATGGTTCCATTTGGATGAATCTCATGACCACTTCTCAATTTCAAATGCACGGCTTCATGTTACACTTTCAGCATCACTCATGGTCATCTTTGGACCTTTTGAAAGCATTTCATGGGCATATCACACACCCATGCAAGCATGCACATGAGAATTGCTATTTTTGGCATTTGAATGGAAGTGTGTGGAAATCAATTGCCAAGCCTATAAATACATTGCCTTATGCTCAAAATTATGGAGACCTTGCCCAAGCTTTGCTCCTGCAACCTTCCCATCACCATTAGAGGATAAACTTGAAGGTTTTCAATTTCACTTCTTTTTGAAGTTGAAACTCCAAGAATCCAAGCCATTTGAGCTCTCAATTCACCTCCTGTAATCAAGTGGAAGCAAGCCCAAGCAAACTGAGATCCAGATCGAGCTTCATCACTGCAAGTAGAAGGTGAAACTTTCAAAACTTTCTCTCTTAGATTGTCTCTTAATTCTTCACCATTCTCTTTAATTTTTGGTTGGCTGAAGTCCTACCAATGTAGACAACAAGATTGAGCTGCCAGATTCGTGTATCTTTCAATATACTTGGAATTGGAAGAAATGGAGGCCAGATTCGTGCTCCTGAGCATTTTCCTTCAAAAACATGTACTCACTTTTCATTTTTCATTTGGTTGAGGGTGAACCAGTCCCGTGAGGTCCAACGGAGAAGATGGCCAGAGCTAGGGCTCCGGTGATGTGTTGGCCTGACCTGGACCATCTGATCTCACATCCATGTTTTAATCCTGGCCCTTATTTTGTTTGACTCATGTTACTACGCGTTTGACTCAGGTGTTTGGTGAACTCTAGCGCGTGGCCATCAGGTCTTCCACCTTAATTAATGAGAGAGATCGGATGACCCTGGTTTTTTTTAATTTCTTTTTATTTTCTGATTTTTCATTTAATCCCTTTATTTTGTTTAATTCATATTAATTTCGTTTTTAATCCAAAAAATATGGGACTTTAACCAAAAATCTTCAAATATTTTTCTCTTCCATATTCTGAATTAAAATGATTTTTCGGATTAATTTTGGTATTTTTCATGAATTAAATGTTTTTGTGCATATTTTTAATTGTTTAAAAAATACTTCTGACTTTTTAAAAATTGTGAAATTTTTTGTCTAAGGTCATTTGACCCTATTTGACCTAGGATAAATCCCTTGGCCATTTATTTGGTGTTTTGAAGGGATTTAAGGTTTTGACCAAATTAAAATGAATTTTTATCCATTTTTAAATTTATTAAATATTTAAAAATATTGTTGAGCCATTTTTATGGTCTTGTGTTGTTTGATTTTCTGTTTGGGCCTTGGTCAAGGTTGATTTGACTTGTGTTGGATCAAAACCATTGGATTTAGGGGATTGATGAAATATACATTTCATCTCCCAAAATGAATGAATGGTTTTGATTTGATGAAATTCCTTCCATGATCAATTTGTGTTTCTATCTCCCCCTCCATTTTCATCTTCATCCCTATTCTTTCCCATTCCCTCATTTGACCAATGAAATCTCTAATGTCTAAAGTCTAATTGATTCATCAATGACCTTGTGTCAGATGAATCAATACAAGTATGACTGAGATAGGTCCCTCCCTTTTTACTTTTCTTTTAGTGTGTGGTATGTTTTAGGAGTTTGGTTCTTCATACCAAATCTCCAACATGTATTAACACCTACATTTTTATTGCCCGACCTCAGATAGTTGTGACTTCTACATAAGTTCAATTACAATTACTTAACATAGAGTTAAATTTGACCCTCAAGGCATAACATTCTAGTAAGTGAGATTGTAAGTCTCCCATTCGTCATGGAATTGTGTGGAGACTTGACCTTTTTTCCTTTCATGAGAGTTAGTGGCATACTTGTTAAATTATCCAAGTTGGAGCCCTTCTCATGGAAGATGTCTTGGTTTAAGGATTCATACTTGTGAATGAATGGTTGAGTGTTCTCCAAAGAATGACTTAATCAATTAAAAATCACCTCTAGCACCACTAACTTTTGACTAACATTTGAATAACCCTTATTAATGTTGCTTTACTTTCAAGTTATTTACTATTATGCAATTTAAATTTCAGTCCTTTATCATTCATTGCCATTTACATTTCATATAACTTGTTTATGTTTATGTCCTTTTCACTTTGCTCATTTAAGCCATATCTTGTGATTATATATTTTATTTATGTGTTTTGATTTTGTTTATGGTCTTAGGACCTTAAAATATCTAATAACAACAAAAACCCTAAAAAACATATGGTGGACTGTTGAACTTGATCTAAACTTTTGGACTTAGGATTAGGCAAAATTCCCTGTGCTAAAAGGACCTGGTCAATGCCAACATCTTGAGACTGGGCTACTTTGAACTATGTTTCATCTAATACAAGACTAGAGGATTTATTGGGTTCATCTGCTACTCTGTCTCTGTGATTAATTGTTATTTTGATCTTTTGTCTGATGTTTTGTTCTAAGTTGATCAAGGAATATTTCATCTGATACCTGGGAAGACAATGAAGACTGCTAGCTATTGAAGTGCTTGCTTGGATGTGGCCATATTTATTTGATGCATTGATCTTCATGATGTCTAGATATTGCTCATTGATTATTGATTATTGCTTGATTAAAGTCCAAAGGAAAACAGGTTTCTATATGACATTCTTGTCTGTTGGATTGCATCCCATTGGTCAGATATTTTCAACCCTTAACTTTTAAATTTTTGCTTAGGGTAGTCTCTTCATCTCCTCCCACTTCTTTAATTTCAAAATCTCTCCCTCTTTTGAAAAATTTTCTTTGCTTGTGATTTCAAACTTAGACATGTTTTAATGATTAGAAACTTTGGCCTTATGCCATTGAATTTTCAAACTTTTTTTAAATCAAACTTGTAAATAAACTTAACCATATTGACTTAAATTTTAAAAGACAAAAAGAACTAATAACCCCATTCAAATTTCTGGCTATTTGTGCCTTTTCTTATTAAACTCTTATTAAAAGCAATTCACCAACTAATTTGAAATTTTTACCATGAACTACGAGGTTTTGATCCCTCATTTTTATGTTGGTACGTAGGCACAAGACTGAAGGTCTTGTCAAACACAAAAGTATAATCAATTAATTCTTTTCTCATCCCCACACTCTATTTTATCAAACATATTTTATACCAAAAACACATGCACACATAAAAAAGGGCTCCCTAGGATACCTAGGACACTTTGGGTGCTAACACCTTCCCTCTGTGTAACCAACCCCCTTACCTGTAATCTCGGGCATTTTATTAGTTTTGATTTAAAAACTTCTTATGTTTGGGTTTTGTTCGTACTTTTCCCTTTTCCTTTGGAAACAATAAAAGTGCGATGGCGACTCTAGTTTTATTGATGTTAAGCTTATCCATAGCTTGATGGTCATGAATTTACCGCTACAATGGGCATTAACTTTAACTGAATATTCCTTAACGTATATGCCATTAAAGGCTGTTAAGGGACAAGTGGTAGCAAATTTTATAGTCGACCACTCCATAGCTGCGAATGCACTGAACTATCTCGAATTAGAACCTTGGAAGTTGTACTTCGATGGGTGTAGTCACAAAGATGGAACATGCATAGGAGTCACAAAAGTCAAGTATAAAGTAGAGGGCCTCTGCTCGAATAATGAAGCTGAATATGAAGCCCTCATAGCCGGACTTGAAATATTGTTGGAATTGGGGGCAACTCGAGTCGAAATAATGGGTGACTAAGAGTTAGTTATAAAACAGATCACAAAAGAGTATAGATGTATCAAGGAAAGTTTAATTATGTACTTCATAATAGCCAGTCGATTGCTAAAAATATTCGAGATGGCTAAAATTCGACATATACCTCGATTGGAAAATCAAGTGGCTAATGATTTGGCTCAAATTGCATTTGGGTATAAAATTTCAAAAGAAAAACTGCAAAAAGTCATCGAAGTCAGAGGAAAAGTTGTATAAACCAGATTAGCCCCGTCAGACTTAGAAAAGACAAAGCTAGGATATGTTGATGAAGAAAACTTTGAAATATTGGCAATAGACAATCTGATAGACGGAGATTGGAGGAAACCAAAAGTGGAATATCTACAGAATCCCACGGCGTCTGCTGATCGAAAAACCAGGTATCGAGTGTTAAGTTATTTTCTTTTGGGGATGGAGTTATTCAAGAAGACTCCTGAGGGAGTTTTGCTTAAGTGCCTTAGTGAGTCAGATGCATATTTAGCCCTTTCGACTGTCCATAGTGGGACATGTGGGCACACCAAAGTTGGCCATAAGATGAAATGACTCTTATTTCGCCAAGGGATGTATTGGCCTACCATGCTGAAAGATTTCATCGAACTTGCAAAAGGATGTCAAGAATGTCAAGTACACGCAGGTATACAAAATGTCCCTGCGAGTGAATTGCACTCTATAGTCAAACCTTGGCCATTTAGAGGTTGGGCTTTGGATCTAATTGGGTAAATTCGACCACCATCATCTAAGAATCAAAGGTATATCTTGGTGGGTATTGATTATTTTAAAAAATGGATCGGAGCTATACCTTTACCAAATGTAAGCCAGGAAGATGTGATTGATTTGATCCAGAAACATATTATTTATAGATTTGGAATCCCAGATATTGTCACAACAGATCAAGGGTCAGTATTCACTGGTCGAAAGATGCAAGAATTTTCTAAAGAAATGGGCTTCAAATTGTTAATTTTGACGCCATATTATGCTCAGGCTAATGGACAGGTCGAAGCCGCTAATAAGGTGATTATTGGTTTGATTAAGAAGCATGTGGGATAACTTGGAATAATAAGCTTCATGCATAATGACACATTTTGGGATAACTTGGAATAAAAGGATTGAATCACCAATTTTATCTACATGGAGGAACCACAAGGCCCGTGTTACAAATTTCATTATCAAAGGCACAAAACATACAAACTGTGTTAATAAAGTCCTATACAAATTCTAGCCTATGACCCAAAAGGATATAATTTTGTTACAAGAAAATCCTTAAAGGTTGGATATATTTATTAAATGATCATAGTTACCCCCCACACTTTTTATTCAAACTCCCCAAGGGACAATCATGACCAGGTTCAGTACCTGCAACAAATGATAGAAATGGAAAGAATTAAAGTACTGGACCAGAAAAATGAACCAACTTCAAAACTGCAAGAAAGATGAAAGTCGATTATTAGGGGTACATAAAACAAATAAAACCTTCAAATACATAGTAGTTACCACAGTAAAAATCCCTCAAGGGAAATGACACAATCATGATATGGGGAAGTGGGAACTATAAACAAGAATTTTCTCACGAAAGAACAGTTTCATAAAGATTAACAAGCAAATATATGAAGGAAAGGAAATTACAAATTAATTAAAATCCATGGGACCACACAACTTAAGAAAGATACTCACTCACTACAGACAAAAACGAATTTATTCCTAACAAACTTGCAGATCCACATTTGGTCCCCATAATATCTAAGAAAAACCCTCTCTAACGAATTACAGTTGGTGTCTGCAAACCATTCACACACGATTTTGAAACCCATAGCCCCTTTATAAATAGGAGGACCCAATCGTTGAAAAGGGGGGCCTATCGTTACGCTGCAGAAATCGTTCACCCATCACCAACCCTAGAGCTCATTTTTCTATTAACCGCTCAAACTTATCATCAGAGTTTGAGCAAGGTTGAGCAATAAACTAAACCTAAAGCAAGAAGGACTAGAAGGTAGCTTTAAAGGAATCAGAAGAGGATTATGTTACCTTCGAGTTATCACCGGAATCACGTCGGAGTCTCTCCGAGTAGGTAGTCTTGAGTTCTTCTTGCCTTTTTGAATTTGTCATGATGTAAAGCTCCTTTCGCTAGCCTTTTTTTCCTTTGGTAATTGCACGAGACGCCTTCGATCTTGGTTTAGTTTCGTTTTGTCTAAGTTAGGGTTTTAATGTTAGGGCTTCCAATCTGGAGTTTTGGTTTTGTATTTTGGTGTTTTTGGGGCTGGATTTGTAATCACGAGCCTAAATAAAAGGGGGTTGGTGTTTGAGATTTATGTTTTTGAGTGGTGGTTCGTCGGAGAAGAAGGTGGCGCCGCCGTCATTGGCCGGCAACCACCGTCTTCTCCGGTAGGTTGCAATCAGAGGATATGTGCGGAATAGCAGAGCAATTTTGGGTTTTGGGGTTGAAGAGAGAGAAATGTTTTAAGGAAATGGTTGGTGGGCTAGGCTTTATTTCTGTTTTATAATTATCACTAGTCCGTTGTGATGGTGCAAGTGTCTCCACCAATGAGACACTTGTTATCGGTGGTGTGCCATCCCCTCCCTAGTATCGTGTGTGGAGGCTCATTATGCTACCGCGCTCTAGTGCATCATGTCCTTTGGATACGTTTGACCATGATAAATCTAGCGATCTGGCGATCAAGATTAGTACCCTCAGTCAATCTGTTGACTGCGCCTCTAGGTGGATTTCCTTGCATATTGGGCCTCTGGTTTGAGGCTTGGAGTTACATTTGCTCCATGCACCCCCGTTTGCAGACTGGGGTCTCCTTTTTCGGCTAAGGGCAAGCCCATTGGATTTGTTTTAATTTATTCACTCTTTTACTTTTGTTTTGTTTTTATATCATTTGTTTTATTTAAACTAATTAATTGATTATAGATTTTTTTACCCAATTTATATTTTGATTAAATAAATGAAGTTTAATAATTTATGTAATTAACCCTTTTATTTTTGTTATTATTATTTTAATTTTTTAATTGATTATTTGTTTATAGTACTAATTTAGATTATATTTCATTTGCATGATTAATTCGTTCATACACATTTTTGTGCTATTTAAATCGTATGTCGAAGTTCATTTTTTTATAAGGATGTACAATTGGTGATTATTCTAAGTAATATAGCCGTATTAAACCATCAAGAATTAGATAATTCTCGATTTAAGATCGAGCCCACTTTTCATAACCTTGTAGGTCGATCGCTTTTATGCATCGCCATCAACCTCGCATAACTTACTCTTTGGCTCTCTTACAATGAGATCTATTCGGTTATTAACTAATGGAGTAGATGATTGGTACACTAAAAAAAGCCAATTTATTCGCAAACACAAATTTCAAACCTCGATCCAACATCGAGCATTTTCATTCAAATTAAATTAAAACACCCAATTACAATTAAAACACCACATAGAAATGAAAAAGGAGATGGTTTTGAGCCTTCAGCTCCTCCCCTCAATTATTTGAAGACGAGTTCCCTTACTTGGTTAGTCAAATAGTTGTCATTTCTATCCACCTAAAACCAATTAAACCGAATCATTTTCGTAATAAGAAATAAAAAGGGGGATGGTTTTGAGCCTTCAACTCCTCTCCTCGATTGTTTAAATACGAGTTCCCTTACTCAGTTAGTCGAAACAATTTTGATTTCTTTACAAACTTCTAACTCAATTAAATCAACCATTCTTATAATATACTACACGAAAAGGGAGATGGTCTTGAGCTTTCGATTCCTCTCCTCAAATACTTGGATATGAGTTGCCATACTCAGTCATTCAAGTACTTGTCGTTTATTTTAAAATACATCAACCATACATAAACCTATTTTCATAATCAATTAAGGATGAAAAGGGATATGGTTTAGAGCCTTCGATTCCTCTCCTCGACTATTAGGATACGAGTTGTCTTACTCGACTATCCGAGTAATCATCATCCAACAAAATATCTTAACACATCAAACTTATCTTTCTCGTCCACGTGCAATCGAAACCGATCAAACAAAACATCAAACATATTAATCCAACTTGTCACCCTCATGTGACCAAAACTCTTTTTAGAAAGAACACTGTTTAATCCCTTCTAACGCGTATAACAAAACCAGTGCTTAAGCCTCCATTGAGAGTAAACAAGCCAACGTTTAGCCTTTAGAATGCGATCTAAAAAGTTGTTCACTAAAAGACACCAACCAATCATAGTTCCCCGAACTACAAATGCTGTGATTTCCTTATTGCACTATAAGGATACGTAGGCAGGAGATTGCTTGATCTTCGTGAGCACACTAATAAAAAACCTCCCTTTTTCCTTTCTGAGGTTTCCATCCATCTCTTTTTAATATTTTTATCACTCGAAGAAAACAAACAACATTCAGCTAACATTCAAATCGCTAATTAAACTAAAAGGTTCCCGTTGAGTACAATAGACGTGAGAGGTGCTAATACCTTCCCTTTGCGTAATTGACTCCCGAACCCGAATATGGTTGCGACGACCATTATTCTATTTTTCAAAGGTTTTATCGATACTTTCCTATTCCCTCATTGGAATAAATAAAGTTCGGTGACAACTTTGTTCGAACTAAATTTTTCTACGACCATCGCGAGGAATTATGTTTTTCGAGATGCGACAGATGGTGACTGTGCTGGGGACATGCTCCAAGCAAGAGAGAGTCAAGCTTAACTTAGTTCAATTTCCGTTTGAATGTTAACCTCGTTTGTCTGTTATATTTATTTTGTTATTATTCTATTATAATTATTGTTTTGTGATTTATTGATTGATTCTTATTTTGCTATTTTGGGGTTCTCTAATCATGGGCACTTTATGAGATAGTCTCTCTACCCGAGTCTGAGGAAAACCATAGGATTAAGATGGTGGTTGTGTAGTAGAGGACCACAACGTGCCTTCCTTGTTGGGACGATACGAATACCCCGCCTAGAGTAGATTCTCTTGAGATATTGTTGTCCGATGAGCCTTCATCACGATGATGGTATTATCAAGTTGGATCAATGACTCTAAGGACCTTTTAACCCACTCAAACCGGCGGTTATGTAGTATTAACCTACGAAGTTTCAGACTTATTGGGTTAATACGGAAGCCACAATCAGATGAGATCCCTTGGACGTATTACTATTCTACAGTAATATTTCCAACCTCGATCTATGACTCTGAGAACCTTATTAGAACCTTGGACTCGAGAGTTGCGTAGTATAGACCCACAAGGAGTCTTCCTTTTTGGGACAATACGGGGACCTCACCCAGACGAGATTCTTTTGGGGACGTTATTGTCAGGTGAGCCTTCGTCATGGCAATAACATTCCTAAACAATAATTGATGACTCTGGGAACCTACCAATTCTAGTGCCTTCCCCAGGGGGGTTATAGTGATCATAGATACCTGTTTCTATGGCCCATATGATGACTTACCTATGTTTTGGATACCCAGAACATGCATAAAAACATTATTCATAACATAACGTTCATATTATTTTATTTCCAGGGAATCTGAGCATCATAAGTTACAGGAATTCAGGAGGCATGAAATCAAACAAAAGAAGCACTTACTCTTTCAAGTTCAAGGAGCCAGATCTAAGCAGCCTGCGTGATTTGGTCTCTCAAATACACCCAGTATACAAAATCAATTTTGGAAAGAACTATGGCAACTTGCTCAACCTCCTGAACCAAAAGGTGGACTATACAACATTGGTCACTTTGGCTCAATTCTATGACTTACCCTTAAGGTGTTTCACGTTCCAAGATTTTCAGTTAGCACCAATGTTGGAAGAATTTGAGCGTCTTGTTAGGATTCCCATGAAGAACAAGCCGTTTTTTGTAGGGGTGGATGAATCCTTGCAACCTGAAGTCATTCAATGCTCTCCACATGGATAAGAAAGAGGTTGAGGCTAACCTGGAGGTCAAAGGAAATACCAAAGGGTTCCCACTAAAATTCCTTTTGGAAAGAGCTTATACCTTGTTGAAAGTGGAAAGTTGGGATGCTTGTTACACTGCTATCGCTTTGGCTATCTATGGCATCATATTATTCCCAAATATTGATGGTTTTGTAAACATGGCCACTATTAGCGTCTTCCTCACCGAAAATCGAGTGCCTACCATGTTAGCAGATGTTTATTACTACATGATCCATATGTATACGAAGAAAAAGGGAATGATTTCTTGTTGTGCTCCTCTCTTATACCAGTGGTTCTTAGAGCATCTTCCAAAGACAAGTGTTTTTATGGAACAAACAAACACTAGTTGGCCTCAGAGGTTTGGATCACTCCGATCTTATGATGTTTCTTGGTATTCCCAGGAATATATTGGTATGGACATTATATTCAGCTGTGGGGACTTCCCCAATTTACCACTCATTGGAACTCAAGGGCGTGTCAACTCTAGCCCGGTTTTATCAATAAGACAACTTGGGTACCCAATGGAAGGTCCCCCAGATGCAATCTCCTTGGAAGCCTTTTTGATGCTTGACTTAGGGGTTGATAATCCTAGCCTATTCCAAAGGATTAGAAAGGCTTGGAAAAAGGTCAATCGAAAAGGAAAATCTGATTTAGGGAGGATTAATAGGATCACTAAAGAACCATACTTTCAATGGGTAAAGGAAAGGGAGGAGGTAATCAAAATGCCATTCATCATTAGGATACCTGTACCTCTTCCTGAGCCTAAACCCACTCATGTACCTATTGAGGAGGTTGAGGAACTCAAGGTCACCATGGCAAGACTAGAGAAAGAAAATGAAGAGCTGAGGTTGAAAATCTAACAAGTCACTAATGAGAAAAAGACAATAAAAAGGGAACTCGAGAGAAAGGACGTACAACTTTAGGCAAATATGGAAAAATTTAACAAAGAAGAGATGTACAACCTCAAATTTTCCCTCCTTATTCATGCATTCATTTTAGGTCATTTAACATTTCATATTGCATTTCATCATGCCAATCAGAGTTGGCTCCAAGAGTTTGTCTTCCAAGAAGCTTGTATATATCTGGGTATCAAAGTCAAAGTAGGATTCCTCAAGGATTGAGACGCATTATTTGGTTTGAAGGTCTTATGGATGTTGTGTAGAGCTCTTGGGAGCTAGGGTTTCATTTTCAGAGGTTTTCTCTAAAGGATCAAGCTTAATGGGCTCAGTACAGTTCAAAATTCAACTGTGAAGTCAAAAGTCAACTGTTGGTCAACTGAGGGTCAAATGGCTAGGGAATGACTTGAGATACTTCCAACATGTTCAAATAGGGTCTATTCATCATTCAAAACATTAATCTTGAAGGAACAAAGGTCCAGTGCACAGGTTACCAAATTTGGAAAGATGTTCCTGAGCTGTCATGCTCGCTAGGCGAGCAGAATGGTTCGCCTAGCGAGCCCCAAGATAAACCACCAGAGTCACCTGCTCCCAGAAGGAACTTCCTGAACTATCATGCTCGCTAGGCGAGCAATCCTTCGCTAGGCGAAGTCCACGCTTCCTCCTTCGCTCCAGCGAGCCTTGATGATGTTGCTACTGGAATTGCTCGCTACCTGTTCGCTGGATGCCCGCCTAGCGAGTAAGTGCTAGCTGTGTTTTTATCCAAGTTTGGGAGTGTTCGCTGGAGCCTCACTGAGTGCTCGGCTAGAGAACCCTTCGCTACCTCACTCGCCTAGCGAGCTTGCTGATACAACAGGCAAAATATCAAAAGCAAGGGCGATTTTGAGCTCTTTCTCAGGCATGACAGTTATAGATCTTTGTCTCCCCTTTCCAAAAAGTCCTATTTCAAGGCCATATGATGAATGGTTGAAGAGTTGTGGTTCTTGAATGGTGAAGTGTGTATGAAGGTTTTAAAAAGGCATAACTTGAGTTTGACAAGTCCAATTAGTGTGGCTCCTTTTGTTATGGTTTTGTTTTGAGAAATACTTCAAAATAGCATGCAAAGTGACCTATAATTTTGCATGGTTCATAAATGATGCAAGTCATTTTTTCAAGCTTTCTTACATGAAAAGTCAAAGGGACTCATAATGACATCATGGAATATTCTCATGTGCCAATCATTGGGAGTTTACTCAGCATTGTTTTTTGGGCCAAATCCACCTTGGGATTTGAGCCCATGCATTCCCACATGTGTGAAAAAGCCACACATGCATAAAAATAACAAAAATCTTGGACTTGAATTTCCCTCATTTTTGAGCCCACCAAGCCAGAAAATCAGAGTATAAACTCTAAAAATTCATTTGAGCAAAACCCTAATTCGTGCAGCCCCCATACACACCAAAAATCTGACTTTCCTCAAGACAAATCCGGTCGTGAACAGTAACGTCGGTGGGATTCCGTGGTCGTTAGATCTTGTTGACTTTGGGATGCTGTGGTCGTTAGATCTTGTTGACTTTGTCTTTTGATCCCAAGGCCCACTTTTTTTCTGATTTTTGTCTTTGATTTATTTTATTTAGTCACTTAAGGGACTTGTGGACCAATTGATATTGTTGCACATATGCCACATGCCATGTACATATTTCATCCTGTTTTTTTTTTTTTTTTTTAAAATAGCAAAAATACTTAAAAAATTCTGAAATTTTTTGTGAGTGATCCCTGATGAGTCCTTTATTTTTTGGTACCATTGCCCAATTATATCATGACACGTGGAACTTAATATGAATTTCTGATTCATTTATGTGTATTTTCGACCATTTGCATTCAACCCTTCATGAAATCCCATATTTTAATCATTCTGGCCCAAGCTTTTGCACACACCATCCTCATACATGATACTAAGATGTGGTAACTGGTTTGATTATTTTCTATGTCATTTTGCTAAGGTTTGACACATGAATTTAAATGTTGCGTTTTTGGACGTGTTTTTGCATCCTCAAATTCTCGATTTTTGTTTTCATATCAAATGAATCTGGATGCTCCTGTTTTTGCCACTTCCTTTGAGTGTTGAAACCAATCCTTTTGCACATGTTTTAGTATGTATGTCATGTTTTGATGTGTGGATCCTTGCCCCTTGACTTTGAGTTTTGATACCCTTTTGATGCATTTGTTTGACAAGAGGTTTAGGCCTTCTATCCTAGGGTGTTTTTGTGAACTTTTGTGAACTTTAATGGCATGATTCATGTGGTTACATTTTGATTCTGGTTTGGTGAAACTCTTGATCGCACCCCATCTTGTTATTCTAACTTATTTGTTGAGTTTTTGTGAGGGCTCACATGACTCTTGAAGAGATAGCTTGCTTGGTATTCCACTTTATTTGTGGGATACCATTTGGAGATTTATTCTGATTGCTTTGCTGACTTGCTTTTCTTTGTTGGTGCTAGCTTGAGAGATCTCTGGGTTTCTTGTTTCTTTAGTTGTTGTTACTTCGGATCTTTATCCATGTGGTAGATCTCTTGATCCCTTTTATATCTTTCCAGCATTTTACCGCTTTCTTAGCTGGAAGACCTCGATAGGAGGCAATGTTTTTGTGTGTTTACTTTTGTGCCCAAAGACCTCCAAGAAGAGGCACCAGTGCTAAAGACCTCCATGAAGAGGCAATTGACGGATAAAAGGGATTAGCAGTCAATCCCCCGTTATTCAGTGTATCATTTTGTATGCTCGCACTACGTGTCGATGCTTCAGAACAAAAGCCCAAGATCTTTTGTCCGGTCAGTCAGTGGAGAGGGTTCCATCTTTCTGAACCCCCACGCTTTGTCATGAGCTCACCCTGTCCAGGGTTAAGAACTATGAGGTCTTATCCTCATTACCCTTTTGATCTGCTCACCCTGACGTTCAATGTCAGTGGTTAAGAGCCCATTTGATTACCTTTCCATGGCTTGTTTGTCGAGGTTGATATGACCCCTCTTGACTAAAGCCCTACCCATGTATGTTCGAGCCCCCTTCTTGGTGCGTTTAGTTCATGCTATATGTTTTTTGTGTGGTGTTATCGTCTCCCCATAGGATTGGTAGGCTTCGTATAGTCTCTCGTCTGCATGTCAATTAAGGTAGAACGGTTCCTTCGTCTAGGACTTCCTTTTTGCATGAGCATTCCTAAAACACAAACAAACTCTTTGATTTTCTTTTCTTAAGAACACGTTAACTCCTTCTACTACAGGTCAGTAAGTCTCCAAAGGTCGAGCATCCGGTAGATTGCGTAGTAACGTCGTTCATCTAAAAAACACAAAACAAACAAAATTAGGTTAGCCGAGCTATGGCGCTCTGATTCTCAATCCTTCTTGAGATACATATGCAGCAAGGTAGGGCCTGTGCGAGCAATGACTCTTTCTTTTCCCTACTTTGATTTTCTCTCTTTCGCACCGCCTATAGGACTTTTTATACACACACTTTAGACATAAATAACAAGCATGGATCCTGTGGAGTACCACAGACGTGAAGGGGTGCGATAACCTTCCCTTCACGTAACCGGCCCCCTTACTCAGTTTTCTTTGGTTCGAGACTTTGTTTTATCCGTTCCCTCTTGGTTATTCAGTACTACCTTTCCCTCCTCTTGGGATAAAAGTACATAGCTGGCGACTCTACTCTTTTTCCGCGCCACTCCTTTTCGCGTTTGTACTTGGATTTGGGAAATCCGGGGAGCGACAAGAGCATAAAAGGAAAAAGATCAAGGTGGGACTAGAACAAGCTGACCTTTGTCTGGATACTCTCAAGGGTCAATTAAGGCAAGCCCAGAAGGAATGTCAAGAAAATGAGCACTGGTGGCACCTTGCCACGAAAGAAAACAAGATGATAAGAGATACACTTGGGGCTCAGATAAAAGAACTCACTATTTCTGTTCGCCATGCAAAGGCCGAAGAAGATCAAGAACACCGACTCAAAGATATAGCCACCGAAGCCTCTAGAGTCTCACCTAGAATATGCGAGGAGAAATGTCGAGAAGTAAGGGATGGTAAAAAGTCTGCCAGTTATTGGAAGGGCCAGTTGGAGTCGTTGCACCAAGACAACTCTATATGGTTGAAAGAAAGGGAGTATGTGGTTGAAGATTAAGAATCCTTTAAAAAAACCATCGACTTCTTGCAAGGGGATAAAGATAAGTACCGTGCAAAGCTCAACGGGTTAGTGGAGTTCTGCAATTGGGCTGCTGAGCACATACCGTGGAAGCTAAGAGATGGAATTGAAGAACTGAAAGAGGATAGCACCCATCCTGCTATAATCAGTTTCATTATGCTCTATAAAGAATTATTAAGGAGATTCAAGAAGGAGTTGGAAGAACTTCAAGCCAGAAAGCCTGCAACTTATTTTTCATTTTTTTGTATTCTGTTATTTGACGATGTATTTGAATTGGGGCCTTTAGATCCCTATGTTATGTACTTGAATGAATGGTGTTTAAGTTGCTTCATTATCACTCTATTTTTTACTTCTCTGAATTACTAACGACTAATGAAACTCGAACGATTCCCTGAAAATAAAATACGAATGACATTTGCATCCCCATTATGTATCATTCACCATAAAACTCAAAACAAAACTTACACGACTTTTTCACCCTCTATCTAGTAACGCTGACTAATCAACACTAATACGAGACGCACAATAACTACAAGATGACGTTGGAACAAGTAGAGGCCAACCAAGCCACCATGAGGACAAACATCACCGTTATCCAGGAGAAGATGGACCAGTTACTAGAGACGATGCTTGCAATTGCCCAAAGAGAAAGGGTTGCAAAAGGAGAAACTGGAATGAGGAAGAATGACAATCACATTAGCACGTCAGGACTAGTCAACCAGGACGAGAGCTTCACTCACGCCAAGAAAAGCTTTATTCATATACCGGTAGGGAACAAAAGGGATGGAGATCATGTGGTGCTTTGTGATGCATCCGCTCAACATGGGTCTGAAGTGGGAGGAGATGATTCGTACGACACTTTTTACATACCAGATCCACCAAAACCTAAGGTTCTTCCGGATCCCTCTACAGAAAGGCTTTGTGCCTTAGAGAAGAAAATGAAAGCTATAGAGGGGAACAATATATTTGGCTCAAATGCCATGAATATGCGATTAGTGTCAAATTTGGTCATCTCGACTAATTTAAAACTCCTGATTTTTAGAAATACAAAGGCCAGACTTATCCAAGAAGCCATTTGGTGATGTATTTCAGGAAAATAGATGCCCATACTGAAAATGATAAGCTGCTCATACACTCTTTTCAAGACAGTTTAAGTGGGGCATCACTGAGGTGGTACATGAGTTTGAAGCAAGGGCGAATCCGAAGTTGGGAGGACTTGGCCGATGCTTTCCTTCGTCAATACAAATACAATTTGGACATGGAACCTGTAGCACCTCAAATTTGCACCCCCATTTGTACATTCATTTCATTTTTTAGGTCATTAACATTGCATTACCATTGCATAGTCCATTGCATCCTATCAGTTAAGACTGGCATCAGGAGAGTGCAAAAGAGCAAGCATTTCCATGAGAAAAAGGACCTATGGTTGTTCTAGAGAGCTTATATGGACCAAGGTTCATTTTGAAGTAATTGGACCAAGGGTTAGAGGCTCAAAGTCCACAGTGCAGTTTCAGGTCATCTGGGGCCCAAAAAAGTCAACTGCAAGTCAACTGAGGGCTAGGAGGTGGAGAAATGGTTTGAGACACTTCATTCATGTCCCAAAGAGGTTTATTCAACATGTCAAACTCATACCTTGAAGATTTTGAAGCCAAATCAAAAGTTTCCCAAAGTGGAAAGTGACCTGTAATTTCAAGTTTCCAAAAATGGCAAGCTTTTGGACCAACTTCAACTCAGCTTTCCAACATCAAAGAAGCTTCAAATGAAATTTTGTCCAACATGAAAGTTGAACATCTTTCTCACCCATTTCCAAAAAGTCCAAGATCATGAGCATCTGATGAATGGTTGAGAAGATATGATCAAATCATTGCCAAGTGTGCATGGAACTTCAACAAGCCATAACTTTTGATCTAGAACTCTAAATTTAGTGCTCCTTTTTGCATAATTCTTCTCATGACATGAATTTTCCAAAACCATCAAGGCATTGCATGAAATTTCATCACATAATCATTTTCTTATTCATGTGATTTTTGGAGGGAAAACCATGAATTCAAAATTGGTGCATCATGTGGACTTTTTAACCATTCCAACATGTTCATAGGAGGATTTTAAGTGAAATTGCATGGCCATTGTTACTGTTCACGTGGGATTGCATGCATGGGGTGAAAAAACCAAATTTTGCATAACACCTCTTTTCTCATTAAAATTTAATTAGCCAAGCCTAAGCATGATTAGGAAATGGATTAACATGTCATATAAATAGCTAATCACAACAGAATTTTCATTATTCATCATTTCTAGATCTAGAACTTTTTTCCCTCCAAAATTTTCTCTCCACCATAATTCAAAAATTCTTCAAAGAACACCTGATTTTTCTTCCATATTCTTGTTCTCTGGTATTGATTTAGTGTAGATCAAGCATTGGATCATTGAATTCGAGAGCAGAATTTGTGCATACTCCAAGCAAGAACATGAAGATGGAAATTGTTGATTGAGCTAGATCCAAGCATCTACAGGCCTCAATTTCAACTTTAGAAGTCATTACAAGGTTGACAGAAGAGATTTGGATGCTTACCAAGCCTTGAATCCACCACTGCCATTGTTGGAGCTTCAAGAGGTCACATTTTCGCATCTCTTAATTCATGTTTATATGCATATAATCTTGTAGTCCTTTGTTCGCTGATCACGCTGATATAAAATTCTTGAAAAATGGACAAGTATTCATGGAGTTATGATGATTTAAAGTCTTGATGCTTAAAATGTTCTTCATCGATTTGCATTTTTTATTAGGAATTAGGCCAAAATATTGTTAGATCTGTAATCTACATGTTAAGTGAAGGTGAGAAAAACAAGAAAGGGGGGGTTTGAATTGTTTGGAAAAATAAGCGCTTTTTCAAAATGAAAACCACACAATGATTTTATACTGGTTCGCTTATAACACAAAGCTACTCCAGTCCACCCGGCCGAGGTGATTTCGCCTTCAACAAGGACTTAATCCACTAATCTTGAAAGATTACAAACAACATCTAAGAGAAAGATCTCTTAGTCCTCTCAAGTATACAGACTACACAGAGTCACTTGAGGAAATAAACAAACAATAGATAAAAGATTTATGTAATCTAAAGTGCTTCTAAGATAAGCAAGTATTACAATAGTAAGAACAAAGTGATTCACGTTATAAGCAAAAGCTTCGTGAAGATTTAGAGAGCAAGAGTGTTTTCTTGAGCGTTGATGTTTCAGTATATTTTTCCTTGTATGTGTTGTGTGCTGAATGTTGATTTGCAGTCCTTTATATAGATCAGTGAGGTAGTAGTTGAAACTGATGAGTAATAAAATGAATTTACGCCATAACATAAATAGCTTCTGCCAGGATAACTTTCTCTCCTTGAAATGACTACTTACCACATATAGTTCCTTCTTTATTGAAATTGGAGATTAACGTCTCTTTCTGTATTAGGAAATCCATTTGCAAAACTTTACTTGACTTTAACGTTACTCTTTCATAATTAGCAATTCCATAATCAGAGTCTTCATGTTTCTGGAGATCTTGGAATATGCTATCTAGCTTCTGATGTTGATCTTTTGAGTTCTGATGATTTCTTCAGATAGCGCCAAGAGCTTCTGAAGTTTGACATACTGTTGTTCAGAATCAGAACTTCTAGAGCGTACTTCTTGTTTAGATGCTTCTGATACTTTGCTGTTTTGCTCAGAGTTAGACTTCCTTGAACGTGTTTCTACTTCAGATGCTTCTTATCTTTTGATAATTTGTATCTGATCTGGTTCTGTATCTGATGACATCATCAGATCTCTTCCTTCTTTCTTTAGAACCCTGCACACTTAGAAACTTTTCGTTAGGGTGCCATTTTTGGTTTCATCCTTTGTTATCATCAAAATCAAGGAATCTGTTGTAGAACAATTTTTGTTCTTACAATCTCCCCCTTTTTGATGATGACAAAACAAACTTAATTAGCAGATGAAACATATAAAATATCAGATCAGATAGACAAGAGCTCCCCCTGAGATAGTGCTAGGGAGTTCAGAAGTTCTTACCAGAGCTTCTAAGTAAAGAGGTTTCTTGATACCTTCTGCAATTTCTTAAGTCCAGGTTAGATAAATTTATTTTTAAGAAAATATGTTGCAGAATGCTTAAGGTATTTAGACAATATTTTCATCAGAGCTATTAATGACTTCTCCCCCTTTTTGTCAGAATCAAAAAGACATAGCAAAAAAAATAAATAATTGAAGAGAAAAACATTGTATTCAGATAAAAGCACAAAGGCAACAAGAACAGGAAAACATCAGAATCAGAGAAAGCAAACAAAACAACAGGCAAGCAAAAAAATCCTAAGTGCCTAGGGGTTCGGAGGCGGAGGCATTCTCTGAAGCAACATAGCCAGCATGTTCTGAATGTTGTCGTTGACAGTGTCTTGCTTATCCATTCTGGCACGGAGTTCATTCTGATCTTGCTTAAGTTCTTTCAGCGTCTGGAGAACCATAGGGATAACAGAAGAAGAAGACTCCCCCTGAGTCAGAGCTTGCTGTGCTTCAGCAGCAGCCAGCGCTTCAGCTTCAGCAGCAGCTTGTGCTTCAGCTTCCTTTATCCTTAGAACTTCAGCTTCTCTTGCTCTTTCTTCCTCCAGCCTTCTAGCCTCTTCTTCAGCTTCTCTTGCTAATCTCTCTTCTTCCAGCCTTCTGGCTTCAGCTTCTCTTGCAAGTCGTTCCTGAAGTCTTGCCTCAGCATCTCTGATGTAGCCATTTCTGACTTGTTCAGAGATGTTCTTCAGTCTAAAAGCCTCAGAGGTCATCCAGCCAATGACTCTGTTCCAGTGTGTCCTTACAGAGTCAGGATCATCACTGACTTCAGAGTTAGTGGTCAGAGACTTGACCTTTTGTACTGAAGCCCCTGCGACCAGCATGATGGCTTCCTCAAGGGTAGGTATAGAAAGGTCAGGTTCAGAGGTATGAGGTGGAGATGTTGGAGGGCTGATATTTAATGTGAGAGGTTCAGATTCTGCTTCAGGTTGAGGTTCAGATCTTTGGGGTGAAGCGTAAAGAGGGTTTAAGTCTAATGGTTCAGTTTCAGCTTCAGGTTCAGGTTCAGCGGAGGTGTTTGGAGGCGTGATATCAGAGGTGTGGAGGTCAGAGGGTTGAGTTTCAGAGGGTTGGTCTTCAGAAATAATGTTGGTTGTTTGTTCTGGTGGAGGTGAAGTTGCTTCAGATTGTGTTTGTGTTGGTTGTTGTGAAGCAAGGTTTTGAGCCTGAATTTGGGCTAAGGTTAGGGAGTCAGGGTCAGAGTATTCTTGGTCAGAGGAGATTTGAAGGTATGGGGGTGATTCTGGGGCTGAAGATGAAGAGGAACATGTTTGGTTCAGTTCTTCAGCTTCAGATAAGGGTAGTGTTGTATGGGCAAGATTAAATTTGGGTCGAGGTTCTGAGGTTCTGGTGGTTGAAGGTGGGATTTCAGAGGTTGTATAAATGGGTGGTGTTGGGAGAGGATTAGAGGAAGGAGTAGAGGAAACCATCAGAGGTACAGAGGAAATAGGAGGAACAGACGTACCAGTAGAAATTTGCAGAGGAGCTGGAGATCTGCTTCCAGAAGATTCTCCAAGTTTTGCCTTCTTTGCCTGTGATGTTATCTTCTTCTCAGAGAAACCTCTCTTGTACCTGACGAAGTCTTCTTCTGAATCTAGACAATCGTCGAGGCTGAAGTCAGAGATGTCAACACCTTCATCCAGCAGACGATTAAGATAGATAGCAACCGCATCTCTGGGTTCGTTCTTGTAGAACCTAGCAAGACCATGAGGCAGCTTCCTCTGATCTTTCAAGGAATCCCAGGATGTGTCCAGCGTGGGTCTGACTTGAATCTTCTTTATTATTCCCATACTCTTGAGATTTCTGGCGTTCAGAGGCTTCCCAGTATCTATTGCCAGATCTTGCATCAGCTTGGCCTTCTCCAGATGATCTACCAGTCCATTCTCGATGAAAACATCAGATAACAATCTTCCCAGAGGGATGTAGGATCTGGGCTTCATGTTGTTTCTGGTCTCCCTGACAGAGTCTCGTAGGTATCTGAAGAGTAGTGCAGGAAGGCAGATCTTCACACCCTTGTGAATGCAATACAGAATGCACTTCTGATCTGCATTGATGTAATCAGAGGAGTTTGAGGCTGGGCGGTGCTGAATAGTTCCCAGAATGATCTTGAGCCACACTCTGAGGTTCTGATGCAGCTCTTTGTTCTTTGAAGGATTTCCTTCAGTGTTGGGTTTGAAGATGGTTGGATTGATTACTTCAGCAACGCGCCTTGATCTAGGGTTGATGTTGTAAATCCTTTTTCCTCCATCTTTCTCCATGTTCAACAAAGAAGCAATTGACTCTTCAGTAATTACTATCTTTACCCCCAAAACATAGGAGACGATGAAATGGTCATCAGCATCTGCAAATCTCCAGAACTCCTTGATGAGAAGTGGGTAAACAGGGCCATAGAGCCTTTGGAAGTAGTTTCCCCAACCTTGTTGACGAAGTTCTTCAGTGAGATCAACTCCATTTCTTCTCAAGTTGTCAAAGTCCACAGGTGTTTCACATAACACATCCAATCCCTCAAAGGGAGTTGCTAGGTTGATGTGAGGTAAACGATCAAGGATATGGGGTTCTTTGTAAACTGGGGTGATGGAGACTCCTGTAACAGTTGGAGTTGGAATGCTTGAAGTTTGAGCAGTTGAGCTTGATTCCATTTGTTGAGAAAAGTTGAAAACTTGTTGTTGTTGAGCGTCCATGGTTGAAGAAGAAGATGAAGAGTTTGCAGAAATGCTTCAGAGAGGTTTAGGGTTTTAGAGAGGGTTTGAGAGTGAGTGAGAGTGATAAGTGTGTGAAAAGTGAGAAAAGTGTTTAAATACCCTAAGTTAAAAACACATGCAAAACGACACACAATATTGCGTTAGCACAAAGCTCAAGTAAGCACGCTTGGGGGAGAAATGATTAAGGCTAATTAATGAATGTCTAATCCCAACAGTATGCACACTGCTCGAGGAGATCTCAAACGTTTCCCTTTGATTTTCTTCTGGACAACTGTCTAGAAGTTCTAGGGTTGGACGCTAAGTGCTCCACGTGTTGATGTATCTGATCTTCAGGAATACCAAAGGATTGGTTCCTGGAGATTTCTAACTCAGATATCTTCTTAACTTGGTAGAAGTATCAGAGTCAGAGGCAGAAACACATTTGTTTATGTCAGAGTCTCATTTTACATTTTCAGAGCCACACTTCATTCTGGACAATTTTGAATGTTCAGATTTTCTAAGATAAAAAGAAATCTATCTTCAGTTAGAGGCTTAGTAAAGATATCTGCCCATTGATGATCTGTATCAATGAACTTCAATGTTACTATCCCTTTCTGAACATAGTCTCTGATAAAATGATGTTTTATTTCAATGTGTTTAGCTCTGGAATGTAGAATGGGATTCTTACTTAGACAAATGGCAGCAGTATTATCACAGAAGATAGGGATGTTACTCTCAAAAATTTGCAGATCTTCTAACTGATGCTTCATCCAGAGCATCTGAGTTATGCACAGTGATGCTGAGATATATTCTGCTTCTGCAGTTGATAGAGCGATAGTTGACTGCCTTTTGCTAGCCCAGGAGATTAGATTGTTTCCCAGAAGCTGGCAATTTCCAGATGTGCTTTTTCGTTCTAGTCTATCTCCTGCATAATCTGCATCACAGTAACCAGAAAGTCTATACTCTGATGTTTTCTTATACATCAGGCCCAGGTTAGGAGTTCCTTTCAGATACTTAAGAATTTTCTTAACTGCTGTTAAATGAGATTCTCTAGGATCTGATTGGAATCTGGCACAGAGACAGACACTAAAGAGAATATCAGGACGAGTAGCAGTCAGATAGAGAAGAGAGCCTATCATACCTCGATAGAGCTTCTAACAAACCTTTGAGCTTACTTCTTCTTTTTCAAGAATGCATGTTGGATGCATTGGAGTTTTTGCAGAGTTGCAGTTAGCCATGTCAAATTTCTTCAGAACATCTTTAATATATTTGCTTTGATGAACATATGTAACTTCTGAGGTTTGGTTAATTTGAATTCCCAGAAAGAACTTTAGTTCTTGCATTAGACTCATTTCAAATTCTGCCTGCATTAACTTAGAGAATTCTTGACAAACAGAGGCGTTAACTGAACCAAAAATAATGTCATCAACGTATATCTGGCATATCATGAGATCATTGTTAAGGTTCTTACAGAAAAGTGTGGAGTCAACTTTCCCTCTAATAAAATTGTGTTCCAGAAGAAAATTCCTTAAACGTTCATACCAAGCTCTGGGAGCTTGTTTAAGTCCATATAAAGATTTTTTAAGTTTAAAAACATGTTCTGGAAAGTTTGGATTTTCAAAACCTGGAGGTTGGTTGACATACACTTCTTCTGATATATAACCATTAAGGAATGCACTCTTGACATCCATTTGATATAATTTAATAGAATGGTTAATAACAAAAGATACAAGAAGACGAATAGATTCTAACCTTGCGACCGAAGCAAAAGTTTCATTATAATCAATACCTTCTTGTTGACTATAACCTTGAGCTACCAGTCGAGCTTTGTTTCTGACGACTTCTCCTTTCTCATTCAGCTTGTTTCTGAATACCCATCAGGTTCCAATAACGTGAGTGCCTCTGGGCTTTGGAACAAGATCCCAGACATCATTCTTTGTGAATTGATCTAATTCTTCTTGCATGGCTGAAACCCAGTCGTTATCTTAAAGTGCTTCATCACAGAACATAGGCTCAATCAGAGACACTAGTCCCAGAGGAGTATCTTCAGAGGTCCTGAAGGTAGATCTGGTTCTGACGGGTTCGTCCTTGTTTCCCAGAATCAAATCTTCAGATATCTTAATACGACTTTTGACTTTCTTTGGGATTTATGGGGTTTTTATTTCTTTAGAGTTCTGAATGACAGTTGCTTCTGGAATTTTATCAGATCCTGCAAGAGTGATTTCTAAATCTGCAAAATTTTCAACTAGCTTTGACTTTTCAGGGTCAAGCTTATCATCAAATCTGACATGAATTGATTCTTCCACAATTTTGGTTTCTGTGTTGTATACTCTGTAGCCTTTAGAGCGTTCTGAGTATCCTAACATAATACCTTTCTGTGCTTTGGAATCAAACTTGTTCAGATGTTCTTTAGTGTTTAAAATAAAGCAAGAACATCCAAAAGGATGAAAATATGAAATGTTTGGTTTTCTTCCTTTACACAGTTCATAGGGAGTCTTTTCCAGAATGGGTCTTATAGAGATTCTATTCTGAATGTAACACGCTGTATTTACAGCTTCTGCCCAAAAATGCTTTGCCACATTAGTTTCATTGATCATGGTTCTGGCCATCTCTTGGAGTGTCCTATTCTTCCTCTCTACAACTCCATTTTGTTGTGGAGTTCTAGGGCAGGAGAAATCATGGGATATTCCATTAGAGTCAAATAATTCTTCAAAATCTTTGTTTTCAAATTCCCACCATGATCACTTCTAACTCTAATAATTTTAGAGTCAAATTCTTTTTGCACTTTGGAGCAGAAACTAGTGAATACAGAGTGAGACTCACTCTTGTGCTTTAGGAATTTCACCCATGTCCAACGACTGTAATCATCAACAATGACTAGTCCATACTTCTTTCCATTGACTGATGCTGTTTTCACAGGACCAAATAAGTCAATGTGGAGAAGTTCCAGAGGCTTAGAGGTAGAAACAACATTTTTCTTTTTAAAAGATGTTTTAGAAAATTTTCCTTTCTGACATGCTTCACACAGAGCATCTGAAGAAAACTTCAGTTTAGGTAGGCCTTTGACTAACTCAAGTTTGTTTAGTTGAGAAAGTTTCCTCATGCTAATGTGGCCCAAGCGTCTATGCCATACCCATTGCTCTTTATGAACAGACATCAGACATTTAACATTTTGTTCTTTTAAATCAGAAAGATTAATTTTATAAATGTTGTTTTTCCTCTTGCCTGTGAAAAGGACAGAGCCATTGTTCTGATTAATGGCTTTACATGTTTTTTGATTAAAGATTACATCATAACCGTTATCACTTAATTGACTTATGGATAACAAGTTATGCATTAATCCTTCTACGTAAAGAACATCAGATATAGAGGGAAGAGTACCATTACCAATAGTTCCGGAGCCTCTGATCCTTCCTTTCTGATCTCCTCCGAAACCTACGAATCTAGCATCTTTAAGTTCCAGGCTTTGGAACATAGACTTTCTTCCCGTCATGTGTCGCGAGCATCCAGAGTCCAGGTACCATGACTGGTGTCTGAACTTTGCTGCATAGGATATCTGCAACATACACAATCTTATCTTTTGGTACCCAGAATCTCTTGGGTCCTCTTTGATTAGTCTTCCCAGAGTTTCTCATAACTTTGGGTTTTCTAGCTTTTTCAAATTTTGTTCTTGTGTGTGTGTATAGTGATATGAAAATGGAGATTTAAGTTGGTCACTAGAAGAAGTTTTAACTTCCTTAGGATCATACCCAATTCCCTTTTTATTGTTCTGACTGACTCCATAAATCATGGATGCCATAATACTCCTACCTATTCCATTTTTCAGAAATTCTTGAAAGGCTTCTTCGTATTTATAAATTATTGCATTTGAAGTTTGTGGAGTTTGAGATAACGCTTCTTCTAATTCTAAGCTTTTTCTTTTTGCTCCATCTCTTTCTAATGTTAACAATCTGATTGTATCTTCTCGTGCTAGAATTGTCATCTCAAGCTTGCCACATTCTTCAAATTTTGCTTTAAGACAGCCTTTTATGTTTTTAAGCTTTTGTTTTAATTTCTGATATGAGCTAAGAGTTTCTGACAAGCATGATTCTAGATCAGATCGAGAGAGTTCAGAGAATACCTCTTCAGATTCTTCATCTGAGATGCTCCTGGATGTGGTAGCCATAAGTGTCACGTTGGCCTTTTCATCAGAGTCAGATTCTGATGACCCAAATTCACTATTATCCCAGGTAGCCATTAATCCTTTCTTTGTTCTGAAGGTATTTTTCGTGAAACTTTCTTTTCTAGGATTGTCTTTCTTTAGCTTGGGGCATTCATTCCTGTAGTGACCTGTTTCTTTACATTCATAACAAGTAATATCTTTGTTAGTTTTACCTTTTGAGGTTGATTCTGATCGATCCCCTCTGGGTCTTGATCTTCTGAAGTTGTTGTTCCTCTTTTTCCAGAGTTGTTTAACTCTTCTGGTCAGGAGGGACAATTCTTCTTCATCATCAGAATCTTCTGGTTCAGAGTCATCAGTATCTTCAGTTTCTGCCTGGAGAGCTTTGGTTCTGTCAGGTTTGCGTCTTTCATATCTGGACTTTAATGCTACGAACTTGTTCCTTTTCTGAGGCTCATCTTCCTCTAGTTCTATCTCATGGCTTCTGAGGGAACTGACAAGTTCTTCAAGACTTATATTGTTCAGATCCTTTGACAGCTTCAGAGCAGTAACCATGGGTCTCCATTTCTTTGGCAGACTTCTGACTATCTTTTTGACATGGTCTGCAGTTGTGTATCCTTTGTCTAGAACCTTGAGACCTGCAATCAGAGTTTGGAATCTAGAGAACATTGCCTCTATGGCTTCATCATCTTCCATTTTGAAGGCTTCATATTTCTGGATAAGCGTCAGAGCCTTTGTCTCTTTGACTTGAGAGTTTCCTTCATGAGTCATCCTTAGAGAGTCAAGTATGTTATTGGCTGTTTCTCTGTTGGTGATCTTTTCATACTTGTTGTAAGATATAGCATTTAGGAGTATGGTTCTGGCCTTGTGATGATTCTTGAAAACTCGTTTCTGATCATCTGACATCTTACTTCTGGGAACTTCAGCTCCATCCTCTGTGACAGGAGGTTTGTATCCATCTGTGACAATGTCCCAGGGATCATCATCATAGCCTAGAAAGAAACTTTCAATTCTATCTTTCCAGTAATCGAATTTCTCTCCATCAAAGACAGGAGGCTTAGCATTGTAACTATCCTTTTCATTTGTGTGGGCCATAGTTTTTCTCTTTCTGGATCTCTCTACACTGTTAAGTGTTTGATTAGAAAATCAATAACAGAGCCGGAGCTCTGATACCAATTGAAGGTGAGAAAAACAAGAAAGGGGGGGTTTGAATTGTTTGGAAAATAAGCGCTTTTTCAAAATGAAAACCACACAATGATTTTATACTGGTTCGCTTATAACACAAAGCTACTCCAGTCCACCCGGCCGAGGTGATTTCGCCTTCAACAAGGACTTAATCCACTAATCTTGAAAGATTACAAACAACATCTAAGAGAAAGATGTCTTAGTCCTCTCAAGTATACAGACTACACAGAGTCACTTGAGGAAATAAACAAACAATAGATAAAAGATTTATGTAATCTAGAGTGCTTCTAAGATAAGCAAGTATTACAATAGTAAGAACAAAGTGATTCACGTTATAAGCAAAAGCTTCGTGAAGATTTAGAGAGCAAGAGTGTTTTCTTGAGCGTTGATGTTTCAGTATATTTTTCCTTGTATGTGTTGTGTGCTGAATGTTGATTTGCAGTCCTTTATATAGATCAGTGAGGTAGTAGTTGAAACTGATGAGTAATAAAATGAATTTACGCCATAACATAAATAGCTTCTGCCAGGATAACTTTCTCTCCTTGAAATGACTACTTACCACATATAGTTCCTTCTTTATTGAAATTGGAGATTAACGTCTCTTTCTGTATTAGGAAATCCATTTGCAAAACTTTACTTGACTTTAACGTTACTCTTTCATAATTAGCAATTCCATAATCAGAGTCTTCATGTTTCTGGAGATCTTGGAATCTGCTATCTAGCTTCTGATGTTGATCTTTTGAGTTCTGATGATTTCTTCAGATAGCGCCAAGAGCTTCTGAAGTTTGACATACTGTTGTTCAGAATCAGAACTTCTAGAGCGTACTTCTTGTTTAGATGCTTCTGATACTTTGCTGTTTTGCTCAGAGTTAGACTTCCTTGAACGTGTTTCTACTTCAGATGCTTCTTATCTTCTGATAATTTGTATCTGATCTAGTTCTGTATCTGATGACATCATCAGATCTCTTCCTTCTTTCTTTAGAACCCTGCACACTTAGAAACTTTTCGTTAGGGTGCCATTTTTGGTTTCATCCTTTGTTATCATCAAAATCAAGGAATCTGTTGTAGAACAATTTTTGTTCTTACATTAAGAGCTTTCTGGTGATATATTTTTTTCATGATTCTGCAAAAAAAATTGTATGGTGCTACTGTTCACCACCGTCTTCATGAGGAAGACGGTGGTTTCCACCATGCGCCACCATGAGTGCTGCGCCTAGGGTTCTTGAATGAAGAACACGCTACAGGCCTTGTTTGATCCAGGTTTCCCCATTCGATCCCAGCCTAGCGCGTTTCTGTCTTTTATTTTTTTCATTTTAATTGCCTAGCCTTGAAACGGCGTCGTTTCAGGCAGCGCTGGATCTCACTTCGATCCTTGGTTCCGGCAATTCCATTTTATTCAATTCTTTTTATTATTTTCATGATATTTCAATGTTTATTTCATTTTTATGCATGACATTAAAAAAATCATAACTAATAGTAGAATGTTCCAACTAATTCCAGGTTTTTTGCTAAATGATCCTTGAAATGTCTAGAATTTTATGGTTTTGATTTTATGATTTTACCATTTTTGGATTTTGAATTGTGGTTGATTGATTGAACATGTATGCTTTTGTGACCTTGCTTCATTCTTTCTATCATAAAATGCACATACATGATCCAAATGCCATGAAATTTTGTGTGTTGACTCTTAACATGTTGATTGACATTTGAGGCTTGGTTTGATATTTTTCTCATGTTCCATCCTCGTTTTATGTACATGTTAATATGGTGTGACAATGCATGTCACACAAATGGATGTCCTATTTGATCATTTTCATTGATAGACCAATTGATCTCTTCTGTTTACAACTTTTGGTATGATGATTGTATTGGACATGTTGTATGCTCATGAAAATTTCCAGAATTATTTGAGTCATTTCTGTTTTGATATGGTATTTTGATTCTTGATGATCAATTGCATGCTTTGAAATTGCCTTTGCCTTCTCATGCTCATGAAATGACTTTGCTTAATGATTTTGATTTGGTCCTTTTTAGGACATGTTCATGATCGTTTAAATGAGCTTTATGTTGAGTTTTAGTTGCTCTTTTGACTTTTTTCTCCATCTTTGACCCTAGCCTTTGAGCTAGTGGTTTGTTCTCATCCTTTGGACTTTGTGTTTCAGGTTCCAAGCAATTAGCCACATTGGTTGATATGATCTCATCACTTGAGATACAAGTGATTTTGGTTGACTAACCTTGCTGTTTTGTAGGTCTTTTGGATGGTGAATCAATTCAGTTTGCTTGCATCTTATGCCTCGCACCATTGTTGTCTGATGATTGGTTATCTGACTGTTGTTGATTGTTTGAGTTGTCTGAATGTAAATATTGACTGGTTTAGCTTTTCTCACAGGTACTTTAGCCGCTTTAACTCATTGTTTGAGTTGTTTTGCTTGTGGTTGGCATACCACCTAGGTAATGACCTCCAACTCCATGTAGTCTGGAAGACCTGTCATGTTATTTTGGCAGGCACCTGTCTGAAGCCCTCCTTAAGAGGCAATGCTTGTGCTTGTTTATCTTTGTGCCTTGTACATGTAAAGACCTCCTAAGTGAAGAGGCATTGGCAGATAGAAGGGATGTGCAATCCATCCCCTGCTATTCAGTTGAGTCTTTCATCTTGCTCGCACTACGTGCTGATGCATTTTGAATAAACACCCAAGATCATTGTATACCAAGTCAGTCATGTGGAGTAGAGTTCCTCATTCTGGACTCCCACGTTTTCATTGATTGAAGCTCTCCCAGGCCAGGGATAAGAGCTATGAGGTCTTACCCTCATTTCCCATTTCATCTGCTTCACCCTAACTCTCAATGTTAGGGTTAAGAGCTCAAAACACCCCTTCCAGTTGGCTTGTTTGTCGAGGTTGACATGACCCCTTGACTAAAGCCCAGCCTTGTATGAGCCACTTGTTTGCATATAGTGTGTGTGCTTGCTCTCCTGTGCTTGTGTTTGCTTACTTGTTGTTTAGGCTAGCTTGCTACTTGTGCGAGTTAGGATTAGAGACCTCAGCATAGGGATCGTTTGCATGACAACTTCTAGGCTCGAGTCGTAGTCTCCCTAGTAGTCTGTTATTTCCCTAGTCTCTGATTAGGATAGAAGTTCCTTCCCTGTTAAGGGGAACTACGTCGCCCTGATCCTCATACCAGATGAGGTACGTAGGCAGGAGATGAGCAGATCTCTCTGGGCGCCCTTTTCTTTTTCAACCCCCTTTGTGTGTGTTTGGAGTCTGACGTAAGTCCAACGATTGGCAGTCGGTTTCCTGTGTGTGGTTGTTTGTTTGGAGTCTGACGTAAGTCCAGCGATTGGTAGTCGGTTTCCTGTGTGTGTTTGCTTGTTTGGAGTCTGACGTAAGTCCAGCGATTGGCAGTCGGTTTCCTGTGTGTGTTTGCTTGTTTGGAGTCTGACGTAAGTCCAACGATTGGCAGTCGGTTTCCTGTGTGCGTTTTCTTGTTTGGAGTCTGACGTAAGTCCAGCGGTTGGCAGTCGGTTTCCCGTTTTGTATGTTTGTTTGGAGTCTGATGTAAGTCAAGCGATTGGCATTCGGTTTCGTGCGCATTAGTTTGTTTTGTGTGGAGTTGGATGTAAGACCAGCGATTGGCATTCCATTTCAGTTTGCTTTGACATCTCAGCGTCTCCGTTTAGTGTTTTGTTTGTCGTGCGTTAGTCGAGCTACGAGTGCTCTGATTCTTCCTCTGGTTAGAGAAGATACGTATGCATAGGATGCGATATCCTAGCGAGCACGTTCCCCATATCCCCGAACTACGTCGACTCTGATGTTTGTGTCTGACAAACTACGTAGGCCCAAGATGCGACATCTTGCCGAGTCCCCTTTCTCCGCTTCTTTCATCTGTGTTCTATTCCAGTTTTGTGCAGTTTTTGAGCAGTTATTTAGCAACCTTCTTCTATCCTTTTTGAGCGTGGATCCCGTCGAGTACGACGGATGCGTAGGGGTGCTAATACCTTCCCTTCGCATAACCGACTCCCGATCCTTGCAATCTCTGGTCGTAAGACCATTCCTTTCCAGGTTTACTTCGAGCGTTTCCTTTCCCTCCTTTGGGATAAATAACGCACGGTGGCGGCTCTGTTTCTTTTTCCCGCCGGTTTTTCGCGTAATACGACAGCTGGCGACTCTGCTGGGGAAGATCAGAAGTTGACCTCTTGCTGGTCCATCTTCCCTAAGCGAGTCAATCCTAGTGCTCTCTAGGATAGTTTTGGTTGCTTGTGCTGCTTTATTTATTGCATTTATGATTATTATACTGTGATTGTATATATTTGCATAGATGTTTGCATGCATCATATTATCATTGTGCTGGATTCTGTACAGGTTTGGTTCCTCTGATTTTGGGGTGGGTGTTCTGAGTGGGGCTAAAACCCAGGCCCGAGTATACACCTAGGATTAGCGTGGTCTCATGTTGCCTCTCCTGTTAGGTCAACATGTTTTTGGCGATGTGACATACCACAAGCCGGACGAGGTTCATCTGAGAGAGCTCTTCCGTTGTGGAGTATCCACTCTGGTTGGGTTACCTCATTTGAGTTGTTGACTTCGGTGACCATTCTTTCCCGGATCTTTGGGTTAGACGATCTTATGAGAGCTGCAGCGGCACACCCGAAAGGGCAAACCCGTTGAGTATCTTGTCCGATTGTAGAGACCATTATCCGCCTTAGGATGACCATTATCCGCCACAGGTTCCGTCAGTGGTTATGTGATGGTGACTTTGGTACAGTGGATTTTTGGATCCTTATTTCTGGACGCCGGAGGTTTGACCGTAGTATTGATCAGAGGGTTCCGTTTATTTCGGATCCCTGGGCTGAATTTGAGGGTACTTGCTCAGATGGTGACTTGGTTCTGAAGTATGGGTTCCAGATGACCTTGGGTTCTAGATGATTTTGATCTGTGGTTTCCGGTGCCGAATTCAGGCCGAAGTTTTGATCCTGTGCCAAGAGATACTCAGCAAACCTGCCATGGCTTCATCATTTGCATCATAGCATGGTTATTCTCTAGAAAAAATAATGCATAAAAAAAAAGAAGTTAACCCGCATATGTATATCCTTTTTAGGATCATTCATGATAAACAGCATACGCATCATACACATCATACACATATCATTCTTGCATTACAGGTGTTCTTGACAAGACTTCTCATTCTGGTTCCTGTTTTAGGCAGGATTGCTGATCGTCGTCCGCACCGCTACGCGACAAGACTGAATCAACAGAGAAGTATGGATCAAGTTCAAGCTGAGTTGGCAGAGATGAGGGCTAACATGGCCCAATTTATGAATATGATGCAAGGGGTTGTTCAAGGGCAAGAGGAGTTGCGAGCCTTGGCCCAGAGACAGGAAGCTGTGATTCACCTGTCAACCGTAATTCGCCGGAGGGAGTCCCTGTTAATGACAATGTTGCTGCCACTATTCCCGTCAATAACTATGCTATGGGTGATGAATTGAGGGGTATCAGAATCAACGGACAACCTATTGCTCCTGAGACTGTTAATGTTCGAGTAACCCGTGCTCCAGCTCGCCACCCTGCTCCGTTGGTTGATAGACAAGAGGATATGTTTACTCTCCTCAGTGATGATGATGAGGTAGGTAGGACTGAAGAGAGGGACAGAAAAGTTGATGCCCTTGCTGAAAAAATCCGTGCCATGGAGTGTTAGAACTCTTTGGGCTTTGATATTACGAATATGGGCTTGGTTGATGGGCTGAGGATCCCTTACAAATTCAAGGCGCCATCTTTTGACAAATATAATGGCACTTCTTGTCCTCGCACCCATGTGCAGGCTTATTACAGAAAGATCTCCGCATACACTGATGACGAGAAGATATGGATATACTTCTTCCAGGACAACTTGTCTGGAGCGTCCTTGGACTGGTACATGGACCTGAAGAGGGAGTCTGTTAGAAGCTGGAGAGATTTGGGTGAAGCCTTCGTGAGGCAGTATAAGCATAATATGGATATGGCTCCGAGCAGAACCCAACTGCAGAGCTTGTTCCAAAAGTCTGGTGAAAGTTTCAAGGAGTACGCCCAGAGGTGGCGTGAGTTAGCTGCAAGAGTGCAACCTCCTATGTTGGAGAGGGAGTTGACTGACATGTTCATAGGGACCCTGCAGGGTGTGTTCATGGACCGTATGGGAAGTTGCCCGTTCGGTAGCTTTTCTGATGTGGTTATCTGTGGAGAGAGGACTGAGAGTCTCATCAAAGCAGGTAACATTCAAGATTCTGGTTCTTCGTCTTCAAGTTCGAAGAAGCCATTTTCTGGGGCACCCCGAAGGAGGGAGGGTGAGACTAATGTTGTGCACAGTCGAAGAAATACGAACAGAGGACACTACCGTCAGGTTGCCGTTGTGATCATCCCAACAACTCAACCTCAACAACAACCGAGAGGACCGCCACAACAACCACAACAATAACGCCAGTTTCAGCCAAGACAGAGAATGTCGGATCATCGTTTCGACCCGTTGCCGATGACATATGCTGAATTGCTTCCTGAACTGCTCAGGTTGGGGTTTGTTGAGCTTCGTACCATGGCTCCTTTAACGAAGATACTTGCTGGGAACGATACCAATGTCCGTTGTGACTTCCATTTCGGTGCACCTGGGCATCATATTGAAAACTGTCGGGCTTTCCATCATAATGTCTAGGATCTGATTGATGCTAAGACAATCAACTTTGCTCCTATTTTGAATGTTGTGAACAACCCTATGCCTCAACATGGTGGGCCCAGGGTGAATAATGTGGAAGGTGAGGAGGCCTTAGATTTGGTAGTCAGTGTTGATAAGGTTCAGACTTCACTGTGTGTTGTGAAAGAGCGTCTGCTGAAAGGGGGAGTGTTCCCGGGCTGTGATGAGGGTTGTTCTGTTTGTGCTGATCAAGAGAATGGTTGTGACAAGCTGAGGAGAGGTATCCAGGGTTTGATTGATGAGGGTTGCCTACAATTTGCTCGGGCTGTGAGAGATCGTGGGGTGGTATCAACTGTCACCATTTACTTCAAACCGTCCGAGGGTCCTGGACGTGCTCCGAGAACCGTTAGTGCGCCCACAACTATTGGCACTCCGGTAACCATATCTGCGCCAGTAACTGTTGGTGCTCCTAACACCTTTGCTGCTTCTGGTGGAAGATCTGTTGAGAACAGTAGAGCGGTTCCTTGGAAGTATGACAATGCTTTCCGCAACAATAGAAGGGCAGAAAGTCAGACAAGACCAGTGACCATTGGTGTTAAGACTCCTGTAATCGTTGGTCCGGCTGTGGACAATGTGGGAGGACCTGGGGGGTTCACGAGAAGTGGTCGTCTATTCGCACCACAGACTTTGAGAGATAACAATGCTGAGGCTCTTGCCAAAGCAAAGGGTAAGCAAGCTGTGGTTGAAGAAGGACCTGTGCAAAAGGAAGCACCTGAGGGTTCATTTGAGAAAGATGTGGAGGAGTTCATGAAGATCATTAAGAAAAGTGATTATAAGATCGTGGACCAGCTGAATCAAACTCCGTCAAAAATTTCTATCCTCTCATTGTTATTGTGCTCTAAGGCACACCGTAACGCCTTGCTGAAAATGTTGAATCTGGCTTACATGCCTCAAGAGATTTCTGTCAACCAGTTGGAGGGTGTTATTGCAAATGTGAGTATGAGACATGGTTTGGGGTTAACAGATCTGGATCTGACGCCTGAGGGTCGCAATCACAACAAAGCCCTGCATATCACTATGGAGTGTAAAGGCGCAGCGTTGTCACATGTGTTAGTGGATCCTGGCTCGTCTTTGAATGTGTTTCCCAAGAAGATTTTGAGCAAGATTGATGTTGAAGGGGTTGTCCTCACCCCAAGTGATCTCATTGTCCGTGCGTTTGATGGATCCAAACGGTCTGTTTTTGGTGAAGTCACACTGCCAGTGAAGATTGGCCCAGAGGTATTTGATATTATTTTCTATGTGATGGATATTCAACCAGCATATAGTTGTCTATTGGGGCATCCCTGGATACATGGGGCTGGGGCAGTTTCGTCAACTCTCCATCAGAAGCTGAAGTATGTGTGGAACGGTCAGGTTGTGACTGTGTGTGGCGAGGAGGACATTCTTGTGAGTCATTTATCTTCCTTTAAGTATGTGGAGATGGATGGCGAGATTCATGAAACTCTGTGCCAAGATTTCGAGACCATTGCTATTGAGAAGGTAGCTTTTGTGGAGTAGAAGAAGACAGGTGCCTCGATTGCGTCATACAAGCAAGCTGTGGAGGTTGTTAATTCTGGTAATGCAGAAGGCTGGGGCAAGATGGTTGACCTTCCCGTCAAAGAAGACAAATTTGGTATCGGTTATCAACCTCTCCAGGCAGAGCAGGGTGTTCAGAAAGGGCCGTGTACCTTCACCAGCGCTAGGATGACGAATCATGGTGACGTCTTTGCAACCGATAGTGAAGATGGTGACAGTGATTGTGATCTGGACAACTGGGTGCGCCCGTGTGCTCCAGGGGAGATGGTGAATAATTGGACAGCCGAAGAAATAGTCCAAGTTACTCTTCAGACAGAGTAATTTCCTTTTGTTTTTCATTCTGCATAAAAACCCTACGCTTTGCCCGAGGCGTAGTGGTTCATTGTAGGGCCACATCATGTTCGAATTTTCAATGAATATCATTAATAAAGGACGTTTTGCAAACAAATTTGTGCTCACTGTCTTTCTGTTTTTATTTTCATTTTTTCAAAACAATAAAAATGGCAACATTTTTTGTGTTTTGTGACTTTCTTGAACTCTTTTCTAAAATAAAGCATTAAACATGCAGAATCGATCTTGCGGACTCCGCTAAAAACAGTTCTGTTATGGCTCAGTATGATTTCGATAATCCCATTTACCAAGCTGAAGAGGAGAGTGAGGAAGACTGTGAACTCCCTAAAGAATTGGTCAGATTATTGAAGCAGGAGGAAAGGGTCATCCAACCTCATCAGGAAGAGTTGGAAAGTATTAACCTTGGTACTGAGGACGCCAGGAAAGAGATCAAGATCGGGACTGCTTTGAAGGAAAATGTTAAGAGAGGGCTGATTGAGATGCTGAGAGAATATGTGGAGATATTCGCATGGTCGTATCAAGATATGCCTGGGTTAGATACAGATATCGTGGTACACAGGCTACCTCTCAGAGAAGATTGCCCTTCAGTAAAGCAGAAGCTTCGCAGAACTAGTCCTGATATGGCTGTTAAGATCAAAGAGGAGGTTCAGAAGCAGTTGGATGCGGGTTTTCTGGCAGTTACCAATTATCCCCCGTGGGTGGCCAACATCGTTCCCGTACCGAAGAAGGATGGTAAAGTCAGGATGTGTGTCGATTACCGGGATTTAAACAGAGCCAGTCCGAAAGATGATTTCCCATTACCTCACATTGATGTATTGGTTGATAACACTGCTCAATCTTCGGTTTTCTCTTTCATGGATGGATTCTCTGGCTATAATCAGATCAAGATGGCGCCAAAAGACATGGAAAAGACGACATTCATTACACCTTGGGGCATGTTCTGCTATAAGGTGATGCCATTTGGGCTGAAGAATGCCGGTGCTACCTATCAGAGGGCTATGACGACTCTCTTTCATGACATGATGCACAAAGAAATTGAAGTGTACGTGGATGATATGATTGCGAAGTCTCATACAGAAGAGGAGCACTTGGTAAATTTGCAGAAGTTGTTTGAAAGACTGAAAAAGTTCAAACTGAGGCTGAATCCAAACAAGTGTACGTTTGGGGTGAGATTCGGTAAGCTGTTAGGTTTCATTGTCAGTGAGAAAGGGATTGAGGTTGATCCAGCGAAAGTGAAAGCTATTCAAGAAATGCCTGAACCGAGAACGGAAAAGCAGGTCCGTGGGTTTTTAGGGAGGTTGAACTACATTGCACGGTTCGTATCTCACCTAACTGCCACGTGTGAACCGATTTTCAAATTGCTAAGAAAAGATCAAACAATGACTGTCAAAAAGCTTTTGATAAGATAAAAGAGTATTTGCAGAAACCTCCAATCCTTATACCTCCAGTTCCTGGGAGGCCTCTAATAATGTACCTTTCAGTGACTGAGAACTCGATGGGGTGTGTATTGGGACAGCATGACGAGTCTGGTCGAAAAGAGCATGCAATATACTACCTTAGAAAAAATTTTATCGACTGTGAAATAAGATATTCGCAGCTCGAGAAAACTTGTTGTGCTTTGGCATGGGCTGCTCACCGACTGAGATAGTATATGTTGAACCATACTACTTTGTTGATTTCTAAGATGGATCCAATGAAGTACATCTTTGAAAAGCCGGCTCTCACTTGACGTGTGGCTCTTTGGAAGATGATTTTGACTGAGTATGATATCCAGTACACATCGCAAAAGGCCATTAAAGGTAGTATTTTATCTGACTACCTCTCCGAGCAACCGATTGAGGACTATCAGTCGATGATGTTTAAATTCCCTGATGAAGACATCATGTATCTAAAGATGAAAGATTGTGAAGAGCCTCTTGTCGAGGAAGGACCGGATCCTGATGACAAGTGGACATTGATGTTTGATGGGGCGGTTAATGTGAATGGAAACGGTGTTGGGGCAGTACTTATTAATCCTAAAGGTGCTCACTTACCTTTTTCTTCCAGATTGACTTTTGAGGTAACCAACAATGAAGCTGAGTATGAGGCTTGTATCATGGGGATTGAAGAAGCCATCGATCTAAGGATCAAAACTCTAGACATCTATGGAGATTCCGCTCTAGTGATTAACCAAGTCAATGGAGACTGGAATACTCATCAATCGCATTTGATTCCTTACAGAGATTACACCAGAAGGATCCTGACTTTCTTCAAGACAGTGAAGTTGTATCATGTCCCCCGTGATGAAAATCAGATGGCTGATGCCTTGGCTACTTTGTCTTCTATGATTAAAGTCCATCGGCATAATCATGTGCCACAGGTTGCTGTGAATCGACTCGAGAGGCCTGCGTATGTGTTTGCAGCCGAGTCTGTTGTTGATGAGAAGCCGTGGTACTATGATATTAAGAATTTCCTCAAAAGCCAGGAGTATCTTGAAGGAGCGTCAAAGAATGACAAGAAGACCCTGAGAAGGCTAGCTGGAAGCTTTTATATGAATCAGGATGATGTGTTGTACAAGAGGAACTTTGACATGGTTCTGCTCAGATGCGTGGATAGACACGAAGCAGACATGTTGATGCAGGAAGTACACGAGGGGTCGTTCGGTACCCATGCTGGTGGTCATGCAATGTCCAAGAAATTGTTGAGAGCCGGTTATTACTGGATGACCATGGAATCCGATTGTTTCAAATACGCTCGGAAGTGCCAATAATGCCAGATCTATGCAGATAAGGTGCATGTACCACCAAGCCCTCTGAATGTTATGAACTCGGCTTGGCCATTCGCGATGTGGGGCATCGATATGATTGGGAAGATTGAACCTACTGCTTCTAATGGACATCGCTTCATCCTGGTTGCGATTGATTACTTCACCAAGTGGGTGGAAGCAGCTTCTTATGCTAATGTTACCAAGCAAGTGGTTGCCCGATTCATTAAAAAGGAAATTATTTGTCGTTATGGGATTCCTGAGAGAATCATTACTGATAATGGTTCGAACCTCAATAACAAGATGATGAAAGAGCTTTACAGAGATTTCAAGATCGAACACCACAATTCTTCTCCTTACAGACCAAAGATGAATGGTGCTGTAGAGGCGGCAAACAAGAACATTAAGAAGATTGTGCAGAAGATGGTCGTTACCCACAAGAATTGGCATGAGATGTTGCCTTTCGCTTTGCATGGGTACCGTACATCAGTACGTACATCGACCGGGGAAACCCCTTACTCCCTTGTGTATGGTATGGAAGCAGTCCTACCTGTTGAAGTGGAGATTCCTTCTCTGAGGGTCTTGCTGGACGTCAAGCTAGACCAAGCTGAATGGATTCAGACAAGGTTTAATGAGTTGAGTCTTATCGAAGAGAAGCGGTTAGCAGCTGTGTGCCATGGGCAACTGTATCAGAGTAGGATGAAGAAGGCCTTTGATCAGAAAGTGCATCCTCGAAGCTATCAGACAGGTGATTTGGTTTTGAAGAGGATCCTTCCTCCCGGTACAGATAACAGGGGCAAGTGGACTCCGAATTATGAAGGTCCATATGTTGTTAAAAAGGTTTTCTCTGGTGGAGCCTTGATGCTGACAACTATGGATGGTGAAGATTTTCCGTCCCCTGTTAACTCAGATGTAGTCAAAAAATACTTCGCATGAATTGACCCGCTGGACGAAAAGAATAAAAGAGTCCAGGCAAAAAAGGGCATCCCGACGAACCAAAAAAAAGAGAAAGAAGGTTCGGGCAAAAGTTAGGGATAGAAAATGAAAAGAATATGTACACCCGGTAAGTCGAAAACCTGAAAAGGCGGCTTAGGCAAAAATGGGTATCCCGGTGGATTGAAAACCCGAAAGGGCGATCCAGGCAAAAGAGGGTTTAAAGCGACGACTACAGTCTGAGTTATCTGTACTTCATCGCGCTTCAACGTCTACCATCTTGAAGGATATGACCGGTCCAATCGTTCTTCTCAGAAAGCAAGGGATTTAGGGTAAATTGAGGATATACGAGTCATAACAGAATTGGAAAATAGTGGATGCCGTGTTCACATTGCCAATAGGATAGTTTATTTCCTTTTTTTGGCGCAATTACCTCTTCTTAGGAATTGCTTCCTGATGTATTTGCCTTTATAGGCTCATTTTCAATCAATAAAAATCGTTATTCAGTTAAATTGCTCTCTTGTTTTTCATTTTATTGTTTTGTTTGCAAAAACGTCCGAATTTTTGATAAACATTGCATCTAAAAAACATGAAGACTAGACAATAACGTGCAGAAAGATAAAACGTTTGAAAATCATTTTGAATGTTGAGTACACTTGAGTATATTTTGTCCATACGATCCCCAGAGGCATGTATGTCTTGCCGTTTTGCAGGTTACTATCTTTGATTGATGGCTAAAGCAGATGAGCCAAAGTTTGTTCGAAGGAAGACCCTTTTGTTTCAACACTGTTCAGTCGTGTAAGTAGTTGGGTCGTCTAAGTCGAGTTCAAAATTTGTTTCCCCAGCATGGTCGAGAGGTTGGTGTTTTCCCAACAAGTGACTCCCCAGTTGAGTTGGTTTCTCTACCGTTCCGAGAATGTCAGATCAGTAAGTATCCCCAGCAAAATTGTTGCATGTCCCCACAGAGTTGGAAGATCGAATCAAAAATTGTGTGCTCAGTAAAGTGATCGTTTGCTTTCCCAGCAGGAGTTTTCCTCCCTTTGCATCTTGCACGTAGTAATCATTTTGAATGTTGAGTACACTTGGGTACATCTTGTCCATACAATCCCCTAGGGCATGTATGTCTTGCTGTGTTGCAGGTTATTATCTTTGATTGCTGGCTAAAGCAGATGAGCCACAATTTGTTCAAAGGTGTTTCAGCACTGTCCAGTAGTGTGAGAAGTTGGGTTGTCCAAAGCAAGTTCAGAGCTTGTCTCCCCAGCAAGTCTGAGGCAAATGTTTCCTCGGCAACCAGGCCTGAAGGTGATTGCAATCCCCAGCAGGGTTGAGGATGTTTTTTCCAACCAGGTCTGCAGGTGGCCTTTTCCCCAGCAAGTCTGAGGGCTGTTAGTTCCCCAACAAGCCGAAAGATTGCTATTTCCCCAGCAGAGGTATCAGTGGGTAGATTGTTCCTCAGCAACCAGGTCTGGAGTTTGCTGTAATCCCTAGCAGGGTTGAGTTTGCAGTTTCCCTTGCCAGGTCTGGAGTTTGGTTCTCCTCAACAAGGTTGTTGTCTTCCCCAGCAGGGTTGAGAGTGTTATATCCTCAGCAAGTCCGAAGGCAGTTTCCCCAGCAGAGGTGGGCGTTGCTTGTTTTCCCCAGCGAAATCCCCAAGCGGACCGAGTTCGGTGAAGGTCATCTCCAGTGAGGATTATCCTTTCCCCAGCAACAGCGATATTCCCCAGCAGGGTGGAGATGGGAGTGACATCAAGTTCCTCAGCAGAGTTCCTCTAGCTCCCCAGTAGAGTCCCCGGAGGAGGATATTGTTTATTCATTCATCATTTAGATAAGCATAGCATATTGCATCATTAATCGCGTAGCATTCCCATTGTTATAGAGCATTACGCTGAAAAACTCATGCATCAGCATTGCAAGCATAAATTAGCCCCAAGCCGTGATTGCCATTCGAGAATTGGTTTAGCCGGTTGGTGAAGATGTTGCTCTGAGGAGTTTACCATTGCGACGTTGGTTCGTTTGGGTCGATTTCAAAATTTGTTTCTCCAGCATGGTCGAGAGGTTGGTGTTTCCCCAACAAGTGACTCCCTGGTTGAGTGGGTCTATCTGCCGTTTCGAGAATGACAGATCAGCGAGCATCCCCAACAATACTAGTCCCCACAGAGTTGGAAGATCGAATCAGAGATGGTGTGCTCATCAAAGTGATCGTTTGCTTCCCAGCAGGAGTTTTCCTCCCCTCGCACCTTGCAACTTGAATCAGTAATCCCCAGTAGAAGTGGATCATCTGTTCAACATCTGTATGGCACATTTGCAGCAGTTGCTCTTGGTATCATTCAGAATCAGCAATCCCCAGAGAGGTTTATTTCCTTACCCGTCAGTGAAAGAAGAGCTTGATCATCCCCAACTTAGCCCCCGACAAGTGTCTGCCTTGTCTTGACATATGTAGATGTCATCCTTGCGATACCGGTAGATGTCGTGTTGATCCCCGTGTGGGTCTCCCTTCTTTTGGTGTCGGTAGACATCATCTTTCGATGTCCGTAACATCGAGTCTCTTCCCATTCGTCCGTTGGTGTCTGGTCATCGAGTCTCTTCCCATTCGTCCGTTGGCGTCTGGTTGTGTACCTTTTCCTAGTCATCGGTAAATGTCTGGTCGTCCTTTTATTGGTGTCGGTAGACATCATCTTTCGATGTCCGTAATATCGAGTCTCTTCCCATTCGTCCGTTGGCGTTTGGTCGTGGTTTCTTTCTCCCATTCATCCGTTGATGTCTGGTTGAGTCCTTCCTATTCGTCCGTTGGCGTCTAGTCGTGGTTTCTCCTCCCATTCATCCTTTGATGTCTGGTTGAGTCTTTTCCCATTCGTCCGTTGGCGTCTGGTTGTGTATCTTTTCCCAGTCATCTGTTGATGTCTGGTCGTCCTTTTTTGGTGTCTGTAAAGATCATCTTTCGATGTCGGTAAACGTTGAGTTTTTTCCCATTCGTCCGCTGACATCTGGTTGTATATCTTGTTCAGTCATCGTTAATGGCTGGTCATGTACCCTTTCTTTGATAAATATCAAAATCCCTAGTAGAGTTGTCAGGGAGCGTCTGGTCTTGTTCCAGTCGTAAACGTCTTTTTCCTCCCCAGTCGACTGTTGTGAAAGCCGCCATCTGGTAAATGTGCCTCGCTTTCCTTGATATCCGAGTATATCAAGCCTCTCCAGTGGAAGCCGCCATCTGGTAAATGTGCCTCGCTTTCCTTGATATCCGAGTATATCAAGCCCTTCCAGTGAAAGCTGCCATCTGGTAAATGTGCCTCGCTTTCCTTGATATCCGAGTATATCAAGACCTTCCAGTGGAAGCCGCCATCTGGTAAATGTGCCTCGCTTTCCTTGATATCCGAGTATATCAAGCCCTTCCAGTGGAAGCCGCCATCTGGTAAATGTGCCTCGCTTTCCTTGATATCCGAGTATATCAAGCCCTTCCAGTGGAAGCCGCCATCTGGTAAATGTGCCTCGCTTTCCTTGATATCCGAGTATATCAATCCCTTCTAGTGGAAGCCGCCATCTGGTAAATGTGCCTCGCTTTCCTTGATATCCGAGTATATCAAGCCCTTCCAATGAAAGCCGCCATCTGGTAAATCTGCCCCGCTTTCCTTGATATCCGAGTATATCAAGCCCTTCCAGTAAAAGTCGCCATTTGGTAAATGTGCCCCGCTTTCTTTGATATCCGAGTATATCAAGCCCTTCCAATGAAAGCCGCCATCTGGTAAATGTGCCCTGCTTTCCTTGATATCCGAGCATATCAAGCCCTTCAAGTGAAAGCTGCCATCTGATAAATGTGCCTCACTTTCCTTGATATCCACGTATATCAAGCCCTTCCAGTGAAAGCCTCCATCTGGTAAATGAGCCTCGCTTTTCTTCACTTCGCCTCCCGCAGAGTGCAAATTTCTACGGTTCTGTTGGTATTCAATCCCTGTGTACCTTGAAGGTCTGACAGCCGTTGCTCTCATCCGTTCAGGTTCCTAGCTGATTGAATAGGGGCAGCTGTAGCACCTCAAATTTGCACCCCCATTTGTACATTCATTTCATTTTTTAGGTCATTAACATTGCATTACCATTGCATAGTCCATTGCATCCTATCAGTTAATACTGGCATCGGGAGAGTGCAAAAGAGAAAGCATTTCCATGAGAAAAAGGCCCTATGGTTGTTCTAGAGAGCTTATATGAACCAAGGTTCATTTTGAAGTAATTGGACCAAGGGTTAGAGGCTCAAAGTCCACAGTGCAGTTTCAGGTCATCTGGGGCCCATAAAAGTCAACTGCAAGTCAACTGAGGGCTAGGAGGTGGAGAAATGGTTTGAGACACTTCATTCATGTCCCAAAGAGGTTTATTCAACATGTCAAACTCATACCTTGAAGATTTTGAAGCCAGATCAAAAGTTTCCCAAAGTGGAAACTGACCTATAATTTCAAGTTTCCAAAAATGGCAAGTTTTTGGACCAACTTCAACTCAGCTTTCCAACATCAAAGAAGCTTCAAATGAAATTTTGTCCAACATGAAAATTGAAGATCTTTCTCTCCCATTTCCAAAGAGTCCAAGATCATGAGCATCTGACGAATGGTTGAGAAGATATGATCAAATCATTACCAAGTGTGCATGGAACTTCAACAAGCCATAACTTTTGATCTAGAACTCCAAATTTAGTGCTCCTTTTTGCATAATTCTTCTCATGACATGAATTTTCCAAAACCATCAAGGCATTGCATGAAATTTCATCACATAATCATTTGCTTATTCATGTGATTTTTGGAGGGAAAACCATGAATTCAAAATTGGTGCATCATACGGACTTTTTAACCATTCCAACATGTTCATAGGAGGATTTTAAGTGAAATTGCATGGCCATTGTTACTGTTCATGTGGGATTGCATGCATGGGGTGAAAAAAGCAAATTTTGCATAACACCTCTTTTCTCATTAAAATTTAATTAGCCAAGCCTAAGCATGATTAGGAAATGGATTAACATTTCATATAAATAGCTAATCACAACAGAATTTTCATTATTCATCATTTCTAGATTTAGAACTTTTTTCTCTCCAAAATTTTCTCTCCGCCATAATTCAAAAATCCTTCAAAGAACACTTGATTTTTCTTCCATATTCTTGTTCTCTGGTATTGATTTAGTGTAGATCAAGCATTGGATCATTGAATTCGAGCAGAATTTGTGCATACTCCAAGCAAGAACATGAAGATGGAAATTGTTGATTGAGCTAGATCGAAGCATCTCCAGGCATCAATTTCAACTTCAGAAGTCATTACAAGGTTGACAGAAGAGATTTGGATGCTTGCCAAGCCTTGAATCCACCACTGCCATTGTTGGAGCTTCAAGAGGTCACATTTTCGCATCTTTTAATTCATGTTTATATGCACATAATCTTGTAGTCCTTTGCTCGCTGATCACGCTGATATAAAATTCTTGAAAAATGGACAAGTATTCATGGAGTTATGATGATTTAAAGTCTTGATGCATAAAAATGTTCTTCATCGATTTGCATTTTTTATTAGGAATTAGGCCAAAATATTGTTAGATCTGTAATCTACATGTCAAGAGCTTTCTGGTGATATATTTTTTTCATGATTCTGCAAAAAAAATTGTATGGTGCTACTGTTCACCACCGTCTTCATGAGGAAGACGGTGGTTTCCACCGTGTGCCACCATGAGTGTTGCGCCTAGGGTTCTTGAATGAAGAACGCGCTACAGGCCTTGTTTGATCCAGGTTTCCCCATTCGATCCCAGCCTAGCGCGTTTCTGTCTTTTATTTTTTTCATTTTAATTGCCTAGCCTTGAAACGACGTCGTTTCAGGCAGTGTTTGATCTCATTTCGATCCTTGGTTCCAGCAATTCCATTTTATTCAATTCTTTTTATTATTTTCATGATATTTCATGTTTATTTCATTTTTATGCATGACATTCAAAAAATCATAACTAATAGTAGAATGATCCAATTAATTCCTGGTTTTTTGCTAAATGATACTTGAAATGTCTGGAATTTTATGGTTTTGATTTTATGATTTTACCATTTCTGGATTTTGAATTGTGGTTGATTTATTGAACATGTATGCTTTTGTGACCTTGCTTCATTCTTTCTATCATAAAATGCACATACATGATCCAAATGCCATGAAATTTTGTGTGTTGACTCTTAACATGTTGATTGACATTTGAGCCTTGGTTTGATATTTTTCTCATGTTCCATCCCTGTTTTATGTACATGTTAATATGGTGTGACAATGCATGTCACACAAATGGATGTCCTATTTGATCATTTTCATTGATAGACCAATTGATCTCTTTTGTTTACAACTTTTGGTATGATGATTGTATTGGACATGTTGTATGCTCATGAAAATTTCCAGAATTATTTGAATCATTTCTGTTTTGATATGGAATTTTGATTCTTGATGATCAAGTGTATGCTTTGAAATTGCCTTTGCCTTCTCATGCTCATGAAATGACTTTGCTTAATGATTTTGATTTGGTCCTGTTTAGGACATGTTCATGATCGTTTAAATGAGATTTATGTTGAGTTTTAGTTTCTCTTTTGACTTTTTTCTCCATCTTTGACCCTAGCCTTTGAGCTAGTGGTTTGTTCTCATCCTTTGGACTTTATGTTTCAAGTTCCAAGCAATTAGCCACATTGGTTGATATGATCTCATCACTTGAGATACAAGTTATTTTGGGTGACTAACCTTGCTAATTTGTAGGTCTTTTGGATGGTGAATCAATTTAGTTTGCTTGCATCTTATGCCTCGCACCATTGTTGTCTGATGATTGGTTGTCTGACTGTTGTTGATTGTTTGAGTTGTCTGAATGTAAATATTTACTGGTTTAGCTTTTCTCACAGGTACTTTAGCCGCTTTAACTCATTGTTTGAGTTGCTTTGCTTGTGGTTGGCATACCACCTAGGTAATGACCTCTAACTCCATGTAGTCTGGAAGACCTGTCATGTTATTTTGGCAGACACCTGTCTGAAGCCCTCCTTAAGAGGCAATGCTTGTGCTTGTTTATCTTTGTGCCTTGTACATGTAAAGACCTCCTAAGTGAAGAGGCATTGGCAGATAGAAGGGATGTGCAATCCATCCCCTGCTATTCAGTTGAGTCTTTCATCTTGCTCGCACTACGTGCTGATGCATTTTGAATAAACACCCAAGATCATTGTATATCAAGTCAGTCATGTGGAGTAGAGTTCCTCATTCTGGACTCCCACGTTTTCATTGATTGAAGCTCTCCCAGGCCAGGGATAAGAGCTATGAGGTCTTACCCTCATTTCCCATTTCATCTGCTTCACCCTAACTCTCAATGTTAGGGTTAAGAGCTCAAAACACCCCTTCCAGTTGGCTTGTTTGTCGAGGTTGACATGACCCCTTGACTAAAGCCCAGCCTTGTATGAGCCACTTGTTTGCATATAGTGTGTGTGCTTGCTCTCCTGTGCTTGTGTTTGCTTACTTGTTGTTTAGGCTAGCTTGCTACCTGTGCGAGTTAGGATTAGAGACCTCAGCATAGGGATCGTTTGCATGACAACTTCTAGGCTCGAGTTATAGTCTCCCTAGTAGTCTGTTATCTCCCTAGTCTCTGGTTAGGATAGAAGTTCCTTCCCTGTTAAGGGGAACTACGTCGCCCTGATCCTCATACCAGATGAGGTACGTAGGCAGGAGATGAGCAGATCTCTCCGGGCGCCCTTTTCTTTTTCAACCCCCTTTGTGTGTGTTTGGAGTCTGACGTAAGTCCAGCGATTGGCAGTCGGTTTCCTGTGTGTGGTTGTTTGTTTAGAGTCTGACGTAAGTCCAACGACTGGTAGTCGGTTTCCTGTGTGTGTTTGCTTGTTTGGAGTCTGACGTAAGTCCAGCGATTGGCAGTCGGTTTCCTGTGTGTGTTTGCTTGTTTGGCGTCTGACGTAAGTCCAGCGATTGGCAGTCGGTTTCCTGTGTGCGTTTTCTTGTTTGGAGTCTGACGTAAGTCCAGCGATTGGTAGTCGGTTTCCCGTGTTGTGTGTTTGTTTGGAGTCTGATGTAAGTCCAGCGATTGGCATTCGGTTTCCTGCGCGTTAGTTTATTTTTTGTGGAGTTGGATGTAAGACCAGCGATTGGCATTCCATTTCCAGTTTGCTTTGAAGTCTCAGCGTCTCCATTTAGTGTTTTGTTTGGCGTGTGTTAGCCGAGCTACGAATGCTCTGATTCTTCCTCTGGTTAGAGAAGATACGTATGCATAGGATGCGATATCCTAGCGAGCACGTTCCCCATATCCCCGAACTACGTCGACTCTGATGTTTGTGTCTGACAAACTACGTAGGCCCCAGATGCGACATCTTGCCAAGTCCCCTTTCTCCGCTTCTTTCATCTGTGTTCTATTCCAGTTTTGTGCAGTTTTTGAGCAGTTATTTAGCAACCTTCTTCTATCCTTTTTGAGCGTGGATCCCGTCGAGTACGACGGATGCGTAGGGGTGCTAATACCTTCCCTTCGCATAACCGACTCCCGATCCTTGCAATCTCTGGTCGTGAGACCATTCCTTTCCAGGTTTACTTCGAGCGTTTCCTTTCCCTCCTTTGAGATAAATAACGCATGGTGGCGGCTCTGTGTCTTTTCCCGCCAGTTTTTCGCGTAATGCGACAGCACCCAATCGTATGCAGCTATAAGGGATGGTCATGAACGAGAAATAATCGTTCAAGGAATACGCCCAACGGTGGAGAGAGTTGGCGGCTCAAGTTGAACCTTCATTGTCTGAAAAGGAAATGACTGGAATATTCGTAGATACGTTGAAAGACCCTTTCTTTGATAGATTGGTAAGCAATGTAGCGTCAGACTTTGCTCATCTGGTGAAAATTGGAGACCGTATTGAGAAAGGCTTGAGGGATGGAAAAATTCAAGGAGATGTTGGGGCCCCCAATGCACAAAAAAAGTATTATGGAGGTCTCCAGAAGAAGAAAGAAGGTGATACAAATGCTATCTCAAGGGGTTATAAGGGTAAGAAACAAATTTCTACGACCAAGTTGCCGCTATAGTACCCATACCATACCAACAACCAACACAACAACGACATGTTTATCAGCAACAACCTCCACAATAGCGACAACAACAAAATGCCATTCCACAACAACAGTTCAAACCAAGGTCACCACGAAGGCAACTTGACCCTCTACCTATGCCTTACAACCACATATTTCCATACCTGCAGAAAGAAGGACTATTAACCTTAAGAGAGTTGAAGCCAACCACCTTCCCGTATCCTCCTGGATATGATGCGAATGCCCACTGTGAGTTTCATATGGGTGCACCTGGCCATACTCTGGAAAATTGTTATTCATTCCAGAGTCGTGTGCAAGATCTAATTGAAGCTAAGGCTGTCACCTTTACTCCAAGACACCCGAATGTAAACACCAATCCCATGCCAACACATGGAGGCACATCAGTCAGTGCCATAGAAGAAGTCAATAAAGGTGAACTGATCAAGAAAGTTGAAGAAATTTAAACTCCTATTACTGCGATAGGTGCATAATTGTTGAAGAGTGGTCTGATCCCAATAGACTTAGCTGATGAAGAAAATATTGAAAAGTTGAAGAGTTTTATCCAACAAATCTTGGATCAAGGAGAGATGCAGATCGAGTGCCGCAACAAAAACATGAAAGAAAAAGAAATATACATGATTGACCTTCCTTATGATGCAGTCAATATGGAGATCCCCATCACCCCGTTGGTGATAGAATTTCTGGCACCCTTCGCATATGAAGATGAAAAAGAAGTACCGTGGGTATATCAACCCAGAGCTTTTATGTAGGGGCAGGAAGACCAACCTGTGGTCAATAATGAGCCAAATGTTACCTCTATTGCGGGACCAGTTGGAATGACACACAGTGGCCGAGTGTTTGTACCAAGAGCCGTTGATGCATATGCCAAAGCTAAAGTGAAGGAAGTCGCCACCCATGTCCAAATTCCTATTCCAAACCTTGAATTACAAGAAATGCACTTATCTCCGAAAGCTGTCGTTACCCAAGAGGAGGCTGAATAATTTCTGAAGATAATTAAGAAGAGTGACTACAAGGTAGTTGATCAGTGAAATCAAACCCCTTCGAAGATATCCATGTTGTCCTTATTGCTCAGCTCAGAGGCACATAGAGATTCATTAATGAAGGTATTGAGTGTTGCTCATATTATGAAAGACATCTGTAACACCCCAAAATTTTCCCTCCTCATTCATGCATTCATTTTTTAGGTCATTTAGCATTTCATATCACATTGCATCATGACAATCAGAGTTAGCTCCAAGAAGCTTGAACATCATCCAGGACACTTTGTGGGTTTTATTCAAATGATCAGTCACCACAAGGAAAAGACTTGAGGTACTACCAACAGGACCAAATGGGGCCTATTCGCCGTACAAATCGCCAAGATGGAAGAAACAAGAATCTGCTGCTGAGTTGTTACGCTCGCTAGGGGAGCAGGTGCTTCGCCTAGTGAAGAGCATTGTCATGCTCGCTAGGCGAAGGGCGCGTATTTCAGAGAGTAACAGAAAAGTTTTGGGCTTGAGCTAACCTCATTCAAAGCCCACAAGCTGCGAAATTTGGCCTATAAATACCAGAGTGGTCAATGAAATAAACCCTGAACACTGGCTGAACAGAAAAGACGAGAGACTGGAGAGAGAGACCTAGGAACTACTCTGTAGCAACCTTCAGGCAGCTCAGAGAAGTTCACTCCGCCTCACACAAACCCTAGTATTACTTTGCAGATCCAGCCGTACCATTCAATCTTAATCAGTCTCTCTCATCAGCTGGAGAGATCTAAGGGTTGCTAATCCTTTAACTGTTGTAACTTCGGATCTTTATCCGTGTGGTAATTTTTTCCCTTTCTCATACTTTACCGCTTTCTTAGCTGGAAGACCTCGATAGGAGGCAACATTTGAGCCCCTTGGTGGCATTTTACTTTGAGATACATGTTTTGTGTTTTGTATTCATATCCCCACAGGTAGCGCGGTTCCTTCGCCTAGGACTGCCTTTCTGCCCTCGAGCATCCCAAACACTAAAACCCAAAGCAACACGTCAACTCCTTCTACTACAGGCGAGTAAGTCTCCAAAGGTCAAGCATCCGGTAGATTGTGTAGTGACGTCGTTCGTCCAAAACCCAATCCATAATCCCGTAGTTAGCTGAACTACGGCTTGCTCTGATTCTCATTCCAGATGAGATACGTAGGCATAAGACGCGATGTCTTAGCGAGCACACATCCCCTAACCCCTAGGTCAGCCGAGCTACGAAGACTCTGATTCTCATATTCAGATGAGATACGTATGCAGTGGATGCGACATCCGCGCGAGTCATTTCTCTTAACCTTTTTTAGTGAATAAACACATTAGGTAAACCCACACCCTTTAGACGAAAACCACAAAAGTGGATCCCGTAGAGTACTACGGATGCGTAGGGGTGCTAATACCTTCCCTTCGCATAACCGACTCCCGAACCCAAGATTTGGTTGCGAGACCCCGTCTTGTCCTTTCCTTTTTCAGGTTTACTTCGAGCGTTTCCTTTCCCTCCTTTGAGATGAATAACGCACGGTGGCGACTCTTCTGTCATTTTCTTTCGCCGATTGTTTTTTTGCGCACTGTATTTTTCAGGTTGCGACAGCTGGCGACTCCACTGGGGACTAAGAAGTTGACCTCTGGCTGGTCCATCTTCCCTAAGCGAGTCCCTCCTAGCTTTTGTGATTTCTTATTTATTGGGTGTTCATGCTTTTGTACATTTATTTACTTACTTGCTTGCATTCATCTGCTGTATCTGTTGGAGCTGTTGTTTATTTGTTGGGATGGGGTGTTCTACGAGAGATAAGCCCATTACCCAGGCTTGAGTGTACACACAGGTTTTAGAGTGGATGATCATGAGGCTTGCGTGGCATCTTGCTACGTTAAGTCGTTCGTGAAGAACCACACCCAGACGAGGTTTCTTTTGGATATATTATGTCCTACGGATGTTCCGTAACGACATGATGTTCCTTTAGAAATCGTCGACTCTGGTGACCATTTCCCGAGAACTCAGTCGAGGCCTCTCCTCCGAGACGTGATTATGTTAGCTCTGGTGGGCGCATTCTCGCTGCTCAACCCGAGGACCCCGAGACTGGGAACTTGCTTTAGGATGTCCTATTGAGGGGAGTCAATGGAGGTCTTTTGTCCCGAAATAATACCAAACCTTCAGTGGTAAATGTATTATTCGCGACTGAAGGGCCAAAGCTGACGAACTTCTGTTCTTAGAACCTACCAGTGAGGGGCGGGCTAAATTCAGGAAACCTTAACCTCCAACCAACCCGGTTTTCTGGAGCAGAGTTTTAGTCTTCTATTATATTCCTCAGTGATTTTCTCTCGAGGAAGTGCAACCTAACAGATGTTCAAGCGGATCCATCAATTCTGATTGACATGCCTTTGCATTGCATAACATCATCTGCATATTTGCATCCAACATCTCATGCTTATTCATTTGCAGGGTATTCCCTTTCAAAACGGGGGTGCCTCAAAACTGAATAAGCAGTGCATCGCATACCATGCATACTAACCCTTGTTTGTTTTGCAGGTGTCACCGCAGTGTCTAATGTTTGTTCCCTGTATCAGGCAGTTATTGGTCCCAAGCGAGTCCACAGGTACCCGACAAAGGAAAATCGTCCACAGCTAGCAATGGACCAAGTACAGAAAGAGCTGGCTGATATACGTGAAAGGATGGATCAGTTCATGACATTGATGAATGGTATGGCAGAAGGCCAGGAAAAGCTGAGGGAATTGGTTGAGCAACCGAGACCCGATCCGGAGGTGGAGATACCAAATGCTGAGGGAAACCCTGGTAACCCTGGGAACGCCGATAACCCTGTGAACACTGGTAACGCAAATGCTGATGGAAACCCGGGTAATGTTGGCAACACAGGGAATGTTAGAAATGGTATTGGGAGAAGGTACAATGTGAATCAAGGAATTCGGATTAACGGGCGCCCCGTTACTGAAGATTATCAGTATGATCAATTTTCTTTGCACGACGAGGCCCTCGAGACCACTCGCCGTATGGATGAGCTTGCTGAGAAGCTCAAATCTTTGGAGTCTCAAAATTCCTTAGGCTTTGATGTCACAAATCTTGGTCTGGTTCAGGGAGTAAGGATTCCTCACAAGTTCAAACCCCCTACTTTTGAGAAATACAACGGGGCTTCTTGCCCACGCACTCATCTCCAATCTTATTTGGGAAGGTTGGGAGCTCACACGGAAGATGAAAAGCTGTGGATGTACTATTTTTAAGACAGTCTAACTGGAGCTTCTCGTGAATGGTATTCTCATTTGTCTCGTACTACCATCAAGAGCTGGAAAGACTTGGCAGAGGCTTTTGTCAAGCAATATCAATACAACTTGGACATGGCTCCAAATCGAACCTTGTTGCAAGGTATGTCTCAGAGTGCCAAGGAAACCTTTAGAGAGTATGCTCAGCGTTGGAGACAGATTGCTGCGTCCGTCCAACCCCCTATGTCTGAAAGGGAGATGGCGGACATGTTCATGAACACTCTTCAAGGCAATTATATTGAGAGATTGGCTACTTGCCCGTCAATCAGCTTTGCAGAGATAGTAATTGCTGGAGAAAGAATCGAGAGTCTGTTGAAGATGGGCCGAATTCAAGACAATAGTGTTTCCAACCCATCAGGTCCCAAGAGACCGTTTGCTGGTAACGGTCAGCGAAGAAAAGAAGGCGAGGCAAACGTTGTGTATGCCAGCAGAGGCAGGGGTAGAGGACGCCCTAATTATTATCAAGATCAAGTGGCCGCAGTCACTATTCCAACACCTGTTCCTCAACCGCAATATCATCCGCAACAACAACCCAGGTACAACAATCAACAACAAGGAGGTAATCCGGGTCAGCAGAGACACTATCAACAACGTCCAAGGCAGACGGACCGGGTCATCGAGCCAATCCCAATGCCTTATTCAGTATTACTTCCCAAGCTGATTGACATGAATCTGGTTACGTTGAGAACTCTGGCCCCACCAATCGATCCCAATAATTTGCCTAGAGGTTATGATGTCAACGCCAGATGTGCTTTTCACTCCAAGGCTCTCCAGTTAAAGGTACAAGATTTGAGAGATGCCCAGGCTATCAATTTTTCTCCGGTGCCTAATGTTATCCAGAACCCGATGCCGGCTCACGACGGGAAGAGGATTAATGCTGTTGATAGTGGGGAAACTTTGAATTTGGTTTCTGATGTGACTAAGGTGAAGACTTCGCTGTCGGTGGTTAAAGACCGACTTCTGAAAGGACAAATTTTCCCGGGCTGTGGGGAAGAATGCAGAAATTGTCAAGCTGCCGAAAACGGATGTGACAGTTTGAGAAGGGGTATTCAGCAACTGATAGATGAAGGTTGTCTTCAGTTCGATCAGGCCCGTCCAATGAAGAATGATGTATCGACGGTGACGTTTTATTTCACTCCTGAAGAAATATATGTTCCCGAGAGACTCGCTCCGACAACAATATATTTACCAGAAAGTACAGAACCAGCAGCGGTGAACATCGAAAGTTCAGCACCAGTTGCAATTTACTCTGACAGCCCTCAACCGACTCTGGTTGGTCCGATCACCATCACAATACCAGGACCCGTTCCATATGAGAAAGACAGTGCTATCCCGTGGCACTATGGGGCTGATATCTACTGCCAGGGGCAGAAAGTTAACGAAGAAGACATTGACATTGGTAGCTCCGCTGTAGACAATGTTGGAGGGGTTGGTGGCTTCACTCGCAGTGGACGCCTATTTGCACCATCAACATTACGCGCGAATACTGAAGCCGAGGCAGCTGCCAAGGCTAAAGGGAAACAGATGGCCGCCGAAGAGGTTACTACTGAGGAAAATCCTCCTCAGACCGCATTCGAGAAGGAAGTGGATGAGTTCATGAGGATTATCAAGAAAAGTGACTACAAGGTAGTCGACCAGCTAAATCAGACACCCTCAAAGATCTCCATTCTCTCACTATTGCTGTGCTCCGAGGCGCACAGAGCAGCCTTGTTGAAAGTACTGAATATGGCCTATGTTCCACTGGAGATAACTGTTAACCAGCTGGAGTCGGTAGTTTCCAATGTAAACGCTAGCCGGGGGCTAGGTTTCACCGATAATGACCTGACATCTGAGGGCAGGAATCACAACAAAGCCTTGCATATCACAATGGAATGCAAAGGGGTGGTGCTTTCCCATGTTTTGGTTGACACAGGCTCTTCTCTGAATGTTCTTCCAAAGAAAGCCTTAACGAAGTTGGATTGCGATGACACCATCCTGAAGCCAAGTAACTTAGTTGTGAGGGCTTTTGATGGCTCTAAGAGAGCTGTTTTTGGCGAAGTTGAGTTGCAAGTTAAGATTGGACCGCAGGTGTTCAAGAGCACCTTTTATGTGATGGATATCCAGCCTGCCTACAGTTGTCTGCTAGGTCGGCCTTGGATTCATGTTGCCGGTGCTGTTACTTCTACCCTCCACCAGAAGCTCAAATATGAACTAGAAGGTCAGGTCGTCACTGTCTGTGGTGAAGAGGATATTTTTGTTAGCCACCTGTCTACATTTAAGTATGTAGAGATGGACGGCGAGATGCACGAGATGCTGTGTTAGGGCTTCGAAGCCATAAACATCAATGAGGTCGCGCCCGAAGCTGTCTTTTCACCTGAGTTTGAGAAGGCCAGGACTTCTATCTCTTCATACAAGCAAGCTGTTGAAGTGGTTAAAGCAGGTAATGCCCAAGGCTGGGGCAAATTTGTGGAGCCAGTCATCAAAGAAGACAAGTTTGGATTGGGGTATGATCCGGGATCTCAGAAGAATGAAACCGGTACTCTCTCCAGCGGGGATTTGGTTTCTCCCCACATCGTCAATGCTGCAGACGAAGACAAGGCTGACAGCGACTGTGACTTAGATAGCTGGATTCGCCCGTGTGTCCCGGGAGAAAAGCTCGACAATTGGTCGTCTGAAAAAACCGTCTGGATTACTTTACTGAAAGAGTGATTTTTATTGTTCTCCTTTATTACATGCATAATAAAGTCTTACACTTTGCCCGAGGTGTAACGGCTCATTTGTAGGGTCATCCATTTAGTTACATTTCGCAATTATTTTTATCATCAATAAAGGACGGCTTTTGCGAACAATTTTGTGTTCTCTTTCTTTCAATTATTTTTACTTTTACAAAAACGGCAATGTTTCTTTTTTATGTTTCTTTTTCGTTTTTCTTTCCAAAAAAAAAAAAAAAAAACACCTCGTAAAACTGATCACCCGGATCTCACTGCTAACGACACTGCTATGGCCAAGTATGACTTCGACAATTCTATCTATCGAGCCGAAGAAGGGGTTAAGGAAGATTGTGAATTGCCTGAGGAGTTAGCCAGGTTGTTGAAACAGGAGGACCGAGCTATTACACCTTATCAGGAAATGATTGAGACCGTCAACACTGGTACCGCAGACGACAAGAAAGAGATCAAGATCGGGGCAAGACTATAGGCCGAGAGGAAAGACCGTTGATCATGTACTTGACTGTGTTAGAAAGGTCAATGGGTTGTGTGCTCGGTCAGCATGACGAGTCAGGTCGAAAAGAGCATGCAATATACTACCTTAGCAAAAGTTTACCGACTGTGAACAAAGATACTCATTGCTCGAGAAAACTTGCCGCGCTTTGGCATGGGCTGCTCGCCGACTAAGACAGTATATGTTGACTCACACGACTCTATTGATATCAAAAATGGATCCAGTCATGTATATTTTTGAAAAGCCAACACTTACCGGAAAGATTACTAGGTGACAAATGATACTGACAGATTATGACATCCAATACACTTCACAAAAAGCCGTCAATATACAGATTAAAACCCTGGATGTATACGGGGATTCAACTTTGTTCATCAATCAAACCAACGGGAAATGGTGCTATGCTGGAACTACGTACCCAGAATTGACGTATCTCAGTCAGAAACGAATGAAGACAGCACAGGGGCAAATGGACACCGAACCATGAGGGTCCATACGTGGTTAAATGAGTTTTCTCTGGCGGAGCTCTCATGATAACAACCATGGATGGCGAAGACTTCCCGTCCCCTGTCAACTCAGACGCAGTTAAAAAAAAAAATACTTCGCGTAAAATAGACCCGCTGGACAGTAAAAAGAATAGTCCAGGCAAAAAAGGGCATCCCGACGAACCAAAAAAAAGGAATAAAGAGGTTCAGGCAAAAATTAGGGATATAAAAAAGGAGTACACCCGGTGAGTCGAAAACCCAAAAGGGCGGCTCAGGCAAAAAATGGGTATCCCGGTGGATTGAAAACCCGAAAAGGGGGCGATCCAGGCAAAAGTTAGGGAATAAGCGAATGACTGTGATCTGAGTTCATCAGTGTTATATCACCGTTTCATTCAATCCGGCAATCTTCGAAGGTTAAAGATCGACTAATCATCCACTTCAGAAAGCAAGATGAGCAGAGCGTCTTGAGGACATACGAGCCATAGCAGAGTCGAAACTCGGTGGGACCCCGTATCCCATTGCCATTAAGATAGTTCTTTTTTTATAGCGATCACCTCTTTTCAGGGATCAGCTTCCTAATACCCTCGCCTATTCCTGGCACAAATTTTCTCCCCAGTAAGAGTCGAATAATTCAGTTAAAGAGCCTCTTTATTTTTCATTTATCAGTTTGTTTGCAAAAATGTCTGAATTTTGGATAAAACATATTGCATATGAACATAATGGTGGCTTTTGCAGATGATTTGTACAGGAAAACATTTAAAATTGCTTTGAATGTGCTTAATCCCGAACAGTGAATTCAAACCGAGTAATTCCCCCGAGGCATACGTGTATTTTTGGTTGTGGTCACAGGAACCGGATGCCAAGTCATGAATCCTCATCCCCAAGCGGTTGACAAAGTCTCTCCTCAGCAGAGCATGTTCCCCAACAGAGTTGACAGTATCCAGACTGTCTATCCCCAGCGGAGTTGACAGTGTCAGACTGTATCTTCCTAGCAACAGCGGAGTGGTTGCATACCCAACGGACAAGAGGGTGGTGTTCCCAGTGTTCATCTCATTCCCCAGCAGATTATTTTTAACAGATTTGTTAATCCCCAGCTTGAGAGCGATTAGCAAGTTTATATCCCCAACAAGGGTCGTTTCCTACGACATTTCCCCAGGAAGTGTTTTCCCCACAGACTCTCCTCACTGAGCCTCGCCGAGAAAAGTTTCCATAGTTGATTCACCCCCCGCAAGGTCAACTTTTCAAGCAGCCAATTTATTTTTGGTGGCCCATTGGTCCCGGCAGATGGATCATTCCCCACAGAGCATTCAAGGATTGATACAGCAATCTGTTCCCTACCGGAGTTTGCTTCCCCAAGCAGATTTCTTTTTACACCATGCATAACATTTGCATTTGCATGCATATCATATCAAGCATACACATAAGCTAATAAACAGGTTCTTCCAAGCAGACTGAAGAATTACTTTACAACCAAGGTCATGAGATCCAGCCAGAGGATCAAGCGTGAGTGATCTAGCCTGAGGGTCATTTCGAAGATTCAGCCTGAGAATCGTTTTCCAGTGATCCAGCCTGAGGGTCATTTTGAAGATTCAGCCTGAGAATCGTTTTCCAGTGATCCAGCCTGAGGGTCGTTTCGAAGATTCAGCCTGAGGATCATGTTCCAGTAAGCCAGCCTAAGGCTCAATTTGAAGATTCCCCAGTGAATTCGCCTACAAGTTTTATTTCCCCAGCAAGCCTAAGTGTAATTGAGGAGTCGTTACAACATGTTCTAGCCCGAAGAATATGTACGAAGCCCAAAAGCGGAATATTCAAGAGGGTCAACCAGCGCATGCCTCAGATGCGGTATCCTAATGATGGGAATTTATCATCAAATCAACCCAGATCTAGCAAGAAGATCGAAATAGATTCAGCCAGAGAATCGAAACAAAGAAGATCTAGCCAGAAGATCGAAGTCAGGTCTAGCCCGAAGACCGGAAATAGATTCAGCCAGAGAATCGAAACAATTCAGATCTAGCCAGAAGATCGAAGTAGATTCAGCCAGAGAATCAAAGGAAATAGATTCAGCCAGAGAATCGAAACGAAGAAGATCTGGCAAGAAGATCGAAGAAGATCTAGCCAGAAGATCAAAATGTATCCAGCCCGAGGATCAAAATTAATATCCAACCCGAGGACTAAATTGAGTATAGGTTCAGCCAGAGAATCGAAACTCCAGATTAAGTCAGAAGACTGATTCAGATTCAGCCAGAGGATCGGAAGAAGAATAAACAGCGCGGTGTATTTCCGCATTTTTGTGATGTTCTCGGAGCATAAATTTTCGGTTTGTCTTTGGTATTCAATCACAACTCACCCCGTTTGTCTGATAAGCTGTTCGCTTTCATCCTACTCGGGTTAGCTGATGATTGAATAGGGGCAGCTGTAACACCCCAAAATTTGCCCTCCTCATTCATGCATTCATTTTTTAGGTCATTTAGCATTTCATATCACATTGCATCATGACAATCAGAGTTAGCTCCAAGAAGCTTGAACATCATCCAGGACACTTTGTGGGTTTTATTCAAATGATCAGTCACCACAAGGAAAAGACTTGAGGTACTACCAACAGGACCAAATGGGGCCTATTCGCCGTACAAATCACCAAGATGGAAGAAGCAAGAATCTGCTGCTGAGCTGTTACGCTCGCTAGGCGAGCAGGTGCTTCGCCTAGCGAAGAGCACTGTCATGCTCGCTAGGCGAGCAGATCCTTCGCTAGGCGAAGGGAGCGTATTTCAGGGAGTAACAGAAAAGTTTTGGGCTTGAGCTAACCTCATTCAAAGCCCACAAGCTGCGAAATTTGGCCTATAAATACTAGAGTGGTCAATGAAATAAACCCTGAACACTGGCTGAACAGAAAAGACCAGAGACTGGAGAAAGAGACCTAGGAACTACTCTGCAGCAACCTTCAGGCAGCTCTGAGAAGTTCACTCCGCCTCACACAAACCCTAGTATTACTTTGTAGATCCAGCCGTACCATTCAATCTTAATCAGTCTCTCTCATCAGCTGGAGAGATCTAATGGTTGCTAATCCTTTAACTGCTGTAACTTCGGATCTTTATCCGTGTGGTAATTTTTTCCCTTTCTCGTACTTTACCGCTTTCTTAGCTGGAAGACCTCTATAGGAGGCAACGTTTGAGCCCCTTGGTGGCATTTTACTTTCAGATACATGTTTTGTGTTTTGTATTCATATCCCCACAGGTAGCGCGGTTCCTTCGCCTAGGACTGCCTTTCTGCCCTCGAGCATCCCAAACCCTAAAACCCAAAGCAACACGTCAACTCCTTCTACTACAGGCGAGTAAGTCTCCAAAGGTCGAGCATCCGGTAGATTGCGTAGTGACGTCGTTCTTCCAAAACCCAATCCATAATCCCGTAGTTAGCCGAACTACGGCTTGCGCTGATTCTCATTCCAGATGAGATACGTAGGCATAAGACGCGATGTCTTAGCGAGCACACATCCCCCAACCCCTAGGTCAGCCGAGCTACGAAGACTCTGATTCTCATATTCAGATGAGATACGTATGCAGTGGATGCGACATCCGCGCGAGTCATTTCGCTTAACCTTTTTTAGTGAATAAACACATTAGGTAAACCCACACCCTTTAGACGAAAACCACAAAAGTGGATCCCGTAGAGTACTACGGATGCGTAGGGGTGCTAATACCTTCCCTTCGCATAACCGACCCCCGAACCCAAGATTTGGTTGCGAGACCCTGTCTTGTCCTTTCCTTTTTTAGGTTTACTTCGAGCGTTTCCTTTCCCTCCTTTGGGATGAATAACGCACGGTGGCGACTCTTCTATCATTTTCTTTCGCCGGTTGTTTTTTCGCGCACTGTATTTTTCAGGTTGCGACAACATCAAAGTGGAACAATTTGACAATGTGATAGCTTGTGTAACCACTGGAAACTTCCTAGGGTTTAATGATGATGAGCTGCCGGCCGAAGGGAAGAATCACAACAAAGCTCTACGTATTTCCTTGAGATGCAAAGACCCCTTATTATTAAGAGTTTTGGTGGATACAAGTTCTTCTTTGAACGTTATCCCAAAGACCACTTTGGTGAAATTGCCGTTGGAAGGACTAAACATGAAACCCACCACTCTGATAGTGAAGGCTTTTGATGGCTCAAGGCGAGCAATAATAGGGGAGGTTGACTTGCCAATTAAGATTGACCCGACTATCTTCACTATTACATTTCAAGTTATGGACATACACCCTGGGTATAGTTGCTTGCTTGGAAGACCTTGGATTCACTCTGCAGGCGCAGTAACCTCTACCTTACACCGAAAGCTAAAATTTCTCACGAATGACAAGATGATCATGATTGGAGGTGAAGAGGTCACCCTGATTAGCCACTTGACTTCTTTCAGATATATCGAAGTGGAAGGCGAAATCACTGAGACACCGTTCCAGTCCTTGGAAGTGGTGAATGTATTGAAAGTCCAACAGATATCCGAGTCACCGAAATCAAAGTTGTCGATGGCCTCCTGGCAAGAAGCTAAATCTTCTATAGAGAAGGGGAATGCCCAAGGCTGGGACAGGGTGATAGAAGTACGTGAGAAGTGGGAAAAGTTTGGTTTGGGATATGAACCATCCTCAGTTGAAACAAGTAGTCAGCATGACAAGAAGCAGATTCCTCCTTTTGAAGAAACATTCACTAGTATTGGTCATATCTTTGGTGATCAAGTTGCAATGATTAACGATGAAGCTTATGATGAGGCGGTGTCCAACTGGGTACGTCAAGTAGCGCCCGATGAAGAACTAAAGAATTGGAAGACTGTGGAAATCCCCCAATTCTTTCAAAAGTAATTTTATTATTTTAATCAAAACCCTATGCTCTGCCCAAGGTACAATGGCATGTTGTAGGGCCTCCTTATTTTTAGAACTTTGATTATCATTAATAAAACGACAGTTTGCATTCAAAATTTTGCTCCTTTCCTTTCATTTTTTTACATATACAATAAAAATAGCATTAATTCTTATGCACGCACTTTCTAAATAAACTGCATAAATCATAACATGCAGAGACACAACCGAGACCATTGACAACGACAATGCTATGGTCTTTCATGATTTTGACTGTCCAATTTACCAAGCCGAAGACGAAGGCAGGGAAGATTGTGAACTCCCTGAAGAACTGGCTAGATTACTCAAACAAGAAGAGAATATCATTCAGCCATACAAAGAGGACGTCGAAGTCATCAATCTTGGAACAGAGGAAGGCAAGAAAGAAGTAAGAATAGGCGCCATCCTTCAAGATACAGTGAAGGCAAGACTGATAGAGATCCTCCACGAGTATACTGATGTGTTTGCTTGGTCATACCAAGATATGCCTAGGCTAGACACTGGTATTGTTATGCATAAGCTTCCGCTCAAAGAAGAATGCTCCACTGTTAAACAAAAGCTAAGAAGAACTCGTCCAGAGATGGACCTCAAGATTAGAGAGGAGGTGAGAAAGAAGTTTGATACTGGGTTTCTAGAAGTTTCCAAGTACCCACAACGGGTTGCTAACATTGTACCAGTACCAAAGAAGGATGGAAAAGTCCGCATGTGCGTCTACTACCGAGACCTAAACAAAGCTATTCCTAAAGATGATTTCTCATTACCTCACATTGATGTATTGGTAGATAAAACAACTTAGTTCTCAGTGTTTTCCTTCATGGATGGTTTCTCCGAGTATAACCAAATTAAAATGGATCCGGAGGATATGGAGAAAACTACATTCATCACCCATTGGGGGTCCTTCTGTTACAAGGTGATGTCGTTCAGGTTGAAAATGCAGGGGCAACATATCAACGTGCCATGGTGACTCTCTTTCATGATATGATTCATAAAGAGATCGAAGTGTATGTTGACGATATAATTTCCAAATCCCAAATAGAAGAGGAGCACATCACGAATCTAGAGAAGCGATTTGCTCGACTAAGGAAGTTTAGGTTGAGGCTTAACCCCAACAAATGTACATTTGGGGTTCGATATGGGAAGCTTTGGGGCTTTATTGTAATCCAGAAAGGAATTGAAGTGGATCCTGACAAAGTCAGAGCCATTCAGAACATGCCTGCGCCAAAAACTGAGAAAGAAGTTCGTGGTTTCTTAGGGAGATTAAACTACATTTCCAGATTTATCTCTCACCTCACCGCCACATGTAAACCAATATTCAAGCTTCTGAGAAAAAACAAGATATTGAGTGGAGTAATGATTGCCAAAGAGCCTTTGACAAGATCAAAGAATACTTACATGAACCACCAATTTTGATGCCCCCTGCCCAAGGAAGACCTCTATTCATGTACTTAATAGTACTCGACGAATCTATGGGCTGTGTGTTGGAACAACAAGACGAGACTGGTAAAAAAGAGCACGCCATCTATTATCTGAGCAAGAAATTTAATGACTGTGAGACCAGATATTCATTGCTTGAAAAAACTTGTTGCACACTTGTGTGGGCCGCTAAGCATCTCAGATAATACGTACTGAATCATACGACTTGGTTGGTATCCAAAATGGACCCCATCAAGTATATATTCTAGAAACTAACTCTTACCGGCAGAATTGCCCGATGGAAAATGTTGTTATCAGAGTATGATATCCAATATGTCGCACAAAAGGCCATCAAGGTAAGTGTACTAGCAGATCATCTTGCTCACCAACCGATAGAGGATTATCAACCTTTGAAGTTTGACTTCCCAGACGAGGACATCATGTTTGTCAAAGACTCTGAAATCCCTGAACCTAACAAGGGACCTGAACCAGAAGAACAATTGACTCTCATGTTCGACGGTGCTTCGAGTGCTATAGGTCATGGGATTGGGGCAGTACTTATGTCTCCCAAGAATTTTCATCTACCATTCACTGCAAAGCTTTGCTTCACCTACACGAACAACATGGCTGAATATGAAGCATGTATATTGGGGCTAGAGGAAGCTATTGTGTTAAAAATTAAAATTCTCGAGGTATTCGGAGATTCCGCTCTAGTGATACATCAAATCAGAGGTGATTGGGAAACAAGACATGCTAAACTAATTCCATACTTAAATGGAGATGTGTTGTACAAGCGAAAATATGACATGGTCTTACTCAAATGCATAAACAAACATGAAGTTAATCAGCTTATGAAGGATATACACGAAGGGTCCTTTGGCACCCATGCAAATGGGTATGCCATGGTGAAGAAGATCCCGAGGGCCAGTTATTATTGGTTAACAATGGAAGTTGACTGTTATCATTACACCATAACATGTTACAAATGCCAAATCTACGTTGACAAAGTGCATGTACCGCCTACCCCATTGAATGTCATAGCATCACCATGGCCTTTCTCTATGTGGGGAATTGACATGATTGCGATGATAGAACCCAAAGCATCTAATGGGCATAGGTTTATTTTGGTGGCCATAGACTATTTCACCAAATGGGTCAAGGCCGCTTCCTATGTGAATGTCACAAAGCATGTAGTGGCTCATTTTCTAAAGAATAATATCATATGCCGATATGGGGTTCCCAGCAAAATCATCATTGATAACGGGTCCAACCTTAACAACAAGACCATGGAGGAGTCGTGTGCAACGTTCAAAATTGAACACCATAACTCGTCACCATACCGTCCCAAGATGAACAGGGTTGTTGAAGCCGCGAACAAAAATACCAAGAAAATTATTCAGAAGCTGGTAGTCACGTATAAGGATGGGCATGAGGTGCTACCTTTTACGTTGCACGAGTATCATACATCAGTGCATACTTCAACAAGGGCAACCCCTTATTCCTTGGTTTATGGCATTGAAGCAGTCCTCCCTATAGAAGTGGGAATCCCCTCGATGAGAGTCCTGATGGAGGCTAAGTTAGGCAAGGTTCGATGAGCTTAATCTTATTGAAGAGAAGCGCTTAAAAGCGTTATGCCATGGTCAACTCTATCAGAGGCATCTTAAGAAGGCATTCGACAAGAAAGTCCATCCTAGAGTATTCCAAGAAGGATATTTGGTGTTGAAGAAAATCTTGCCCATTCACAAGGATTCTAGGGATGGGGATGAATTGCCACTTCCTACAAATGCTGATGCAGTTAAAAAGTACTTTGTCTAAAAAAGTGGAATAATAAAGACCGCTAAATCGAAAACCTGAAAGGGCGATTTAGGCAAAAATGGCTATCCCAGTGGATCGAAAACCCAAAAGGACGATCTAGGAAAAAGTTAGGGATGAAAATAAAAATTTCTAACACGTTGAGTTGAAAACCCGAAAGGGCGACTCAGGAAAAAAAGAGGGGGATCCAAGCAAAAGTTAAGGATTAATTCCAAGGCAAAGAACTGTACCTTCAGGCATTCATCACACCTCTGAAGGCGAAGAATCAATCCATCTGACTTTTTCAAAGGCAAGGTCCTCAGACCGTTAAAGACATGAGGATCATAACAGTGTTTGAAACTCAATGGAAGCTCAATTTTTTATTTCCATTATATCTTTATACACAACAATTACCTCATTAAGGAATCACATCTTTATGTACAGTTACCCATTCAAGGGTCAAAGAAATAAAAGGAGAAACTTTCTCATCAAAGTTGCACCTAAATTATTTTATATTTTATCTGCCTGTTTGCAAAATGCCTTTATTACTGATAAGAATCGTTTTTAAAAATTTGGAGAAAAAAACATTTGAATAAAATGATAAAATTACTCTTGAGATATCAAAGGGGGAGACTCATAGCCTCCCAGATTGTTCTTATTGCATAAAGATGTAAGATCATTTGCAGACAACCATGGTCATTCCCATTACGAACAAATCAACTTCCTTTAGAAATGTACTCATGTGCATCCTATCACCGATAAGTCTCTAGTATAATTTTGACGTAAGCATTAATAAAATGTGGCGTCGTTAAAGTATCAAGTGTTGAAAAGTCTGAGCCCCTCAATAGCTTGGAATGCCCAAATATATTTCCAATTACCCAAAAGGGCATCGTTGCCTGATTTCCATTGGTCTCCCCGACAGCAGAAAGTCCATCCCACTGACATCTTCATTGAAACAAAATTCATTAACCCGGACACCAAAAGAACCTTTGTCTTGCAAGAGGGAGAGCAACTTAAAGAAAGACATTCCCAATTATCCGTTTCTACTCCCGCATACATCACATGCATTATTTCACGCATTATGTTCCTGCCAACCCGGAATTTCATCAAACACAATCATATCAACCATCAACATACATATGTATAACCTTATACAAAATATAAAATCATTCGCATTCTTACATGCACATCCTAAATACCCTCAGCAATTGCATACTTGCGTGTATCGCATGCATCATTCCATGCATGGTACTTCCATCCAAAGTGGGGCATCATACAAAAAAACACACTACATAACATAACTCAGGACTCGGGGGCATTCATATGTATCCCAAACATTCCTTAGTTAAAGTCAATGGTGTTATTACCATGCACGCGCTCGTAGAATTATTTCCCAGCAAGTAATTTAAGGTTGTTAATAATATTCCCCAACATTCTCGCTATTGCTCCCCAAGTAGAGGTTACCCTAAAAAGTCTTTTATGAGCTTTTCCCCTACAGAGCTTTGCCAATAAATTCCTTCCAAATGGAGCATTTTTCTGAATTATTTCCCCAACAGATATCTGTTTGAGATGCCGCTTCATTAATATGAAGAGTCTCATTTGTATTTTAGAGATACTGCTCTAGTATCCGCGAAGAGTCTTAGATTCAATTAAGGTATCATCCCCTTGTTGGAATATCTTGATTAGATCATATAAGATGCTGCTTCGTTGATTCGGAGAATCTCATTTATCTGTTTGAGATACTGCTTCATTTATCTGAAGAGTCTCATTCGTATTTTAGAGACACTGATCTAGTATCCGTGAAGAGTCTTAGATTCAATTAAGGTATCATTTCCTTGTTGGAATATCTTGATTATATCATATAAGATGCTGCTTCGTTGATTTGGAGAATCTCATTTATCTGTTTGAGATGTTGCTTCATTAATATGAAGAGTCTCATTCGTTGTTAGAGATACTGCTCTAGTATCCTCGAAGAGTCTTAGATTCAATTAAGGTATCATTCCCTTGTTGGAATATCTTGATTATATCATATAAGATATTGCTTCGTTGATTTAGAGAATCTCATTTATCTGTTCGAGATACTGCTTCATTTATCTGAAGAATCTCATTTCTCTATTTGAGATACTACTTCATTGATAAGAAGAATCTCATTCATTTTTAGAGACACTGCTCTAATATCCTCGAAGAGTCTTAGATTCAATTAAGGTATCATCTCCCATGATTGGAATATCTTAATTCTATCCCATACGATGCTGCTTTGATTGATACAGAGAATCTCATTTATCTGTTCGAGATAATGCTTCATTAATTTGAAGAGTCTCATTTATTTTTAGAGGCACTGCTCTAGTATCCTCGAGGAGTCTTAGATTCAGTCGAAGTATCATACCACTACTTTAAAATCTCGTTCTTGGCACTCAAGATACTGTTATGGACAATATTTGGGTCTTTTCGTATTTAATTATCTTCCACCAAGAATGAACGAAGACCGCCGTCATTCATAGTTTCTGGTTCAAGGTAATTAAATAGGGGCAGCTGTCATACCCCAATTTTGTCCAGGCAGTTCAAAATTGCTATTAGCATTTATAAATTGAAAGTTTGATGCACGGGCTCAGGATTTAAGGATCTCTTTGGAGGAGGAGTTTAGGTCTTTGTTATCACTTTAACATAGGTTTTACCAGGCATTAAACCACGATTCCTACATCTCCTCGTATTGTGGATTTGGGTCAATTCACATATAGGAATCTAGAATCCATCAAAGGTTCTATGATAAGTGAAAGGCTTATTCTACATATACCTAGAGATTATGTGGGCTTTATACAGTCCATGTCATTACCTACTTCATGAACAAGTTACCTTGAAAGCTCACACTTTACCGAGTCAGGATCATCTAAAGAATATCGCATGACTCATGAGTACAAGGTGGCATCTAAGAAGGAAATAAAAACAAATCTTTTGAATGGTTTGAAGTTTGAGTTTGGCGCATCATGTTCAGTCCACTACCTTCCCATTCAAATTTTTTGCTTATTTTGCTTTGTTAAAGCTACCTTCCCATTCCAAGTTTTTGCTTATTTTGTTTTGTTAAAGCTACCTTCCCCCTCCAAGTTTTTGCTATTTTGCTTTGTTAAAGCTACCTTCCCATTCCAAGTTTTTGCTTATTTTGTTTTGTTAAAGCTACCTTCTCATTCCAAGTTTTTGCTTATTTTGTTTTGTTACAGTTGCATCTCGTCTACCTAAGGGTGGTGGGTCTAAAATAGACTCATGAAGTTCCATTTCAATTGACAATCATCATTGGGATTTATTTACATCATAGCATGAAAAGAGTTTTATTAAGTCAAAAGTTTAGAGGTCCATTTTGGTATCAAATATGTCTAAAAGGTAATTGGACTAATAAGCTTCATGCATAATGACACATTTTGGGATAACTTGGAATAAAAGGATTGAATTACCAATTTTATCTACATGGAGGAACCACAAGGCTTGAGTTACAAACTTCATTATCAAAGGCACAAAACATACAAACTGTGTTAATAAAGTCCTATAAAAATTCTAGCCTATGATCCAAAGGACATAATTTTATTACAAGGAAAATCCTTAAAGGTTGGATATATGTATCAATTGATCATAGTCAGCCCCACACTTTTTCTTCAAACTCCCAAGGGCCAATCACGATCAGGATCAGTACCTGCAGCAAATGATAGAAACGGAGAGAATTAAAGTACTGCACCAGAAAAATGAACCAACTTCAAAACTACAAGAAAGATGAATTTCGATTATTAGGGGTACATAAAACACACAAAACCTTCAAATACATAGCAGTTACCACAGTAAAAATCCCTCAAGGGAAATGATACAATCATGATATGGGGAAGTGGAAACTATAAACAGGAATTTTCTCACGAAAAAACAGCTTCATAAAGATCAACAAGCAAATATATGAAGCAAAGGAAATTACAAATTAATTCAAATCCATGGGACCACATAACTTATGAAAGATACTCACTCACTACAGACAAAAACGAATTTGTTCCCACCAAACTTGCAGGATCCACATTCGGTCCCCATAATATCTAAGAAAAATCCTCTCTAACGAATTACAGCTAGTGCCTGCAAACCATTCGCACACGATTTTGAAACCCATAGACCCTATATAAATATGAGGACCCAATCATTGAAAAGGGGGACCTATCGTTACGTTGCAGAAATCGTTCACCCATGACCAACCCTAGAGCTCGTTTTTCTATTAACCGCGCAAACTCATCATCAGAGTTTGAGCAAGGTTGAGCTATAAATCGAACCTAAAGCAAAGAATGAGTAAAAGGTAGCTTTAAAGGAATCGGAAGAGGATTACGTTACCTTCGAGTTGTCACCAGATTCACGTCAGAGTCTCTCTGAGTAGGTAGTCTTGATTTCTTCTTGCCTTTTTTAATTTGTCATGATGTAGAGCTCCTTTTGCTGACCTTTTTTCCTTTGGTAATTTCTTGAGACGCCTTCGATCTTGGGTTTAATTTCGTTTTGTTAAAGTTAGGGTTTTAATGTTAGGGCTTCCGATCTGGAATTTTGGTTGGGATTTTGGTGTTTTTGGGGCCAAATTTGTAATCACGAGCCTAAATAAAGAGGGGTTAGTGTTTGAGATTTAAGTTTTTGAGTGGTGGTTCGCCGGAGAAGAAGGTGGCGCCGCCGCTGTTGGCCAGCAACCATCGTCTTCTCCGGTAGGTTGCGATCGGAGGAGATGTGTGGAATTGCAGAGCAATTTTGGGTTTTGGGGTTGAAGAGAGACAAACATTTTAAGGAAATGGTTGGTATGCCATCCCCTCCCTGGTATCGTGTGTGGAGGCTCATTACGCTACCGCACTCTAACGCATCATGGCCTTTGGATACGTTTGACCAGGACAGATCTAGCGGTTTGGCGGTCTAGATTAGTACCCTCAGTCAACAGAGTTGACTGCGCCTCTGGGTGGATTTCTTTGCCTATTGGGCCTCCGGTTTGAGGCCTGGAGTTATATTTGCTCCACGCACCCGCGTTTGCAGCCTGGGGTCTCCTTTTTGGGCAAAGGGGAAACCCATTGGATTTGTTTTAATTCATTCACTCGTTTACTTTTGTTTTGTTTTTATATCATTTGTTTTATTTAAACTAATTAATTGATTATAGATTTTTTTAACAAATTTATATTTTGATTAAATAAATGAAGTTTAATAATTTATGTAATTAACCCTTTTATGTTATTATTATTTTAATTTTTTAATTGATTATTTGTTTATAGTACTAATTTAGATTATATTGCATTTGCATGATTGATTCGTTTATACACATTTTTGTGCTATTTAAATCGTATATCGAAGTTCATTTTTTTAGAAGGATGTACAATTGGTGATTATTCTAAGTAATATAGTCTCATTAAACCATCAAGAATTACATAAATCTCGATTTAATATCGAGCCCACTTTTCATACCCTTGTAAGTCGATCGCTTTTATGCATCGCCATCAACCTCAGATAGCTTACTCTTGGACTCTCTTACAATGAGACCTATTCGGTTATTAACTAATCGAGTAGATGATTGGTACACTAAAATAATCCAATTTATTCGCAAACACAAATTTCAAACCTCGATCCAACATCGAGCATTTTCATTCAAATTAAATTAAAACACCTGATTACAATTAAAACGCCACATAGAAATGAAAAAGGAGATGGTTTTGAGCCTTCAACTCCTCCCCTCAATTATTTGAATACGAGTTCCCTTACTCGGTTAGTCAAATAATTGTCATTTCTATCCACCTAAAACCAATTAAACCAAATCATTTTCGTAATAAGAAATAAAAAGGGGGTAGGTTTTGAGCCTTCAACTCCTCTCCTCGATTGTTTGAATACGAGTTCCCTTACTCGGTTAGTCAAAACATTTGTCATTTCTTTACAAACTTCTAACTCAATTAAATTTATCATTCTTATAATAAACTACACGAAAAAGGAGATGGTATTGAGCCTTCTATTCCTCTCCTCAAATACTTGGATATGAGTTGCCTTACTTAGTCATTCAAGTACTTGTCGTTTATCTTAAAATACATCAACCATACATAAACCTATTTTCATAATCAATTAAGGATGAAAAGGGATATGGTTTAGAGCCTTCGATTCCTCTCTTTGGCTATTAGGATACGAGTTGTCTTACTCGACTATCCGAGTAATCGTCATCCAACAAAATATCTTAACACATCAAACCTATCTTTCTCGCCCACGTGCAATCGAAACCAATCAAACAAAACATCAAACATATTAATCCAAATTGTCACCCTCGTGTGACCAAAACTCTTTTCAGAAAGAACACTATTTAATCCCTTCTAACGCGCATAACAAAACTAGTGTTTAAGCCTCCGCCGAGAGTAAATAAGCTAACGCTTAGCCTTTAGAACACGATCTAAATAGTTTTTCACTAAAAGACACCAACTAATCGTAGTTCCCCGAACTACGAATGCTCTGATTTCCTTATTGTACTATAAGGATACGTAGGTCGGAGATTGCTAGATCTTCGCGAGTACACTAATAAAAAACCTCCCCTTTTCCTTTCTGAGGTTTCCATCCATCTCTTTTTAATATTTTTATCACTCGAAGAAAACAAACAACATTCAGCTAACATTCAAATCGCAAATTAAACTAAAAGGTTCTCGTTGAGTACAATGGACGTGAGAGGTGTTAATACCTTCCTTTTGCGTAATCGACTCCCGAACTCGAATATGGTTGCGACGACCATTATTCTATTTTTCATAGGTTTTATCGATATTTTCCTATTCCCTCATTGGGATAAATAAAGTTCGGTGGCGACTCTGTTCGAACTAAATTTTTCCGCGACCATCGCGAGGAATCGTATTTTTCGAGATGCGACACTCCAAGAAATAAAAATAAGAAACGAGTAATTGTGTATAAGTTAAGCAGAACCAATATGGTAAAAGGTGCCAAAATGGTTTAAATTTGATTTAATGGCCCAAAAGGCTAATATTAATTACAATCAAGACTTATATTCATTACATAAAGATAGACAAAAATGGAAAGGAGACTAGAACTAAAAAGGAAGGTTGACCTTTATTTGGAGGTATTTTGCTTTGAGAAGTTCCAGACGTTTCTCACATAAAGACCTTTTCGACCAGAGAAGTTTGATTTCAGATTCAAGTTTTCGCACTTTTTCAACGAACTCCATGCCGAATTTTAGTTCTTTAGCCATCAGGGCATCACCGAACTCCAGGAGTTCACTTTTGCTTCTTTCAACTTCAGAGATTTTTTTCCCGCATTTCTTCTATTTGTTTTCTCCACAAAGCAATGTCACGATCATGACCTTCGATCTTCTCTTTGTTCTTTTGTTTCGTATGCTCCAGTTCCATTGCCTTGTTGGTCGACCCAGTGGCGGCATCCCAGGGAGCTGCTTCAAAGCCAACCTTCTTTTCGATCTCCCCTGTTAGCTGAGGTAGTAGCTTATGATCTTCGACAGTTTGGTCGATCATAGTGCCTACCTCCAAGTTAAGATTGGCCACTTCAGGGGAAGCTTCTAGCAGATTGACTTGATTAAGAAGGGCCCTCAAGGTTAAGGGGGCAGGAGGATCAGCCAACAGGAGCATGAACAAGTCACTCTTAAAGCTTTTTTCCTTAATTTTTCAAAGCACTTCATCCACAGCCATACTCGAAGGTTGATCGTCAGATGCCAAAGCTACCTAAGGTTTTTCTCAAAAAAACTTTCCCTGCAGCTTAATATAGCTTTCAAATATTCAACGGTTTGGCTTCATTTTAGAATAGCTAGTTCTTCTGCAGAGAGACCCCCAGTACTACTTGCCGAAACTCTGCTTGATGGAATAACTGCATTGGTTGGAGTGGCAAGATTTGAATTTGACCCTGTCCTTTGCCTATGTCCTAGGCCCCTCGTCATTATTGTCCCCTATTTGGAAGCCTCAATCATCATCACCAACATGGAGTGGGGTCTGGTTACCTTCGTCCTCTTCCTCCATCACCATGTCTTCTCCATCGTTACCCTCTTGCTGGGGATTGACTGTGCCTTCGATGTTGCGTGAATCATCTCCAGGATTGTCTCCAGCTTGAACTTCTTCACCCACTATCATGGTGTCTTGGTTCACTCCAGCGTCGTCATCTTCGTTTGAATTAGCTGCATGATCAGAACCGCTGGAGTGAGAGTGTTGGGTAGTGGTCTTTCCATGCACCATCCTGAAACCAGAACAATAGAAAAATGAGTGGTGAAAGAAAGTAAATTAACTAATCAAGATAGAGTCAGGTTTGTTTTACCTTGTCTCCTTCGACCCTAGGGTTGAAGTCATCTGTAACACCCCCCAAACTACTACCACTCAAATACAACATACAATTGCATAATAAGAGTAAATTAAAGCATGCATACACGAGGGCATCACATTTACTTCTGCCAAAAATAACACATGCCATGGTCACATACAAGTAACACGAATTATAAATCAAAACCAAATAACCAACATGCAAACTCACACAGCGGAATAACATCTCTCTTCATAAATGGTAAATAGTGATTATTCCCATAAATCATCTACCACAAAATATCATTTCGGGCTCTAAGGCCACTCAACATCAAAACCAACATATCCAAATAACTAGATAAAAGAGGGCACAACAATATATCTCAACATCAAAACAAATACAAATAATCCCATAAACTCAAGTGTTACATGACTAGAGCACTATAGACTACCTAGTCAAAACACAACAAGAACTAGCCTCTAAATCTAATCCATGTGCGAAGCACCACTATCTTCGGTACCTGAGCGATGTCGCGATAGAACACTATTCCAATAGAAGGGTGAGAATTCAAATCATTATAGAAAAACATAATAATATGAAATGTATAACAAACATACATATATTATTATAATTCATCACGCTTCATACAAACATGCATCATATCATCTTATTAAAGAATCACATGTTTACCATCATACGACATGGCTCAACAATCCACAAATATTCATTTATAAATACTAAACGATGTACAAAAGTCATATTTCACAACATATGAATTTCATGTACATATTATCATCCATCATCATTTACAAATCATCATCAAATATGTATACAACTTTCACATGATTCCATAATGTATACAAGTCACCATTTCATCACATATATCACAAATAAGCACACATATCACATCAATAACACATCAACAATTCATATCGAATGGATCACCTAAAATCCACGTATATGCATATCTACCAAAATCATATCCACACAATCATATCACATAATCACACAAACAACAATTCACACCGACATGTGCGACTCAATGTGTGACTCAATGCGATATGCATGTGGATTCCATCCGTTATCATTTCTGGCTTGCCGAGCGTCTCTTAAATAGACTAGATAACCACCTCTAAAGCTCGATTCGACATTAAGCTTTCAAACCCCAAACAATACATCAAATGACATTCATCATCCCATCACAACACATTAACATAAAGCAAACAAGCCAATTCATGTTATTCATCAAATTCACCAATTCACATCATCACATACATAATTTCAAGTATTATGTTTCTTCACAATATCCATCTAAAACCAACCATATACATGCCAAACAATAGAAAACATGCCATTCACATTCACCACACATACAACATACATCCATATTAGGATTCTTTTGATAAAATATTAATCTACTGTTATCCAAATGAATATCACGCTATAGATAATATTCTTAGCTTCGTAACAGTTCAAACGGCACCTCAAACGGAGTTACAGTTCAAAAGTTATTGAATTTACAAGTTTTTCAAAATGCTGTCAAAAGCCAAAAAATTTATTGTTGCGAAAATGCTGTCAAAAACCAGAAAAACTGCTGTTGCAAAAATGCTACTGTCCAACATAAATCTTCATCTTAAAACCACATTAATCCATTATTTTTCATGAAATAAATAGTTATACAACCTATATGTATATATCATATAGCAACTATTAGGATCATAGAAACAAGATTCTAAGCTCCACTAATTTTCACCAAAATCCCAAATCAACCATTTTCAAGTGAAACTCAAACATGCAATTATACACCAAATCATGTTCTATACACATACCCATTCATGGAATTCAATATAGAAACATCATAGCATAACATAAACATCAATTTCATGGATTAAAACATAAACACATGTTAGGGTTTCTCAAAATCAAAATCCCCAAAACCTAAGTTCATGATATCTAACCTACGTACATTACATACATTATGTTTACCCATAACCACTTGAAATCCCACCCTTACCTTAGTATAGATGAAATCTCTAGGTCATTCTTCTTCTAGTTTCCTCTTCTCCTCTTTCTCTTCTCTTCTCTTCTCTTCTCTCTTCTTCTCTTGTTTTACAAAACTAACTTTAATCTCTAAAACTCTTACTATCCTTTTAACTCATAATGGGCTTAACCCACTTATCCACCCATTCTAATTAATTAGGCTCAGTACTAGGCAATTGCTATTTCTACTCATAAAATTCAATTATTCAAATAACACATATATTCAAATAATTAAAATAATCACCAGAACACATATTTAATTAATTATCACACCAAATAATGATTAATTAAAATAAACACCTAATAAATAAATACGGAAATTAAATCGGGGTGTTACATTATCACTTTCACTCTGAGTCGCTGCTATCATCACCATGTCTTCAGGGGTAGGCTCTTGGATGGTTAGTGCATAAGACACTTTCTTGGAAAGTTTTGTTGGAGGCTGGCTCAAAGGGTCGGTGATCTTTGGTTGTTGTTTTCTCTTCTTGGATGTTAGGTCGAGCACATGTGAAAGATCCTCTTCGTTCTAATCTATTATGACAGGGGTTTCTGTGGGTTTGTTTTGAATTTTTATGGGGGTTAGAGGAGGTTTTCGAGCAGCCTGAATTTGGTATTGGAGTGTCAGTACCATTAAACATAACAAAGAGTAAAAAAGGGCAAGACGAAGATATACCTATGCGGGTTTGCTGTCTCCCTCAGTCTTTGATTCAATTGGCCTTCTGTTTGTTGGTTTCTTGGGTAGGACCATGGTGGCTAGAAGAAAATAACATAGAGCAATTAGTGTAAGCTAAGGGTAAATATCCTAATAGAGGGGTATGATTCGAGAAAAACCTCTCATGTCACACCTTCATATATGTCTGATTCGATGCGAACATCTTCGATCCCTATATGAAGATGCCCTTTAAAACTGTCTAGAGTATGCTTAGCCGCAACCACCTGCTTGGCTTTTTCTGGGACTGTTGTCGAAGGATCTTAATGGACTCCTAACAGATAAACCAGTCTGGAAATGAAGGGGAAAGGGCCACTCCAAAGTCAACATTAGGAAGTGGAGGAAATTTTGGGGGGAAACGTTTCAAAAGCCATTTCGTAGCGTTTCTCATGAGGAACGTACGAAGGGATTTTCATAGTTTCCATTTTCTTTGAAATTTTTTATTTGAGCGTGACAGTTGCTTCGCGGATGGTTCGACTAAGATCATCAGGCCTATAGGCAGTTTCAAAGTAATCTTGGAAAGCTTGGATTTGTTTGATAAGCGTATGAGTACCTTTTTTGGTTCTTTCCTACACAAGAAGAAAAGCTTTGTCAAAATGTTGGGTAAAGGAAGAGACATCATAAAACTCTTCAATATAGTATATTTTCCATCATCTCCCAAAATCTCGAGCGCAGAGGAAGTCAGGCTCGAAGTTGATAGGAGTTAGTTGGGTCCTGCCAGTATATCTGGCTATCTACTTAAGAGCGGTGGTTTCAATATGGACCGCGTTGTAGAGAAGGATGCTACCCTTTTTTATCATACAGCCACTTCGGTAGAGCTTGAATTAACCCAAACTGTTGAGCAACAAGGTTGGGTTGATAGGCGATCAAAGTAACCTGAACCTTCAAGGGGTTTAGTCGAAGGGTTAAGATCCTAGGGGTCAAAAAGGCTTCCCAAATTAGCAGAGATTATGTCTCTCGTTTTTTGGAGGGAGATGGGAAAGGCCTTGTAAACCATTCTGGACCATACTTTTTGGCAGCAAAGGGGGCCATGCTCGAAGTAAATAAATGGCGCTTGGTGAACATCATTATATAGCCCATGAAAGTTGGTCGAAGGGCTTGTCCTTCATCATTCGAAGTCAGCTGGTCCAGTCGAATGCCTTTGATCCCTCTATTTTTTACTTCCTTAGCTTCTTCATCAACGAGGCTTTTATTCGGTAGACTTGCCTCGAATGTGGCATTAAGCTAGAGTTGTAGTAGCCAAAAGGTGCCAGAGAGGAGGAGATTCCCTTTTTCACCCAAGTTCTTCAATTGAGTGACTCCATCACTCAATGATTCATAAAGGCTTACAAGTATCATTTCACTTAGGCAAACACCATGTCTAACATGTAATTGGTTCGCCAGGGTGAGGTACTTTTTGGCAACTTGCAGAGACTTCGAGCAGAATATAAAATGAGACAACCACAGAGCTAAGAAGGCTATATGTTCCACATCAGAGACGGTGTCAGTGTCTTTGTCATGATAATGTATAATGTGAGTCGAATACGTTGCTCTAGAGGTCGAAAAAGTTATGGTATCTTCAGAATCAATCTCAGGGTCATACGTGTGTCTAATGAGTTTTAGCCCTGAGATAGCGGTTAAGTCAAAAAGTGTTGGTGTTTCCATGCCACATGGGAGGTGAACAATGCAATCTGTATTATCCCAGAAATACGGTGAAGAAACCAACATGGATGCACTATACTCCAATCCTACCTTCAACAACATTATCAGGTCGTAAATTCCCATGTCTTTCCAGTTTTGGGCTTTGGTTTTTTCTATTTTATTTATCCATTCCAAATAATCGGCTGGGTCTTTGAATGAGGGAGTAGCGCAAAAAACTCTAAATCCGTTGTTCATGAATCTCAAATCTATGGTTTCATTAGTGTTTGGGTTTTCAGCAGTGGTTAGTTCGACCCTAGGTTTTTCGCTTTCCCTATTGGTTTGCATTTTTGGTAAAAGGGAAGGTATTCTTTAAGTTTTCTAAAATCAGTGTCTAAATCAGTCAAAGGCCCAAATAATGCCTGAGTTTTCCAGAAACAGAAACATGGATAAGTACATGGGATGCATAGATCCTGTGTTGTTCCTCCGTTTTGGGATCTGGGATGTATATTTGATTACCCACCATTATTGGATTAGGTAATATGGTAAAATAAGGGAGTTTCGAAATCTTCTTGGGAGCTTTTGATTTGACAGCCATGGTCTTGATAGCTTTTCTCACTTCTTTGGGGGGTTTTGCTTGAGGTTGCCATGGTTGTTGAAAGTTGGAAGAAGAAAAGATAATCTGGGTTTTGGTTAAAGATTGTTTGAGGATGAATAGCTAGAGTGTTTGAAAGTTCAGAAAGCGTAAAAAGTGAAATGGTAAGTTTGTGGCTTTTATAAGCACGCTTGGAAGAAAAAACGTTTCAAATCAACATTGATGGTGGACAAATGAGTGGGATACGCGTCTTTCTTGGATAATGTGATGGAGATGTGGTAATTAATGTCTAAACTCACGATCTCCTAGAGTCTAGGTAACATGATGATTGAAAAGATTCAGTTGTGGGCTGAAGAGACGTGGTTAAGAAAACGTAATGATGACTCTGACGTTACCAGACAGCTGGGAGAAACTAAAAAGTTTTTCAACATTGGAACATTTGGAAATATGCCAGTGTTGTCCAAGGCGTCAAAGCATGTTCTCAAAAGATGTCTTTTTCTTCTATGTGTCGAAAATAACATTTTTTTGGGAACAATTTGCTAGATCCTAATTTCGACGCCCATTTTAGAGTTACAAAATGGAAATTCCATGTAAAGATGTTTTCGACTGAATCTTATATTAGGGAGCTCTAGTCTAAAATCCTTGGATGAGAAGGGCCAATGTGCAGTTAGGACTTAGAAATATTCTTTAGTGTTTTGGAGACAGTTTCGACTAGAGATTCAAAAATTCAAATAAAGGAGGGAACATTGTTTTAATCTGAAACTGCTAAGGTACACGTGAAGCATAGTGGATAGTTGCATCCATGCAAAGTGCCATTTGTCTCGACATGATTAAGAGGTCGTTGGAAACAGTTATTTCTATTAGTATAAATAGAAGGTCTTAGTGTTAGGATCAGTGTGTGTCAAAACGTGTACAAAGTCTGTAAAACTTACCAAGTACCCATGTGAAGAGGAACCGTAAATTAATAAATATACCTTCGTTTTACACCATTGTATTACTTTGAAGTAATACAATTTACCTTTATTTTTCCAGAAAAACTTCTTTGTTTCGAATATTCATCTTTGTTGCCAGTTTTCTACATTTCTTTTACAATCTCTCTCTTTAATTTGTGTTAGTCTCTTATTGCCTAAGTAGTTTCACTCATTACCATCATCACAATACTGTCGAAGTATTTGTATTTACTAGAATTCACTTTAAACAATAAGCACATGTCCTAGGATCAATCTGATCATTCCTGTAAATGACCAAATTTAGTAATTTGGAAGATCAGCGGTTGTTTACCAATTTTCACGGTAAACAAAATTATGTCAGAACAACTACCCATTTGTACTACTGGAAGAATTTGTCGAAAATCACCACCGAATACAACAACCTTTTCCCCAAATATTGTCTCTGAAGATTTGGACCATGTCATAATGTCTTTGAGTGTTTTATCCAATGCTTCAAAACAATATTTGTGATACATCGGAGCTTCGTCCCAAACGATTAACTTGGAAATATTTAGTAGCTCAACACGATCACTTTTCTGTTATATATTACATGTAAATGATTCTAACATTGGTATTGGAATTTTGAACATCGAATGTGTTGTTCGACCTGCCGAAAGTAATATTGAAGCTATTCTGGATGAAGCAACTATCAAGCAAATTTTCTTTTGTGATTATATGTAAGAAGCTAAAGTTCTCCACATATATGTCTATCCAGTTTCTCCATATCCATATAAAAAAACTCCACCTCTTTGATTCTCAACAACATTGATGATTGATCTGAACATATCTTTGTGTTCCACTTTACTTAAGATAATGTTATATTAATACAAAAACAATGTATTAGAAAAATTGGCAACATTACTAATCTACATATGAAATAATACAAATACATCCTGTCATGAAAAAATAACAGCGTTTTTAGTCAACATGGTATATGGTACATACATAGAAATGTTGTAGTTTTTGAAAATTAATAACAATTCAATTATATATGACTTGATTTGTAGACATAATAATTACTGAATTTGTAATCTTGAAAATTTTATAATACCAGTTAGATGTTGGTACAACTGATTGAATTCAGAGAGTTTCTCAACTGGATCGTAGTGTCATACCCCAAAATTTGCCATCCATTTTCATTTTTCATCCAACCTATGACTTGAGATTCACCTGTGCTCATTCATGTCTCATTCACGTGCATCATTCATTCATGTTAACATTTGCTAACAATCATCATAGATTCAAAGTTCGTGGCTGACAAAAGCTAGGGTTTGCTTATGGTTCAAGCCCTAGAAATATGGTATGGAACATCATATGGAATCATTGGGGTGAAACCCTAATTTCTCGATCTTTGGGACATGAATTCAAGGATACTTCATCTTGGCATTCATCTGTGCCTCAAAACCCTAACTCTAGATTGTGCTACTATAGGACTTTGTGTTTGATCTCTTGAGCATTGATTTGATCATCTAAACCCTAATTGTGGGCCCATGTGTTAGGAAATTGTCTGTGGGGAGTCATGCTTGGTTTGAACACCTTGATTAGGGGATGTGAATTATGAAACCCTAATCAGGGATGCTTGGTACTTGTGTGCCAATTGAGGTTGACTTTTGACCATGGAATTGACTGAAACCCTAACTCATTGGGAAGAGGTACTTGACCATATTGTCATACATTTGTTCTTGCATCATCAACCATCAAAATTTCCTTTGTGCATGAGATTAATTCATTTAACCTATATATCCACTTGTTTGAGATTTCATCTGGATCAAGGTCTTTATTTACATCCATTCTTATGATGTTTTCAAGATCTTAAGTTTGATTCATTGTCATTGCTTCCATCCATATGGTGTTGTATTGGTTAGTAGTCTTTGGTATTTGGTTATGCAAGTATACTTCATTGCTCTCAATGTATTGTTGGTTCATCTTCTGGTCCTTGGTCCATTCAAGTTCAATCACGTCCTCATTCATGGCACATGCAAGTTTGCTAGTTCTTAGTTTTTGTGCTTGGGTCATTGTCCACAGTCTTGTTTTATACAATATCATTCAATATTCATTTCAATTCATTCATTACAAAAGCGTTCATGTATATAAAAAACCACATTTAAAGCCAAATTTATTACAATTGACTTTGGTCAACAGTTGACTTTTTGGTTAACGAGTTGACCAAAGTCAACTAACCCTCCCTTGACCCTCTAAGACATGTTTCTATTAATTCTACCATGTTTCATTACCAAATTCTTGTTTTATTGGTTTTCTTCATGACTATGAGACTTGGTCTATTTCTTGGTTCATTTCTAGGTCAGACCACCATTTGAACCCAGAAACCAGGTCCATTTCTAGGCCAGACCACCAAACCAACCTCCACATGACCTTACCTAAACGTTTTCCCACTTTAATCCATTCTTCATTTTTAAACCACTTTTTAACCATTTAACATTCTAAGTCCTTAAGCCAAATTCAAGTTTTCCCAACATAGCCATGTTAAACCATTTCTTAAGCCAATTTTCATGCTTTCATTGCCAAACAATTCCATAACATACACTTTCATACATTTAAACCATTACAAACAAGTGAGAACAAAATTACAACATTCAATCAACCATTGATTCTAATTACAACCACCTAAATCCCTAGTTCAATCTCAAGTTACAAGATTACAGCATGACGACCATAAGCCCAGTGCACTCCCAGCTTTGATCCATAGCTAATTCCACGAGAAAAATCCCAATGATAACATTAAATATGCACAAAGTTAATAAAACCAAGCACTTCATTACTTTTATAACATTGTCCAAGCAAACCCAAAGCTTATTCCAAATATTATGGTCCAAATCGAGGGAAAATGAAACCAAAATCCATTTTAACAATTCAAAAAAAAAAAATTAACAAAATTCCATTCATGTTACTTCAAGCCAAATTCAATACGCAAGCAAACGAGTTTTTCAAGCCAAATTTCCAGTTAACATGGCCCTTGTAGCGGTAAATTAATGACCATCAAGCTATGGATAAGCTAGACGTCAATCAAACCAGAGTCGCCACCACGCTTTTATTGTTTCCAAGGGAATAGGGAAAACTACGAACAAAACCCAAAAGATAAGAAGTTTTCAAATCAAAACTAATAAAATGCCAGAGATTACAGGTAAGGGGGTTGGTTACACAGAGGAAAGGTGTTAGCACCCAAAGTGTCCTACATATTCCTAGGGAGCCCTTTCTTGTGTGCATATGTGTTTTTGTACAAATTGATGTTTGTAATAAATAGAGTGGAGGGATGAGAAAAGAATCTATTAATTATACTTTTTTTTTGTGTTTGACAATACCTTCGGACTTGTGCCTACGTACCAACATAAAAATGAGGGATCAAAACCTCGTAGTTTGTGGTATCAATTTCAAAACGAGTGAGTTGCTTTTAATAAATTTTAAGTTTGAAAGAGGCAAAAAAGGCCTAAAAAGGTTTGGATGGGTGTTAGTTCATTTTGGCTTTTGAAAATTTTAAGTCGAATATAGTTAAATTTCTTTACAAATTTGTTTAAGAAAAGGAGTTTGAAAATGCAATGGCATAAGGCCAAAGTTTCTAGTTTGCAAAATGGTCTAAGTTTAGAAAACAAACACAAGCAAAGAATATTTTGAAAATGGTGAGAGATTTTGAAATTAAAGAAATGGGTAGGAGATGAAAAGACTAATCCTAAGCATAAATTTAAAAGTTAATAGTTGAAAAGATCTGACCAATGGGCTACAATCGAATATACAAGAATGTCATATAGAAACCCAAAATTCCCTTGGGCTTTTGAATAAAGAAACATCAATACATAAATAGCAAGATGAAGAGCAAGGCATCAAATAAAGATAGCCACATCCTAGCTTAGACACTCCATGATCTTATTCAAAATTCCCCATGTATCAAATTACTTCAAAGATGGCATGAGACACAGGTTCAAAATAACAGCTTCACAATGATCATGTTGCAAATGAACTCAAATGAATCTTCAATATTGTATCAGATGAATGTTCACTTCACAAGCACTTGGTTCCATGAAAGTTGGCATTGGCCAAGTCCTCTGCATAGGGAATGTTGCCTAAATTCTAAGTCCAATAGTCTCGGATCAAACCAACAGTCCACACAATATGTTTTTTTAGGGTTTTTGTTATTATTATGTATATTAAGGTCAAAAGACCAAACAAACAAACAAGTATACACAAACACAATATATCACAAAATCTGGCCCAAGTGGGCAAAGAGAAAATAACATTAAAGTAAACAAATTGAATGGTATGAATAATGGCCCATGAATTAAAAGCTTAAAAATTAAAGTGCATAAAAATAAATGACTTGAAATTAAATTTTAGTTGTTAGTTGATTAGAAGTTGGTATTGGTCTTTCTTTGTTTTGTTTAAGTCATTCTTTGGAGAACACTCAACCCACTTATCACAAGAATGGATCCTTGAACCAAGACATCTTCCAAAGGAAGGAAAAAGGCCAAGTTTCCACACAATACCATGAAAGAGGGGAGACTTACAATCTCAATAACTAGAATGCTATGCCTTTTGTGTCACAAATTTAGCACTATGTTAAGCAATCTAAATTGGACTTATGTAGAAATCGCAACTATTTGAGGTCGGACAATAGAATTTTGGTGTTAATGCATGTTAGAGACATAGTATGATGAACCATGCTCATGAAACATACCACACACAAAAAGAATATGCAAAATGGGGGACCTAATCTCATCCATACTCATGTTGATTTTGCAATCAACTAGCCTTAGTATATAGAGATGTCATTGGTCCATGACATGAACGAATGAAGAAGGGGAATGAGATGAAGAGGGAGGGGGAATGGATTCAACACAAATTTGTCAAAGGAGGATTTTTACCAAATTAAGATCATTCATTCATTTTGGGAGATAGAATGTACATTCCATCAATCCCCTAAATCCGATGATCTTAACCTAACAAAGTCAAATCAACCTTGACCAAGGCCCAACAACATAAGTCAAACTCACCAAGTCAATTAAAATATCTCTAATCAATTAATTTGGCATTTAAACAATTAAAAATAATAAAAATATGCATTAAATTAAACTATGGTTGATCAATTTCCTAAAACCTCATCAAAACACCAAAGAAATGGCCATGAGATTTATCATAGATCAAACAAGGTCAAAGGACCTTGGAGAAAAAATTTCATAATTTTTGGAAACTTAAAATTATTTTCAAACAATTAAAAATATTCACAAAATCAATTAAATAATGAAAAATATTAATAATGATCCAAAAAATATTTTTAATTCAGAAAATGAAAGAGGAATTTATTTAAATTTTTTGGTGAAACTCTCATATTTTTCGGATCAATATTAAAATTAATATAAATTAATGAAAATAAACCAAATAAAATAAAAATCAGAAAATAAGAAAAAACGTGGACCACTTTATTTCCCTCATGAATTGAGGCGGCAGATCAAGTGGATCCAAACCCGCGTTCCACCATGCACTTGAGTCAGCGCGCCACACAAACAATATTTAAAACCAACACCCGTGATTAAAACAAAATAAAATGATCATGTGGCTCTGAACCATTCCAGCTCATCACCGGAGCAAAACGTTGGTAACCTTCTCAAGCGACCCTGGCCGGACTGGTTCATTCATCACCATCACAAAAATAAAAAAGAAGGACATGATTTCAAAGTTAAAATGGCACAGATCACGAATCTAACCTCAATTCATCCTAACTCCAAGTATATTGATAGATACATGGAGTTGAAATTTGAGGTACATGATCTGAGTTGCTTCGATTTGACCTCAAAGCAAATCAATCTTCTTGCCTACATTGGTAAGACTTCAGACAACCAAGGATCCAAGAGAATTAATGAGAATTGAGAGAGAATCGAAGAGAAGAAAAAATCCGGAAAATACCTTAAATGCTGTGCAGAATTCGATTGCTCTTGCTTTGATTCTTGCTTGATCTCACTCAGGAAGCTTGCAGAAGTAGATTAGAATGGAACAAAAGCTCTGGATCCCAGGAGTTTTAAATCTCCAAACAGTGAGATTCAAACTTAATTTTTAAAGAAAATTATTAGGTTTCTCCTTTCAAATGTGAGGGTTTGGGGTCTTGGAGCAAAGATGGCGCGCAAGGGTTCTCAATTCTGATGCTAGAGGTCTCTATTTATAGCTGCAGCTTGTGATATTTGCACCTTCAAACTTAACTTCCAAATTTGGAAATGGATGATGCATGCTTACATGTGCGTGTACATGCCCATGAAGTCACTCAATTAGGTCCATAATCAAGTGTGAATGAGTCTGAATGCAACTTGGAATGCAAGGCAAATGTGTACAACTGTTTGAAGTTTGATCTTTACCAAATGACGATGCCCTGTTCAAGCCATGCGCAGACCACTCAAAACCTGTCCAAAATAGACGAAGTTGGACTCTTTAGAAAGGTTAGATCAAAAGGAACAACTCTTATGTAGAACAATCTTCCATTTGAAGCTTGTATCACGATGAATTTTGAGGTGGAAGTTTGGAAATTTAAATATATCAAAACAATTTCTAAGTGTCAAGCCATATGTTCACTTATTCCACCTTGGCTAACTTTTTATGTGAGATTCAAATGATAAACGTGTCTTCATCAAAGTTGTATCTATTTCAACATCCTTCAAAATTGTTACCAATTTGACCTCATTTGGATTTGAGATGAATGAGTTATGAATTTTTGAAGTTGAGGAAAATCATGTGTTCAAAGGCATTGGTCCAAAATGACCCATAATGTATCCTCATATCACATGCTCATAAAAGTTGAATTAGCTCTTCATCCAAACATAAAAGTTGAATTAGACACATTGAATTTGATTATGAAATTATAAATCTTTCATCTCATACAAATTGAGCAAGTTATCACCTTGGGAAGTTGACCTCCAAATTAGGGTTTAGACAAAATGATCTATAATCTTTCCCCATAAAAAATGACTTTCCAAGCTAAACTAGCTCTATACCTCAACATGAAAGTTGTTTGTAATGTAATTTAGAGTAAATTTTATATTAGAATAATTTTCATATGATAAAAATTGTAGGCGATAAGGTCTAGGGGACCCCAATTTTGATCAGATGAATTCCTTTGGTCCACCACCATCAACCAACTTGCTAACTTGCAATTCTCTTAACTTTTGGGACTCATGGGAGATCATATATGCATAAGATGATGAGATTTAAAATACCCCTTGAAATATTTGATCAATTGTTGAAGAAGCTTGGTGAAGAAGTTACACAAGATACCCAAATGCATTAGGGTTTCCAAGGCAAACCAATTCCAAACTCTTGAAGGATTCTTGATCATAATACCATTTAAAGATCATAGGGACTCATATATGATGTCTAGAGCCATTGTGGATCATTTCTTGGTTGAGCTCTTAGCAATGAGGGTCTTAAACCATATATGTGAACTTGATAAATCAAAGGTGATCATGTGACCTACCTATAAAAGAGTTTGACAAATGCAAAGATATATTTTTTGGTATTTTGGTTAGTAAATGATAAAATAAAAAGTATGATACAATCACATAGTGCTTGGTGATCTTTCCCAAAACAAATCCAATGGGTGAGGGGTAAGGAGGATGCCAAGGTATGATCCCAATGCCAATGCATATGATGAGATAGCATGAGGGATCTTAGGGTCAAAATTGGGGTCTTACAATTGCCCCTATTTAAGAACATTCTAACTGAGGAGGTGAAGGTTAAAATCTTCGTATCGACTCAGTAGAATGGGCTTAAATAACAACATATAGAAACAAGTTTTGGTCCTTAAGAGACCTCATGATGCATATGATATGAATGCTAAAAATAAACTCTCTGTGGGGAAATATTGCCACAAAGGGAAAAGAATTCAAAGAGACCGAAAGTCCGCAGGAGCGTAATTCAATTCCGTAAGAAAAACTCACTAGGGAGACAAAGACTCTGGGGGATAAAGGATTGTGCGTAGGCAATGCTACAACTTAAAAACTGTTGGGGGAGACGAGGAATTCCATGAAAATGGAAAAAACTCAGTCGGGGAGAAAAGGAACATCTGCAGGGGAAATAGATAAATCAGAATACAAATGAAATACTCGAACCAAGCAGGACCAGCCATTTCACTAAGGAAATACGCACTCAACTCAACTGGGGAAGAAACCATCTTCAACATAGGAGGAGCAGAAATATATTATCCACTACCGGTTACTGGGTATGGAGATAATAAAATATGATAGGGAGGACATCCATTATCGATTACGGTAAACATATCAAGGATGACTCGTTGAGGGCCGCTAGGAGGTGTATTCATTACCGGCTACTGGGTAAGAATAAACTTACTGGGGAAAAGCTGAAAATAAGATTTACAACTACCAGATACTGGGAAGAAGACCAAAAAGGAAAGAATATATGTCACTGTTTAAAGTGAACATATCAAGGATAAACTCAGCGGAAAGAAAATTCATCATCGGCTAAGATGAACATATCAAGGATAGACTTGCCTGGGGATATTAAGGAGGATATTCGTCATCAGTTAGGATGAACATATCAAGGATAAACCGCCTGAATAAAAAGTAGGAATTACATCTATCGAATGCTGGATAGAATACCAAAAATAGAATATCTGTCACCGGTTAGGATGAACATATCAAGGATAGAATCCGATGGGAAGAATAGGGATTACATCTATCAGTTACTTGATAGAAAACCACAAAGAGAATATCCGTCACCGGTTAAAGTGAACATATCAAGGATAAACTCTGCAAGGGGAGCAAAAGTAGGATTTACAACTACCGGTTACTGGGTAGAAGACCGCAAAGAGAAGGAAACCTGTCATCGGTTAGGATGAACATATCAAGGATTAACTCTCTGGAAACAAATAGGGATTACAACTACCTTTTAACTGGGTAGAATACCAAAAAGAGAATATCCGTCACCGATTAAGATTAACATATCAAGGATAAACTCAAAGCAGGGGAAGAAAATATCTGTCACCGGTTAGGATGAACATATCAAGGATATACTTCATGGGGAGACGTGCAAACAAATCCACTGGGGAAAAAAAGGGGGGTTACTTTTTTCGAGTATTGGGCAAGAAGTAACAAACTGTAAACCAAGAAGAATATTACTAGTTACTGGGTAATAGACTCTCAGGGGACCAGAAATGTCTATCTAGGTAAGATCTAGAAAGAAACGGTCAATCAAGACTCGACCCAATGAGGATATAACTCAAGGGGAGTGGTTCCATCCAGATAATCAACTGGGGAGGACACTGAAATGATAATTATCCACGAGGAAATAACTCGGTGGGGAAAGGATAAAGGTTAAAGTCTTTCTGCTTAGGGGGCTGACACTCTACAATTGAAGAAGGACATACGCACCAACTTGGATGGGGACAAAGTACCACCGTAACAGAGAATAAAAATCATAAGAATGAATCTCAAAGTGTAATGATGCAATAATGAAGTTACATGAGTGTGTATGTATATGTATATGATGATTATGCTGGCAAAACAATCACATAGGATACAAAATGTTTCTGATCTGAATCATCGATACAAATCCTAGCCAATCCACAAAAGAGGGAAACAACAACTAGAGAAAAGATCATCATCTCAAAGGCTCAACCCTAGTTGGGGAAGAAGAGAGGAGGTTTGCTGAGGAAACTGCTACCAATTCTGTGGGGAATTTTAGGTCAAAACCATATCAAATAGGAGACAACCCTAAAGGGGAGCAAACACAAATAGTTGCTCAGAAACTAGGAGAAAACTCAGACTTGGAACGAATCTGATGGCGACTTGTGGGGAATCAAAGTTTTGCTGATATTAATGCAAACTGCTGTAACGAAACGTCTACATTTAGTGGGAGAACGACGTCGGGTGTTAATCATGTTGTCGGGGATGAAAGAGGAATCGCATAAACTGCTTGGGGAGAACCAATAATGCTCCACACTTAGGGCTTATTAATTTCAAACCACTATTGATATTCCTTTTTAATGAAATCGATTGCTTAAAATTAATGCTTTTATATGTTTCAGAAAATACTTTTTTAAATAAAGTTTTAATTTAAAAAATGATCATAATAAAATTTAAAACTATTTGGATGAATTAAATAAGAGTAGGAATAATTGGATAAAAGCTCAACTTTATTTAATAGAATGGTAGTCTGTAAATGACAAGACTCCATAGATCTTTTACAAAAGTCGAAAATGGTAACTTACATGGAAAAGGGCTACATTGAATACAATGATCACTAATCCTTCTACCAAATCTTGATATCCACTGTTCTCTTGGCCGCTACCGGGGATCGGAATCCGACGATGTGCTCAAGAAAGTCTTCAAAACTGAAGATCAGCAGGATGCAGTTACTTGCCATAGTCCCTAATTTTTTCATAAATTGCCCCAAGGTGGGGTACTCAATTTATCAGGATAATTCTTTCTGTTTTATGTCTCTAACTTTTTCCTGGATCGCCCTTTCGGGTTTTCAATCCACCGAGACGCTCATTTTTGCCTAAGCCGCCCTTTCCGGTTTTCAACTTAGCGAGCTGTTCTTTTCTTTTTTTAGGCGAAGTATTTCTTGACTGCATCTGCATTCACAGGACGAGTGAACTCTTCACCATCGATATTTGTAAGAATCAAAGCACCACCAGAAAAGGCTCTCTAAACAACATATGGGCCTTCATAATTAGGAGTTCACTTGCCCCTAGAATCTGGTTTGAAAGATAGGATCTTCTTGAGCACAAGGTCACCTTATCTAAACACACGAGATCTGAACTTCTTATCAAAAGCTTTCTTCATTTTCTGTTGGTATAACTGACCATGACACATAGCAGTTAACACCTTTTCTTCAATCACATTCAACTGATCATACCTGGTCTGACACCATTTAGCCTCAGTCAACTTGGCTTCCATCAAAACACACAATGATGAGATCTCAACCTCTACGGGGAGCATAACTTCCATACCATATACAAGAGAGAAAGGGGTTTCCCCTGTTGAAGTGTTGATGGATGTATGATACCCGTGCAAAGCAAATGTGAGCATCTCATGCCAATCCTTATACGTTACAACCATCTTCTGAATAATCTTCTTGATATTCTTGTTTGCAGCTTCAAAGACCCATTGATCTTTGGTCTGTAGGGAGAAGAATTATGGTGTGCAATCTTGAAGTCTTTGCAAAGAGCTTCCACCGTATTGTTATTCAAGTTCGATCCATTATCAGTCATGATCTTACTTGGCACACCATAACGGCATATGATCTGATTCTTAATAAACCTCACAACAACTTGCTTGGTTACATTCGCGTATGGTGTCGCTTCAACCCATTTTGTGAAGTAGTCAAAAGCCACCAAAATGAAATGATGTCTGTTCGAAGCTTTGGGCTCAATCATGCCAATCATATCAATTCCCCATATGGAGAAGGGCCACGGGGAGGAAATGACATTCAACAATGTCGGAGGAACATGAATCTTATCTGCATAAATTTGACACTTGTGACATTTCTTCACAAACTTGCAACAGTCAGATTCCATTATCAGCCAATCGTAACCTGCTCGCAACATCTTCTTCACCATTGCATGTCAATTGGAATGAGTACCAAAGGAACCTTCATGGACTTCAGTCATCAACAGGTCTGCTTCGTGTTTATCCACGCATCTGAGAAAAACATATTGAAGTTTCTCTTATACATCATATCCCCATTCAGGTAGAAATTGCCGGCTAATCTTCTCAAAGTCTTCTTATCTTTCAAAGATGCCCCAGAACGGGTAAATTTAACTTTGGAGGAAACACTTGATGTCGTAATACCACGACTTCTCATCTTTGATCTCTTCAACAACAAACACATGAGCTGGCCTATCAAGATACATCACAGTCAAGTTGGGAACCTCATTCTAATATTTCACTACGATCATTGAAGCCAACTGATGACACTGAAATTCACCGTATTTTCGACTCCGATTTCGCATGCATTTTAGTTGTTTTATTGTTATTTTGTTTTGTTATTACTATGTTTTTCTTTGTTTTCAGGTTTTAAGGTCTAATCAGAGCCCCGATCGAGAAAAGGAGTGAAAATGAGCTAAAAAGCCTAAAAATCAGCATTTTGCACTTGTGGCTCCTACTGTGGCTGGCGCCACGGGTTCAGCCATGACGTGTCCTAGTTCAACTTCTCCTGAACTGCCACATCTTCCACGATCTCCACTTGGGCGCCACAATTTTCTCCTATGGCAGGCACCATGATGTTGTGGCGGGCGCCACAAGAACAAAGATGTTTCCCTCCTAAATTCAAACTGAAGGGCATCCTTGTCATTTCCATTATTTTCCTTGCCTATAAATAGAGCCTTGATTTCATTTATTTCATCATCTAAACTTAGTTACAACTAAGCATATATGAGTATTGTAAAAGTGGTAATCGCTTCACATCGGAGTGTTGCCACATTGTGTAATCGAGTCTGTAATCGAGTTTGGAGCACTTTGGAAGAAAGTTAATCCTGCCGCCATTTCATTTATGTTATGCACTTTATTCGACCCTCTGATTGGAGAAGGTTTTATTGCTTTACCTTTGTCTACTTTACTTTCTCGCACTCGCACTTTACTTTGTTTATTTCTCGCACCGCACTTTACTTTTATTTAATTCCCCGCATTGCCTTTACTTTGTTTACTTTCCCGCACTCGCACTTTACTTTTATTTACTTTTTGCACCGCACTACTTTTATTTATTTTCCGCACTCGCACTACTTTTATTTATTTTCCGCACCCGCACATCTTTTATTTACTTTCCGCACTCGCACTACTTTTATTTAAATTAAAATGCACCTTTACTTTACCATGTCTAGCTAAACCTACAAAGGTTAGAATGTAAGGATCGTAATTGAACCAATAATCGGTACAATTGTTCGTAGAAACACTTAAGGGATATTTTGACTTTCAACTTAAGTCAAAATAGATTGACACTTGGTCTCTGTGGATTCGACAATCTTTTATATTACTCTGACGCGTTCGTATACTTGGGAAAAGCACGCATCAAGTTTTTGGCGCCGTTGTCGGGGACCAATTTCGTCAAATTTCGTACCCTGTTGTTATATCGTTTAGACTTAGGTTGTTACGTGCCGGTCAATGCAAAGAACTCGCAACACCAGAAGCTTAGTATACCCTCTGACGGAACCTGAATGTTACGCTCGCGCACGTTTATTTTTCCATAGAATTAGGAGAGCTATGGCCGAAGATCAAAACCAAAGACCTCTTAAGGACTTCGCCCAACCATCCTACGAAGAACCTAGTTCTAGTATAGTAAACCCAACCATCCCAGCTAATAATTTCGAACTTAAACCATCCCTGTTGCAACTAGTGCAACAGAGACAATTTGCAGGTCTTGCTACTGAGAACCCAAACCAACATTTAAAAATCTTTCTCCAATTAGCAGACACTTTCAAAACCAATGGAGCTTCTCCTGAGGCAATCCGTTTAAGATTATTCCCTTTCTCCCTATCATGGTTAGATTCCCTTCCACCCAATTCCATAACAACTTGGGAAAACCTTAGAAAAATATTCCTTGCTAGATACTTTCCCCCAAGTAAGACCTCCGTTCTTCGAAACCACATAACCAAGATTTACCCAGAACCAAGGAGAATCGTTGTTCGAAGCTTGGGAGAGATATAAAGAGCTATTAAGAGCATGCCCACATCATGGTTTAGAAAATTGGTTAACCATTCAGACCTTCTATAGTGGACTTCAATATAACACTAAGATGACCATCGACGCTGCCGCAGGTGGCACACTGATGAACAAACCTTATCCTGAAACTAGTGCCCTCATCGAAGATATGGCTCAAAACCATCAATCATGGGGAGTTGAACGAGCGACAGTTGAGAAGAAGGAAGTCCAAGGAGGAGTACATTAGTTAAGCTCTATAGACATGATGCAAGCTAAAATGGACGTGTTAGCGCTCAAGGTTGAGCATATGTGCATAAGCCCGAATACTGCAGCTGCAGTTTCGCCGGATTATGAGATATGTGGAACAAAAGGACACCAATCTGCAGGATGCAGTCTATTAAATGAAACCAACTCTGAGCAAGTAAACTACGCCCAAGGGAACCCATATTAGAATACCTACAACCCTGAATGGAGGAATCACCCAAACTTCTCCTATAAGAACAATAACCCTATCCAAAATACAGCACCTCTGAGACAACCAGGTTACCAAGCCCCAAGACCAAATCAACCTATGCAACCTGTGCCACCAAAGCCGAGCCTTGAGAAAATTATGGAAAATTTTATCACTGCTCAAACCCAACAAAAAAAAGAGTTCATGAACCAGAACATTCACGTTAATGAACTGATTACCCAGTTAGGAACCAAGGTTGACCAAATAGTTACTCACACTAAGATGCTTGAAACCTAGATCTCTCAGGTAGCCTTAAATCAAGCCCCCCAGACTACACCTGGAGGACAGTTCCCTAGACAACCTCAACAGAATCCGAGAGGACAAGCCAATGCCATTACCCTGCGAAGTGGGACCGCTTATGATGAGCCATGTAACTCAAGATTGAGCGAACCTAAAACTTCTAAGGAATATACCGAACCCACAGACAAAGTGAAGGAACCAGAGGAATCTGAAAAACAGGAAGGTCAAGAAAAAGGAGAAGAACCTAGAGATAAAACTTATGTACCACCCCCTCCATACAAACCACCGATACCATATCCGCAAAGACTCAAACAAACCCAGATCAATAACCAGTATCAGAAATTCATTAAGGTTATAGAAAAACTTCACGTAGAAACCCCTTTCATAGAAGCCATCACCCAAATACCTTCTTATGCAAAGTTTCTGAAAGACATCCTTACCAACAAACGTAGACTCGACGATCCGAAGCCTTGGAATGCAATTCTATTTCCGAGAATAAGTTAGCCAAAAAAGATAAAGATCCTGGAAAATTCTCCATTCCTTGTCTTTTGGGAAGTCATGTCATCGAAAAAGCTTTTCTAGACTTAGGAGCTAGTGTGAGCTTAATTCCTTTAGCAATTTGTGCGAGGTTAAACTTAGGAGAACTACAACCTACTAAGATGTCACTTCAATTAGCCGATAGATCTGTTAAGTATTTGATAGGCATATTAGAAGATGTCCTTGTTAGGATAGGTCAGTTATTTATCCCTACCGATTTTGTTGTAATGGACATCAAAGAGGATAATGATATACCAATCCTTCTAGGTAGACCGTTCTTATCAACTGCAAGAGCCATAATAGATGTCAAGAGAGGAAAGTAGACCTTTGAGGTAGGTGACGAGAAGATAGAATTTATACTTTCAAAAAATTTTATGGCACCTGTGATGGGAGACGTATGTTATGCCATAGATATCATTGATGAATGCGTTAGGGAAATAGAACAAGAAGAAATCATAAATACAATTAAGTTGCCACCAACTCTCATACTGGAAGATGATAACTTTTGGAAGCCCTACATTGATGATAACCTTTACGAATGTTTATCCCTTACCCCAGATCCTATGCCATGCCCTAAGAAACTAACCTTAGAACTTAAGGAACTAACTGCCTAAGAATCTGAGATATGAGTTCCTCGATGAAGAGATGAATCGTCCAGTTATAGTCAGTGCTACCTTGAACCAAGAGGAAGCAGACAAACTCTTAGATGTTTTACGAAGATATCTCTCAGCCTTAGGATATAATATCTCTGATCTAAAAGGTATAAGCCCATCCGTATGCATGCATCGGATTTCTCTCAAAGAAGATTCAAAGCCCTCCAGAGAACATCAGAGAAGAATAAACCCTATAATGAGTGATGTTGTTAAAAAGGAAGTTCTTAAGTTACTTGAGGCATGTATAATCTATCAGATCTCGGATAGTAAGTGGGTGAGCCTTGTGCATGTAGTACCTAAAAAGGGAGGCATCACAGTAGTGCAAAACGATAAAGGCGAACATGTAGCAAAACGGATAGAAGGAGGATGGCGGATGTGCATAGACTATAGAAAGTAAAATAAAGCAACCAGGAAGGATCATTTCCCTTTATCATTTATAGACCAGATGTTGGAGCGTCTAGCCAGACACTCTTACTTCTGCTATCTAGATGGATACTCTGGATTCTTCCAAATACCTATCCACCCCAAATATCAAGAAAAAACTACCTTTACATGCCCTTATGGAACTTTTGCCTACAGACGAATGCCATTTGGACTCTGTAACGCCCCAGCTACTTTCCAACGCTGCATGATGTCAATCTTTGCAGATTACCTAGATAGTATCATGGAAGTATTTATGGATAATTTCTCGGTTTGCGGATTTGATTTCAAAAATTGTCTTGCCAACCTTGAGAAAATCCTGGAGAGATTCGTGGAGGTGAACCTTGTGCTAAACTGGGAAAAGTGTCATTTCATGGTCACCGAAGGGATTATTTTAGGACATATAGTTTCCGAAAAAGGTATTGAGGTAGATAGAGCTAAGATAGAGGTCATAGAGAATCTAAAACCACCCAAAACTATCAGAGAAGTCTGAAGTTTCCTTGGACATGCTGGATTCTACCGGCGTTTTATCAAGGACTTCTCCAAAATAACTAAACCTTTAACTAGCCTTTTAATGAAAGATGATGAATTCATTTTTGATGGAAAATATAATGAAGCATTCAATCTTTTAAAACAAGCGTTGATTTCAGCACCTATTATGCAACCCCCTGATTGGTCAGAACCTTTTGAGATAATGTGCGACGCTAGTGATTATGCCGTTGGAGCCGTTCTAGGACAAAGGAAAGATAAAAAATTACATGTGATTTATTGTGCCAGTAGAACGCTAGACTCCGCCCAACTTAACTACGCAACAACTGAAAAGGAACTACTAGTTGTTGTTTTTGCTATAGACAAATTTAGATCTTATCTAGTAGGAGCCAAAATTATAGTTTACACCGATCATGCTGACATTCATTACCTATTAAGTAAAAAAGATGCCAAGCCCAAGTTACTCTGATGGATTCTGTTACTACAAGAGTTTGATTTAGATATCAGAGATAAAAAAGGCAATGAAAATGTAGTAGCTGATCACCTTTCTAGGCTAGAACACCTGAAACCAGACTTAGTACCCATAAATGATGATTTTGCCTATGATAGACTGATAGCTAGACTAGAAGCCATTGAAGACGATAGCCTAGGCCCTCATGAGCACTTCCAAAAATCCTTAGCAGTAAGTAACATGCCATGGTATGCAGACTTTGTTAATTACCTAGCTGCTGATATCGTACCCCCTGACTTTGTTAATTACCTAGATGTGAGAAACTTTTATTAGGACGAACCGCTCCTTTTCAAAAGGGGTAAAGACAACATTTTCTGCTGTTGCGTTCCAGAAGAGGAGGTAAAAAGTATAATTGAGCATTGTCACTCTGCATCCTATGGTGGACATGCGAGCACCTCTAAGACATACGCCAAGATTCTTCAAGCTGGCCTATTTTGTCCTACCATGTGGCACGATGTCCATGCTTGCGTTGTCAAATGTGAAAGATGCCAACGCACGGGAAATATTTCAAGACGTGACGAAATGCCTCTAAGAAACATTCAAGAAGTAGAACTCTTTGACGTTTGGGGTATAGATTTCATGTGACCTTTCCCACCATCCTTAGGAAACAAGTATATCTTAGTAGTTGTGGACTACGTGTCTAAGTGGATTGAAGTTATAGCTGCACCCACAAACGACACTAGAGTGGTGATCAAGTTATTTAAAAACTACATATTCCCCAGATTTGGAACACCCCGTTTAGTCATAAGCGATGGAGGATCGCAATTCATATTGAGAATATTTGATAAAGTTTTAAGCAAATATGGAATTAGGCATAGAGTAGCAACACCATACCACCCACAGACTAGTGGCCAAGTAGAAGTGTCCAATAGGGAGATAAAACAAATTCTAGAAAAAACTGTTTCTATATCTAGAAGAGACTGGTCTCAGAAGCTCCAAGAAGCATTATGGGCCTACTGAACCGCTTTCAAAACCCCTACAGGAACAACTCCCTACCAACTAGTCTATGGAAAATCCTACCATTTACCTTTTGAATTAGAGCATAAGGCCTATTGGGCCATTAAAACTTTGAATTTGGATTACCTGACTGTAACAGCCTTCTAAAATACCCCAAATATTTAATTAAAATAATAACATATAAATCAGAGTAATCATGCAATTAAGGGTGTCACACATTTTTCCCGCACCATTCGTCATACTATTTAGTCATGCTCATTATTTAACTCAAAACATAAAGTATTGCACAATACGCAGCGGATAGAGATCAAATCGATCATTCAAAACATGTATCATACTACATGTAAACTGGTTCAACAAACATCAACAACACAATTAAAATGTTCCCTCCCGATGTTACATCTATCAGAGCATGACCCACTAAGGAGACTACACTAGACTCCAAGCATTAGCTTCTACTCAATCACTGCCCGCTACCTGAAAAATAGTTGTAAGGGTGAGTTCCTCAATCGATATAATAAGCATTATAGAATATAATGTCATGTTAAGTAATTTAACACGTTAATCACCCTAATCGTATCACACATTCAGTAACGGCACATCAACTCAAATATCATACTCAATATCAACACAATTCATACTCATGCTCAATGCCAACACAACACACGTATAACATTGGAATACATCCATTCATATTATACACTACACATATATTATGCAATGAGACTCCATGCATGCGGTACCGACTATTCGTGAACATATAGTTCAACTTCACCGACCAAATCCAGGTACGGCTACCAAGCTCACTAGTCCCACTCATTTGAGACCTAGTGACTCACATCACTAATTCCTCACCATGGGAATTAGCTACCACCCCAAGGGCCATGCTATGCACGCTAATTCACCTGGCATGCAAACATCAAAAACAGTCCAAATGACTAACATCACTAATTCCTCACCATGGGAATTAGCTACCACCATAAAGGCCACATTATGCACGCTAATCACCTAGCAATGCAACATCACAACAATAATCCACAATGGACTGATGCTCACTCTCTAAGCCATAAAACAGTCCATTCACAACATATGCATAACATACACATTCACAACATTATGCATACCATCATACATTATCAACATATGTATCAACACATCATATCATGTCAAATAATTAAACACAGTATTAGCACACTCTACTAATACCTATACTGCTCAAAACAGCGGGAAATAATCCCTACTATATCACACACCGATATAGGCCACCATCAATTAGGCACACAACATTTTAATTAACAATTTTTCCACTCTGCAACAGTGTTAACCGGTTAACGCCCTGGGTTAACCGGTTAACGCAGCACAAACACACTTTCTGGCCAAACGCAACAGTGTTAACCGGTTAACGCCCTGGGTTAACCGGTTAACGCAGACAAAACAGCAGTTTTTCACAATTTATAACAGTGTTAACCGGTTAACGCCCTGGGTTAACCGGTTAACGCAAGACAGAAAGATGTTCCTGCGCTAACAAAAGGCAGAATGCAGAGTTCTCCGCATTTTCCGCCGTTGGAGGACTTCCGGACCTCCGATTCTAATTCCGTAAAAAGCTACACGTCCAGAAATTTCGACACACACCATTATCGATTCAATTACAGTTTTCACACAACTTATTCATCACAATTTCTCAGCATTCCAAATCCCAATTAGGGTCAATTCAACGGTTAATCACTACCCATTACATGCTAACCCATAATACCCATTAAACGACGATAAACCCCCCTTACCTGAGTTAATCCGGCAATCTCTAAGCTCCAAGCTTTTCTCTTCTCCAACCTTTGCCCTTGCTCTTCCTCTTTGCCCTTTCTCCACTTTCCACTTTTCAGCCGCTTCTCTGTTTCACGTAAAACTCTTTTTACCAAATGGGATTCTTTTTCCTTACTTCACACTTATATATTTTCCAATAATTATTATTCCAAAAAATAATAATAATAATCCAATAATTCCAATTATTTAACTAAATTAATAAATAAATATTAATTTAAATCAAATAATTATCTTATTTTATTGGGGTGTTACAACTCTCCCCCACTAAAAGAGTTTTCGTCCTCGAAAACATACCTCAAGCGAATAACTCCGGATAAGATTCCTTCATCTGACTCTCAAGTTCCCAAGTCACATTGCCACCTGCTGGTCCTCCCCAAGCTACCTTCACCAAGGCAATCTCTTTACCCCGCAACTGCTTCAACTCTCGATCCTCGATCCTCATAGGTGATGTTTCCACAGTCAGGTTATCTCTCACCTGTACATCATCTATTTGGACTACATGCGACGGATCATGAATGTACCTCCTCAACTGAGACACATGAAAAACCTCATGCAAATTCGCAAGCGACGGCGGTAAAGCGATACGATAGGCTACCTCCCCTATCCTCTCCAAAATCTGATAAGGACCAATAAATCGAGGTGTCAACTTCTTCGACTTCAAAGCTCGACCAACCCCAGTTATCGGAGTAACACGAAGAAACACATGATCTCCCTCTTGGAACTCAAGTGCCTTCCTCCTCTTGTTGTGATAACTCTTCTGACGACTCTGAGCAATTCTCATCTTCTCCTGAATCATCTTAATCTTTTCCGTAGTCTGTTGAACAATCTTCGGTCCAACCACAGCACTCTCACCGGACTCGTACCAACATAAAGGCGTCCGACATCTCCTACCATACAAAGCTTCAAACGGTGCCATACCAATGCTCGAATGAAAACTATTGTTGTAGGTAAACTCAATCAAAGGTAAGTAACAATCCCAAGCACCTCCCTTTTCCAAAACACAAGCCCTCAAAAGATCCTCTAGTGACTGAATCGTCCTCTCAGTCTGACCATCAGTCTGCGGATGATATGCAGAACTCAATCTCAGCTTAGTTCCCAAAGCCCTCTGCAAACCTTCCCAAAACTTCGATGTAAATCTAGGATCTCTGTCCGAAACAATACTCGACGGAATACCATGCAAACTTACAATCTTCTCAATATACAACTCAGCTAATCTCTCTAACGGATAATCCATTCTGATCGGAATGAAATGAGCCGATTTCGTCAATCTATCTACAATCACCCAAATAGCTTCAAAATTCTTACTTGTCCTCGGTAAACCAGAAACAAAATCCATACTGATACTATCCCACTTCCACTCTGGAATAGCCAACGGTTGCATTAGCCCAGACGGCTTCTGATGCTCTATCTTCGACTTCTGACAAGTCAAACAAGAATAAACAAAACTCGCAATTTCTCTTTTCATTCCCGGCCACCAAAATAGCTTTTTCAAATCATGATACATCTTCGTGGCTCCAGGATTAATACTCAGGCCACTACGATGTCCTTCCTCAAGAATACTCGTCTTAAGTTCGGTAACATCCGGAATACACACCCGATTACCAAATTTCAAAACACCATTCTCATCAACTCTGAATTCACCACCTTGACCTTGATTCACTAGAGTCAACTTATCAACCAAAAGCACATCGGATTTCTGACCCTCTCTAATCTCATCCAGAATACCACTCGTTAACTTCAACATTCCCAATTTAACACTATTGTGAGTACTCTCACACACCAAACTCAAGTCTCTAAACTGCTCAATTAAATCCAATTCCTTAACCATTAACATAGACATATGCAATGATTTCCGACTCAATGCATCAGCCACTACGTTTGCTTTACCCGGATGGTAATTCAAACCAAAGTCATAATCCTTCAGAAACTCTAACCATCTCCTCTGTCTCATATTCAGCTCTTTCCGATCAAACAAATACTTTAAACTCTTATGGTCACTGAAAACCTCGAATCTTGACCCGTACAAGTAATGCCTCCATAACTTCAGAACAAATACCACAGCTGCCAACTCTAAATCGTGTGTCGGATAGTTCCTCTCATGAACCCTCAGCTGTCTCGAAGCATAAGCTATAACCTGCTTATTTTGCATCAACACACCACCCAACCCCAACAATGAAGCATCACAGTAAACCTCAAATGATTCCGACGAACTCGGTAATATCAGAATAGGAGCAGTAGTTAACCTTCTCTTTAACTCTTGGAACCCTTCTTCACACTTTGAGTCCCAAACAAATGCTTGCCCCTTTCTAGTCAACATCGTCAACGGTAACGCCAACTTAGAAAATCCCTCAATGAATTTCCTATAGTAACCAGCCAATCCAAGGAAACTTCGAATCTCAGCAACAGACTTCGGAGCTTCCCACTTAGACACCGCTTCTATTTTAGAAGGATCAACAGCAACACCACCTCTTGAAATTACATGACCAAGAAAACTAACCTCTTCTAACCAAAATTCACACTTATACAGTTTAGCAAATAACTTCTTTTCTCGGAGAACTTCTAAAACCACTTTCAAATGTTCAGCATGCTCTTCTTCAGATTTCGAATACACCAAAATATCATCAATAAACACCACAACAAACTGATCTAGGTACGGATGGAAAATCCTATTCATATACTCCATAAATACTCCAGGCGCATTAGTCACACCAAAAGGCATTACAGAATACTCATAATGTCCATACCTTGTTCTGAAAGTAGTCTTCTGAATATCCTCAGTTTTCACACGTATCTGATGATACCCAGATCTCAAATCTATCTTGCTGAACACACTCGCACCAACCAATTGATCCATCAAATCATCAATCCTCGGCAAAGGATACCGATTCTTGATCGTCACTTTATTCAGTTGCCTGTAGTCCACACACAACCTCATAGTACCTTCTTTCTTCTTAACCAATAATACTGGTGCACCCCACGGTGACACACTCGGACGAATAAATTTCTTATCCAACAGATCTTCCAGCTGACTCTTCAATTCAGCTAACTCAACAGCAGACATACGGTACGGAGCCATCGATATCGGTCTAGTACCAGGTACCAAATCAATCGAGAATTCAACTTCACGCTCTGGCGGCAATTCATTCACTTCTTCAGGAAACACATCAGGAAAATCACACACCACGGCTAGATCGCCAATCACCAGTTTATCTTTAGCCTCCAAAGTCGCTAACAGCATAAACAACTCTGCCCCACCTGCTACTCCCTCATTCACCTGCCTTGCTGATAGAAACAAATCCTTACCTTCCTCAATCTCAGGAAATATCACAGTCTTATCAAAACAGTTGATAGAAACTCGGTTAAACACCAACCAGTTCATACCCAAGATAACATCAATCTGCACTAATGGAAGACACACAAGGTCCATCCCAAAGTCTCTACCAAAAATACTCAAAGGACAATTCAAACAAACTGAAGTAGTAGTCACTGAACCCTTCGCAGGAGTATCAATCACCATACTTCCATGCATCTCAGATATCTCTAACTTAAGTTTCACAGCACAGTCCAAAGATATAAAGGAATGAGTAGCACCGGTGTCAATAATAGCTACAAGAGGAAAGCCATTAATATAACACGTACCTCGGATCAAACGATCATCTGCAGAAGTCTCAGAACCCGATAAAGCAAAGACCTTGCCTCCTGACTGGTTCTCTTTCTTCGGTTTAGGACACTGTGGACTGATATGACCCACCTCTCCACAGTTGAAGCAAGTCAGAGTCTTCAACCGGCACTCTGCAGCCAAATGACCACCTTTGCCACACTTGAAACACTTCTTCTCAGCACTGGTACACTCATGGAAACGATGTCCAGCCTGACCACATCTGTAACACTTAGCAGGGGCACTGGAGTCTCCCCCACTAGGCCTCTTCATCCCACTCTGTCTCTGGAAACCTTTGCCAGCTGCATACGGTTTCCCACGATCATTCTGATTCTTGCCTTTCCTATCAACCCTCTGCTGATAGCTCTCCGCTCTGGCTTTGGTATCCTGTTCAAAAATCCTGCAACAGTCAACCAAATCAGAAAACACTCTAATCCGTTGATACCCAATAGCCTGCTTGATCTCGGGACGTAACCCGTTCTCAAACTTCACACAGTTTGAAAATTCTCCAGCAGCCTCATTATAGGGAGTGTAATACTTTGACAGCTCTGTGAACTTAGCAGCATACTCAGTAACAGACCTGTTACCCTGCTTCAATTCTAAGAACTCTATCTCTTTCTTTCCTCTGACATCCTCTGGAAAGTACTTCCTCAGGAATCTCTCTCTGAACACAGCCCAAGTGATCTCAGCATTCCCAGCAGATTCCAACTCAGTGCGGGTAGCAACCCACCAATCATCTGCTTCCGCTGACAGCATATGCGTACCGAACCTGACCTTCTGGTTATCGGCACACTCAGTCACTCGGAAGATTCTCTCTATCTCCTTCAACCACTTCTGAGCGCCATCTGGATCGTATGCTCCCTTGAACATTGGAGGATTGTTCTTCTGGAACTCACTCAGTTGACGAGCAGCTCCCATTCCCACAACATTCGGATTTCCTCCAAGTACTCCAGCTAGCATACCCAGAGCCTCAGCAATCGCAGCATCATCTCTACCTCTTCCAGCCATCTCTATTCTGAAAACCCAACAAACTAAAACAATAAGTACTGATAGGGTTACACAACACCTATCCCGTACAGGGGAAATAGAATAATTACGACTCGACTCGACCGACTATGCTCTGATACCACTAATGTAACACCCTTCTAAAATACCCCAAATATTTAATTAAAATAATAACATATAAATCAGAGTAATCATGCAATTAAGGGTGTCACACATTTTTTTCGCACCATTCGTCATACTATTTAGTCATGCTCATTATTTAACTCAAAACATAAAGTATTGCACAATACGCAGCGGATAGAGATCAAATCGATCATTCAAAACATGTAACATACTACATGTAAACTGGTTCAACAAACATCAACAACACAATTAAAATGTTCCCTCCCGATGTTACATCTATCAGAGCATGACCCACTAAGGAGACTACACTAGACTCCAAGCATTAGCTTCTACTCAATCACTGCCCGCTACCTGAAAAATAGTTGTAAGGGTGAGTTCCTCAATCGATATAATAAGCATTATAGAATATAATGTCATGTTAAGTAATTTAACACGTTAATCACCCTAATCGTATCACACATTCAGTAACGACACATCAACTCAAATATCATACTCAATATCAACACAATTCATACTCATGCTCAATGCCAACACAACACACGTATAACATTGGAATACATCCATTCATATTATACACTACACATATATTATGCAGTGAGACTCCATGCATGCGGTACCGACTATTCGTGAACATATAGTTCAACTTCACCGACCAAATCCAGGTACGGCTACCAAGCTCACTAGTCCCACTCATTTGAGACCTAGTGACTCACATCACTAATTCCTCACCATGGGAATTAGCTACCACCCCAAGGGCCATGCTATGCACGCTAATTCACCTGGCATGCAAACATCAAAAACAGTCCAAATGACTAACATCACTAATTCCTCACCATGGGAATTAGCTACCACCATAAAGGCCACATTATGCACGCTAATCACCTAGCAATGCAACATCACAACAATAATCCACAATGGACCGATGCTCACTCTCTAAGCCATAAAACAGTCCATTCACAACATATGCATAACATACACATTCACAACATTATGCATACCATCATACATTATCAACATATGTATCAACACATCATATCATGTCAAATAGTTAAACACAGTATTAGCACACTCTACTAATACCTATACTGCTCAAAACAGCGGGAAATAATCCCTACTATATCACACACCGATATAGGCCACCATCAATTAGGCACACAACATTTTAATTAACAATTTTTCCACTCTGCAACAGTGTTAACCGGTTAACGCCCTGGGTTAACCGGTTAACGCAGCACAAACACACTTTCTGGCCAAACGCAACAGTGTTAACCGGTTAACGCCCTGGGTTAATCGGTTAACGCAGACAAAACAGCAGTTTTTCACAATTTATAACAGTGTTAACCGGTTAACGCCCTGGGTTAACCGGTTAACGCAAGACAGAAAGTTGTTCCTGCGCTAACAAAAGGCAGAATGCAGAGTTCTCCGCATTTTCCGCCGTTGGAGGACTTCCGGACCTCCGATTCTAATTCCGTAAAAAGCTACACGTCCAAAAATTTACGACACACACCATTATCGATTCAATTACAGTTTTCACACAACTTATTCATCACAATTTCTCAGCATTCCAAATCCCAATTAGGGTCAATTCAACGGTTAATCACTACCCATTACATGCTAACCCATAATACCCATTAAACGACGATAAACCCCCCTTACCTGAGTTAATCCGGCAATCTCTAAGCTCCAAGCTTTTCTCTTCTCCAACCTTTGCCCTTGCTCTTCCTCTTTGCCCTTTCTCCACTTTCCACTTTTCAGCCGCTTCTCTGTTTCACGTAAAACTCTTTTTACCAAATGGGATTCTTTTTCCTTACTTCACACTTATATATTTTCCAATTATTATTATTCCAAAATAATAATAATAATAATCCAATAATTCCAATTATTTAACTAAATTAATAAATATAATATTAATTTAAATCAAATAATTATCTTATTTTTATTGGGGTGTTACACTGACCGCTGGTGAAAAACGTATCCTTGACATCCACAAACTGGAAGAACTTAGGCAATCTGCTTATGAGAATGCCAAAATATACAAAGGGAGAACAAAAGCTTGGCATAAAGAATTGTGAAAAAAGATTTCAATATAGGCGACCCTGTTCTCCTATTCAATTCTAGGTTACCACTCTTCCCTGGGAAGCTACGTTCAAGATGGACTGGCCCTTTCAAAGTATCTAAGATTCTAAGATCCGGAGCTGTAGAAATCAAGAACGAAACATGTAGTCCATTCATTGTAAATGGGCAAAGACTAAAGCTCAATGAAGGAGGAGACATTCCGACAGACTACTCCATCCACACTCTGATAGATCCACCAATTCCTACGACAGATGTATAAGTTCCGATTGTCAAGCTAACGACGTTAAACAAGCGCTGCTTGGGAGGTAACCCACTGTTTTCTTATCTTATTTTACTTTTTTTGCATTTATTTACTTTATTTTATTTTTAATCATATTTTCGTCAGGACTAAATATCATTTGCAATGTTTTGTGTTTTCAGGATCCTTTTCCCTAACCTTTGCAGAATGCAGAAATTTGATGACATGCACATAACTTTCAGAGATGACGCCCAGAGGGAGCGTTACATAGTTCTCTACCAGCGCCCTATGGCACCTACACGCTATCCGGACCAAGATTGCATGGAAGCCCTAGGCATTGAGTCGAGCATCAGATTCCTGTGCCACCAACTCCAATGGGATGAATTCGCTGATGACCTGAGCAACACATACAGGAACTTGACTTGGGAGTTCCTCAGCTCGTTTGATTATGATCCTTACTCTGGACCAGATGGACATGCTGTTTTCAGGCTAATCGGGATTGAGTACTCTTTCTGCTAGAAGGAGTTCGGTGACTTATTAGGTTTTCAGACTACCCCCGATGCTATCCCTGAGACGCCGATGGGATACTTTTTGAGTAAGGAAGTGGAGAAATTCTGGAGTGATATCTCTGGTGGAGGGAGTCGGGATCCTTCCACTCAGTTGTCCCAGGTTATCCACAACCCTGCTATGAGGTATTTCTAGATGATACTGGCGCACTCTTTTCTTGGAAGACCAGATGCTGAGACTCTGTTGAGTGAGGAGGAGATATTTTTGTTATTTTGTGCATCCCAGTCACACCTTGTCGCATGTGGGAGCTATCTGCTGTGTGGCCTTAGCAGTGTTGCCAGATTATCCGAAAGAGTTATTCATGTAGGAGGGATTGTCACGCAGATTGCCATTGCCTTAGGTCTGTCCCGGAAGCTGCTCCATCTCAGGACCTTCAGTAGCTATACTACTATGCATATTAATTTCTGCTTGACCAGAGGATTGATGAGGAGATCCTCTTTCAATCCCAGACAATTCAGATTGTTGATTGATAGCGAGACGATACACTACTTTACACTGCCAGACCCGATGATGACTAGTGTTCATGACCCAACTAACTGGAGTTATGCTTTGGAAGGTCACGGAGAGACTATTGAGGAGCCTAGATCTCCTCATTTTGCTGATTATACTCCTACACCACCTTCATCCAGGATTACTGTGCTCTCTAATAATTTATCTTTGCAGACCCCAGATATTCGCACGCAGATTGCCGAGTGTGGCAGAGAGACTGTTGAGCTTAGGCAGGAGGTGGCTGACCTTATTTACCATCTCGTACTTCGTGGATTCAGTCGGGCAGAGGAGCCCCCTGCTGTTTGAGTTTACCATCTCGTTTATTTTTTCTCATTTATGCTTATATTATTTTTCGCATTTCCTTGACTTATTTTATATTATCGCATTCGGTATATTTTCTAATTATGTTAACACTTTGATACTTTATATATATCCATATATATATATATATCTATATATATATATATATATATATATATATATATATATATATATATATATATATATATATATATATATATATATATATATATATATTATGTGTGTTTATTTCATTTATATTCATATTATAATCTAATAGCATTATTTAATTTGTTTAATGTTTAATTTTATTTTTCATAAATTGTGCAAGCCTTATTTCATTAGGAAAAACAATGAAAATGCTATCCGGACCCCCAGACCAAAAAGAGCATGGAGAAGCCCATACCAAATGAGTCAAAATTCGGCCCAGCTGCAATTGCTCTTGTGGCGCCCGCCACAACGTCTGATAAACTCGGGACAGATTCACATATTTCACCATTTTTAACCCTTCAAACTTCCAAAACCCATTTTTTCCTCTTCCAAAAACTCCCTTGAACCCCATAAAAGCTCCTACAGTTCTCATCTTCCCACCATAGAAGTTAACTTCCCAACTTCCATTTTAGTTTTCATCCATTAATATTCATAAAAATCCCACCTTTACCATCCTATTTATACAAACCCATCTTCATCTTCTTCATCACATTCCAAGAGCAAAACAATGGAGTTCAACGGATTTATTCTTCGCGAAGGGAAACCTGGGGATAGGCAGAGAAGGATTATTGAAAGGTTGCAAAATCGGGAAGTTCTCCCGATGAGGTACGTGGATGATAACTGTCTTTATACTTTGGGTATCTACCATAATGTTTTTCATTTGTTAGATTTTTTACGCTTACACACTATCTTTTAAAACAAAGAACCTACCTTTAAGCGACTGACAGTCGAGTTTTTAAGTTCTTTAATTTATATTGTCAGTCCTAACACTGCTAGTACAGTTGGTACTGTTAAATTTCGAATGTTTGATGATGAGTATGAGTTTAGTACCGACAAACTAGCAAGTCTGTTTGGAATTCCTCATGGGGAAGGTGCTATTTGTGAGGCCCCTTTGGATTCAGATTGGTCGATCGAGGTGTTTTCCTTCTGGCAGAGATTGTCTAGTCCTTCAATAAATTCTTTTGAAGGAATTCTTGCCTCGACCATCCATAACCCGACCATCAGAGTTTTTAGATATCTGTTGGCATGTACTATTTTTGGCCGGGAGAATCCAAACAAGGTTAATTCTAGGGAGCTTCTATTTTTACAAGGAAGCCTCACAAATAGGAGGACTAATTCGGTCCCGTTTATGATTGCTCATATGGCTTTAACTCTTAATAAAGTGGGACCTATTGTTTTTGGAGGACTCATTACGTCTATTGCTCGGGCTCTTAACCTGAACAATGAGATAACTACCTTAGATCCCTTAGCTCCTCGAATAATCAACCTTAAATTTCTAAGAGATATGAAATTGTGACGAGTGAGAAGAGAGGGAGGTTATGTGCTTATGATTCATGGTATAGCTATCCCATCTGTTGTCTTGTCGTGCACTAGACATACTGATGTACGTAATGAAAGGAACTGGACCTATGTTTTAGATGCTCCACCTGTTTTAGGTCCACTTCCTCCTAATGTTCCTGATGAGGAGGGACACGACACTGATGAAGAGTTTGATCGGAGAGAGCAATCTCCCGTACCTCATGTGTCCCCCCATCACCCTTCATCACCACACACCGCACCATCTTCTTCTTTTACAGGTTCTGCTCGTGGATTCTATATTACAGAGGAGATATGGCGCGACCACATGGCTAGAGAACAATGGCGTGATGACCTACTTTCTACCATTCAACAAAAAATGACGGACAACATGAGATTCGTGCAAGAATCGCAGCGGAGGACAGATCGATTCTATGAGACTGTTGCATAGACCCTGCTTGCGATCACAAACGAGCAATCCCGTCAGCAGAACTACCACCGTCAGCATTCTGCGCCGATAGGGGCCACTCAGGGTTCCATTTTAGGCAACCTTCGAGAGGTGAGGACTGCTCAGGCTGCCTTACAGGCCAGGATGGATCAGAGAGACCGTTGTCGCAGCAGATCCCGTCGTCCACCTCAGGATGGCGAGGGAACCAGTGGTCAGCAGTAGTGTGACAGGTTACTCTCCCCTTATCTTATTTCGAAACATTGGGGACAATGTTCGATTTAAGTGTGGGAGGAGATTTTATCGCTTTCTACGTTTCTTTGCTATTTTTAGTTAGATTATTTATTTTTATTGCTTTTTAGTTGTTTACTTTGTTTTATTTTGCCTTTAGTTAAGAGTGTTTTAGAAAATGCATGTGTCTGATGAGTCACCAGTATAGTGTATCTTTAGTACATCCTAATCTCCCCATTCCTTTAGCCCTACCAAATTTTTTTGCTAAAGAAAATGGTGTTATTCTGAAAGTTTTTGGGCTTTAAGATAGGTTTGAGTTAGGATGTGGTGACTTGGGAGAACTTTTTGAAACATCAGTATCGTTTTAGCACCATAGACTTCATGAATATAGGAATCACTCCCGAAACCCCATATACCATGGCCTTAATCATCATTTCAGTATAATCCTCAGTAGTTTATTCTAGCAGTCAGCTCCGGCCTATGCATCCTCTACGTAGGGGACCGATGAACATAAGTGAATGATCCAGTGCAATAAATAAAGAAAATGGCAAATTCCGGGATAGGTGACCCTCACAAGGTCATTTAAACCAAAAAGTTGTAAAGATTTGCTGGAAAAGAAAAAAAAAGAAAAAGAACTCACCCACTGTTAGTTGGTTCAAAGGTATCTGGCGCTGAACTCGGTAGGGCGGATTACGATCTGATCCCCCACAACTGCATTTGGGTCAAATAAAAGGGTTTACACAAATTTATGTGCTAGAAACCCCATGTTTAGGATTAGAATCACTAACTGGACACTTTACTATGAAGCATGTACGGATAACGGGCTTAATGTGATTGCACTTGAATGAAAAGGACCCAAAAAGATATGAAGAGGTAGGCCTATGTATTGTGGGATAATATAGGTTGGTTAATATATGAGTGGAGTTTATGTCCGTGTCTGCGGATAAGTGTCACCACGATACCCTTGGTTCACTCAGTTAGTACCTATCACTACATCCCGACTTGAACTTAGAAGCCTTTCAAGCCCGAATCACTTGTTGACACCGGTTTTTCTTCTTTGAGCTTTTAAGTGTTTTGCTTGAGGACAAGCAATGGTTTAAATGTGGGAGAATTTGATGACACTTAAATTCCTGTATTTTCGACTCCGATTTCGCATGCATTTTAGTTGTTTTATTGTTATTTTGTTTTGTTATTACTATGTTTTTCTTTGTTTCCAGGTTTTCGGTCTAATCAGAGCCCCGACCAAGAAAAGGAGTGAAAATGAGCTAAAAAGCCTAAAAATCAGCATTTTGCACTTGTGGCTCCCATTGTGGCTGGCGCCATGGGTCCAGCCATGACATGTCCTAGTTCAACTTCTCCTCAACTGCCACATCTCCCACAGTCTCCACTTGGGCACCACAATTTACTCTTATGGCGGGCGCCATGATGTTGTGGCGGGCGCCACAAGAACAAAGATGTTTCCCTCCCAAATTCAAACTGAAGGGCATCCTTGTCATTTCCATTATTTTCCTTGCCTATAAATAGAGCCTTGATTTCATTTGTTTCATCATCCAAACTTAAATATAACTAGGCATATATCAGTATTGTAAAAGTGGTAATCGCTTCACATCGGAGTGTTGCCACACTGTGTAATCGAGTTTGTAATCGAGTTTGGAGCACTTTGGAAGGAAGTTAATGCTACCTCCATTTTCATTTCTGTTATGCACTCTATTCGACCCTCCGATTGGAGCAGGTTTTATTGTTTTACCTTTGTCTACTTTACTTTCCCGCACTCGCACTTTACTTTGTTTATTTCTCGCACCACACTTTACTTTTATTTAATTCCCCGTATTGCCTTTACTTTGTTTACTTTCCCGCACTCGCACTTTACTTTTATTTACTTCTTGCACCTCACTACTTTTATTTATTTTCCGCACTCACACTACTTTTATTTATTTTCCGCACTCGCACTACTTTTATTTACTTTCCGCACTCGCACTACTTTTATTTAAATTAAAATGCACCTTTACTTTACCATGTCTAGCTAAACCTATAAAGGTTATAATGTAAGGATCGTAATTGAACCAATAATCGGTACAATTGTTCGTAGAAACACTTAAGGGCTATTTTGACTTTTAACTTATGTTTTCCCGCACTTAATTTCCGTTGGGTAAGATCGAAAGTTGTCCAACATTTTTTTAAACTTAGTTGTTTGTAACTATTTCAAATACAGCGGACGCGTTTATAAGTTTAGAGTCTGGTTCGTGAGAACCTCTTTTGGTTAAGAAATCCAGGTCAAAATACTTTTTAACTTAGTCAAGACACTATATTTCTTAAAAATAGGTTTACTACTCTAACGCAATGCGCGCCTTTTTATAAGTGACAATAAGAGGGTTTAATTAAGGAGTACAACTCGGTTTTGAATACGCGAAGGCGACAGTTCCCGTTAAATTGGTTCTTTTCAAAGTAGGAAACACTACCCATAAGTAATTCTATTAGCAACTACTTGGATTATTAATTGATTATGTGAATTACATTCTAACCTGTCTTTATTAATTGAATTTTATTTAATACTTTCTTTTTCATTGTGCACTCTAAAAACCCCTATTTCGATTACCTTAGATAAACACCATAACGATAGATTGACAATTGGTCTCTGTGGATTCGACAATCTTTTATATTACTCTGACGCGTTCGTATACTTGTGAAAAGCACGCATCACCAACGTTGCAAGAGCATCTGCCATCCGGTTTTCATCTCGAGGGATATGATAAAACTCAACCTTTGTAAAGAAAGTTGAAATCCTCCTCGCATTGTCTCTATATGGTATCAAACCGGGTTGATTCGTCTCCCATTCACCTTTGATCTGATTCACAACGAAAGTCAAATCTCCCTAGACATCCAAATACTTGATTCTGAGATCAATGGCCTCTTCAAGCCCCATAATGCAAGCTTCAGATTCTTCCATATTATTTGTACACTTGAAAGTCAACCTAGCTGTAAATGGAAAATGAGTGCCTTGAGGAGTAATGATTACTTCCCCAATGCCATTATCATACTGATTAACAACTCCATCAAATACCATGCCTCAACGGGAACCAGGTTCTGGACCTTCTTCAAGCAATGGTTCATCACAATCTTTCATTTTCAGGTACAAGATCTCTTCATCAGGAAAATCATACTGCACTGACTGGTAATTTTCAATTGGTTGGTGAGCCAAGTGGTCATCTAGGACACTCCCTTTAATTTCTTTCTGAGGTTGGTATTTAATATCATACTCTGATAACAACATCTGCCAACGTGCAGTCCTCCCAATTAAAGTATGCTTCTCAAAAATATACTTGATTGGATCCATTTTGGATATCAACCAAGTGGTATGATTCAACATGTATTGACGCAGACGCTTAGCAACCCAAGCCAGTGCACAATAAGTCTTCTCAAGCATAGAATACCGAGTCTCACAGTCGATGAATTTCTTACCGAGGTAGTAAATATCCTATTCTTTCTTTCTAGTTTCATCGTGCTGACCTAGAACATAACCCATACTCTCTTCAAGCACATTTAAATACATGATCAATGGTCTTCCTTCAACAGGCGGAGACAAAATCGGTGGTTCAAGCAGATATTCTTTGATACTGTCAAAAGCTTTCTGGCAATCTTCGGTCCAATCACAAGACTGATCTTTCCGAAGAAGCTTGAATATAGGCGCACATGTGGAAGTCATGTGTGAAATGAATCTTGAGATATAATTCAAGCGACCGAGAAAACCTCTGACTTGCTTCTCAGTTTTGGGGGCAGGCATCTCGTGTATTGCTTTGACCTTGGCAGGATCAACCTCAATACCTTTCTCACTGACAATAAAGCCCAACAACTTACTAGAACGAACACCAAATGTACACTTATTGGGATTCAAGTGGAGTTTATACTTTCTCAGACATTGGAATAGCTTCAACAAATGCTCAACATGTTGCTCTTCATCAATAGATTTAGCAATCATGTCATTGACATAGACTTCGATCTCTTTATGCATCATATCATGAAAAAGAGTAGTCATTGCTCTCTGGTACGTTGCACCAGCATTCTTTAAACCGAAAGGCATCACTCTATAATAGAGTGTTCCCCAAGGTGTAATGAATGTGGTCTTCTCCATAACTTCAGGTGCCATCTTAATCTGATTAATCCAGAAAATCCGACCATAAATGAAAAGACTTTGAATTTAGCTGTATTGTCTACTAACATATCAATGTATGGTAGAGGGAAATCATCTTTCGGACTAGCTTTATTCAAATCTCTATAATCAACACACATACAGACTTTTTCATCCTTCTTCGGAACATGCACAATATTGGCCATCCACTGCGGATATTCAGCAGTCACAAGGAAACCAACATCAATCTATTTCTGCACTTCTTCTTTGATCTTCACTGCCATATCAGGATGATTCCTCCTCAACTTCTGCTTGACTGGCGGGCATTCTGGCTTTAATGGAAATCTAAGCTCCATAATCTCATAATCTAACCCTGGCATGTCTTGATAGGACCAAGCAAACACATCTGAATATTCTCGGAGAAGATCAATCAACCCCTTCTTCACTCCAGGACACTGTCGAGATCCAATCTTGACTTCATTCACATTATCTTCGGAACCCAAGTTGACTAACTCAATCTGCTCTTGGAATAGCTGAATGACTTCATGCTCAAGAAGACGAGACAATTCATCACTTACTTCTTCATCACAAAGACTGAGATTGTTGCAGGAAGTGATATTAGCTACAATATGATCAAACTGATCCACCGTAACATCATGTTCCACATAAGCTTGCTCTAGAATTTTCTGTAGTGTTTCTTTGTGCGCTTCTGAGTTCATTAGCAGAGACAACACTGAAATCTTGGAGGGGGTTTAGAGCAGATGCTCCACCACATTGAAATCGCTCTTTTTTATCAAACAAAGCACCTCATCATCATCGCTAGGCTTTAAACCGCTGGATTCACCAGACTGATACTTTGGAACACTAGCAAAATCTACCACAGACGCATCCACCTTCTTGCTAACAGGTATATCTTACACATTCTTCGGGAACACCGACCCAAAGACACGACCACTGTGGGTCACCTTAGTAACATCAGCAATGCTTACAACAGAGCTTGTCGTAGGCAAAGGAACCTCTTGACCATTCTCTATCATGGTAGCATTGTACTGATATGGGACAACTTTATCGGATGCATACGGGATGGGGCCCGCTAACCGTATAACCAACGGCAATACCGATTTGTTTCTGACGTTGTTACTGCTGCTACTATCATACTGGATCACTACTCTTTCAGGAGTGTTGAAAATGGGAACAATAACATTCACATCATCGTTTATATGACGAGACTGGACAATCTGAATCAAACCTTCATCCATCAACCTCTGGATGTCTCTCTTCACAACCATACAACCTCTAGGATTGACACTCCAGATAACACAACTGTCATGGTCATGCTCACAATCACTTACCAAACAAATATCCTTGTGCATCGTCACCAAAGACCTTCTAATAAAGCTTACATCAAATACCTTGAACTCCCCAGGACAGTCGTCCACCATATTAATAGATGAATTCCCATGGGCAGGTAGTGGATTAGCTTTGACGTTCGGCGAACGGTCCTCAAAGGACACCATTCCACTTTTAGCCAACTTCTGGACTTCATATTTTAGAGGGTAGCAGTTCTCGATATCATGACCGTGAGTTCCTTGGTGAAAGGCATAACGGAGTTCCGGTTTGTACCACCATGGAAGTGGTTCAGGGATTTGAGGTGGGTTTCTTGGTTGCAACAGGTTCTTGAGAACCAACGATGGGTACAATTCTGCGTATGTCATAGGAATAGGGTCAAAAGAGACCTTATTCCTCTCAAAGTTTTTTTGTTGTAGAAGATGATTGTTGGTATTGTTGTTGTTGTAGGTGTTTGTTCGTTGCTATGGTTGTTGTTGTTGTTAACGTTGTTGTTGAACTGGTACTGATTGATTGTTTGAGAATACTAGAATCACAGATGATACTTGATGATGGTGTTGACAGGGTGGTTGATTTCTTCTTACATGAGGCCTCTTCTGCCTCCCAGTAGACACTGCAGTAGCTTCGCTCCCCTTCTTCTTACCAAAACTATTACCATACCTCTTACTGGATGACGCTTCCTCCTTAGATAATCGTCCCTCTCGGACACCTTCTTCTAGCCTCATCCCCATGTTTACCATCTCGATAAAATCACTAGGGGCACTGGAAATCATCTGCTCGTAACAAAATGAGCTCAGTGTCTTGAGAAAAATCTTGGTCATCTCCTTCTCTTCCAAAGGATGGGTAATCTGAGCGGTAAGCTCCATCCATCTCTGAGCATACTCCTTAAACGCCTCTTTATCCTTTTGAGACAACGACCTCAACTGGTCTCTATCTGGTGCCATGTCCATATTATACTTGTATTGTTTCACAAATGCTTCACCCAAATCAATGAATGTGCGAATGCTCGCACTATCCAAACTAATGTACCATCTCAACGCGGCACCAGTCAGACTGTCTTGAAAATAATGGATCAATAACTGATCATTATTGGTTTGAGTAGACATCTTTCTGGCGTACATCACAAGATGATTGAGTGGACAGGTATTCCCCTTGTACTTTTCAAGGTCAGGCACTTTGAACTTCACCGGGATTTTAATATTTGGAACCAAACAAAGTTCCACAACACTCTTCCCAAACAAATCTTTACCCCTTAAAGTCTTCAACTCCTTTCGCAGCTCAAGGAATTGATCTTTCATTTCGTCCATCTTCTCATACACATCAGGGCCCTCAGACGGCTCAGAATGACAAATGGTGTCTTCCACACGGGGTAAAGAATGCACAACAGGTGGTGGCACAGACATGACCGGGCTAGATGCCGACATGGAAGCAAAAGTAGGCGCAAAACCTTCCGGCACGAAATTGGGTGGCATTCCCCACGGGAATCCAGCAGGAATGTTAGCCGCAAAGTGAGTAGAAGTTGCAGGAATGGTAGAGGTAGCAACCTCAAAAATGACAGTTCTCTGAGGAGGAGGAGTTGCAGGCGTTGGAGAAGACGGACTCTGAGCGGCTAGCACTAACTCCATCATGGCAGTCAGACGGGAAATCTCGTCCTTCAAGTCTTTGTTCTCTTTCTCTAGATGCTCCATAATCTTTGAGAGATTGGCATGGGTACTGTATCGATGAGTCAGCTTGGCTGAAGCACAGAAGAAATACCGATAAGACATCTAGAGAAAGAGAAACCTGCTATGCAAATGATGCATAAAATGCAATGCTTGATTGCTTTTATATTCTAGGAACTTACTATATTATTTGCAATATATATATAATAAAAATTGTAACAATTTGATTGACCATAAATAATATATTTTATTTATATAATTGGAAGGATTACACTTAGTACAATTTCAGAAACCAAATGAAAATACAAGAGAAAAGGAGATTAGTCATTCTAAGGATCCCCAACAACAATGTCAGAAGATCTAGATGTAGATGTATACTTCCTTCGAATGCGTCGGATCTCGGTCTCAAAAGAAGCCTTCATCTGAGTCTTCTCGAGGACAAGTTGATCAACAATCTTCTTCCAAGCAACAGAAGGCTGAGGCATACTAGAGAAATATGAAACCTCTGGTTCTCTCTTCCTCTTCGTCACTCGGTCTTCAAGTAGCTCAATAAGTGCATCTTTGTCCTTAGACTCAAGCTGCATCTCCTTATGCTTTCTGCTCAAAGCATGGAAACGCTCTTCCCACATATCCTTCTCTTGCTTCATCTTGGCGAGCGCATCTTCCAACTCCTCTATATCTTGGATAGGGAGAGTTAATAGCTCAACCATAACCAAAGACATAGGTATTTCACAAGCATGAGGCATCTTCAACTCCAAAGCTCTCTTATTCACCCAAAGAGTGTAAGCTTCCAAAGCTACATAATTGTGCGGACCAAGCTCGGATCTTCCTTTCCTATGCGCATTATGCCAAGCATGCACAATCTTTTATTTCAAATGTTAGGGATCCTTACCCTCTTGATAGAAAATACCCTCTAACTGAGTGTTATTAGGTTTGTCTCTCAAGGGGAACCCAAGTTGACGACGTGCCAAAGCAGGGTTGTAGTTGATTCCTCCTTGTGTACCAATGAGAGGCACATTAGAGAATTCACCACAACTATCAATAATATCCAAGTTGCTTAATAAAGGATCATACCAAACTATATCATCATTAGTGAGAGACATAAGTCTTTGAGACCATCTTAGGCATTGTTTGTTCTCCATAAAAGCAGGCGTCAGAGGCAAGTGCGAAATAAACCAATTGTATAGAAGAGGAACACAACATACAATAGTTCCACCGCCTTTAAAATTCCTTAGATGCAAAGAGAAATACATATCACCCAACAGAGTAGGCACAAGGTTCCCAATCAAGAAAGTTCTAATGGCGTTAACATCAACAAAATCATCGATGTTAGGGAACAAAGCCAAACCATAGATGAGCAACACAAAGATGGCTTCGAAAGCATCCACACTACCATCTTGAGAAAAGGTAGTAGCTTCCTTGATGAGGAACTCAGAATTTAATCCAAACAATCCTCCTTTATTCACCCAATGAGCCTCAATCTCAGAATTCTTCAAGTGAAGAGCTTCAGCAATAAGATGAGATCTGGGAATCTCTTACAATCCACTAAAGAGCACTTTGTTAGAAACAGATATTCCCAAGAGATGGGCATACTCCTCCAACATAGGCACAAGCTGATAATCAGGGAAATTGAATCAACGGTAGAGAGGATCATAAAATTGAACCAACACACTCAAGAGTCCTTCCACTACATCAGTAGATAAGATAGACACAAGCTTCCCATGACATTGCTTGAAGTCCAAGGGATCTAATACAAAAGATTCTAGCTTCCTTAACTCTTTCAAGTCGAGACATCTGAAACTGTACTTCTTAGTGTTCCTTCGTCCATAATCCATGGTCTGAAAATATTTGCAAATAAGACCTCAGTTCCTTTAAATTATTTTTCGTGTGATGAATGTTGTGATGCGCATGAATGCATGAATGCATGAATGCAACAATTACAAACAAGGGATCACACACAAGGCAAACAAACAAAGGTCTAGGGATGAATCGAGTCATTGCCAAGATCAATCATCCATTTTGATGGATTATGGTTTTCACCTTATCAACACCCAAGTTCCATTGAATCAACCAATAATCAAGGGTTTATTGTGAGTCACGAGCATGTAGTATGAGTAATAACCATCCCAAAGGAGTGAACTAAGGATAAAAGCCTGTAGATCATGTTCTAAAAAGTTCCTAGAGTCTTAATTCCATCTATCGGATATTACAGGTTAGGATGACTGACTCCTCAACCCATAATATTCTCAAGAGAAACTCGTCTGAGTGTAGTATCATGTAACAACTATTATCAAGTCTACACCTGAACAGTCTCCGCACTATGTCCTAAATAGGCCAAGAGGGGTAAAATGTTCTACGATCCTTAGCTTCTCGGACCCCAAATCAGAGATAGTAATACCTAACCACAAATAACTTGTGTGACATTCCTAACTCGAAAAGGGTCTCCACTGAGTAAATGGGTCTCAAGCCAACTTGTTAAGGACTACTCCACACAAGTCGAACATGACTATACCATCCTCACATCTTAATTTCACTTAAGTTCGAGTTAGAACTTATCTCACCAGTCAGAGATCACCAAGCACAACAAGTAGATTATATCATACAAACAAATATACAAACATCAAATATACTGTTATAATCACACAAAAAGGTAGGCTAAACCCACTAGAGACTACTCCCTGGCAGAGTCGCCACTTAATTTCTATAGCGGTAAATTCATGGCCATCAAGTTATGGATAAGCTAGACGTCAATAAAACCAGAGTCGCCGCCGCACTTTTATTGTTTCGATCCTCTGGTTGAATCTATACTCAATTTAGTCCTCTGGTTGGATGTTAATTTTGATCCTCGGGCTGGATACGGTTTCAATCTTCTGGCTAGATCTTCTTCGATCTTCTGGCTAGATCTTCTTCGATCTTCTGGCTAGATCTCCTTTGTTTTGATTCTCTGGTTGAATCTATTTTCTTTGATTCTCTGGCTGAATCTACTTCTATCTTCTGGCTAGATCTGAATTGTTTCGATTCTCTAGCTGAATCTATTTCCGGTCTTCGGGCTAGACCTGACTTCAATATTCTGGCTAGGTCTTCTTCGATCTTCTGGCTAGATCTGAATTGTTTCGATTCTCTGGCTGAATCTATTTCGATCTTCTGGCTAGATCTGAATTGTTTTGATTCTCTGGCTGAATCTATTTTCTTTGATTCTCTGGCTGAATCTATCTATTTTTCGGTCTTCGGGCTAGACCTGACTTTGATCTTCTGGCTAGATCTGGATTGTTTTGATGATAAATTCCCATCATCAGGATCTCGCATCTGGGTCATGTGCTGGTTGACCCTCTTTCGAAATCTACAATCTTCATGTTAGATATGCAGCTTCGAGAATATCCCACTTTTGGGCTTCGTACATATTCTTCAGGCTAGAACATGTTATAACGACTCTTCGATTAGACTTTGTTTTTTTTAATGCGATCCGCGGGCTGGATCCTCTTGTAGGATGATTTTCTATTGAGCTGTCAATCTATTCCTCCAGCTGGCTTGCTAGGGAAATAACACTCGTAGTCGACTCTCTAGCTGAATCTTCGAAATGACCCTCAGGCTGGATCTCTGGAAAACGATTCTCAGGCTGAATCTTCGAAATGACCCTCAGGCTGGATCACTGGAACAACGATTCTCAGGCTGAATCTTCAAAAATGACCCTCAGGATGGATCACTGGAAAACGATTCTCAGGCTGAATCTTCAAAAATGACCCTCAGGCTGGATCGCTCACACTTGATCCTCTGGCTGGATCTGATGACTCTGGTTGTAAAGCAATTCTTCAGTCTGCTTTGGAGGACTTGTTTATCAGCTTATGTATATGCTTGATATGATATGTATGCAAATGCAAATGTTTTGCATGGTGTAAAAAGAAAAAAAGAAATCTGCTTGGGGAAGCAACTCTGGTAGGGAGCGGATCGCTGTAAAGCAATCCTTGAATTCTCTGTGGGGAAGGATCCGTCTGCCGGGACCGGGGAGCCACCGAAAATAAATCGGGCTTTTTTGAAAAGTTGACCTTGCTGGGGAAGTATCAACTATGGAAACTTTGCTTGGCGAGGCTCTCCGAGGAGAGTCTGTGAGGAAAGCACTTCCTGGGGAAATATCGTAGGGATCGACCTTCGCTTGGGATATGAACTTGCTAATCGTCCTCAGGTTGGGGATTAAAACAAATCTGTTAAAAAAAATAATCTGCTGGGGACGAGATGAACACTGGGAACACCACCCTCTTGTCTGTTGGGTATGCGACTACTCCGTTGTTGCTGGGAAGATACAGTATGGCACTATCGACTCTGCTGGGGATATACAGTCTGGATACTGTCAACTCTACTGGGGATATACAGTCTGGATACTGTCAACTCTACTGGGGAACCTGATATGCAAAGGAGAGGCTTTGTCAACCGCTTGGGGGTGAGGATTCATGACTTGGCACCCGGTTCCTGTGACCTGTAACCAAAAAATACACGTATGCCCCGGGGAATTACTCGGTTTGAATTCACCGTCCGGGATTAAGCACATTCAAAGTAATTTTGATTGTTTTCCTACGCAAGTCATCTGCAAAAGCCACCATTACATTCAGATGCAATATGTTTCCTCAAGAATTCAGACATCTTTTGCAAACAAACTAATAAATGAAAAGTAAAGAGGCTTTTTAACTGAATTATTCGACTTTTGTTGGTTGAAAAATTTGTGCCAGGAATAGGCGAGTACATCAGGAAGCTGATCCTTGGAAAGAGGCGATCGCTATAAATTGAACAAGAGAAACTATCCCAATGGCAATGTGGAAACGGGGTCCCACCGAGTTTCGACTCTGCTATGGCTCGTATGTCCTCAAGACGCTCTGCTCATCTTGCTTTCTGAAGTGGATGATTAGTCGATCTTTTACCTTCGAAGATTGCCGGATTGAATGAAACGGTGATATAACACGGATGAACTCAGATCGCAGTTATTCGCTTATTCCCTAACCTTTGCGTGGACCGCCCTTTTGGGTTTTCAATCCACCGGGATACCCTTTTTTTCCTGAGCCGCCCTTTCTGGTTTTCGACTCACCGGGTGTACATTTTTTTTTTATATCCCTAATTTTTGCCCGAACCTCTTCATTCTTTTTTTGGTTCGTCGGGATGCCCCTTTTTTGCCTGGACTATTCTTTTTACTGTCCAGCGGGTCTATTTTATGCGAAGTATTTTTTAACTGCGTCTGAGTTGACAGGGGACGGGATGTCTTCGCCATCCATGGTTGTTAGCACCAGAGCTCTGCCAGAGAGAACTCTTTTAACCACGTATGGACCCTCGTTGTTCGGTGTCCATTTGCCCCTGTGATCTGTGTTGGGAGGAAGAATTCTTTTGAGTACCAATTCACCGACTCGATACTCCCGAGGGCGCACTTTCTGATCAAACGCTCTCTTCGTCCGTCTCTGATATAGCTGGCCATGGCATATAGCTGCTAGTCTCTTTTCCTCAACTAGGCTTAGCTGATTGTATCGAGAATGAACCCATTCTGCTTCGTCCGGCTTCATTGTTGGTGCAGGGAAAAGTTATTCTGGCACAAAATGGCATATGAACCCCCTCCGGTGTGATCAACACTGCACCAACTTGTAGCACCTCAAATTTGCACCTCCCATTTGTATATACATTTTCATTTTAGGTCATTAACATTGCATTGTTCATTGCATAGTCCATCAAGTCATCAGGCAAGACTAGTCAGGAGATTCAGTTGTGCAAGCAAACAAGTGCATTTTCTATGAGATCAAAGCCCTAGGGTTGGTACAATGAGTTCATGTAACCCAAGGATCATTTTGAAGTGATTTGGCCAAGTGTTGAAGGCTCAGAGATCATCAGTCCATGTGCAAATCATCTGAAACCCTAAAAAGTCAACGGAAGTCAACTGTCAGTTCAATTATGGATTTGGAGATGGGAGATGGTTGGAGATGCCTCAATCATGTGTGAACAAGTCTCATTTGACATTTCAAACATCAACATTGAAGAATTTGAGGTCAGATCAAGACTTTCCAAAAATAGCAGGTGACCTGTAATTTGAACTTTCCAGAAATGGAATGGTTTTTGACCAACTTCAACTCAAGATTACATCATCAGGAAAGCTTCAAGTGAAATTTTATCCAGCATGAAAGTTGAAGATCTTTCTCTCCCATTTCCAAAAAGTCCAAGATCATCAATTTCTCATGTGTGGTTGAGGAGATATGGTCCAAGCATGGCAAAGTGTGGTTTGAACTTCAAATGAGCATAACTTTCCAACCAAAACTCCAAATTGAATGGCTCTTTTTGCATTGTTCTCATCATGACTTCTAGTTTCCAAATCTTGCATTACATGACATGCATTATCATCACATAATCATTTGCCAATTCACTTGATTTTTGGAGGGAAAACATGAAATTCAAAATTGGTGAATTATTTGAACATTTGGCAATTACCATTGATTTTAAAATGTGGTTTTAAGTGAAAATCAATTGAATTCGTGTACTGTTCACATGCATTTTTCATGCATAAGGGTGAAAGCTCAATTTTGCAAAACACCTCCAAACTTAATCCATTTCCATTAGCATTTGGTTAAGGCTTAATTAAGCATGATTAGGAGGGAGTATAAGTACCTAAACCTAACTGTTTTCACCATTAGCCACGATTTCAGATCTGAATCACAAAACTTTCCAATTTTTTCTCTTAAACTTTTTCCAAATTTCTTCAAGCATAAACCATTTTCATTTATCAATTCATGTTCATGAAGTATTGGTAAGCAATATTGGACTTGGAATCAAGAGGATTCGTGCACATTGAAGCATAGTGAAGCTTGGAAGCAACAATGGTGGAATCAAATTTTGTTGAAAGCAAGTGCAGTTAGGCTTTGATCTTCCTTCCAATCACCTTAGCAAGCATCATAGAGAAGTGTTGTAGCATTACCAAGGCCTGTAGCTCGAGATTCACAAATCTGCACTTCAAGAGGTTACAATTCGCTTTTCTTACTTTTGAAATCCTTTGCCATGATGTTATAGATCTTAATGTGCTGATTAAACTGAGCTTCGAATCACACATTTTCATGCTAAATTGAGTTAGATATGGTTAGTTAAAGTTTTGTGCATGATTCTTGATTTGCTAGATTCCATTGCTATGTGATGTTTTATGCTTAATACGTGCTTGATTTGTTCTCTCCATTGAATTTACAATGTGTTGATATGCTTAATTTTAAGTTCTGGAAATATTGTTCTTGAGGTGTTCTTGAGAATTACTGTTCATGGTCGTGTTTTGAAGAAGATGAAGTTCAGAAGCTATGACCACGCTTTGATTCGTTTTCGCCACAAATATCCGTTGTCTTAGCTGTTTCCCTAGGGTTTGTTTTGATTGGCTCATGAGAAATCACATGCTTGCATTCTGATTGGCTGCCTCCGCGTGTTGACTTCGTTGACCTGGCTTGGACTTAAGTGAAACGGCTGCGTTTTGCAGCCAGGCGCCACTATTTCATTTTCAAATTAAATAATTCCATTAATCCATTTTATTTTGTTTCATTTTATTTCATTTCATATTTCAATCTTCCAAAAATCATATCTAATTCAGTTTTGATCCAAAAAATATGAGGATTTTTGCATTATGATCCTTGATTCCTTTAGTTTTTTGTCATCATTTTTCCATGAATTGTGCTTGGCTGGATTTTGTTTTGCCCTAGGGTTTTTGATCATGTGTCTTATTTGACCTTGCCTTGTTATATCATTTGTGAAATGCTTGATTCTTGTCCAATGCTCATGAAATTTTGCATGTTATAACTAGACATCTTGCTGGACATTTTGGTGTTGAGTTTGCATTTTTATCAATTGTCATTTTGGTTTTATGATTTTTCTAAGTTGGTGTGACAATTTGTGTCACACCTTGTGAGGTTCAATTTGATTGATGAATTTGCCATGCCAAATGATCTCCGATTCCCATGATTTTTTATGTGATGCATGTTATGGATGTTGTGATTACTCATGATGTTTGTTGGAATTATTTGATTGATTTCTGATTTAATTGAGATTTTTCATTCTGGATGGTCACATTTGAGCTTTTAAATTGCCTTGAATTTCATTTGATTGTGAAATGCTTGTTCCTTATCCAATGAATGTGAAACTTTGCACACTATTTCTAGACATGTTGAATGTTGTTTTGGCTTTGGTTTGAGGTTTTTACCATGATTCATTTTTGTGTTATGCCTATGCTAAGTTGGTGTGACAATTGGTGTCACACATGTGCTTGTTTATGTTTGCCTTGACTTATGCAATTTGATTACCATGCCTAATGATGTCCAATGCCTCTAATTTTTTGTGTGATGATCATGTTGTGTGTTCTATTTACTCATGAATTTTGTCAAGATTATTTGAATCATTTTTGAATTAATGTGCATTTGTTCATTCTGATGTCACAATGTGGTTACAACTTGCATACCTTGCCATGTTTGGTTCATGAAATGAATTTGGTTGATGATATTGATATGAGACTTTTTGGATTGTGTTCTTGATTGAATGAAGTTGATCCATGTTAAATTTCATGTTCTGTTTTGAATGTTTGACCCTCTTTTGACCCTAGGCTTGGACCTAGTGGTTTTGACTTATCATTTGGGTTGTGGATTTCAGGTTAAGAAGCACATTGCCATGATTGGAGTTGCTCACTCTCTTGAGTTGATTAAGTGGTTAATATTGACTAACTTTGAGTTATTTTGTAGGTTGATGCCAAGTTACTTGTGTTGTGCCCATTGGCTTGTGCCTTGCACATTGCTTGCTTATCTGTCTGATTGTGTGATTGACTGTCTGTTTGATTGTTTGAATTGTATACTGATTGGGTTAGACTTTTTCAGGTACATAAGTTGCTTTGAGTTCTTTTGAACTTGTTTTTGCTTTGCTTGGTTGCTTAACCATTTGAGGTATAACTCTATGACTTCATGTAGTCTGGAAGACCTGTCCTGTTACTTGGGCAGGCACCTGTCTGAAGCCCTCCTTAAGAGGCAATGCTTGTGTATGTTTACTTTTGTGCCAAGCAGGTAAAGACCTCTATGAGGAAATTGGCAGATAAAAGAGATGTGAAATCCATCTCCTGCTACTCAGTGTGTCATCCACTTTGCTCACACACCATGTGTTGATGCATTGTGGATATTAACCCAAGATCTTTGTTGTGTCAGTCATATGTGGGTGATGAGTTAAGGGGGATCAGAATCAACGGACAGCCTCTTGCTGCAGAGACTGTTAATGCTAGAGCTACCCGGGCTCCGATTCGTCATCCTGCTCTGATTGTTGATAGACAAGAGGACATGTTCACTATGCTCAGTGAAGATGATGAGGTAGTGGGGAGAGTCGAAGAGAGGGATCGGAAGGTGGATGCCCTTGCTGAGAAGATCCGAGCTATGGAATGTCAGAACTCCCTAGGTTTTGATGTTACAAATATGGGTCTGGTGGAAGGGTTGAGGATTCCCTACAAGTTCAAGGCACCCTCATTCGATAAGTACAATGGTACTTCTTACCCACGCACCCATGTGCAGGCATACTACAGAAAAATCTCTGCTTACAACGATGACGAGAAAATGTGGATGTATTTTTTCCAGGACAACTTATCTGGGGCTTCCTTGGATTGGTACATGGTGCTTAAGAGAGATTCAATCCGATGCTGGAAAGATCTGGGTGAGGCCTTCTTGAGGCAATATAAACATAACATGGACATGGCGCCGAGCCGAACTCAGTTGCAGAGTCTTTGTCAAAAATCTGGAGAGAGCTTCAAGGAGTACGCCCAGAGGTGGCGTGAATTGGCTGCAAGAGTACAACCCCCTATGCTGGAAAGGGAGTTGACTGACATGTTCATCGGTACACTGCAGGGAGTTTTCATGGACCGAATGGGGAGTTTCCCATTCGGTAGTTTCTCAGACGTTGTGATATGTGGTGAGAGGACTGAAAGTTTGATTAAAGCTGGAAAAATTCAGGATGTGGGTTCCTCATCTTCTAAGAAACCATTAGCTGGGGCACCTCGCAGGAGAGAGGGGGAAACCAATGCTGTGCAACACGGTAGGAGAAGTACAAACAGAAATCAGTATCGCCAGGTTGCTGCTGTGACCATTCCAGCACCTCAACCTCGTCAACAGCAACAACAGAGAGTTCAACAACCGCCACAACAACAACAACAACAGCAACGTCCGTATCAGCCGAGACAGAGGATGCATGATCGACGTTTTGATCCTTTACCGATGACCTATGCTGAGTTGTTGCCTGAGCTACTCAGATTGGGATTCGTGGAGTTGAGAACCATGGCTCCGTTGACAAAAATACCACCTGGGTATGATGCCAACGTGCAAAGTGATTTCCACTCTGGTGCACCGGGGCACCATATTGAGAACTGCAGGGCTTTTCATCTTAAGGTCCAGGACCTAATTGACGCTAAAACTATCAATTTTGCTCCTGTGCCGAATGTTGTGAACAACCTTATGCCTCTGCATGGTGCGCACAATGTGAACAATGTTGAAGGTGGTAAAGCTGAAGATTTGGTGGTCAATGTTGAGGATGTTCAAACCTCTTTGTTTGTTGTGAAAGACCGTTTGTTGAATGGGGGCGTATACCCGGGCTGTTGTGAGGGTTGTGTAGATTGTGCCGGGTCAGAGAATGGTTGTGATCAGTTGAGGGCTTGTATACAGAGTTTGATTGACGAGGGTTGTTTGCAGTTCAGTCGGGCTGTTAGAGATCGTGGGGTGGTGTCAACCGTCACTATCTATTTCAAACCGTCTGAGGGACGTGGTCAGAGGGCTGTTAGTGCGCCTGCAGCTAGTGGTACTCCTGTTACCATCTCTGCTCCTGTAACCGTCAGTACTCCAACTACCATCATTGCTTCAGGCAGAAGGGTTGTTGATAGTAGGGTTGTGCCATGGAAGTATGAAAATGCTTACCGCAGCAATCGAAGGGCTGAGAGTCAGGTTAAGCCAGTGAATCAAGCTCCTGTGACTATTGGTGTAACTGGTAGAACCCCGGTGGTTGCAAGTCCAGTTGTGGATAATGTTGGGGGACCCAGAGGTTTTACCAGAAGCGGTCGTCTGTTTGCACCCCAATCGTTGAGAGATAATAATGCCGAGGCTCTTGCCAAAGCCAAAGGCAAACAGGCTGTGGTTGATGAAGAACCGGCTCAGAAGAAGGCGCCTGAGGGTTCGTTCGAGAAAGACGTGGAGGAGTTCATGAAAATAATCAAGAAGAGTGACTACAAGATTGTAGATCAATTGAATCAGACTCCGTCTAAGATTTTTATCCTCTCATTGCTTTTGTGCTCTGAGGCACACCGTAATGCCCTATTGAAGATGCTGAATCTGGCTTACGTGCCTCAAGAGATATCTGTCAACCAACTGGAGGGTGTGATTGCTAACGTGAGTACCAGGCATGGGTTGGGGTTCACAGATTTGGACCTGACGCCTGAAGGACGTTGTCGCATCCGTGAAAAACAACCGGCGGGCTGAAACAAAAACAACACAGAGTCGCCACCGTGCGTTATTTATCCCAAAAGAGGGAAAGGAAACGCTCAGAGTAAACCTGGAAAAAGCATGGTCTCGCGACCAAAGAGAAAGGGTACGGGAGTCGGTTACGCAAGGGGAAGGTATTAGCACCCCTCACGTCCGTCGTACTCGACGGGATCCACACTCTAAAAGAAAGAATAGGTTGCTAAAACAAACATCACACACACACACACCGAAGATAACACAGGTGGGGTAAAAGAGGAGAGGGCTCGCTAGGACATCGCGTCCTATGCCTACGTATCTCGTCTGGAACGAGAATCAGAGCTGCCGTAGTTCGGCTCACGCACGCCAAACAAGACACACACAAACACGGGCAAACATGGAACCCGAACGCCAATCGCTGGACTTACATTGGCTTCCAAACCAAACAAACACAATCAGGATACGGACAGCCAATCGCTGGGCTTACATCCATATCCTGACATACAAGAAGAAACAAACAACAAGCTACTAGGGAGTCGGGAACTCGAGCCTAGCAGCTGTCAAGCAAACACACACAAAAAGAAAAAGGGTGCCCGGAGAGACCTCGCACGGTCTCCTGCCTACGTACCTCATCTGGTATGAGGATCAGGGCGACGTAGTTCCCCTGAACGGGAAAGAAATTCTAGCCAGAAACCAAGGGGAGACACACTACTAGGGAGCTGTACTCGAGCCTAGTGTTATCATGCATCATTGCCCTATGTTATGGTTTCTATCTACTTGCACAACAGCAAGCTAATCCTAACCAGGAAAAACAAGCATGCAAGCATAAACAAAGCAAAGCAAACATTCCAAATAGCACACACTATATCCAGTCAAAGCAGGCTCAAACAAAGGGTCAGACTGCCAAGGCAAGTCATCTGTACAAGGGTGGTGTTTAGCTCTTAACCCTGACATTGAGAGTCAGGGTGAAGCCAGATGAAAGGTGAGTGAAGATTAGACTTCACAGCTCTTATCCCTGGCCAGGGAGAGCTTCAGACAAAGGAGTGTGGGTTCAGAATGGGGGAACCCTTCTACACTCATGACTCTGACTCGACTGTACAATTGTACAAGATCTTGGGTTAATGTCCCAATGCATCAACACAGTGGTGTGAGCAGAGGGACGACTCAACAGAATAGCGGGAGATAGATTGCATATCTCTCTTATCCGCCAATTGCCTCATAGAGGTCTTTACCTGCTTGGGGACAAAGTTAAACAATCACAAACATCGCCTCTTAAGGAGGACTTCAGACAGTTGCCTGGCTAAATAACAAGCCAGGTCTTCCAGACTACATGGAGACAAGAGAGTCTACCTCAATTGGTTTATACAACCAAGCAGCAGCACAGCAAGTTCTTAAAGAACTAAAGCGACTATGGTACCTGAAATCAATCTAATACAGTCAGTATTCAAGTCACAAAGTCAAAACAGACAAGTTAAGAATCAACAGTCAATGTAATCAAACAATGCAATGTGCAAAGCACAACCAACTCAATTGAGCCAAGCATCCTACAAAACACACAAGTTAGTTCACAACAATTAACCAAATCAAATTCAATTAACTTGCATTATTCTCCTTTAAAGCATTTGCATCTCAACCTGAAACACAATTCAAAAGTGAGAAACAAGACCACTAGGACAAGCCTAGGGTCAAAAGGAGATGAAAAATCCAAAACAGCAAGTGAAAATTAATCAAAATCACAACCAAACAAATTAGAAACAAATCCCATTGGTCCCCTGCTCATATCATTCATCATCATCATTTCATAAACAAAATATCACAAAGCATGCCATTTGCAACCTCAAAAGACCAAACAGAATGATTACAATCAAATCAATATCAAAACAGCTCAATAAATTCCACAAAAATTCCAGCCTAAACAGAACACATTCAATGAGCAGCATATCAATTTTCATCTTATTTGGATCAGTGGAAGTATAGAAATTAAATTCATAAAGTTCAGACAAGTTCAAGCAAGCCAACACAAAGCATCAAAACAATCATCAACTTCCATCAATCATAAAACAGAAATGAAATATGATAAATGAGTGGGATCAAAACCACAATGACCTATAATGTGTCTACAATGCTCATACCAAATTTCACACTCATCCAATTAATGACCAGAATTTCACAAAGCAAATACCAACATGTCTCACAAAAAATCAACAAATGACCAAACAGAGGGAAAAATTCCAATCAAAAAGGAAATGTCATCAATAAATCCAGAAAAATTCCCATGCATCCTCAACATCCCTATGCTCAATCATGCAAAATTTTAGCTCAATCCAATGTTCACAAGCACATCAAATAAAATCATGAAATTCACCAAGCATGGTGTGACACAAATTGTCACACCTCTAATCAAAAATCCATATCTCATCAACCAGGGATCCAAAAATTGAAAACTACATATCAAAATCACCATAAAAGAGTCAAGAATAAGCACAAAAAATTTCATCAATTTGTATGGAAGCATCATCATTTCATGAGTGATATGGCAAAGCATGTACAATTTGCATACATCCAAACAATCCCTAGGCCAATTATTTTTTCACACGTGCACAAAAATCATAAAAATCACCATTAAAAACTACACATCATAAGGAGAATCATGCAAAAAACCTCACAAAATTTGGACAAGAAATGAATTAGATATGGATTTTCTAAATCATGGATCAAAAATGAAATGGAATTGAAAAAAGAAAAAGAAATAAACATGAATTAATCTGAAAATGGCAATTGCGTAATTACTGAGATCAAGACCAAAACACGGCCGTTCCACTTAATGTGTTGGCGCCTTGTGATTCGTCATTTTCAGCGGTAAACAAGAATTTAAAAACGAAATGGAAAAAAGTGGATCAAACGCTGCCTGGCCATCGTGTTCATCGTTCATCAACAACAGCAAATTCCAGAAATCGCATATGAACAAATTTCAACCAAACGCAACAAATCATACATCACTGTGACCGTCTAAGCATGTACATCATGGATATGGATTCAGTTTCTCCTAATTCTAAACCTATCAACCGGATCGAGCGAAAGAAGTTTCTACATCAAATGTTCAAATCAAGATATCTCTCTCTACACTCAACCAAATCCAAAACCACAAGTTGCATGATGATCTACATTGAAAGATCTATCTAATCCATATCTCAATTCATGCAATTAAAGAAATCGAAATCTGACCTTATGGAGATGGCAGATGTTGAATCGTGCTTTTCAATGTCCAAAACTCCAAAACAGCTGCAGTACAATGATGTGGAAGTTGAATGGAAAAGGTTCTTCAGCTCAGCGATGCTTTAGATCGAAGGAAACTCAAAACTCCATGGATGAGCAAGGTTATGACAGTCCAAATTCAGCAAGCTTTGGCCACGAGTTTGTTGAAACAGTTCATCAACAAGTCTTGTAGAATGTAGATCCAACAAGAATCAAGAAGATTGATGAAGATTTCAAGGTGAAATGATGAAAAAAAAAGTTGGAAGAAGTTTGGAGAATTTGGTGAAAATTGGAGGGAAATTCTGTTATGATCTTGAAGAATGTGAAGTGATTCTGATTTTCTGTTATGCTTAACACTTTATACCACATCCTAATCAATTTGCTAATCACAATTAGCAAAATTGAGTGAATTAGTGAAATGTGATTTTCAAGTGAAATGTCAAAATGGTCCTTTTCCAAATTAGGCCAATGTAACAGTAAATGACAGTTGGAGCAAGTTCTAAATGCTATTTGGGATGTGTATGAATAGGCCTTGTATGCAAAAACCATGTAATTCTCAAAATCACCATTTTTCCCACCAATTTTCAAATAATCCACTTGAAAAATGACTTTTTGCCATGATTATTTTTAATGAAATTTGATCATGCATCATGAAAGTACATGTGAAATGGGGTTTGCTCAAAGAAAGATCACCCAATTTGGCCATTCCATGTGAAAATTATGCCACTTTGAATTTAGGCATTTTTGGAAAATGATTTGATCACAACTTGCCAACCATACACGAGAAATTCATGTTCTTGGACTTTTTGGAAAGGTGAGAGCAAGATCTACAACTTTCATGTTGAACAAAATTTCATTTGAAGCAGTTTTGGACATGTAATTTTGTGATGAAAAACTTTCCATTTTTGGAAACTTTCAATTACAAGTCACTTTCCATTTTTGGAAACTTTTCATCTGACTTTATTTTCCTCATTCTTGATGTTTGAAATGCCAAATGAAACTTGTGTCAACATGAATGAAGTGTATCCAACCTTCTCCCACCTCCAAATCCTTCAATTCAAGCACAGTTGACCACAATTGACTTTTCTGACTGATAGATGAATTTGGCTATGCACTGATCAAGTTGAGCCTCAAACTCCTGATGAAATGGCTCAATGATGAAACCCTAGCTTCCATAAGCTCAATATAATCACATGATGATCCCCATATCCATTGCAGACCCCATCTCCATGCCATGCCCTGATTGGCCTAATGCAGATGATTCAACTGATTAGGGTTGACCAATGGTCAAAACCCTAATCTCAAGGTATCTGATCAATCTTCTTGAATCTCTTGGATGATAGCAAGACCATGATGATGATGATGTATCATAGCAACCAAGATCAAGCTCAATCTTCTTGAGAAATCATGAAACCCTAATTTGAACCACCACCCTCAGATGGCTAATGATCCAGTCCATTCAATGAAACCCTAGCTTGCATCCCAACCTCTTATCTTCTGATCAAGACTTAGGAGGATGACTTTCTCAATGTAGCCACATGTTATGCAAATATGCAATGCCTAATGACCTACAAATGATATGTAAAAATGCAAAGCTAGTCCCAAGAGAGGAGGGCAAATTTTGAGGTGTTACAGCTGCCCCTATTCAATCCACTGTGAACCTGTCGATATGAATAGCCTCGGCTTTCAGATGATCAGGATGAAGAGTGATTGAATACCAAGAACAGACGAACAATTTGCACTCTGATGGGAAATAATTAACAATGCCTGTCAGAATCGGCAAAGAACAATCTTGAAAGAAAAACCCGTCTGGTGCGGAGAAAGCCGGCCTGATTACCGAAACAGCAACGTCGACCTGGATACCAAAATAAATGGTAACACAGGGATATCATGCTTTTCTTGAACCCCGAAATTTTCTTGAACCCCAAAATTTTCTCATGATTTCTCTTTTTTTCTATTTTCTCGAACCCCGAAATTTTCTTCGCAAATGATCACGGATCATTGCATTTGAACCCCGACATCTTTGTTTGCCAACATAATGAACCCCATTCTCCATTTGAACCCCAGTCGCCTGACGATAACTTGTGATCGCCATTGTGAACCCCATTCTCCAGAAAATACCGCAACATTTCCCTTTCTCCATTTGAACCCCGATCTCCAGAAAATGTCTCAACACTTCCTTTTCTTCGTTTGCACCCCGCTCCCCAATTTCTTGTGACAATTCCGCTGGCAACGTCGGAAATAACACCAAACACCACTCTAATGGCGACATATCAGAGGGTATACCTTCACAAAAGGAAGGTAACATGTGCATCTCTTCTTCAGAAGACACCCATAATCGACTTCCATTGGCCTCAGCCAAAGTCTAAGGTGACACATGAACAGAAGATAATCCTGAGGACCTCATCCTGGATATAATCTTCAACTCCAATCTCCACTTGGACCCCAATCTCAAGAAAATGCCTCAACATTTCCTTTTCTCCATTTGAACCCCGATCTCCAGAAAATGCCTCAACATTTCCTTTTCTCCAGTTGAACCCCGATAGTCGCGTTGATCGCGTAACTTCCTTTGATTTTATTTCCATCTCCGCCCGACGGAAAAATTTCCTCCAGTATCGCACTACTGGGGAACATTGGTGATCTATCATCATGATGCTAAACTCCTCAGAGTAACATTTTTACCATCCGGCGAAACCAAACCTCAAGCGGTAACCACGACCTGAGTTGCGTTGATCGCGTAACATTCCCATCTCTGTCCGACGAAAAAGTTTCCTCCAGTATCGCACTACCGGGGAACTTTGCTGACCTGACGTCATGATGCTAAACTCCTCAGAGTAACACCTCCAAATTTCTATCTCGCACGACAGAAATCTCCTCCAGTATCGCACTACTGGGGAATACCGTTGACCTGACGTCACGATGCCAAACTCCTCAGAGTATCAACTTCACTGACCGGCAAAACCCAAATCTCAAACGGTAACCACGGCTTGAGTCACGCTGATCGCGATCTACATTTCCATCTATGTTCGACGGAAAAGTTTCCTCCAGTATCGCACTACTGGGGAACACTGTTGATAAAAATACGGTGCCACACTCCTCGGAGCAACACCTTCACCCTCAGGCAACCACCTCTCAAACGATGACCATGGTCTGAGACTAGCTCATGCTTGCAATATGATGCATGATTGATTTTTCTGCGTAATGCTCCATAATTATGGAAATGCTACGCGATTTATTATGCAATATGCTATGCTTATCTACATGATGAATGCATAAAAAGTATCCCCCTCAAGGGACTCTTCTGGGGAGCTCGAGACACTCTACTGAGGAACTCGCCACCACTCCAATTTCCGCCCTGCTGGGGAATATCGCTGCTGCTGGGAAATAGGCAACCCTTGCTGGGGAAAAACCTCCTTTGCACCCGATCCGCTTGGGGAATTTCTGGGGATAGAACCACCAGGGCCCTGTGGGTATACACCATTCTTGACTAGCTGGGGATATCAATCCCGACTCTGCTTGAGACACCACCGCACACAGATACTTCCGCTGGGGAGACTGCAACCTTCAGGCCTGGCGACTGGGGAAGCATTGATCTGACACCTGCTGGGGATAACCATCCTAACCCTGCTAGGGAAACCACAGACCTTGAATCTGCTGGGGGGTTGGTCCTCACGACTCTGCTTGGGGATATGCATCCCGACTCGTCTGGACCTTTTCTGCTCCATCATCTTGTATTCCAAACCGCTCCGTGCTCGATGGAGAGAGAACTCCTGGGATTTATACAGACTTTTCAATTTTCCGACTTTGAGGAGTCTTCTTGATTAATTTCAAGGATCGTCGTACGTCTCGCCGTCTTTTCACCGTTCTTCTATTCAATCGTCCCTGATTGGACTCCATGGGGATTTGTTTTGTCAAAAGCTTCCACATCACAACCTGCAAGTGAGTGAAAATATCTAACAGTTCCTGCAAAATAGATCGTTAGATAAAACCATGCCCCAGGCGTGTGAAGATTTCAACACTTGGGTCACTCAACCTTCCGAATAAGATTTCAAGTTTTCAATCTTATAAGCATGCACTGGAAGGGACCTGTATGTCTTAAAATGCACGATTCTTTATCAAAATAATCGGATGTTTTTGTAATCAAAGCGGTAATGAAAAACAAAAACAAAATTATTTGACTGAATATGCATTTTATTGATTGAAAAGGTGCGGCTCAAATTGAGCAATACAAAGGAAGCAATTCCTGAAAAGAGGTAATTGCGCACAAAAGGAAAAATCTATCCTAATGGCAATGTGAAACCGTGATCTCATCGAGTTCCAACTCGGTTACACCCCATATTTCCTCAGACTCTCCGTGCTTTCTGCCTTCTGAATAAGACGTTTCTGATTGATCCCTACCGGGTATTATCCATGATGCTTTAACCAAAGCGCAAACGATCATGCGGGACACAGTTGTTCGTTTCAATCCCTCTTTTGCCTGGACCGCCCTTTCGGGTTTTCAGCCCACCGGGATACCCTTTTTTGCCCAAGTCGCCTTTTCAGGTTTTCGACTTGCCGGGTGTACAATTTTTTCATTTTTATCCCTAATTTTTGCCCGAACCTTTTCTTTCTGTTTTTTTTTGTTCGCCGGGATGCCCTTTTTTGCCTGGACTATTTTATTCTTTTCGTCCAGCGGGTATTTTTATACGAAGTATTTTTTAACTGCGTCTGCATTCACATCCCTGGTGCGCACGGCTTTATCCATTGGTCAATGTCACAGTCGCTATCAGCTTCCTCACTCATCATGCAGATGTGATCCGGATCCAGCATTCCGGCACTAGTGAAGGTTACTGACGTACGGCGTCCTCTGCCTTGTCCCACCGAGCCTCTGCCTGGCTGATACCCTACTCCGAAGCGGTCTTTCTTTGCGGAGATATCCATCATCCTGCCCCAGCCAGGAGCCTCTCCATTCTTTACCACCTCAGCGGCCTGCTTGTATGAAGCAATGGACGGTTTCTCCTCCTCTTTGGCAAACAGAGCATTCTCCACCTTAACAGTTTCAAACGCTTGACTCGGCGTCTCCCATATTTCGCCGTCCATCTCCACATATTTGAATGAGGACAAATGGCTGACAAAGATGTCCTCCTCTCCGCAGACGGTGACAACCTGTCCTTCCCAAATATACTTCAACTTTTGGTGCAACGTCGAGGTCACTGCCCCAGCAGCATGGATCCATGGGCGACCCAACAGGCAAATGTATGCCGGCTGAATATCCATGACATAGAAAGTCGACTTGAACACCTCCGGGCCTATCTTTACAGGAAGCTCAACCTCTCCAAACACGGCCCGCTTTGACCCATCAAACGCCCTCACTATCAAATCAGTCGGAGTCAGAATCAGCCCGTCACAATTCAGCTTAGCCAGAGCTTTCTTCGGCAACACATTCAATGAGGAGCCGGTATCAACCAGCACATGCGAAAGCACGGCTCCTTTACATTCCATGGCGATGTGTAACGCCCGGTTATGATTCCTCCCATCTACCGTCAGATCCATGTCTGTAAAACCCAACCCATGGCTGGCATGAACGTTAGACACGACCGTCTCCAACTGGTTAATGGTTATCTCTTGAGGAACATAGGCTTTCTTCAAAATTTTCAACAAAGCCTCTCTATGCCCCTCAGAGCTTAACAGCAACGACAGAATCGAGATTTTGGAAGGAGTCTGCTGTAGATGGTCAACCAACTTGTACTCAGACTTCTTGATGATCCTCAAGAACTCTTCAGCATCATCATCAAGCTTTTCTTCCGATCCAACCGGCGCCGGTGTCACTATTGGAATACTATCACCAACCACTGCTTTCCCTTTCGCCCTGGCTAAAGCCTCGGCCTTTTCTTTTTTCTCTTTTTCTTCTCCTCCCCTCAAGGCATCTGGAGCAAACAGTCTGCCACTGCGAGTGAAACCGCTGGTACCGGCATTATCCACCTTTAAAACGGTGGTTTCACTAGCAGTCTGCTCTTCCACTTTCTCACCATTGCAATACACTTCTCCGCCATAATGCCATGGCACAGCATCATCTTTGTCATACGGAATTGGTCCAGGTATCGTGATGGTAACTGGAGCCGCCTCCGCCAGAGTTGACAAATCCACCGGATCAAAATATATTGTTATGGTGGAAACCTCATCTTTTCCCTTATCAGCCTTCTCAATCAAAATACTCCCCTCGTCCATCAAACCCTGGACAGTCTTCCTCAATAATTCACACCCGTTCTGAACAATAGTGCACTCAGCACAATCAACACCGCAGCCCGGATGAACCCCATTTAACATCAATTGCCTCTTGACATCAGCCAGAGGAGTCTTCAGCTGATCAACCCTCAACAACCCGATTCGGCCCTCCTCAGAGATAGCATTCACCCCCTTTGACCATGCGCGGGCATGGGATTAGCATTGACGTTGGGAGATGGTGCAAAGTTGATTGCTTTAGAATCCACCAGGTCTTGAACTGTGTGCTTAAAAGCTTTGCAGTTCTCTATGTTATGCCCAGGAGCACCTGAATGGAATTCACATTTTGCATTCTCATCATAATTGGCTGGCCTCTGATCAGGTCTCAAAGGTGCCAAAGTCCTTAGTTGTACCAGCCCCAAGTCCTGTAATTTCTTGAACAAGAAAGAGTAAGTCACAGGTGGTCTGTCAAACTGACGGTCGTTCATCCTTCCCCGTACCTGGTAACCAGCCCTCTGAGGCCCCTGCTGAAACGGTTGTCTTTATTGTCGAGGTTGCTGTTGTTGCTGCTGTGCAGGCTGATTCTCAGCAGGAATAGTTACCGCAGTAGTGTGCTGAAAGTAACAATCCCTACTAGGTCCCCTCTGGGCATAGACCGCACTAGTATCACCTTCTTTCTTTCTCTGGCCATTCCCAAAGGTCTTCTTCGACCCTGACGACGAAGCATTACCCCCCTGAATCTTTCCAAGCTTCAACCAGCTCTCTATTCTTTCCCCAGCCACCACTATATCCGAAAAGTTGGTCACCGGACAACCAACCATCCTCTCAGCATATGCCCCCTGCAGGGTACCCATGAAGAGATCAGACATCTCTCTGTCAACTAGTGGAGGTTGCACTCTGGCAGCCAACTCCCTCCATCTCTGAGCGTATTCTTTAAACCCTTCATTATTCTTTTAAGACATACCCTGCAGCTGGGTACGACTCGGGGCCATATCAGCATTGAACTGATACTGTTTAAAGAATGCGTCCCCCAGATCCTGCCAATTCTTAATATCTGAGGACTTGAGCTTGGTGTACCACTCCAGTGAGCCTCCGGACAGACTGTCCTGGAAAAAGTACATCCACAGCTTTTGATCCATGGTGTATGCAGAGATCTTTCGGACAAACACTTGCAGATGAGTCTCGGGGCAGGAACTCCCATTATACCGATCAAACGTGGGCGCTTTAAATTTTTGCGGGATCACAATCCCCTCTACCAACCCCATGTTTGACATGTTGACCACCCCAGGAGTGGCATAACTTTCCAATGCTCTGATCTTCTCAGCCAGCAGCTGGATCTCTTTATTCTGTGGTGGGGCACCGTATTGACCGAACGGTTCATTGTGCATCGAGAACTGATCTGCCTCTCGGTCTTCCTCTCTGTCGTTATCAACACCGAAGAAAGGTGGGAATAGACTGTCCTTCATGTTCTGACCCGGTTGACCACCCGCAGTACCGAAACCAGCGGCATTGTTCACTATTCCCACAGTTGTTCTCTTTCCACCGTCTCGAGAACCACCCAGCCCCTGGTTGGAGACACCATCCAGGTTTACACCACTGTTTGCCGCTGAAGCCCGGTCGAGCTTCTCAACTTTATCAGCTAGAGCCTTTTGACCAACTGCAAAACCTTGCATGATGTTGATCAGCTCGGTCATCTTGTCCTTCAGCTCAAGAATATCAGTATTTGGGAGATCCATTAGCCTGGGAGTATTGCGCCGTGTGAAGTATCTGTGAGGACGTGTTGAGTGCAAAGGTACAACTCTGCGAGCACGAGCAATGATTCCTGAAACAATCAAGCACGTTAGCAACAGATACCTGCAAAATAAAGCACAAGTTATTATGATCATGCATGAATGCAGTGTTTATCCATATGAGGAACACTTTGTCTCTCGATCCTGGCTTCATCGAGACAAATAATCCGGCAGCAATATTCTGACATTCAGCATTTGAGTTCATCATACAGATCAGAGATATATGATTTAGCAAAATACCCCCAACCATGTGTGTGTGCTGTGTGAGTGCATACGGGAAAGCAAATAAAGCTTGAAGATCAATCACTGAATGAAAATAACCATCACATAGCAAAATGCACCATAAGTGCCATAGTCATACATCAAAATCAAATACAAATCTCCAGAATCAGGAAAGAAATACAAGCAAATGAATTCCGTCAACAAGCCTGACGGTAATCCACACAAATGATAAAGCTAGCCTGATGAGGGTCCCACAGACGGCCCTATCTCATCAACCATCTTCGCGAACTCTGCGGCGAACCTGAGCTCGGTATTCTCTTGCTGTAGTCTCCCCACCTCTTTCTGATGAATCTTCATCTGCCTGAAGTAATGATCTCTCTCAGCCATGTAATGATCCCTCTCGGCGATGGTCTTCACATTCTCCGCTTCCTTAATCTTCAGCTTGGCCTCCCACTCAGCAATGAGAACCCAGACTCTGTCATCCCTCTGATCTCTCACGAGGATTTGCCTCCTCTTCTGATCTTCAATAACCTTTGAAGCCCTAGCCAATCTCTCTTTGGTGATGTCGTGCTCCTTTGTTGAAGATGCCAAAGCCTGACTGACCTTCCCATAGTAGGCAGTATCCATCTCAAAGCGCTTTGCCTCCAATGCATGTCGCTTATCTTGATCTTCCATCATCACTCTGATCTCCTGGTTGCCCGTCTGAATCCGAGCAACACTCATCTCCAATTCAACTTTCTCCGCAAGCAACTGATCTCTGGCTCTCTTCATCTCGAGGAATTCTTCCATACTGACAGAAGAACGCGGACCCTCAATCATAGGACACCAAGGATCACCTCCCGGAAATGGTAGATGTGTGATCTCAATCCTCTTCCGAAGCCAATCATCGAATAGAGGAAAATACCGACTGTTGACCTTGCCAAACGGAACCTTGCCCTTTCTTTGAATGTTACGCCATGACCTAGACACCTGCATCAGCTTGGCCTGATTACCCTCAATCGGGAAGTAAAAGGACTCCTGAGTCTCACACTCAAGGGGAGGAACTTCCATAGCGAATCCCATCTGTCTCCTAAGAAGTGTTGGGTTGTAATTAATGCAGCCCTGAACTCCTATAAGAGGCACATTGGGAAAATCCCCGCAGCTATATATAAAATTCCGTCCAGCCAAACCATTATGAGTCCATGCTATATCAGCAGCCCGCAAACCCATCAATCTGACCGACCACTTGACCGTAGGATCGAGATGAGCAAAAGCACCTCGGGAAGGCAAATACCCCATAAACCACCTAAATAGCATCTGAGCACAACATCGGATCAGACCACCACGCCGCTTCTCATTCCTGTTATGAACCGAATAATAGACGTCTCCGATCAGAGTAGGAATAGGGTTCCTCTGTATGAACAATCTGATAGCATTATGGTCGACAAAGCTCTTCTGATTAGGAAACAGAATAACCCCATAAATGCTTATAGCAATCAAAGCACAGACTGTCTTCCAATTACCCATAGCAGCATGTTCCTTGGCCTTAGCCTCCAAGAAACTCAAATGAAATCCAGGTAATTTTCCTTTCTCCTTCAAACCCTCCTTGGTCATCTCCGGACTCAAATAAAGAGCACGAGAAATCCCAAGGACATCAGGCTCTCCCCTAATAGCACAGAAAGGAATCTGATCTCGGATCGGAATACCCAAGATACTAGCATAATCCTCCATCAGAGGCCCCAACAAGTAGTCCGGGAACACAAAACATCTCAAACCCGGGTCATAGAACTGGAGAAGAGTATGAATGGCGCTTCTGTCACTGTCAGTGAGTCTGAAAACCATCTTCAGGATACTACCATATGACTCTCTGAACATCCCCACATGGTCGGGCGTAATCAATGCTATCATATCCTTCAACTCATCAATCTCTGGGTTGAAGAAACTGTAGGCAACATCATGCTTCAAACCGGTCCTCATGTCTGAGCAAAGAGATCTCTCAACCAGGATCTCAATAGAAATGTCCCTGCATATGGATAAACATGTGTTAGATGCAGGTAAATGCAAAATGTGATGATGCTGATGAATGAATGTAATGCATAGTGCCATCCTCCAAGTCATCTGAACATCTGTTGCACTGAATTACAGCCCTGATTTTTGAACCGATCACAACCATCTGAAGGAATATGTAACCACAAATCCACCTTAAGGGTTCCGAAATAAACGGAACCGAAAGATACACCATCATCATCATCAAACAATCTCTGAGCAGACAACCACAAGAACCTTTGAATCGGCCCGGGGAATCCTGAAATAAACGGATCCCCACTGATAAATAACGCGGACAGCACTCCGGCGTCTCGGAAATAAATCCATAAATCCGACTTATAAATATGACTCTGATCAACGGAACCAAAAGTCACCATCAAAGTCACCACCAGAACATGCATCTGTAAGAATCACCCTCCCCTCACAGGTAAATTCTAATCAGGTCATCCTAAGGCGGATAATAGTCTCGACAATCGGGCAAAGATACTCAATGGGGTTGCCCTTTCGGGTGTGCCATTGTAGCTCCTTTAAGATCGTCTAAACGAAGGATCCGGGAAATGATCGGTCACCGAAGTCAATAGCTCAGATGAAGTGACACAACCAAAGTGGATACTCCACAAAGGAAGGGCACTATCAAATGAACCTCGTCCGGCTTGTGGTATGTCACGTTGCAACAATATGCTGATAAAGCAAATGAGGAACGTGAGACCACACTAATCCTAGGTGTATACTCGGGCCTGGGTTTTAGCCCCACTCAGAACACCCACCCCAAACAGAGGAACCACCTGCACAGAGGACAGCAACATGATAGTATGATGCATGCAAATATTTATGCAAATATATACACAATCAGAATAATAAATGCAATAAATAAAGCGGTACAAGCAACCTAAACTATCCTAGAACGCTAGGAGAGACTCGCTTAGGGAAGATGGACCAGCACAGGTCAACATCTTGTGTCCCCAGCAGAGTCGCCAGCTGTCGCATCCGCGAAAAACAACCGGCGGCCTGAAACAAAAAAAACACAGAGCCGCCACCGTGCGTTATTTATCCCAAAAGAGGGAAAGGAAACGCTCAGAGTAAAAATGGAAAAAGCATGGTCTCGCGACCAAAGAGAAAGGGTACGGGAGTCGGTTACGCAAGGGGAAGGTATTAACACCCCTCACGTCCGTCGTACTCGACGGGATCCACGCTCTAAAAGAAAGAATAGGTTGCTAAAACAAACATCACACACACACACCGAAGATAACACAGGTGGGGTAAAAGAGGAGAGGGCTCGCTAGGACATCGCGTCCTATGCCTACGTATCTCGTCTGGAACGAGAATCAGAGCTGCCGTAGTTCGGCTCACGCACGCCAAACAAGACACACACAAACACGGGCAAACATGGAACCCGAACGCCAATCGCTGGACTTACATTGGCTTCCGAACCAAACAAACACAATCAGGATACGGACAGCCAATCGCTGGGCTTACATCCATATTCTGACATACAAGAAGAAACAAACAACAAGCTACTAGGGAGTCGGGAACTCGAGCCTAGTAGCTGTCAAGCAAACACACACAAAAAGAAAAAGGGTGCCCGGAGAGACCTCGCACGGTCTCCTGCCTACGTACCTCATCTGGTATGAGGATCAGGGTGACGTAGTTCCCCTGAACGGGAAAGAAATTCTAGCCAGAAACCAAGGGGAGACACACTACTAGGGAGCTGTACTCGAGCCTAGTGTTATCATGCATCATTGCCCTATGTTATGGTTTCTATCTACTTGCACAACAGCAAGCTAATCCTAACCAGGAAAAACAAGCATGCAAGCATAAACAAAGCAAAGCAAACATTCCAAATAGCACACACTATATCCAGTCAAAGCGGGCTCAAACAAAGGGTCAGACTGCCAAGGCAAGTCATCTGTACAAGGGTGGTGTTTAGCTCTTAACCCTGACATTGAGAGTCAGGGTGAAGCCAGATGAAAGGTGAGTGAAGATTAGACTTCACAGCTCTTATCCCTGGCCAGGGAGAGCTTCAGACAAAGGAGTGTGGGTTCAGAATGGGGGAACCCTTCTACACTCATGACTCTGACTCGACTGTACAATTGTACAAGATCTTGGGTTAATGTCCCAATGCATCAACACAGTGGTGTGAGCAGAGGGACGACTCAACAGAATAGCGGGAGATAGATTGCATATCTCTCTTATCCGCCAATTGCCTCATAGAGGTCTTTACCTGCTTGGGGACAAAGTTAAACAATCACAAACATCGCCTCTTAAGGAGGACTTCAGACAGTTGCCTGGCTAAATAACAAGCCAGGTCTTCCAGACTACATGGAGACAAGAGAGTCTACCTCAATTGGTTTATACAACCAAGCAGCAGCACAGCAAGTTCTTAAAGAACTAAAGCGACTATGGTACCTGAAATCAATCTAATACAGTCAGTATTCAAGTCACAAAGTCAAAACAGACAAGTTAAGAATCAACAGTCAATGTAATCAAACAATGCAATGTGCAAAGCACAACCAACTCAATTGAGCCAAGCATCCTACAAAACGCACAAGTTAGTTCACAACAATTAACCAAATCAAATTCAATTAACTTGCATTATTCTCCTTTAAAGCATTTGCATCTCAACCTGAAACACAATTCAAAAGTGAGAAACAAGACCACTAGGACAAGCCTAGGGTCAAAAGGAGATGAAAAATCCAAAACAGCAAGTGAAAATTAATCAAAATCACAATCAAACAAATTAGAAACAAATCCCATTGGTCCCCTGCTCATATCATTCATCATCATCATTTCATAAACAAAATATCACAAAGCATGCCATTTGCAACCTCAAAAGACCAAACAGAATGATTACAATCAAATCAATATCAAAACAGCTCAATAAATTCCACAAAAGTTCCAGCCTAAACAGAACACATTCAATGAGCAGCATATCAATTTTCAGCTTATTTGGATCAATGGAAGTATAGAAATTAAATTCATAAAGTTCAGACAAGTTCAAGCAAGCCAACACAAAGCATCAAAACAATCATCAACTTCCATCAATCATAAAACAGAAATGAAATATGATAAATGAATGGGATTAAAACCATAATGACCTATAATGTGTCTACAATGCTCATACCAAATTTCATACTCATCCAATTAATGACCAGAATTTCACAAAGCAAATACCCACATGTATCACAAAAAATCAACAAATGACCAAACAGAGGGAAAAATTCCAATCAAAAAGGAAATGCCATCAATAAATCCAGAAAATTTCCCATGCATCCTCAACATCCCTATGCTCAATCATGAAAAATTTTAGCTCAATCCAATGTTCACAAGCACATCAAATAAAATCATGAAATTCACCAAGCATGGTGTGACACAAATTGTCACACCTCTAATCAAAAATCCATATCTCATCAACCAGGGATCCAAAAATTGAAAACTACATATCAAAATCACCAGAAAAGAGTCAAGAATAAGTACAAAAAATTTCATCAATTTCTATGGAAGCATCATCATTTCATGAGTGATATGGCAAAGCATGTACAATTTGCATACATCCAAACAATCCCTAGGCCAATTATTTTTTCACACGTGCACAAAAATCATAAAAATCACCATTAAAAACTACACATCATAAGGAGAATCATTCAAAAAACCTCAAAAAATTTGGACAAGAAATGAATTAGATATGGATTTTCTAAATCATGGATCAAAAATGAAATGGAATTGAAAAAAGAAAAAGAAATAAACATGAATTAATCTGAAAATGGCAATTGCGTAATTACTGAGATCAAGACCAAAACACGGTCGTTCCACTTAATGTGTTGGCGCCTTGTGATTAGTCATTTTTAGCGGTAAACAAGAATTTAAAAACGAAATGGAAAAAAGTGGATCAAACGCTGCCTGGCCATCGTGTTCATCGTTCATCAACAACAGCAAATTCCAGAAATCGCATATGAACAAATTTCAACCAAACGCAACAAATCATACATCACTGTGACCGTCTAAGCATGTACATCATGGATATGGATTCAGTTTCTCCTAATTCTAAACCTATCAACCGGATCGAGCGAAAGAAGTTTCTACATCAAATGTTCAAATCAAGATATCTCTCTCTACACTCAACCAAATCCAAAACCACAAGTTGCATGATGATCTACATTGAAAGATCTATCTAATCCATATCTCAATTCATGCAATTAAAGAAATCGAAATTTGACCTTATGGAGATGGCAGATGTTGAATCGTGCTTTTCAATGTCCAAAACTCCAAAACAGTTGCAGTACAATGATGTGGAAGTTGAATGGAAAAGGTTCTTCAGCTCAGCGATGCTTCAGATCGAAGGAAACTCAAAACTCCATGGATGAGCAAGGTTATGACAGTCCAAATTCAGCAAGCTTTGTCCACGAGTTTGTTGAAACAGTTCATCAACAAGTCTTGTAGAATGTAGATCCAACAAGAATCAAGAAGATTGATGAAGATTTCAATGTGAAATGATGAAAAAAAAAGTTGGAAGAAGGTTGGAGAATTTGGTGAAAATTGGAGGGAAATTCTATTATGATCTTGAAGAATGTGAAGTGATTCTAATTTTCTGTTATGCTTAACACTTTATACCACATCCTAATCAATTTGCTAATCACAATTAACAAAATTGAGTGAATTAGTGAAATGTGATTTTCAAGTGAAATGTCAAAATGGTCCTTTTCCAAATTAGGCCAATGTAACAGTAAATGACAGTTGGAGCAAGTTCTAAATGCTATTTGGGATGTGTATGAATAGGCCTTATATGCAAAAACCATGTAATTCTCAAAATCACCATTTTTCCCACCAATTTTCAAATAATCCACTTGAAAAATGACTTTTTGCCATGATTATTTTTAGTGAAATTTGATCATGCATCATGAAAGTACATGTGAAGTGGGGTTTGCTCAAAGAAAGATCACCCAATTTGGCCATTCCATGTGAAAGTTATGCCACTTTGAATTTAGGCATTTTTGGAAAATGATTTGATCACAACTTGCCAACCATACACGAGAAATTCATGTTCTTGGACTTTTTGGAAAGGTGAGAGCAAGATCTACAACTTTCATGTTGAACAAAATTTCATCTGAAGCATTTTTGGACATGTAATATTGTGATGAAAAACTTTCCATTTTTGGAAACTTTCAGCTACAAGTCACTTTCCATTTTTGGAAACTTTTCATCTGACTTTATTTTCCTCATTCTTGATGTTTGAAATGCCAAATGAAACTTGTGTCAACATGAATGAAGTGTATCCAACCTTCTCCCACCTCCAAATCCATCAATTCAAGCACAGTTGACCACAGTTGACTTTTCTGACTGATAGATGAATCTGGCTATGCACTGATCAAGTTGAGCCTCAAACTCCTGATGAAATGGCTCAATGATGAAACCCTAGCTTCCATAAGCTCAATATAATCACACGATGATCCCCATATCCATTGCAGACCCCATCTCCATGCCATGCCCTGATTGGCCTAATGCAGATGATTCAACTGATTAGGGTTGACCAGTGGTCAAAACCCTAATCTCAATGTATCTGATCAATCTTCTTGAATATCTTGGATGATAGCAAGACCATGATGATGATGATGTATCATAGCAACCAAGATCAAGCTCAATCTTCTTGAGAAATCATGAAACCCTAATTTGAACCACCACCCTCAGATGGCTAATGATCCAGTCCATTCAATGAAACCCTAGCTTGCATCCCAACCTCTTATCTTCTGATCAAGACTTAGGAGGATGACTTGCTCAATGTAGCCACATGTTATGCAAATATGCAATTCCTAATGACCTACAAATGATATGTAAAAATGCAAAGCTAGTCCCAAGAGAGGAGGGCAAATTTTGAGGTGTTACAGACGTAACCATAACAAGGCCTTGCACATCACCGTGGAGTGCAAGGGTGCAGTGTTGTCACATGTGCTGGGAGACACTGGCTCGTCGCTGAATGTGTTGCATAAGAAGATTCTAGGTAAGATTGATGTGGAAGGGGTTATCCTCACTCCAAGTGACCTAATTGTGCGTGCATTTGACGGATCCAAACAGTTTGTTTTTGGTGAAGTCACCTTGCCAGTGAAGATCGGTCCGGAGGTTTTCGATATTATCTTCTATGTGATGGACATCCAGCCAGCATATAGTTGTTTATTGGGGCGTCCTTGGATTCACGCAGCTGGGGAAGTTTCGTCAACTCTCCACCAGAAGTTGAAGTATGTCTGGAACGGTCAGATTGTGACCGTGTGTGGTGAAGAAGATATTCTGGTGAGTCACCTATCCTCTTTCAAGTATGTAGAGGTGGATGGCGAGATCCATGAAACCTTATTCCAGGCATTCGAGACTGTTGCTCTTGAGTGGGTGGCTTTTGCTGAGCAGAAGAAGCCAAGTGCCTCAATTGCATCGTACAAGCAGGCGGTGGAGGTTGTCAACTCTGGTAACGCTGAAGGCTGGGGCAAGATTGTGGATTGCCTGTTAAAGAAGATAAATTCGGAATTGGTTATCAACCTTTGCAGGCGGAGCAGAGTGTGCAGACAGGTCTGAGTACCTTTACCAGCGCTGGGCTGATGAATCACGGTGATGTCTTTGCAACCAGTAGTGAAGACGGGGACAACGATTGTGATCTGGACAACTGGGTTCGCCCGTGTGCGCTAGGGGAATTGATCAACAACTGGACAGCAGAAGATGTGGTCCAAGTTACTCTTCAAACAGAGTAATTTTCTTTTGTTTTTCATTTTGCACAAAACCCCACGTTCTGCCCAAGGCGTAGTGGTTCATTGTAGGGCCTCATCATGTTTTTTTCAATGATATCATTTATAAAGGACATTTTGCAAACAATTTTGTGATCCCAGTCTTTCTATTTTTGTTTTTCAAATTTAAAAATGGCAATGTTTTTGTTTTTTTGTGACTTTCTTGAACTCTTTTTCTAAAACAAAGCATTAAACATGCAGAAGTGATCTTACGGACTCCACTATGAACGATTCTGTTATGGCTCAGTATGATTTCAATAATCCCATCTACCTAGCTGAAGAGGAGAGTGAGGAAGACGGTGAACTCCCTAAAGAATTGGTCAGATTGTTGAAGCAAGAGGAAAGGTCATCCAACCTCATCAGGAGGAGTTGGAGATTGTTAATCTTGGCACTGAGGACACCAGAAAAGATATTAAGATCGGGGCTGCTTTGAAGGAAGACGTTAAGAGCAGGTTGATTGAGATGCTGAGAGAGTATGTGGAGATATTCGCCTGGTCGTATCAAGATATGCCTGGGTTGGATACCGATATTGTGGTGCATAGACTGCCTCTCAGAGAAGAGTGTCCTTCAGTCAAGCAGAACCTTCGGAGAATGAGTCCTGATATGGCTAATAAGATCAAGGAAGAGGTTCAGAAGCAGTTCGATGCGGGTTTCTTGTCAGTGACTACTTATCCCCCGTGGGTGGCCAACATCGTTCCCGTGCCGAAGAAGGATGGCAAAGTCAGAATGTGTGTCGATTACCGGGATTTGAACCGAGCGAGTCCGAAAGATTATTTCCCATTACCTCACATTGATGTATTGGTGGATAATACGGCTCAATCCTCGGTTTTCTCTTTTATGGACGGTTTTTCTGGCTATAATCAGATAAAGATGGCGCCAGAGGACAGGGAAAAGACGACATTCATTACACCTTGGGGCACGTTCTACTATAAGGTGAAGCCATTTGAGCTGAAGAATGCCGGTGCTACCTATCAGAGGGCTATGACGACTCTCTTTCATGACATGATGCACAAAGAGATTGAAGTGTACGTGAATGATATGATTGCGAAGTCGCAGACAGAAGAGGAGCACCTGGTTAATTGGCAGAAGTTGTTTGATCGGCTGAGAAAATTCAAACTGAGGCTGAACCCGAACAAGTGTACGTTTGGGGTGCGATCCGGGAAGCTGTTGGGCTTCATTGTTAGTGAAAAAGGGATTGAGGTTGATCCAGCGAAAGTCAAAGCTATTTAAGAAATGCCTGAACCGAAAACAGAAAAGCAGGTTCGTGGGTTTTTAGGGAGATTGAACTACATTGCAAGGTTTGTATCTCACCTAACTGCCACGTGTGAACCGATATTCAAATTGCTAAGAAAGAATCAAGCAATCAGGTGGAATGATGATTGTCAGAAAGCTTTTGACAAGATAAAAGAGTATTTACAGAAACCTCCAATCCTTATACCTCCAGTTCCTGGGAGACCTCTGATAATGTACCTATTAGTGATTGAGAACTCGATGGGGTGTGTATTGGGACATCATGACGAGTCTGGTCGAAAAGAGCATGCCATATACTACCTTAGCAAAAAGTTTACCGACTGTGAAATCAAATATTCGCAGCTCGAGAAAATTTGCTGTGCTTTGGCCTGGGCTGCTCGCCGACTGAGGCAGTATATGTTGAACCATACCACCTTGTTGATTTCTAAGATGGATCCAGTAAAGTACATCTTTGAGAAGCCGGCTCTCACCGGACGTGTTGCCCGTTCGCAGATGATTTTAACAGAATATGATATCCAGTACACGTCGCAGAAGGCCATCAAAGGTAGTATTCTGTCAGACTACCTCGCCGAGCAACCGATTGATGATTATCAGCCGATGATGTTTGAATTCCCTGATGAAGACATCATGTATCTGAAGATGAAAGATTGTGAAGAGCCTCTTGTCGAGGAAGGACCAGATCCTGATGACAAGTGGACATTGATGTTTGATGGGGCCATGAATGTGAATGGAAATGGTGTTGGGGCAGTGCTTATCAATCCAAAAGGTGCTCATATACCTTTTTCTGCCAGGCTGATTTTTGACGTCACCAACAATGAGGCTGAGTATGAGGCTTGTATCATGGGGATAGAAGAAGCCATTGATCTGAGAATCAAAACTCTTGACATTTTTGGAGATTCCGCTCTAGTGATCAATCAGGTCAACGGAGATTGGAATACCAACCAGCCGCATTTGATTCCTTACAGAGATTACACCAGAAGAATAATGACGTTCTTCAAGAAGGTGAAGTTGTATCATGTCCCCCGGGACGAGAATCAGATGGCTGATGCTTTGGCTACTTTATCTTCGATGATCAAAGTGCATTGGAGGAATCATGTGCCACATGTTGCTGTGAATCGACTCGAGAGGCCTGCGTATGTGTTTGCAGCCGAGTCTATTGTGGATGAAAAGCCGTGGTACTATTATATCAAGAACTTCCTCAAGAGTCAGGAATATCCTGAAGGTGCGTCGAAGATCGACAAGAAAACCCTGAGAAGGCTAGCTGGAAGCTTTTATTTGAATCAGGATGATGTGCTGTATAAGAGAAACTTTGACATGGTTCTACTCAAATGTGTGGGTAGACACGAAGCAGACATGTTGATGCAGGAAGTGCATGAAGGATCTTTTGGTACCCATGCTGGTGGTCATGCAATGTCAAAGAAATTGTTGAGAGTCGGTTATTACTGGATGACTATGGAATCCGATTGTTTCAAGTACGCTCGGAAATTCCATAAGTGTCAAATCTATGCTGATAAGGTGCATGTACCACCAAGCCCGCTGAATGTCATGAATTCGCCTTGGCCGTTCGCGATGTGGGGCATTGATATGATTGGAAAGATTGAGCCCACTGCTTCTAATGGACATCGCTTCATCCTGGTTGCGATTGATTACTTCACCAAATGGGTGGAAGCAGCTTCCTATGCTAATGTGACCAAGCAAGTGGTTGCCCGGTTCATCAAGAAGGAAATCATCTGTCGTTATGGGGTTCCTAAGAGAATCATCACTGATAATGGTTCGAATCTCAATAACAAGATGATGAAAGAGCTTTGTAGAGATTTCAAGATTGAACATCACAATTCTTCTCCTTACAGACCGAAGATGAATGGTGCTGTAGAGGCGGCAAACAAGAATATCAAGAAGATTGTGCAGAAGATGGTCGTGACGTACAAGGATTGGCATGAGATGCTGCCTTTCGCTTTGCATGGGTACCGTACTTCAGTACGTACGTCGATCGGGGGACCCCGTACTCCCTTGTGTATGGTATGGAAGCAGTCCTACCTGTTGAAGTGGAGATTCCTTCTCTGAGAGTCTTGTTGGATATCAAGCTTGACGAAGCCGAGTGGATTCAACAAGGTTTAATGACTTGAGCCTTATCGAAGAGAGACGGCTAGCAGCTGTGTGCCATGGGCAGTTGTACCAGAGAAGGATGAAGAGAGCCTTTGATCAGAAAGTGCGTCCTCGAAGCTATCAGATCGGTGAGCTAGTTTTAAAGAGGATCCTTCCTCCCGGTACAAATAACAGGGGCAAGTGGACTCCTAATTACGAAGGTCCATATGTTGTGAAGAAGGTTTTCTCTGGTGGAGCCTTGATGCTTACAACTATGGATGGTGAAGATTTTCCGTCTCCTGTTAACTCAGATGTAGTCAAAAAATACTTCGCATAAATTGACCCGCTGGACAAAAAGAATCAAAGAGTCCAGGCAAAAAAGGGCATCCCGGCGAACTAAAAAAAAAAAGAAAAGGTTCGGGCAAAAGTTAGGGATAAAAGAATGAAAAGAATTTGTACACCCGGTAAGTCGAAAACCCGCAAGGGCGGCTTAGGCAAAAATGGGTATCCCGGTGGATTGAAAACCCGAAAGGGCGATCCAGCCAAAAGAGGGATTAAAGCGAAGACTACAGGCTAAGTTATCTGTACTTCATCGCGCTTCGTCGTCTGCCATCTCCGAAGATGTGATCGGTCCAGTCATTCTTCTCAGAAAGCAAGGAAGTTGGGAGGAATACTGATGATCTGTGAGTTATAACAGAATTGGGAAATGGTGGATGCCGTGTTCACATTGCCATTAGGATAGATTTTTTCCTTTTGTGCGCGATTACCTCTTTCTAGGAATTTCTTCCCGATGTATTCGCCTTTTCAGGCCCATTTTCAATCAATAAAAATCGTTATTCAGATAAATTGCTCTCTTGTTTTTATTTTTACTGTTTTGTTTGCAAAAACGTCCGAATTTTTGATAAACATTGCATATGAAAACATGAAGGCTAGACAATAATGTGCAGAAAGATAAAACATTTGAAAATCATTTTGAATGTTGAGGACACTTGAGCGTATCTTGTCTATGCAACCCCTAGGGCATGTTTGTCGTGCTATTTTGCAGGTTGTTACTTTTTGATTTCCTGGCTGAAGCGGTTAAGCCACGGTTGATTCCCCAGCCGACTTGGAGGTGGTTGTTTCCCCCGAGCAAGTCTGAAGGCTATCAGAACTATTTTTCTCCCCTGTAGAGACGTCTGTGGATAGTGCCTTCTACCCCAACAGAGCTAAAGATTGTTAAGTCCCCAGCTAGTCTGAAAGCTGGCATTTCCCCACAGAGCTAGAGATTGTTAATCCCCACCGGATTGGAAGGATGTTGTATCCCTAGCGGAGGTATCAGTAGAGTGGTTTTATCCCCAGCAGTCTGGCTTGAAGTACTGCTATCCCCAGCGTGGTCGTGAACGCTTGTCCCCGGCAGGGTCGTGGATGTCTATCCCCAGCGTGGTTTGGTATATGTTTTCCCAACAATATGCTTTTCCTCAACAGAGTGGTGAATGCCTGTCCCCATCAGGGTTGTGGTGTGTTCCCAACAGTATGCTTTTCCTCAACAGAGTGGTGAATGCCTGTCCCCATCAGGGTTGTGGTATGTTCCCCTAGCAGAGGTTTGTGTTGATGGTTTCCCCCAGCAGGTTCCCCGAGTGGATCAGGTCCGGAAATTTATCTTCAGCAGAGTTTATCTTACCTGTGGATTGGATTGGCAGCTATCCCCAGCGAAGTCGCTTTGTTTGTTTCCCTAGCAGAGTCCCCGAGTGGATTGGGATCCTTTCCCCAGCAGCGATGCTATTCTCCAGCAGGAGTGAGAAGTCGGTGCTACTCCCCGCAGAGTATTCCTCAGACAGAGTCTCCCCACAGAGTTGGAGTATCTTATCAGAGTCTCCCCCAGCAAGAGTTCATCATTTTCATTTTGCATGTAGTGATCATTGCATCCTCAAAACGCGTAGCATTTCCATTCAATATGGAGCATTACGCCATAGAAAAATTCAAACATATGCATTCATGTGTCAAACCTAATTGGACCGTATCCCCGGCAGAGGCGGATCTTTGTTCAACATCTGTACAACACGTTTGCTACAGTTGCTCCTGACAACATTCAGGATTGATAACCCCCCAGAGAGGTTTATTTCCTCACCCGTCCGTGAAAGGAAAGCTTGATTCTCCCCGTGAGATCCCCAGCAAGTGTTTAGCCTTGCCCTGACATATGTAAATGTCGTCCCTGTGATACCGGTAAGTGTCATGCCAACACCCGTGTGTGTTATTTCTTTGGTGTCGGTAAACACCATTCTTTCGGTGTCGGTAAACATCGAGTCCATCCCCAGTCATTCGTTAATGTCTGCTCTTCTTTGTTGATGTCGGTAAACATCATCTTTCGATGTTCGTAACATCTTTCCCCTAGTGTAGAATTTTCCTCTACGTTGGTGTCGATAAACGTTGAGTTTTTCCTATTCGTCCGTTGACGTTTAGTTGTATCTTCCCCACAGGTCATATGATGATGTCTGTTCACCTCTCCGTTGGTGTCGATAAACGCTGAGTTTTTCCTATTCGTCCGTTGACGTATAGCTGTACCCTTCCCCAGGAGTCACCTCTCCGTTGGTTTCGATAAACGTTGAGTTTTTCCCGATCGTCCGTTGACGTTTGGTTGTGTTAATTTTTCCCCAGAGTTCACCTCTCCGTTGGTGTCGATAAACGTCGAACTTCTCCCGTTCGTCCGTTGACGTCTGGTCGAGTCTTCCCATTCATCCGTTGATGTCTGGTCACCTCTCCGTTGGTGTCGATAAACGTCGAGTTCCTCCCTTGCATCCGTTGATGTTTGGTCGAGTCTTTCCATTCATCCGTTGATGTCTGGTCACCTCTCCGTTGGTGTCGATAAATGTCGAGCTTCTCCCGTTCGTCCGTTGACGTCTGGTCGAGTCTTTCCATTCATCCGTTGATGTCTGGTCACCTCTCCGTTGGTGTCGATAAACGTCGAGCTTCTCCCGTTCGTCCGTTGACGTCTGGTCGAGTCTTTCCCATTCATCCATTGATGTCTGGTCACCTCTCCGTTGGTTTTGATAAACGTTGAGTTTTTCCCATTCGTCCGTTGATGTATGGTTGTATTCCTTTCTTTCCAGTCATCCGTTGATGTCTGGTCACCCCTCTCCGTTGGTTTCGATAAACGTTGAGTTTTTCCCATTCGTCCGTTGACGTATGGTTGTATTCCTTTCTTTCCAGTCATCCGGTGATGTCTGGTCACCCCTTTCCGGTGGTTTCGATAAACGTCGAGTTTTTCCTAGTCGTCCGTTGGCGTCTAGTTGTGATTTCTTTGTTCCCATCCATCTTCCTTCGATGACGGGTCGTGGTTCCTTTTCTGAAAAATCAAAATCCCCAGTGAAGTCGTTGGTAGACGTCTTGTCTGGTTCAGTAACAAACATCAGATCCCAGTGGAAGTTGTCCTTGGTGGATAGTCCTTTCTTGGATCCCCGCAGAGTGCAAATTTTTACGGTTCTTCGGTATTCAATCCCTATTTACCCTAAAGGTCTGACAGCCGTTGCTCTCATCCGTTCGGGTTCCCAGTTGATTGAATAGGGGCAGCTGTAGCACCTCAAATTTGCACCTCCCATTTGTATATACATTTTCATTTTAGGTCATTAACATTGCATTGTTCATTGCATAGTCCATCAAGTCATCAGGCAAGACTGGTCAGGAGATTCAGTTGTGCAAGCAAACAAGTGCATTTTCTATGAGATCAAAGCCCTAGGGTTGGTACAATGAGTTCATGTAACCCAAGGATCATTTTGAAGTGATTTGGCCAAGTGTTGAAGGCTCAGAGATCATCAGTCCATGTGCAAATCATCTAAAACCCTAAAAAGTCAATAGAAGTCAATTGTCAGTTCAATTATGGACTTGGAGGTGGGAGATGGTTGGAGATGCCTCAATCATGTGTGAACAAGTCTCATTTGACATTTCAAACATCAACATTGAAGAATTTGAGGTCAGATCAAGACTTTCCAAAAATAGCAGGTGACCTGTAATTTGAACTTTCCAGAAATGGAAAGGTTTTTGACCAACTTCAACTCAAGATTACATCATCAGGAAAGCTTCAAATGAAATTTTTTCCAACATGAAAGTTGAATATCTTTCTCTCCCATTTCCAAAAAGTCCAAGATCATCAATTTCTCATGTGTGGTTGAGAAGATATGGTCCAAGCATGGCAAAGTGTGGTTTGAACTTCAAATGAGCATAACTTTCCAACCAAAACTCAAAATTGAATGGCTCTTTTTGCATTGTTCTCATCATGACTTCTAGTTTCCAAATCTTGCATTACATGACATGCATTATCATCACATAATCATTTGCCAAATCACTTGATTTTTGGAGGGAAAACATGAAATTCAAAATTGGTGAATTATTTGAACATTTGGAAATTACCATTGATTTTAAAATGTGGTTTTAAGTGAAAATCAATTGAATTCGTGTACTGTTCACATGCATTTTTCATGCATAAGGGTGAAAGCTCAATTTTGCAAAACACCTCCAAACTTAATCCATTTCCATTAGCATTTGGTTAAGGCTTAATTAAGCATGATTAGGAGGGAGTATAAGTACCTAAACCTAACTGTTTTCACAATTAGCCACGATTTCAGATCTGAATCACAAAACTTTCCAATTTTTTCTCTCAAACTTTTTCCAAATTTCTTCAAGCATAAACCATTTTCATTGATCAATTCATGTTCATGAAGTATTGGTAAGCAATATTGGACTTGGAATCAAGAGGATTCGTGCACATTGAAGCATAGTGAAGCTTGGAAGCAACAATGGTGGAATCAAATTCTGTTGAAAGCAAGTGCAATTAGGCTTTGATCTTCCTTCCAATCACCTTAACAAGCATCATAGAGAAGTGTTGGAGCATTGCCAAGGCCTGTAGCTCGAGATTCACAAATTTGCACTTCAAGAGGTTACAATTCGCGTTTCTTACTTTTGAAATCCTTTGCCATGATGTTATAGATCTTAATGTGCTGATTAAACTGAGCTTTGAATCACAAATTTTCATGCTAAATTGAGTTAGATATGGTTAGTTAAAGATTTGTGCATGATTCTTGATTTGCTAGATTCCATTGCTATGTGATGTTTTATGCTTAATGCGTGCTTGATTTGTGCTCTCCATTGAATGTACAATGTGTTGATATGCTTAATTTTAAGTTCTGGCAATATTGTTCTTGAGGTGTTCTTGAGAATTACTGTTCATGGCCGTTTTTTGAAGAAGATGAAGTTCAGAAGCTATGGCCACGCTTTGATTCGTTTTCGCCTCAAATATCCGTTGTCTTAGCTGTTTCCCTAGGGTTTGTTTTGATTGGCTCATGAGAAATCACATGCTTGCATTCTGATTGGCTGCCTCCGCGTGTTGACTTCGTTGACCAGGCTTGGACTTAAGTGAAACGGCTGCGTTTTGCAGCCAGGCGCCACTATTTTATTTTCAAATTAAATAATTCCATTAATCCATTTTATTTTGTTTCATTTTATTTCATTTCATATTTCAATCTTCCAAAAATCATATCTAATTGAGTTTTGATCCAACAAATATGAGGATTTTTACATTATGGTCCTTGATTCCTCTAGTTTTGTGTCATCATTTTTCCATGAATTGTGCTTGGCTGGATTTTGTTTTGCCCTAGGGTTTTTAATCATGTGTCTCATTTGACCTTGCCTTGCTATATCATTTGTGAAATGCTTGATTCTTGTCCAATGCTCATGAAATTTTGCATGCTATAACTAGACATTTTTCTGGACATTTTGGTGTTGAGTTTGCATTTTTATCAATTGTCATTTTGGTTTTATGATTTTTCTAAGTTGGTGTGACAATTTGTGTCACACCTTGTGAGGTTCAATTTGATTGATGAATTTGCCATGCCAAATGATCTCCGATTGCCATGATTTTTTGTGTGATGCGTGTTATGGGTGTTGTGATTACTCATGATTTTTGTTGGAATTATTTGATTGATTTCTGATTTAATTGAGATTTTTCATTCTGGATGGTCACATTTGAGCTTTTAAATTGCCTTGAATTTCATTTGATTGTGAAATGCTTGTTCCTTATCCAATGAATGTGAAACTTTGCAAACTATTTCTAGACATGTTGAATGTTGTTTTGGCTTTGGTTTGAGGTTTTTACCATGATTCATTTCTGTGTTATGCCTATGCTAAGTTGGTGTGACAATTGGTGTCACACATGTGCTTGTTTATGTTTGCCTTGACTTATGCAATTTGATTACCATGCCTAATGATGTCCAATGCCTCTAATTTTTTGTGTGATGATCATGTTGCGTGTTCTGTTTACTCATGAATTTTGTCAAGATTATTTGAATCATTTTTGAATTAATGTGCATTTGTTCATTCTGATGTCACAATGTGGTTACAACTTGCATACCTTGCCATGTTTGGTTCATGAAATGAATTTGGTTGATGATATTGATATGAGACTTTTTGGATTGTGTTCTTGATTGAATGAAGTTGATCCATGTTAAATTGCATGTTCTGTTTTGAATGTTTGACCCTAGGCTTGGACCTAGTGGTTTGGACTTATCATTTGGGTTGTGGATTTCAGGTTAAGAAGCACATTGCCATGATTGGAGTTGCTCACTCTCTTGAGTTGATTAAGTGGTTAATATTGACTAACTTTGAGTTGTTTTGTAGGTTGATGCCAAGTTACTTGTGTTGTGCCCATTGGCTTGTGCCTTGCACATTGCTTGCTTATCTGTCTGATTGTGTGATTGACTGTCTGTTTGATTGTTTGAATTGTATACTGATTGGGGTAGATTTTTTCAGGTACATAAGTTGCTTTGAGTTCTTTTGAACTTGTTTTTTCTTTGCTTGGTTGCTTAACCATTTGAGGTATAACTCTCTGACTTCATGTAGTCTGGAAGACCTGTCCTGTTACTTGGGCAGGCACCTGTCTGAAGCCCTCCTTAAGAGGCAGTGCTTGTGTATGTTTACTTTTGTGCCAAGCAGGTAAAGACCTCTATGAGGCAATTGGCAGATAAAAGAGATGTGCAATCCATCTCCTGCTACTCAGTGTGTCATCCACTTTGCTCACACACCATGTGTTGATGCATTGTGGATATTAACCCAAGATCTTTGTTGTGTCAGTCATATGTAGATAGAAGAGTTCCTACTTTCTGAACTCCCACACTATCATTTGTCTGAAGCTCTCCCAGGCCAGGGATAAGAGTTGTGAGGTCTTACCCTCACTTCCCATTTCATCTGCTTCACCCTAACTCTCAATGTTAGGGTTAAGAGCTAACCACACCCCATTCCAGTTGGCTTGTCTTTGCAGCCTAACCTTGTATGAGCCCAATTGTGTGCATATAGTGTGTGTGCTTGCTTTTTATGCTTGTATGTCTTTGCTTGTGCTGTTTAGGATAGCTTGCTCCCCGTGCAAGTTAGATAGAAACCTCAACCTAGGACCATGGTGAATTTACATGATAACTATTAGGCTCGAGTCAGTCTCCCTTCTAGTTTGTCATTTCCTAGTCTCTGGTTAGGTTAGAAGTTCTTTCCCTGCGTAGGGGAACTACGTCGCCCTGATCCTCATACCAGATGAGGTACGTAGGCAGGAGATGAGCTGATCTCTCCGGGCGCCCTTTTTCTTTTTCAACCCTTTTGTGTGTGTTGGAGTCTGTCATAAGTCCAGCGATTGGCAGTTGGTTTCCTGTGTCTTGTTTGCTTGTTGGAGTCTGATGTAAGTCCAGCGATTGGCATTCGGTTGCCATGTTTGCCTGTTTGTGTGGAGTCTAACGTAAGTCCAGCGGTTCGCAATCGGTTTCCTGTTTGTGTTTTGTTTGGCGTGCGTTAGCCGAGCTACGAGTGCTCTGATTCTTCTCCGATCAGAGAAGATACGTATGCATAGGATGCGACATCCTAGCGAGCACGTTTCCCCCTGTCCCGAACTACGTCGACTCTGATGTCTGTGTCTGACAGGCTACGTAGGCCCAGGATGCGATGTCCTGCCGAGTTAGTTTCTCTTGTCTTTCTGTGTCTCTTTTCAGCCTTGTATGTGATGTTTGAGCAGTTTTTAGCAACCTTATCCTTTCTTCTGAGCGTGGATCCCGTCGAGTACGACAGATGCGTAGGGGTGCTAATACCTTCCCTTCGCATAACCGACTCCCGATCCCATCTCTCTCTGGTCGCGAGACCATGTCTTTTCCAGGTTTACTTCGAGCGTTTCCTTTCCCTCCTTTGGGATAAATAACGCACGGTGGCGGCTCTGTTGTTTCGTTTTCCCGCCGGTTTTTCGCGTAATGCGATACAACTCCGCGACCATTGACGTTGACCGCCCCATCAAACATCATAATCCATTTGGATTCAGGGTCAGGCCTCTCCTCCGGGAGTGGTTCCTCGCAATCTTTTGATTTAAGAAACATGATGTCCTCATCAGGAAAGTCGAACCTCATAGGTTGGTAATCATCAATCGGTTGCGCATCAAGATAGTCTGACAAGACACTTTCTTTGATGGCTTTTTGTGAAATGTATTGGATGTCATACTCTGTCAGCATCATTTGCCACCTAGCAACCCTGCTGGCTTTTCAAAAATATACTTGACTTGATCCATCTTTGATATCAATAGAGTCGTGTGAGTCAACATATACTGTCTTAGTCGGCGAGCAGCCCATGCCAAAGCGCGACAAGTTTTCTCGAGCAGTGAGTATCTTTGTTTACAGTCGGTAAACTTTTTGCTAAGGTAGTATATTGCATGCTCTTTTCGACCTGACTCGTCATGCTAACCGAGCACACAACCCATTGACCTTTCTAACACAGTCAAGTACATGATCAACGGTCTTTTCCTCTCGGCCTGTAGACTGGCCCCGATCTTGATCTCTTTCTTGTCGTCTTCGGTACCAATGTTGATGGTCTCAACCACCTCCTGATAAGGTGTGATAGCTCGGTCCTCCTGTTTCAACAACCTGGCTATCTCCTCAGGCAATTCACAATCTTCCTCAACCCCTTCTTCGGCTTGATAGATAGGATTGTTGAAGTCATACTTGGCCATAGCAGTGGGATCCGGGTGATCAGTTTTACGAGGTGTTTTTTGGAAAGAAAAACGAAAAAGAAACATTGCCGTTTTTGTAAAAGTAAAAATAATTGAAAGAAAGAGAACACAAAATTATTTGCAAAAGCTGTCATTTATTGATGATGAAAATAATTGCGAAATGTAACTAAATGGATGGCCCTACAGATGAGTCATTACACCTTGGTCAAAGTGTAAGACTTTATTATGCATGTGATAAAAGGAAAACAATAAAAATTACTCCTTCAGTAGAGTAAACCGGACGAATTTTTCAGACGACCAATTGTCGAGCTTTTCTCCTGGGACACACGGGCGAATCCAGCTATCTAAGTCACAGTCGCTGTCAGCCTTGTCTTCATCTGCAACATTGACGGTGTGGGGAGAAACCAAACCCCCGCTGGAGAAAGTACCGACTTCATTCTTCTGAGACCCCGGAGTATACCCCAATCCAAACTTGTCTTCTTTTATGATTGGCTCCACAGATTTGCCCCAGCCTTGGGCATTACCAGTTTTAACCACTTCGATAACTTGCTTGTATGAAGAGATAGAAGTCCCGACCTTCTCAAACTCAGGTGAAAAGACAGTTTCGGGCGCGACCTCACTGATGTTTATGGCTTCGAAGCCCTGACACAACATCTCATGCATCTCGCCATCCATCTCCACATACTTAAATGTAGACAGGTGGCTAACAAAAATATCCTCTTCACCACAGACGGTGACGATCTGACCTTCTAGTCCATATTTGAACTTCTAGTGAAGAGTAGAAGTAACAGCACCGACAGTATGAATCTAGGGTCGACCCAGCAGACAGCTATAGGCAGGCTGGATATCCATCATATAAAAGGTACTCTTGAATACCTGCGGTCCAATCTTAACTGGCAACTCAACTTCGCCACAAACAGCTCGCTTAGAGCCATCAAGAGCCCTTACAACTAAATTACTCGGCCTCAGGGTGGCGTCGTCGCAATCCAACTACGTTAAGGCTTTCTTTGGGAGAACATTCAGAGAAGAGCCTGTATCAACCAGAACATGGGAAAGCACCGTCCCTTTGCATTCCATTGTGATATGCAAGGCTTTGTTGTGATTCCTGCCCTCAGATGTTAGGTCATAATCGGTGAAACCTAGCGCATGGCTAGTGTGTACATTTGAAACTACCGACTCCAGCTGGTCAACAGTTATCTCTGGGGGAACATAAGCCATATTCAGTACTTTCAACAAGGCTGCTCTGTGTGCCTCAGAGCACATCAATAATGAGAGAATGGAGATCTTTGAGGGTGTCTGATTTAGCTGGTTGACTACCTTGTAGTCACTTTTCTTTATAATCCTCATAAACTCATCCACTTCCTTCTCGAATGCGGTCTTAGGAGGAGCTTCCTTGGTAGTAGCCTCTTCGGTGGATACCTGTTTTCCTTTAGCCTTGGCAGCTGCCTCAGCTTCAGCATTCGTGCGCAATGTTGATGGTGCAAATAGGCGTCCACTGCGAGTGAAGCCACCAATTCCTCCAACATTGTCTACAAAGGAGCTACCAATGTCAATGTCTTCTTCGTTAACTTTCTGCCCCTGGCAGTAGATATCAGCCCCATAGTGCCACGGGATAGCACTGTCTTTCTCATACGGAACATGTCCTGGTACCATGATGGTAACCGGACCAATCAAAGTCGGTTGAGGGTTGTCAGAGTAAATTGATGTTGGACTTTCTGGGAAATATATTGTTGTCGGAGCGGGTCTCTCGGGGACATATATTTCTTCAGGAGTGAAATAAAACGTTATTGTCGACACATCATTCTTCACTGGACGAGTCTGATCGAACTGAAGACAACCTTCATCTATCAGTTGCTGAATACCCTTTCTCAAACTGTCACATCCGTTCTCGGCGTCTTAACAATTTATGCACTCTTCCACACAGCCCGGGAAAATCTATCCTTTCAAGAGTCGATCTTTGACCACCGATAGCGAAGTCTTCACTTTAGCCACATCAGAAACAAAATTCAAAGTTTCCCCACTATCAACAGCATTAATCCTCTGCCCGCCGTGGCCTGGGCATCTCTCAAATCTTGTAACTTTAGCTGGAGAGCCTTGCAATTATTTGTAGTATGGCCAGGTGCGTTAGAGTGAAAAGCACATCTGGCGTTGACATCATAACCTCTAGGCAGATTGTTGGGATCGACCGGTGGGGCCAGAGTGCTCAACGTAACCAGATTCATGTCAATCAGCTTGGGAAGTAATACAGAATAAGGCATTGGGATTGGCTCAATGACCCAGTCCGTCTGCCTTGGACATTGTTGATAGGGTCTCTACTGACCCGGATTACCTCCTTGTTGTTGATTGTTGTACCTGGGTTGCTGTTGCAGATGATACTGCGGCTGTTGTTGCTGTTGAGGAGCAGGTGTAGGAATAGTGACTGCGGCCACTTGATCTTGATAATAATTAGGGCGTCCTCTGCCCCTGCCTCTGCCGACATACACAACGCTCGTCTCACCTTCTCTTCTTCGCTGGCCGCTACCAGCAAACGGTTTCTTGGGAACTGATGAGTTGGAAGCATTGTTGTCTTGAATTCGGCCCATCTTCAACAGACTCTCGATCCTTTCTCCAGCAATCACTATCTCTGCAAAGCTGATTGAAGGGCAAGCAGCCAATCTCTCGATATAATTGCCTTGAAGAGTATTCATGAACATGTCCGCCATCTCCCTTTCAGACATAGGGGGTTGGACGGATGCAGCAATCTGTCTCCAACGCTGAGCATATTCTCTAAAGGTTTCCTTGGCAGTCTGAGACATTCCTTGCAACAAGGTCCGATTTGGAGCCATTTCCAAGTTGTATTGATATTGCTTGAAAAAAGCCTCTGCCAAGTCTTTCCAGCTCTTGATGGTAGTACGAGACAAATGAGAATACCATTCACGAGAAGCTCCAGTTAAACTGTCTTCAAAATAGTACATCCACAACTTTTCATCTTCAGTATGAGCTCCCAACCTTCCCAGATAAGATTGGAGCTGAGTGCGTGGGCAAGAAGCCCCGTTGTATTTCTCAAAAGTAGGGGGTTTGAACTTGTGAGGGATCCTTACTCCCTGAACCAGACCAAGATTGGTGACATCAAAACCTAAGGAATTTTGAGACTCCAAAGATTTGAGCTTCTCAGCAAGCTCATCCATACGGCGAGTGGTCTCGAGGGCCTCGTCGTGCAAAGAAAATTGATCATACTGACAATCTTCAGTAACGGGGCGCCCGTTAATCCGAATCCCTTGATTCACATTGTACCTTCTGTAACACCCTTCTAAAATACCCCAATAATTAATTAAACACAAAATATAAATCAGAGTAGATATGCAATTTCAGGGTGTCACACTTGACACTTCACACCATTCACCATAATAACTTGTCATGCTCATTTATTAATCAAAATAAGACATTGCACAATACGCAGCGGATAGAATTCTAACAACATACAAACCATGTAACACATTACATGTAAAGTTGTTCAACAACCAACTGAAAACAAGTAAAACATCCCGTCCCGATGTTACATATACCAGAGCATGACCCACTAAGGAACTACACTAGACTCCAAGCACTAGCTTCTACTCAATCACTGCTCGTTTACTTAACACCTGAAACATAGTTGTAAGGGTGAGTTCCTCAATCGATATAATAAGCATTATAAAATATCATGTAATGCTAAGTAAATTAACACATTTCATCACCCAAATCAGATCACACATTCAGCAACGGCAACATCAACTCAAAATCATAATCATACTCAACCCAACACAAAACACACGTATAATATTGGAATACATCCATTCGTATTATACGCCATACATATATTATGCAATGAGACTCCATGCATGCGGTACCGACTATTCGTGAACACATAGTTCAACCTCACCGATCAAACCCAAATACGGCTACCAAGCTCACTAGTCCCACTCATTTGAGACCTAGTGACTCACTCACTAATTCCTCACCATGGGAATTAGCTACCACCCCAAGGGCTATGCTATGCACGTTAAATCACAACTAGCATGCAAACATCGACAACAATACACAATAACTCACTCACTAATTCCTCACCATGGGAATTAGCTACCACCATAAAGGTCATACTATGCACGCTAAATCACCTAGCATGCAACATCAACAACAATCCAGAATGGACATATGCTCACACTCTAAGCCATAAACAGTCCATTCACAATTGCATACATAACAGATACATTCACAGCATTATGCATACCATCATACATCATCAGCATATTTATTACAGAATCATATTCATATCATGCCAAATAATAAATCACAGTATTAGACACACTCTACTAATACCTATACTGCTCAAAACAACGGGAAATGATCCCTACTATATCATACATCAGTATATCATTCACCCATATAGGCCAATCATCAAATGTGTACACACAATTCCATTCTAGAATGTACAAACTACTTAAATATCAATTTTTCACTTTTCAAACAGTGTTAACCGGTTAACGCCCTGGGTTAACCGGTTAACGCAACACAGAACGCGCTTCCTGGCAAATTTTAACAGTGTTAACCGGTTAACACCCTGGGTTAACCGGTTAACGCAGAACAGAAATTAATTTTTCTAAATCATAACAGTGTTAACCGGTTAACACCCTGGGTTAACCGGTTAACGCAGAACAGAAAGCTGTTCCTGCGCTAATACGAAAACAGAATGCAGATTCCCCGCATTTCTCGCCGTCGGAGGACTTCCGGACCTCCGATTTCAATTCCGTAAAAAGCTACACGTCCAGAAATTTACGACTCACCCACATATAGATTCAATTACAGTTTTAACATAACTTATTCATCACCATTTACAGCATTCCTCATCCCAATTAGGGTCAATTCAATGGCTTATTACTACCCATTACATGTTAACCCATAATACCCATTAAACGACGATAAACCCCCCTTACCTGAGTTAATCCGGCAAATCCTTTAACTTCAAGCTTTTCCCTTCTTCAACCCTTATTCTCTTGCTCTTCCCTCTTGCCCTTTTCTCACTTTCTGTCGCTTCTCTGGTTTTCACGTGAAAAAAAACCCTTTTTACCAAATGAACTCTTTATATTATTCCAACTTTATTATTCCAATAATAATAATCCAAATAATATTCCAATTATTTAATTAAATTAATAAATATACTATTAACTTAAATTAAATAATTATTATATTTTATCGGGGTGTTACAACTCTCCCCCACTAAAAGAGTTTTCGTCCTCGAAAACATACCTCAAGCGAATAACTCTGGATAAGACTCCTTCATCTGACTCTCAAGTTCCCAAGTCACATTGCCACCTACTGGTCCTCCCCAAGCTACCTTTACCAAAGCTATCTCTTTACCCCACAACTGCTTCAACTCTCGATCCTCGATCCTCATAGGTGATGTTTCAACAGTCAGGTTATCTCTCACCTGTACATCATCTACTTGGACCACATGCGACGGATCAGGAATGTACCTCCTCAACTGAGACACATGAAAAACCTCATGCAAATTCGCAAGTGACGGCGGTAAAGCGATACGATAGGCTACCTCCCCTATCCTCTCCAAAATCTGATAAGGACCAATAAATCGAGGTGTCAACTTCTTCGACTTCAAAACTCGACCAACCCCAGTTATCGGAGTAACACGAAGAAACACATGATCTCCCTCCTGAAACTCAAGTGACTTCCTCCTCTTGTCGTGATAACTCTTCTGACGACTCTGAGCAATCCTCATCTTCTCCCGAATCATCTTAATCTTTTCCGTAGTTTGTTGAACAATCTCCGGTCCAACCACAACACTCTCACCGGACTCATACCAACATAAAGGTGTCCGACATCTCCTACCATACAAAGCTTCAAACGGTGCCATACCAATGCTCGAATGAAAACTATTGTTGTAGGTAAACTCAATCAAAGGTAAATAACAATCCCAAGCACCTCCCTTTTCCAAAACACAAGCCCTCAAAAGATCCTCCAGTGACTGAATCGTCCTCTCAGTCTGACCATCAGTCTGCGGATGTAATGCGGAACTCAATCTCAGCTTAGTTCCCAAAGCCCTCTGCAAACCTTCCCAGAACTTCGATCTAAATCTAGGATCTCTGTCCGAAACAATACTCGACGGAATACCATGCAAACTTACAATTTTCTCAATATACAACTCAGCTAATCTCTCTAACGGATAATCCATTCTGATCGGAATGAAATGAGCCGATTTTGTCAATCTGTCAACAATCACCCAAATAGCTTCAAAATTCTTAATTGTCCTCGGTAAACCAGAAACAAAATCCATACTGATACTATCCCACTTCCACTCTGGAATAGCCAACGGTTGCATTAGCCCAGACGGCTTCTGATGCTCAATCTTTGACTTCTGACAAGTCAAACAAGAATAAACAAAACTCGCAATTTCTCTTTTCATTCCCGGCCACCAAAATAACTTTTTCAAATCATGATACATCTTCGTAGCCCCAGGATGAATACTCAGGCCACTACGATGTCCTTCCTCAAGAATACTCTTCTTAAGTTCGGTAACATCCGGAATACACACCCGATTACCAAATTTCAAAACACCATTCTCATCGACTCTGAATTCACCCCCTTGATCTTGATTCACTAGAGTTAACTTATCAACCAAAAGCACATCGGATTTCTGACCCTCTCTAATCTCATCCAGAATACCACTCGTTAACTTTAACATTCCCAATTTAACACTATTGTGAGTACTCTCACACACCAAACTCAAGTCTCTAAACTGCTCAATTAAATCCAATTCCTTAACCATTAACATAGACATATGCAATGATTTCCGACTCAATGCATCAGCCACTACGTTTGCTTTACCCGGATGGTAATTCAAACCAAAGTCATAATCCTTCAGAAACTCTAACCATCTCCTCTGTCTCATATTCAGCTCTTTCTGATCAAACAAATACTTTAAACTTTTATGGTCACTGAAAACCTCAAATCTTGACCCGTACAAGTAATGCCTCCATAACTTCAGAACAAATACCACAGCTGCCAACTCTAAATCGTGTGTCGGATAGTTCCTCTCATGAACCTTCAGTTGTCTCGAAGCATAAGATACAACCTGCTTATTCTGCATCAAAACACCACCCAAACCCAACAATGAAGCATCACAGTAAACCTCAAATGGTTCCGACGGACTTGGTAATATCAGAATAGGAGCAGTAGTTAACCTTCTCTTTAATTCTTGGAAACCTTCTTCACATTTTGAGTCCCAAACAAACGCTTGCCCCTTTCTAGTCAACATCGTCAACGGTAATGCCAACTTAGAAAATCCCTCAATGAATTTCCTATAATAACTTGCAAGTCCAAGAAAACTCCTTATCTCAGAAACTGACTTCGGAGCTTCCCACTTAGATACCGCTTCTATCTTAGAAGGATCAACAGCAACACCACCTCTTGAAACCACATGACCAAGAAAACTAACCTCTTCTAACCAAAATTCACACTTGGACAATTTAGCAAATAAATTCTTTTCTCGTAGAACTCCTAAAACCACTCTCAAATGTTCAGCATGCTCTTCTTCAGATTTTGAATACACCAAAATATCGTCAATAAACACCACAACAAACTTGTCTAGGTACGGATGGAAAATCCTATTCATATACTCCATAAATACCCCAGGCGCATTAGTCACACCAAAAGGCATTACAGAATACTCATAATGTCCATACCTTGTTCTGAAAGCAGTCTTCTGAATATCCTCAGTTTTCACACGTATCTGATGATACCCCGATCTCAAATCTATTTTGCTGAACACACTCGCACCAACCAACTGGTCCATCAAATCATCAATCCTCGGCAAAGGATACCGATTCTTGATCGTCACTTTATTCAGTTGCCTATAGTCCACACACAACCTCATAGTACCTTCTTTCTTCTTAACCAATAGCACTGGTGCGCCCCACGGTGACACACTCGGACGAATAAATTTCTTATCCAACAGATCTTCCAGCTGACTCTTCAATTCAGTTAACTCAACAGCAGACATACGGTACGGAGCCATCGATATCGGCCTAGTACCAGGTACCAAATCAATCGAGAACTCAACTTCACGCTCTGGCGGTAATTCATTCACTTCTTCAGGAAACACATCAGGAAAATCACACACCACGGCTAGATCGCAAATCACCAGTTTATCTTTAGCCTCCAAAGTCGCTAACAGCATAAACAACTCTGCCCCATCTGCTACTGCCTCATCATAGGGAGTGTAATACTTCGACATCTCTGTGAACTTAGCAGCATACTCAGTAACAGACCGGTTGCCCTGCTTCAATTCTAAGAACTCTATCTCTTTCTTTCCTCTGACATCCTCTGGAAAGTACTTCCTCAGGAATCTCTCTCTGAACACCGCCCAAGTGATCTCAGCACTCCCAGCAGCTTCCAACTCAGTGCGGGCAGCAACCCACCAATCATCTGCTTCCTCTGACAGCATATGCGTACCGAACCTGACCTTCTGGTTATCGGCACACTCAGTCACTCGGAAGATCCTCTCGATCTCCTTCAACCACTTCTGAGCACCATCTGGATCGTATGCTCCCTTGAACATTGGAGGATTGTTCTTCTAGAACTCACTCAGTTGACGAGCAGCTCCCAATCCCACAACATTCGGATTCCCTCCAAGTACTCCAGCTAGCATACCCAGAGCCTCAGAAATCGCAGCATCGTCTCTACCTCTTCCAGCTATCTCTATTCTGAGTTAATCCAACAAGCTAAAACAATAAGTACTGATAGGGTTACACAACACCTATCACATACAGGGAAACAGAATAATTACGACTCGACTCGACCGACTATGCTCTGATACCACTGATGTAACACCCTTCTAAAATACCCCAATAATTAATTAAACACAAAATATAAATCAGAGTAGATATGCAATTTCAGGGTGTCACACTTGACACTTCACACCATTCACCATAATAACTTGTCATGCTCATTTATTAATCAAAATAAGACATTGCACAATACGCAGCGGATAGAATTCTAACAACATACAAACCATGTAACACATTACATGTAAAGTTGTTCAACAACCAACTGAAAACAAGTAAAACATCCCGTCCCGATGTTACATATACCAGAGCATGACCCACTAAGGAACTACACTAGACTCCAAGCACTAGCTTCTACTCAATCACTGCTCGTTACCTGAAACATAGTTGTAAGGGTGAGTTCCTCAATCGATATAATAAGCATTATAAAATATCATGTAATGCTAAGTAAATTAACACATTTCATCACCCAAATCAGATCACACATTCAGCAACGGCAACATCAACTCAAAATCATAATCATACTCAACCCAACACAAAACACACGTATAATATTGGAATACATCCATTCGTATTATACGCCATACATATATTATGCAATGAGACTCCATGCATGCGGTACCGACTATTCGTGAACACATAGTTCAACCTCACCGATCAAACCCAGATACGGCTACCAAGCTCACTAGTCCCACTCATTTGAGACCTAGTGACTCACTCACTAATTCCTCACCATGGGAATTAGCTACCACCCCAAGGGCTATGCTATGCACGTTAAATCACCTAGCATGCAAACATCGACAACAATCCACAATAACTCACTCACTAATTCCTCACCATGGGAATTAGCTACCACCATAAAGGTCATACTATGCACGCTAAATCACCTAGCATGCAACATCAACAACAATCCAGAATGGACATATGCTCACACTCTAAGCCATAAACAGTCCATTCACAATTGCATACATAACAGATACATTCACAGCATTATGCATACCATCATACATCATCAGCATATTTATTACAGAATCATATTCATATCATGCCAAATAATAAATCACAGTATTAGCACACTCTACTAATACCTATACTGCTCAAAACAACGGGAAATGATCCCTACTATATCATACATCAGTATATCATTCACCCATATAGGCCAATCATCAAATGTGTACACACAATTCCATTCTAGAACGTACAAACTACTTAAATATCAATTTTTCACTTTTCAAACAGTGTTAACCGGTTAACGCCCTGGGTTAACCGGTTAACGCAACACAGAACGCGCTTCCTGGCAAATTTTAACAGTGTTAACCGGTTAACACCCTGGGTTAACCAGTTAACGCAGAACAGAAATTAATTTTTCTAAATCATAACAGTGTTAACCGGTTAACACCCTGGGTTAACCGGTTAACGCAGAACAGAAAGTTGTTCCTGCGCTAATACGAAAACAGAATGCAGATTCCCCGCATTTCTCGCCGTCGGAGGACTTCCGGACCTCCGATTTCAATTCCGTAAAAAGCTACACATCCAGAAATTTACGACTCACCCCTATATAGATTCAATTACATTTTTAACATAACTTATTCATCACCATTTACAGCATTCCTCATCCCAATTAGGGTCAATTCAATGGCTTATTACTACCCATTACATGTTAACCCATAATACCCATTAAACGACGATAAACCCCCCTTACCTGAGTTAATCCGGCAAATCCTTTAACTTCAAGCTTTTCCCTTCTTCAACCCTTGTTCTCTTGCTCTTCCTCTTTGCCCTTTTCTCACTTTCTGTCGCTTCTCTGGTTTTCACGTGAAAAAAACCCTTTTTACTAAATGGAACTCTTTATATATATTCCAACTTTATTATTCCAATAATAATAATCCAAATAATATTCCAATTATTTAATTAAATTAATAAATATACTATTAACTTAAATTAAATAATTATCATATTTTATCGGGGTGTTACACCTTCCGCCAATACCATCTCCAACATTCCCCGTGTTGCCAACATTACCCGGGTTTCCATCAACATTTGCGTTACCCGCGTTTCTAGTGTTCACAGGGTTATCAGCGTTCCCAGGGTTACCAGGGTTCCCAGGGTTACCAGGGTTCCCCTCAGCACTTGGTATTTCCACCTCTGGATCGGGCCTCGGTTGCTCAACCAATTCCTTCAGCTTCGCCTGGCCTTCTGCCATACCAGTCATCAATGTCATGAACTGATCCATCCTTTCACGCATATCAGCCAGTTCTTTCTGTATCTGATCCATTGCTAGTCATGGACGGTTTTCCTTTGTCGGGTACCTGTGAACTCGCTTGGAACCAATAACTACCTGCAACAGGGAACAAACATTAGACACTACGGTGACACCTGCAAAACAAACAAGGGTTAGTATGTATGGTATGCGATGCACTTCTTATTCGAATTTAAGGCCCCCCCTTAAAAAGGGAATACCCTGCAAATGAATAAGCATGAGATGTTGGATGCAAATATGCAGATGATGTTATGCAATGCAATGGCATGTCAATCAGAATTGCTGGATCCGCTTGAACATCTGTCAGGTTGCACTGCCTGGAGAGAAATAAAGAGGATCAAGCAAAGCACACCAAACAAAGGTCATGGGATGGATCATGTTATCCTTAATATCAACCATCCATTTTTTGGTGGATTATGGTTTACACCTTATCAACACCCAAGTTTCATTGATATTAAGGATGCCTGAACGGATCAACCATGAATCAAGGGTTTGTTGCAAGTCACGAGCATGGAGTTTAGGTTAAGAACAACCCAAAAGAAGTGTACTAAGGTTTAAACCTGCCAAACATGTTCTACAAAAGGTTCCCATAGTCATAATCCCATCTTTCGGATGTTATCGGAGGAACGACTACTCGTATTCCAAAAATATTCTCAAGAGAGACTCTTATGAGTGTAGTATCGCGTAACAACTGTATCAAATCTTACACTTGAACGACTTTCGCACTACGTCCTACGAGTAGGCCAAGATGGGTTTGGTAAACTAAGGTCCTTGGCTTCTAAGGTCTATATTGGAAAAAGTAATGTCTAACCACAACTTACTTGTGTGACATTATTGATCCCAACATGACCTCCACCAAGTGAATGGGCTTGCAAGTCAACTTGCTAAGGAATAACTCCACACAAGTCAACAAGACTATGCCATTCTCCTATCCTAAGTGCGCTCGAGTTCGGGTATAGAACTCATCTCACAAACAGAACCAGCAGATACGACAGTCATATGTACACAATGCAATAAAGCAGGTAAATGCTGAAAGATAATTAATTGTACAAAAGAATAAACACCCAATAAACAAACAACCTACAAAACCTAGGGAAACCGGTTCCCCAGCAGAGTCGCCAGCTGTCGCAACCTGAAAAATGGAATGCGAAAAAAAAAACAACCGGCGAAGAAAGACAGGAGAGTCGCCACCGTGCGTTATTTATCCTAAAGGAGGGAAAGGAAACGCTCGAAGTAAACCTAGAAAAAGGAAAGGACAAGACAGGGTCTCGCAACCAAATCTTGGGTTCGGGAGTCGATTATGCAAAGGGAAGGTATTAGCACCCGTACGCATCCGTAGTACTCTACGGGATCCACTTTTGTAGTTCTTGTCTAAAGGGTTTAGGTTTATCTAATGTGTTATTTACTAAAAAAGGGGGTCAAAAGAAAATGACTCGCACGGATGTCGCATCCACTGCATACGTATCTCATCTGAATATGAGAATCAGAGTCTTCGTAGCTCGGCTACCAAGGGGTTAAGGGTAATTGTGCTCGCTAAGACATTGCGTCTTATGCCTACGTATCTCATCTGGAATGAGAATCAGAGCAAGTCGTAGTTCGGCTAACTACGGGGTTATGGATTGGGTTTTGGACGAACGACGTTACTACGCAATCTACCGGATGCTCGACCTTTGGAGACTTACTCGCCTGTAGTAGAAGGAGTTAACGTGTTCTTAGGAGAAGAAAAATCAATGAGTTGGTAGGGTTAGGGATGCTCATGCAAAAGGAGTCCTGGACGAAGGAACCTGTAAAAAAAATAAACACAAAAAAACATTGCCTCCTATTGTAGTCTTCCAGCTAGAAAAGCAGTAAAATGCGGGAAAAATGTAAAAGTACCACGCGGATAAAGATCCGAAGTAACAACAATTAGAGGAACGGGAAACCCAGGGGGAAACCCAGGGATCCTTCCAAGCTAAACACCATCAAAGAAAGTGAGTCAGTACAGGTAATCGGAATAAACCTCCAGGTGGTATCCCACAAATAAAGTGGAACACCAGGAAAACCATCTCTGCAAGAGTCATATGAGCCCTCACAAAACAAAACTCAACAAACAGGTTAGAGAAACAAAATAGGGTAACCCAGAGTTGCCCCCAAATCAAAATGTAACCACATGAATCATGCCATTAAAATTCACAAAAAGCTCACAAAAAGCAACCAAGGGTAGGAGGCCTAAACCTCTTGTCAAATACATGCGTCGAAAGGGTATCAAATTCACCCATAATACCTCATACATTTAGAGCATTCAAATTAAAGGCATAAAGATGATGGATATAGGGCAAACCTGATTGGAGAGATCGGTTGAAATCAAATGGCATGACTGGATTTGCAAACCAATGTTAGGGTTTGCTTGAGCTGAAAGTGTGTGAGTCAGAATGAACCTTTCAGAGTTGCCTGCAGGTTGTTGCAGATTAATTCTCACTCTCTCTGTCTAGGTTTCTCTTCAGGTTTTGTCCAGGGTTTTGTTCCAAGGAAACCTCAGAGTGTTTTGCTTCTCTTTCTTTTTCTGTCTGTTCTCCCTCTTTTATAACCTGATTTTCATGGCTTTGTGGGCTCAAATGAGAGAGGTCCAAGTCTGAGATTTTTTCTTTTATTTATTTATTTATTTATTTATTTATTTAATTTTTTTATTTTTGCATAACACGTGGGCTTCGCCTAGCGAGCATGACAGCTCATGAACAAACCTTTGCTCCTTCAAGATTAACGTTTTGACAGACGAATAGACCCCTGTTGGAAGTAACTCAAGTCTTTCCCTTGTGTTGACTGATCATCTAAATAGAACCCACAAAGTGTCCTGGATGATGTTCAAGCTTCTTGGAGCTAATCCCGATTGACATGATGAAATGCAATGTATCTAATGTTAAATGGCCTAAAAATGAATGTGTGAATAAGGAGGGCATATTTTGGGGTGTTACAGCCACCTCAATTAATGAGGGAGATCTGATGGTCCACGTATTTTAGCATTTTCTGATTTTTCATTTAATCCCATTTTCTTCAATAATTCCTAATAAATTTAATATTCATCCAAAAAATATGGGACTTTCACCAAAAAAAATATGGGACTTTGACCTATGATAAATCACATGGCCATTTATTTGGTGTTTTGATGTGATTTTAGGATTTGGACAAAACATATTTGAATTTAATGCACTATTTTGTTATTTTTAATTGAATAAATGCCATTTTAATTGTGTTGACCATTTGGGTTGGCTTATTTGAGTTTCTCATTTGTTGTTGGTCCTTGGTCAAGGTTGATTTAACTTTGTCAAGTTAATATTATTGGATTTAGGGGATTGATGGAATGTACATTCCATCTCCCAAAATGAATGAATAATATTAATTTAGTAAAAGTCCTCCTTTGACCAATTTGTGATCTCATTCATCCCTTTCCCTCTTCATCTAATTCCCCTTCTTCATCCATTCATTTCAATTGGCCAATGACATCTCAAAATCCTAATGCTAGTTGATTGAAAGATTAACATGAGTATGGATGAGATTAGGCCACACCTTTGCATATTTCTTGTGTGTGGTATGTTTAATGAGCATAGTTCTTAATACTATGTCTCCAACATGCATTAACATCAAAAGTCTATTGCCCGGCCTCAAATAGTTGTGACTTCTATATAAGTTTAATTACGATTGCTTAACATAGCGCTAAATTTATGACACAAAAGGCATAAGCATTCTAGTTAGTGAGATTGTAAGTCTCCCCTCTTCCATGGTATTGTGTGAAAACTTGACCTTGTTTCCTTCCTTTGGAAGATGTTTTGGTTCAAGGATCCATGCTTGTGGCAAGTGGGTTGAGTGTTCTCCGAAGAATGTCTTGAAATCAAAAAAACAAAACAAAACAAACTTTTAACTTACTAACCATTAACTTTTACTTTCAAGCTTTTACTTTTAATGCAATTTACTTTTATTGTTCTATTATCATTTGTCATTGTACATACCATTCTAATTGTTTATGTTTATGTAATTTTCACTTTGTCCACCTTGACCATATTGTGTGATATACTTTGTTGCTTTATTTGTTGATTGGTCTTTTACCATTAATGTACATAATAATAACAAAAACCCTAAAAGACTTTGAGTGGACTGTTGGTTTGATCTTTCCCAATTGGACTTAGAATTTAGGCAACATTACTTTGCTAATGGACTTGGCCAATGCCAATTTGTTGAAGAACCAAGAGCTTGCAAGTTTGAATTCATCTGATACATCACTCTAGACCTCTCCAGATTCATCTGCAACATTGATCATTTTTAAGCTGTTATGTTGAACATGTGACTTGTGGAATTCATCTGCTACATAGGCTATTTTGAAAAAGATCATGAAGTGGATAAGCTTGGATGAGGCCATCTTTATTTGATGCCTTTGCTATTCAAGATTGATATAATTGTTCATATGTGTGTTACTTTGATTCTAAAAAGTCAAAGGGAATTCTGGTTTTCTATTGACATACTTGTCTATTGGATTGCTCCCCTTTGGTCAGATCTTTTCAACTTTAAACTTTTAAATTTCTTGTATCTAAGATAGTCTCTTCATCTTCTCCCCATTTCTTTAATTTCAAAATCTCTCCCTCCATTTTCAAAACCTTCTTTGTGTGAACTATTTTTGTTCTAAACTTTGACCATTTTTGCAAAAGGTAGAAACTTTGGCCTTATGCCATTGCATTTTTAAACTTATTTTCTTAAATCAAACTTGTAAATAGACTTAACCATACTTGACTTAAACTTTCAAAAATGCCAAAAAGAACTAACTCATTCAAACCATTTTAGGCCTTTGTGCCTTTCAAACTTAAATTTTGTTAAAACCAACATACTCACTTTGAAATTTATAGCACCAACTACGAGATTTTGATCCCTCATTTTTATGGTGGTACGTAGGTACAAGACCGAAGGTCTTGTCAAACACAAAAATATAATTAATGAATTTTTTTCTCATCCCTCCATTCTATTTGTTTGTAAACACCACTTTGTACAAAATACATATGCACATAAAAAGGGCTCCCTAGGAGTACCTAGGATACTTTGGGTGCTAACACCTTCCCTCTGTGTAACCAACCCCCTTACCTGTGATCTCTGAATTTTATTAGTTTTTATTTGAAAACTTCTTACTAATTGGGTTTTGTTCATACTTTTTCCCTTTTCCCTTGGAAACAATAAAAGCGCGGTGGCGACTCTTGTTAATTGATCTTTAGCTTGTCAATAACTTAATGATCATGAATTTCCCGCTACAGAAATTAAGTGGCGACTCTGCTAGGGAGTAGTCTCCAGTGGGTTTAGCCTACTTTTTATGTGAATATATTTTTATATATGTGATGTTTGTATATATGTATGTGTGATATATTCTGCTTGTTGTGCTTGGTGATCTCTGAGTGGTGAGATAAGTTCTAACCCGAACTTGAGTGCAATTAAGATAGGAGGATGGTATAGTCATGTTCGACTTGTGTGGAGTAGTCCTTAACAAGTTGGCTTAAGACCCATCTGCTTAGTGGAGACTCCTTTGGATTTGGGATTGTCACACAAGTATTTGTGGTTAGGCATGACTATTTCTAATTGGGTCTGAGAAGCTGAGACCTTAGAACACCTAACCCATCTTGGCCTATTTAGGACGTAGTGAGGAAACTGTTCAGGTGTAGACTTGATAACAGTTGTTATGCGATACTACACTCAGACGAGTTTCTCTTGAGAATATTATGGGTCGATGAGTCAGTCATCTTAACTTGTAATATCCAATAGATGGAATTAAGACTCTGGGAACTTTGTAGAACATCATCTACAGGTTTATCCTTAGCTCACTCCTTCGGGATGGTTCTTACCTAGACTCCATGCTCGTGACTTGCAACAAACCCTTGATTCTTGGTTGATCCAATCAAGTCTTGTCAATATCAATGGAACTTGGGTGTTGATAAGGTGTAAACCATAACCCACCAAAATGGATGGTTGATCTTGAAATGACTTGATTCATCCCTTGACCTTTGTTTTCCTTATGTGTGATCCCTTACTTGTGATTGTTGCATTCATGCATTTCACGCGCATCATAAAATTCATCACACAAAATTTCAAGGAACTAAGGTATCATTTGCAAATACTTTCAGACCATGGATTATGGACGAAGGAACACTAAGAAGTACAGTTTCTGATGTCCCGACTTGAAAGAGTTAAGGAAGCTAGCATCTTTTGTATTAGATCCCTTGGACTTCAAACAACTTCATGGGAAGCTTCTATCCATTTTGTCTACTGATGTAGTGGAATGATTGTTGAGTGTATTGGTGCAGTTCTATGATCCTCTCTACCATTTTTTCACTTACCCAGATTTTTAGCTTGTGCCTACCTTGAAGGAGTATTCTCATCTTTTGGGGATACCTGTTTCTAGTAGAGTGCCTTTAAGTGGATTGGAGGAGATTCCCCGATCTAGTATTATTGCTGAAGCTCTTCACTTGAAGAAGTCTGAGATAGAGGCTCATTGGGTGAAGAAAGGAGGGTTATTTGGATTGCCATCTGTTTTCCTCATCAAGGAAGCTACCACTATTGCTCATGCTGGTAGTGTGGATGCTTTTGAAGTTATCTTTGTGCTACTCATTTATCGATTAGCTTTGTTCCCTAACATTGACGGTTTTGTTGATGTTAACGCCATTAGACTTTTCTTGATTGGGAATCTTGTGCCTACTTTGTTGGGTGATATGTATTTCTCTTTGCATCTAAGGAATTCTAAGGGTGGTGGAACGATTGTCTGTTGTACTCCTCTTCTATACAAGTGGTTTATTTCACACTTGCCTTAGACGCCTGCTTTTGTGGAGAACAAACAATGTCTAAGGTGGTCTCAGAGACTTATGTCTCTCACTAATGGTGATATAGTTTGGTATGACCCATCTTTAAGCAGTTTGGAGATTATTGATAGTTGTGGTGAATTCTCTAATGTGCCCTTGATTCGTACACAAGGAGGAATTAACTACAACCATGCTTTGGCTCTTCGTCAACTTGGCTTCCCCTTGAGAGACAAGCCTAATAACATGTTGTTAGAAGGTCTTTTCTATCAAGAGGGTAACGATCCCCAACATTTGAAGCAGAAGATTGTGCACGCTTGGCATAATGTGCATAGGAAAGGAAGATCCGAGCTTGGTCCGCGCAATTGTGCAGCTTTGGAAGCTTACACTCTTTGGGTGAAGAAGAGAGCTTTGGAGTTGAAGATGCCTTATCCTTGTGAAAGACCTATGTTTATGGTTGTGGTTGAGCCATTAACTCTCCCTAACCAATATGTAGAGGAGTTGGAAGACGTGCTCGTCAAGATGAAGCAAGAGAAGGACATGTGGGAAGAGCGTTTCCATGCTTTGAGCAAGAAGCATGAGGAGTTATTGTTGGAATCTAAGGACAAAGATGCATTGATTGAGCTACTTGAAGACCGAGTGACATAAAGTTAGAGAAAGTCATAGGTTTCATCTTCTAGCATGCCTCAGCCTTCCGTTGCTTGGAAGAAAATTGTTGACCAGCTTGTCCTCGAGAAGACTCAGATGAAGGCTTCTTTTGAGACCGAGATTCGTCGCATTCGAAGGAAGTATGCGCCTTCAGCCAGATCTTCTGACATTGTTGTTAGGGATCCTTAGGATGACTAGTCTCCTTTTCTCTTGTATCTTTTTATTTTGGTTTCTGAAATTTTACTCAGTGTAATCCTCCAATTTTTATAAATGAAAAGAGATTTTTGGTCATATCAAGTTATTGCAATTGCCATTTCAATTTTTATATATTTGCAAGTGATATAGTAAGTTCCTTGGAAATAAAAATAATCAAACATTTCATTTCATGCATCATTTGCATAAGCAGGTTTTTGCCAGGTGTCTGATTGGTGTTCTTCTGTGCTTTAGCCAAGCTAACTCACTGGTACAACACTCGAGCCAATCATTTGAAGAACATGGAACACCTTGAGAAAGAGAACTGGGACTTGAAAGAGGAGATTGCCCGACTGACTGCCATGATGGAGTCAGTTCTTGCTGCCCAGATCCAAGCTTCTCCAACTCCTGCAACTCCTCCCGCGAGGACTGTCATCTCTGAAGTGGTTACCTCTACTATGTCTGCTGCCACCGCCCACTTCGCTCCGAATCTTCCTGCTGGATTCCCTTGGGGAATGCCACCTAATTTTATGCCAGAGGGTTTCGCTCCCAATTTTGCTTCCATGCCGGCATCTAGTCTGGTCATGTCTGTGCCTCCTCCCGTTGTGCACACTTTGCCGTGTGTAGAAGACACCATCTATCACTCTGAGCCATCTGAGGGCCCGGACGTCTATGAGAAGATGGACGAGATGAAGGACCAATTCCTTGATCTACGTAAGGAACTGAAGACGCTGAGAGGCAAAGATTTGTTTGGGAAGAGTGCTGCTGAATTGTGCTTAGTGCCCAATGTCAAAATCCCTGTGAAATTCAAAGTGCCTGACTTTGAGAAGTATATGGGAAACTCCTACCCACTCAATCATCTTGTGATGTATGCCCGCAAGATGTTAACCCAGACAGATAGTGATCAACTGCTTATTCAGTATTTTCAGGATAGTCTAACAGGTGTTGCGCTCCGATGGCATATGGGTCTAGATAATGCAAGCATCCTCACTTTCAATGATCTAGGAGAGACTTTCGTGAAATAGTATAAGTACAACGTGGATATGGCACCGGATAGGGACCAGCTGAGGTCCATGTCTCAAAAAGATAAGGAGACATTCAAAGAGTATGTCCAGCGTTGGAGGGAGTTGGCTGCCCAGATTACTCCTCCTTTGGAGGAGAAGGAGATGACAAAAATCTTTCTCAAAACCTTGAGTTCATTTTATTATGAACGTATGATTGCCAGTGCCCCCAGTGATTTTACCGAGATGGTAAACATGGGGATGAGACTTGAAGAGGGGGTCCGTGAAGGACGATTGTTGAAAGAGGAGGCGTCAACTAGCAAGAGGTATGGGAGTAATTTCAGTAAGAGGAAAGAAAATGAAACAAATGCAATAAGTAGTGGAAGGCAGAGGAGGCCTCAAGCTAGAAGAAATTTACCACCCCGTCAACACCACCATCATCAAGTATCATCCATTATTCCGGTATTCTCAAATCAGCAAACAACACCAATTCAACAACAACAACAATCATCACCAGCAATAGAATTTTGAGAGGAAGAAGGTATCTTTCGACTCAATTCCTATGTCATATGCAGAACTGTACCCATCTTTAGTCCTCAAGAATTTGATTCAACCGAGGAATCCACCACAGATCCCAGAACCACTTCCTGGGTGGTATAAACCCGAACTTCGCTGTGCTTTTCACCAAGGTGCACCTGCGCACGATATTGAGAATTGTTATCCGCTGAAGTATGAGGTGCAAAAGCTTATGAAGAGTGGCATGGTGTCTTTTGAAGACCGCGCGCCTAATTTGAAAGCTAATCCTTTGCCCGCTCATGGGAATACCTCAGTGAACATGGTGGACGGTTGTCTAGGTGAATTTAAAGTTTTCGATGTCCGGTTTATCCGAAGATATTTGGTGCAAATGCATAAAGATATCTGTTTGGTGAGTGAATGTGAACATGATCACGAAGGTTGTGATATTTGTAGCGTGAACCCAAGGGGGTGCGTTGTTGTGAAAAGGGACATCCAGCGCCTGATGGATGAAGGCATGATCCAGATTGTTCAATCTCGTCATATAGATGACAATGTTAATGTCATTGTTCCCGTATTCAAACAAACAGAGTGGTTGGTGATCCAGTATGATAGCAACAATAACTAGAGCGTCAGCAATAGACCAGTTTCGCCGTTGGTAATACGGTTTGCAGGCCCAATCCCGTACGCATCTGATATGGTTGTACTGTATCAATACAATTCTACAATGATTAAGAAAGGTCAAGAGGTATCGTTGTCTATGACCAGTTTAGTAGTAAGCATTGCAGATGTTACGAAGGTGACCTCCAGTGGTCGAGTTTTTGGACCGGTGATCCCGGAGAATAAGGAAGAAATTGTTGTTGGTAAGAAGGCGGAGGTGCCTAGTGTAGATCCCGTGGGATGCTCAAGAGATAAGTATGGCGAATCCAGCAATTTGAAAGCCAATAGTGATGATGATGATGAGGTACTCCGACTGATCAAGAGGAGTGAATTCAACGTGGTTGAGCAGTTGCTCCAGACCCCCTCTAAGATTTTCGTGTTGTCTCTGCTTTTGAATTCTGAAGCGCACAAAGAAGTGTAGCGGGGTATTCGTTACCATTAGAGATATTGACTAAATCCAAGGTAAATCATACAAGTCGAGTCGCCACCGCACTTCTATTTATCCAAAGGAATGGTTAGAAAGCGAACAAAAACCTAAAAGTTTTATCGAATCAAAAACTAGTAAAAATGTCAGAGATCTGGGTAAAGGGGTTGGTTATGCAATGGGAAGGTGTTAGGCACCCAAAGCATCCTAGGTACTCCTAGGGAGCCCTTTTCACATTTGTTGCAAAGGTTGTTGTTTTTTTTTTGAAAATTTATTTGTGCAAACATGATTGAAGGGATGAGAAAAGCGTGTATGTTTATCTAATGTACTACTTACTAAAAGAAGGGTCAAAATAAAATGACTCGCACGGACGTCGCATCCACTGCATACGTATCTCATCTGAATCTGAGAATCAGAGTCTTCGTAGCTCGGCTACCTATAGGTTAAAGAGGAGTGTGCTCGCTAAGACATCGCGTCTTATGCCTACGTATCTCATTTGGGATGAAAATCAGAGCAAAACGTAGTTCGACTATCTATGGGGTAAGGGTTGTGTTTTCGGGTGAACGAAGTTACTACGTAATCTACCGGATGCTCGACCTTTAGAGACTTACTCGCCTGTAGTAGAAGGAGATAACGTGTTCTTAGGAGAAGAAAAATAATTGAGTTTGGGGTTTTAGGGATGCTCATGCAAAAAGGCAGTTCTAGATGAAGGAACCGCGCTACCTTAAATGGCATGCCACGAGAGGCTATACGAAACCTAAGAAATCGGTAACATGCGGGAAAAGTAAAGGGATCGAGAGATCTACCATACGGATAAAGATCCGAAGTAACAGCAATTAGATAAATAAGAAACCCAAAGACTCTTCCAAGCTAGACACCATCAAATAAAGCGAGTCAGTACAGGTAATCGGAATAAACCTCCAGGTGGTACCCCATAAATAAAGTGGAACACCAAGCAAGCTATCCCTGCAAGAGTATGTGAGCCCTCACAAAAACAAAACTCAACAAACAGGTTAGAGAAACAAGATAGGGTAATCAAGAGTTGCCCCCAAATCAAAATGTAACCACATGAATCATGCCATTAAAATTCACAAAAAGCTCACAAGAAGCAACCAAGGGTAGGAGGCCTAAACCTCTTGTCAAACACATGCATCAAAAGGGTTGGAGAGACCGATGATGGGAATAAGGCAAACCTGATTGGAGAGACCGATGAAATTGAATGGCACGGTTGGGTTTGCAAATAACTCTTAGGGTTTATATGAGAGAGAATTGGTTCTTTGCCGATGAGTTCCCTTCAGTCTCTGGAGGTTGCTCTGAACTCTGTTAGCTCTTCTCTCACTATCTTTTTCCTTGCCAAGGTAATAGGAATAAAATTGCCTTTTGTTTTACTGAAACTCTGAATTTATAACCTGATTTTTGTGGACCTGTGGGCTCAAATGAGAGAGGCCCAAGTCCAAAATTTTTCTGTTATATTTTATTTATTTATTTACTATTTTACTTTATTTTCGTTTTTTTTCTTTTTAAACACGTGGGCTTCGCCTAGCGAGCATGACAGTTCAAGAAATTCCTCTGAGCGTAGGTGATTCTGGTGGCTTTTCTTGGGACTCGCTAGGTGACCCATTCTGCTCGCCTAGCGAGCATGACAGCTCATGAACAAACTTTTGCTCCTTCATGATTAACGTTTTGACTGACGAATAGACCCCATTTGAACCTGTTGGAAGTATCTCAAGCCATTCCCTTGTGTTGACTGATCATCTAAATAGCATCCACAAAGTGTCTTGGATGATACTCAAGCTTCAAACAAAAGATGTTAGTGACACATTTTTGTGCTTTTGGTTAGTAAATAAAAGTAAGAGAAACAATGATGTATAATTCAAGCATGCTTGGTGATCTCAAACCAATCACAAGGAGTCCCACCCAAAGGCAAAGGGAACCAAGATGCTAAAGATCCTTGAGGCAATGAAAATGCAATGTTATGATGCCATGAGGGGTCTTAGGGTCAAAATTAGGGTCTTACAGATGCCCCTATTTAAGGTCATTCTAGCCGTAGAAGTGAAGGTTAAAATCTTCGTCTCGACGGGGTAGAATGGGCTTAAATAATAAAAAGAGACGAATTTTGGTCCCTAAGAGACCTCATGATGCAAATGTAGGTATGAAAAATGGTAGCACTCTGTGGAGATATGTGTCCACAAAAGCAAAGAAATCAGAAGCCACTGATAATCCATATGAGCAATTCACTCCATGGGACCAAGACCCTAGGGACTCTCCTGGGGATAGAAAAGGGATAAAAATGCGCGAGCACGTCACAACTCAAAGCGTGGGGAATAGAATTCCAAAAGGAAAAGATCCAATGGAAAGACTCAAGCTGACTCGAAGATGCATGTATTGGGGAATATTGCAATACAGCAAAAAACTATCCACAGCGGATACTTCGGATAAAATCCAGATGAAAACAATCCACTAAGGGACTTCGCTGGGGATGTCCACAAGGACACTCCTGGGGAAGCAGTGCGACGAGGTATTACCGGTTACTGGGTAATAAGCTCAAGGAGACATGTGATCTGAACGCCAGGTATGAGGGGGAGAGATACAACATGCTCAGGAAGAGATGAATATCCAAGACCGACATAAGGGTGAGAGATATCAAAACTTCAAAACATCTGAGGAAGACCTAAAAGGTATATTTGAACTCAGGGATTCTGACTCCACAGGGGACAAAAAGTCATAATAGGGAGCAGAGAGGAAGGAACACCAGGGATACCGGTTACTGGGCATATAATAGGTGACCAACCAAGGCGTGAATTGGGGAATATTCCCAAAACACCCATCATCCAAAAGAGGTCTAAAAGCAAACTCGATTACAGGATCGATATTCGACTCCACAAAGGGGATACGAATCTTACTCAACTGGGAAGAACAAAAGGCTTCAGACCCGAGAGTGCATGAGATATACTATCTATTACCGTCAGAACGTAGATAATATACTCGCATGTACGATTATCCACAACCGGTTACTGGGTTTATAAAGGATAAATCGACCGAAAAGAAAAGGCATTGGGATACCGAAACTAGGTATATAATGATGACCAATTCAGGGGAGAAACAATCGTTACCAACAACAACAAGGTAGACGAGAGATGACCCGCTGGGGATAAATTGCGTAATCAGGGCAATTATCCAAGCAGATGAGGGGATATCATCACCGAATATTGGATGAAGATAACTGTCACCAATTAAAGATGAGCAAAAATAGTTACTCTGCAAAAAGGGAAGAAATAAGGTTTACAACTACCGGTATGAGGGTAGAGAACCGCAGACTCCACCGGGGATAATGATTACTAATTATTAAGCCATTATTCATTTACCACGGGGAAACAGGAAAAGAGTCTCAAGAGACCGATCTAGGATCAAACTAGATAGGCACACCAAATCAAGACTTGTCCCGGTGAGGATATAACTCAATGGGGAAAACCATCCCAGTATATGTGTTGGGAAGGAACAAAAACAATCGACATCCACGAGGATATAACCCGGTGGGAAATATGGAAGAAAGGATAGACGCTTTCTTCCTATGGAGCTGACTCTATATGGAGAGATCAGACACACACGTCTGCTTGGGGAAGTATATCACCAAATAGCAGGAGACAGCAAACAACGATATATGGCAAAGAATGCAACATGAATATCTGAATGTTATAATTATGCATGTATGTGTGTGGTTTATGTATGATGTATGTTGACAAACAGACATATTTAACACAACCAGGTCCAGGAATCAACCACCCGGTACTACATCTCAAGAGAGAAAGCCAAGTTCGCCAGGGAGTATCCAATCTGTTGGGGATCAGAGATACCAGGAAGCAAAGAACTCTGCAAGGGATGAATCATCAATCATTCCAGCTGGGGACGAGAGTTATCACAGACAAGGTCCACCACACCAACAACTCTATTGGGGAATCTATCAGAGGAGATAAAGGATTTATCGGGATTAACCACCAAATACCGCTCTTGCCCAAAGAGATCCAAGTTGCTGAGGAAGAAAGATTGCTACTCTGCTGAAGGGAAGAGAGGTGACTCTCAACAAGCAATCCACTTGGTAGGATAAACCACAAGGGGTTCCGGAGGGAGGAGATACAGTCATGCCAGGAATATGGACAAAAATCTTACCCTGTTGGGGATCGTACCACCCTTGGGAGAGCATTGAGGATCTCCTAAGTATCCTTTCGTCATTGTGAATGTTCACTTTGTTTAAAAACAAATTATGAAAAATTTGATTGTTTAAAACAATGACATTTTCTCAATCAAAACATGCAAAACATTTGTTGAATAGAAACAGATAAGAGTGCCAATAATTGGATAAAAGGCTCAAATTTATTTGATAGAATGGTAGTCTGCGAATGGCAAGACTCCATAGATCTTTACAAATTTGAAATTGGTGATATATATTGGAAAAGGGCTACATTGAACATAATGACCATTTCTCCACCAATTCTGAATCCGATGTATTTGAAGCTTTGGCTGATAATGAGCAAGGATCTCTGACGGACGACAGTTGTAGAACAAAGTCTTGTTAGGATGCAGTTACTTGCCAAATCCCTAATTTTTGCCTAGATTTCCCCAGGATGAGGTACTCAATCTAGCGGGATACATATATCATTATTATTATATATTTTTTGTGTCTCTAACTTTTGCCTGGATCGCCCTTTCGGGTTTTCAATCCACCGAGACGCTCATTTTTGCCTAAGCCGCCCTTTCGGGTTTTCAACTTAGCGAGCTATTCAGTTTTTATTTTTTTTAGGCGAAGTATTTCTTGACTGCATCTGAATTCATAGGACGAGTGAAATCCTCCGCATCCATAGTTGTAAGTATCAAAGCACCGCCTGAAAAGGCTCTCTTAACAACATACGGACCCTCATAGTTCGGAGTCCACTTGCCCCTGGAATCGGGCGCGAAAGACAAAACTTTCTTGAGCACATGGTCACCTTCTCGGAACACACGAGGCTTGACCTTCTTATCAAAGCTTTCTTCATTCTTTGCTGATATAACTGACCATGGCACATGGCAATCAATCTCTTCTCTTCAATCAAATTCAGCTGGTCATGACAACTCTTAACCCATTCAGCATCAATCAACTTGGCTTCCATCAAGACCCTCATTAACGGGATCTCCACCTCTACAGGGAGTACAACCTCCGATCTTGATTTAGCGATCATATCGTCAACGTACACCTCAATCTCCTTGTGCATCATGTCATGGAACAAGGTAGTCATAACTCGTTGATACGTGGCTCCGGCGTTCTTCAAACCGAAGGGCATCACTCGATAACAGAATGTTCCCCAAGGTGTGATGAATGTTGTCTTCTCCATATCCTCGGGTGCCATTTTAATCTAATTATATCCAGAAAATCCATCCATAAACGAGAAGACTTTGAATTTAGTTGTATTATCTACCAACATATCAATATGTGGTAGAGGGAAATCATCTTTCGGACTAGCTTTATTTAAGTCTCTATAGTCCACACACATCCGGACTTTTCCATCTTTCTTAGGCACGGTCACAATATTGGCCACCCATTGAGGATATGTAGAACTCACCAGAAACCCCGCATCAATTTGCTTCTGAACTTCCTCTTTGATCTTCACTGCCATATCAGGATGAGTTCTTCTGAGCTTCTGCTTTACAGGCATGCACTCAGGCTTTAGAGGTAGGAAATGTTGCACAATATCAGTATCTAGACCAGGCATGTCTTCATATGACCAGGCAAAGACTTCAACATATTCTCGTAGCAACTTAATCAACCCCTTCTTAACAGATTCTTCCAGAAGTGCCCCAATCTTTACGTCTCGCACACAATCTTCAGACCCCAAGTTGACTGTTTCTAGATTCTCAAGATGCGGCTGAATGATCTTCTCTTCATGCTCAAGTAGCCGGGTGATCTCATCAGGAATCTCTTCAACATCATCTTCCTCTGCCTCAAATACAGGGAATTCAAAATTGGTAGATGGTGTTGGGTCATTATGTTCAATGGGTTTAGAAATCAACCTGCATAATGATTTTGGATATGAAAAGATTTAGAATTCAAACAAGGAAAATCATTATGCAGATGAAAAGATTGATTTTATTCCATTTTGAGGTTTTATGTGATCACCAATTTCATGCAAAAGCGAAAAGGGAAAATAAATGGAAAAACAAACATTTAACATGAATTTATTGAATGAAAATATCATTGTATTTATGCGCCATCAATGTCATCACTCCTTCTTTTGGCATGGGAGAAGGGTTTTTAAACAAAGTGATCATTACGTTGACTTATGGACAACTGTTGGAATATCCACAGCGACCCAATTGTTGCAGACCCTTCTAGGGATGATGAAATTGCCAGAATCCTTTGTATATTCTTCTAAAACGGCAGCAGCCTCCTCATCTAGACCAGTGTGGATGAAACCTCCACTCTTGAATAACCCTTGCTTGTTGAAAGTACTAGAAGAAAAACCTATGCCAGCCCGGGACTCGTTGTCTTCTAACTCAATCATTTTTCCTAAACCAGTGGTTGCACCACGCTCAATGGCCAGATTTGCATCTTTGTAGGAAGCAAATGAAGGAGTTCTCTTCTCAATAGGCTCAGCTATAGATAAAGCTTGGAAAGGAGTTCCAATTTCAACCTTAGCATCTATATAAGAGAAGGAAGACAAATGGCTAACCATGAGAGCCCTTTCTCCCCCTATCACCACCAGCTTCTTGTTTTTCACAAATTTCAATTTCTGGTGTAGGGTGGACGTCACGGCGCCTGCCTCGTGAATCCATGGTCTGCCTAAGAGACAACTATACGATGGGTGAATGTCCATAACCTGGAAGGTAATCTGGAAATCACTTGGTCCGATCTTGATTGGGAGATCAACTTCCCCAATCGCAGTTTTGCGAGACCCATCGAAAGCCTTCACAACTACTCCACTCTGCCTCATGGGAGGCCCTTGATATGATAGCTTTGCGAGAGTGGACTTTGGCAATACGTTCGATGATGACCCAGTGTCCACCAGTACATTGGACATGGGGTCGTCTCTACAACCCATAGATATATGTAATGCCAAGTTGTGGTCTCTTCCCTCCTCAGGGAGATCAGAGTCACAAAAGCTCAGGTTGTTGCAAGCAGTAATGTTTGCAACAATGCTATCGAATTACTCCAAAGTGACATCGTGATCTACATATGCCAAATCCAACACCTTCTGCAGAGCCTCTCGGTGTGGTTCTGAATTTAAGAGTAAGGATAACACAAATATTTTGGATGGCGTTTGTAGAAGTTGGTCTACAACATTGTACTCGCTCCTTTTGATGAGTCTCAGCATCTCATCACAGTCTTCTTTCACATTTCCACTCGGGCCAACAGAAGTAGGAGTTTTCAGTACGGAGGAGCGCTTAACAGCAAGTGCCGGATTAAGAGAATTCACAGCTTTCCCGATCGGGCGTTCAACAAAATCAGCATTAATTTGAGGCTTCGGCGGTGCTGAAAATACACGGCCACTACGGGTTAAACCGCTAACATCGGCAATATTCTCAACAGAAGAAGAGGGCAAGGACACCTCTTTCCCATTCTCTACTGCTACGGCATTGTAGCGATAGGGAACTGCCTTTTCAAAGGAGTAAGGCAGATGACCAGCAGGCTTAATGATCAGAGCGGGAGAAGCCTTCTGCTTGCTACCATTGTACTTGATGATAACAGGCTCGGGTATCCGGAACACTGGGGAAATCACGTTGACCTCGGGCTCATTTTCATCAACATTCCTGTTTTGAAGGATCTCAATGACTCCTTCGTCCAGCATTTCCTGAACATCCTTGCGCACCTGGCAACAACCCAATCGGTTAACAGAGCAAACTTGGCATCTATCATGGTCATGCTCATAATGACTGTAGTCACACAACAAACGATGCATCTGGACCTGAGACTGTTGAATATGACTGACATATTTGACCTTGTATTTTCCTGGGCAACCCTGGACCATGTTGACAGATTTCCCATGTTCGGGCAATGGGTTCTTCTTCACATTAGGGCCTACATCCTCAAAACATAGAATACCACACCTCACAAGGTCTTGAACCTTGGTCTTCAAAGGGTAACAATTCTCCACGTCGTGGCCGGGAGCACCAGAATGGTAAACACAATGTAACTCAGGCTTATACCACCACTTGGGGTTAACAGGTATAGCCGGTGGGTCTCTCGGAGTAATCAGCTTCCTTTCTATCAAAGAGGGATATAACTCTGCGTACGTCATAGGAATAGGATCGAAGGTGACCCTTTTCCTCTCGTAACTCGTGCTGGTTTGATTACTGTTTCGAGGCTGGTAGGCCTGCTGCTACGGTCGGTGCTGTTGTTGCTGATATTGCGGATGTGGTTACTGATTGTTACTATGTTGCTGATACTGTTGATTGTCTCTGGAAACAGGTGCTATATGAGCCACCTGGTGCTGGTTACTGGCAGGACGCACAGTCTTCCTCCTCACAGAGGGTCTTCTTGGTTTCTCATGGGAGATCACAGCATGTGCCTCTCCATCTTTCTTCTTTGCAAACGCCCCATAACGTTTGGCAGAAGAGCCTTATTCTCTATTTAACCGTCCTTCACGGATCCCTTCTTCTAGACGCATTCCCATATTCACCATCTCGGTGAAGTCAGAAGGAGTGCTAGCAATCATCCGCTCATAATAAAAAGAACTTAAAGTCTTCAAAAAGATCTTAGTCATCTCTTTCTCTTCTAGCGGAGGCACGATCTGTGCTGCCACCTCTCGCCACCTCTGGGCGTACTCCTTAAATGTTTCTTTATCCTTCTGGGACATGGCTCTCAATTGATCTCTATCGGGAGCCATATCCATGTTGTACTTGTAATGCTTGACGAAGGCTTCGCCGAGATCATTGAAGGATCGGATGTTCGCGCTGTCTAAACCTATGTACCAACGCAAAGCGGCACCAGACAGATTGTCCTGAAAGTAGTGGATGAGTAGTTGGTCATTATCGGTTTGAGTCAACATCTTCCTGGCATACATGACCAGGTGGCTGAGAGGACAAGTATTTCCTTTGTACTTTTCAAAATCAGGGACCTTGAATTTCATAGGGATCTTCACATTTGGAGCCAAGCAGAGTTCGGCAACAGACTTGCCGAAAAGATCCTTCCCTCTAAGAGTTTTCAATTCCTTGCGAAGCTCAAGAGATTGATCGTTCATAGCATCCATCTTCTCATAAACATCTGGACCCTCAGACGGCTCAGAATGATAGATGGTGTCGTCTACCCTGGGCAAAATATGCACGACAGGAGGAGGAATGGCAAGGACCGGGCTAGATGCCGGCAGAGAAGCAAAGGTAGGAACATGACCCTCAGGCATGAAATTGGGAGGCATCCCCCACGGGAACCCGGTTGGCATGGCTGTTGGAACAAAGTGTGCACAGGCAGCGGGCACAGTAGATGAAATTCTGGTGTAGTTAGAATTCAGATGTTCTACTCCAAGTCATGACATCTGATTTAACATTGTAACTAATACAACAAGACAGTTATTAACCACTGTACTAATGTGCACACGTTCACAGATGTCACGACATCTCATTCTATGTCACCCTAGAATGGATGAACACCTGGTTCTGTGCATCAGGAAGAAAGACTCAACAGAGATCAATCCTAGCACTCACTTCTGTTGTTTTCTTACACAGTTATCAGCATGATGTCTTACTGTTGATTTTGGACATCATCTGTTACATTGTTCCAGTGTGTTTGTCTTTTACTTGTATTTCCTGAATTAAAGGTTGAACACGTTAATCTAATTTCCACTTATTAGATTGCTAACAACTAGGTTATTTATTAGGTTCATTAATTGTAGGTTAGTAGTTGGTTTCCTGGATTTTAGCTCAGCTGTTGAATCCCTGAAGAATAGCCTGAGAAAAATACCGAAACAGAAAAACCAATCATCCTACACTTTAGCACATGCTGTTGAGAATGAATGTCACAACATTCAGTTCGACAGTCAGAACATATGTTGATTCTGTTATGTTCCTGGACACATGCTGTGCTAAGTTTGCAGTACTGTAAAAGACCAACTAGTCTCTACTTCAGTATCAGCCTTCAGTATCAACTGTCAAAACATCCAGTTTAACAGTTTCACAATGATCCTTCGGCCAGGTCTGTTATCCTGGAAGAGAACAGACTTAAATAAATACTGAACTGAACCTAACCTGCTTATTGTTCAGTATACACTGTCACTGATGAATGTTACAACATTCTGATTGACATTCAAACAGAAGGCTATATACCAGGTCTGTTATCATCTTAATAAGCTGACTAGAATACCAGCTGAGTTATGACAGTAACAAAAACACATGCAGAAGGAAAACAAACACAGGAAATTGTTAACCCAGTTCAGTCCAACATGACCTACATCTGGGGGCTACCAAGCCAGGAAGAAGATCCACTATCAGCAGTATTAATTCAGAGTTAAACTCCCCCGTTTACAACTCTTCACTTAATCCCTACCCAATGCAATCTATACCTAGGAACTCCTAGATAGAAACCTCCAATTTCCATTCCTATCACTACAAATACAGTGTAATGTTACCACACCTTGAACTTGCTTCACAGCTTCATTCAAGAACAAAATCACTCTTGCCTACAGGCTTTGAGTTACAAATATTCTCAGCTTTGACCACTGAGAAACACATGGTAACCTTCCCACAGATTGGGAGGTTTACCTCACACACACCCCTAAATTTTCATTCTAAGAGGCTTACAAAAACTAGGTTACAATTAGCTATTTATAACCTAATCACCCAACTGGATTTGGGCCTTCAGAAATCGCAGCCGACTTGTTCTTTGCTGTTACAACTTCAGCAGAAAAATTCTGCTACAAACAAAGTCTTCAATCCTAGAATCTCTCCATATATATCTCCATATTTAGAGCCTATATATATTCTGATTAAGTCTTTAAGACCTCCACATGGGAGTTAGGATATTCACCAGATATCCTTGCTAATCCCAGAATATATACTGAATTAATTAATTCAGTTTTCAAACATGTTTGATGTCACAGGCCTGATGTCATGACATCGTACATGTCATGTTGGTCCAGATGTTGAACTTCTTCAACCCAACATATTTAAACAACAGAGATGATTACATTATTTGTTTTACAAAATTAATGCCAATCCTAAGGTAATAACAATCTCCCCCTTTGGCAAATTTTAGCTAAAACAAATAAACATTACACTGGACAAAACATCCCAATATTGGTATGCTCTTCATCTCTGTCATTGACTCCACCACCACAAACACCAAAGTTGGTGTACATGAGGAAGTAGAGGTACACGGATCAGTTGTACCAGAACCCTTCCCCTCAACAGGAGAGCTTCCTGAAGAGTATGTAATGCTGAGTACATAGATAATGTAACTCAGATCACAAGACACAACTGTCCTCTTAACTTAGATCACAAGACATAAGTGGTATACCCAGTTGGTGGATTTTGTGTCTGACACCAACTTCTGTTTGCTACCACAGTTACAGTTAGCTTGCTTCTGGTACATTCTCAACCCCAGGAGTGTATTTCTCTCCCCCTTTTTAGCTGAACATTTGTAAAGGCACCCCTCACAAAACCAGATCCAGGCACAGCTTGCCCAAACCTTAACATACCCCATGATTCTGAGGGAATGGAGTGTTTCTCTTGTGAGAAGAAGAGGGATATTACATCCTTTAAATAGTCCAGCCCGTGCTTAGGAATTAACGGTAGGAATTAATGCTTGGTCAAGATTCATTAATTTTTGCTGAGAAACAGTCAGAGAATCACCAACAAAATCTCAGACTATCTTTGAATACCTTTTATAGCTCTTGACTATTTCTTTTCCAAAACAGCACTTCCAGTGCATGAAGACTATTCCATATATGCAGTCAGACACGTTGCACGCGATGTCTTAACATTCCACGCGGCTTTTTCTTGCATTTTGCCAGTATTCAACATTTCCCAAGGTTCCTGTCATACCTCCAGTAGAGTCTTGACATCTGGCACTGCCACAGTCAAATTCCCATACTTCAGCAGATGGTTACTCCCCCTGTACCACACAGCTGTAGCCATCAGGCTTGTTCTGATGTATCAGACTTAGACACATCACCTTCATAATTCCTACTGACTTTAAGATTCAGAAGGAATTAGCAGCATTGTCCAGGGCAATGTCATGACATCCGGTCAGACATTCTTCTGCTCACTCAGCCTTGACATACATCACAGCATCCTGATAACTGACAAGGTGCCATACCTAGTTATCTGAGTACACATAGACCACAAGCTTGATGATTACTTGCAGCTTCAAAGACAGAACTCCCCCTGTCATGGACACCCTACTCTCCTCTTGAAACTTGGAGGTCACACCTGAGCATATCCAACACCCCAAAGTTGGACCTTCACATACTTCCTGATTCAAAGAGAATCCAGACCACTTGATGAATGGAAAACATAAGACGCATCTTCATGTCTTCAAGAGCACACCCTCTGTTCAACCCTCTTAGCTGAACACATTCACACTTTGTGTCAATCTCTCTTCTAATCAGAACAGAAGACCATTTCACAAGATGTTCTAACATCAGCTGGGACATCCTTCATAACATGACAAGGAACACCATCTGATAGTCTTCAGATATCATTGAGTCACCGGCTTGATCCAGAAGAACCCAGACATACATTGGGACATATACATTCTCATCCCATTGCAAGAGATAATCTTCCATAGATAGCTCAGAACTCCTACCACAAGCTCCAAGAGATGAATAGAAAACACCTCCTTTTGTCTTCAACTTACTACTTTTCTGCTCAAAAGTAATTTGTCTCAGACTTCCCTCAAGGATAATCAGCTGCCATAAGTTGATTATCTTGATTCTTCGAACTCACTTCTGAGATAGACCAAATGCCACTGGTTGATTACCTCCTTCATGAATCCTCATATGAAAAAGTCAAATGCCACCTTTTGACCTCTCCAAGTTTATCAGACTTCTCCCAAAGATATTCTGACCTTCCAAGTGAGATTTGAACTTCAAGCCTTTTGAAGTGTCCAATCTACAACCCTGCAGACCCTTCTATCTCAAGTTGATGTGCCACTTCACCAACTAAGAATCTAATGTTGAACCAAATGTCACAACATTGTGTTTTGACATCCAGCTGTTGAATTCAGCTCCTTCTTCTGCCACTTGAAAGAGCTTCCTCCCTTCACAGAACAAGAGTTCAATGTTCTCATATACTTGATTGTGGAACCAAGTTTGAGTAAACAACCTCCATCCTGCAGGTTTGCAGTTAAGTCATCCAAGTTCACACCTTGATGAATTCCTGCTTCTTCTCCAAAGACATCAGACACTCTGGTGCATGAGTCTTCAGAAGGACCAGTTAGCAACTAACCCTTCAGCTATACCAAGGATTCTACTTCCTGAAGCACGACTGTTTCCATGATGTTAAGAAAGTTGCCACTTGTTCTTAACTTCATAGTGTGCATTAGCCAATGCACTTCCTTACCTAGATCAGGAATAAGCTGATCCAAGTAACCACCATCAAGACTATGATGTCTTCTTCTTCTTGTACATACTAAGGCTGAACATGTTTCTTGCCAGGAAACCTTTTCAGAGATCATATGCTTTTGCTGCCACCAAATAGATAGATCATAAGCCAATGTACTATCCTTCCTGTGATTATGCACATGGTCTTGAAGAAGAGATGTTCCAACATCGTTAAGAACATCAGATATCTTGAGCTCCAAGGATAATCAATTAAATACTTGTACTTGGCACAAGCTGACATTGATCTTAAATCCTTTCCCAATATTCCTTTCAGATACTTCCACCATAAGACTACTTTGAACATACTCTTCTAGTGTCAACATCTTCTGCTTGCAAGCACTTCAACAGTTTTGAAAATCTTCTCAGATTAAATTCACCCTTAGGAATGAGAGAGATGAATTCTTCCTTGCAAGTGTGTCACACAACCACCAGAACCCATGTGACACAGGTCAACATCCAACCAGACTTTAGGCTGACCAAATGTGAGGAGGTTAACCAAAACTCCCCCTCAAATTAACAATCATGGAAGCTTCACACCAATATCCATGCATTGTACAGACATGTCTCAACATGACATACACCATCCCTACCGGTGGCACCTAACTCTATGAGTTATACCTATACATACTCCAATTACACCAATCAGACTTCAGCTGACCTTAAGTACTAGTGAAAGACATCAACACCAGTCCATAGTAGATATGCATTGCCAGAGCACACTACCTCAACCAACCTCTGAAGCTTCATATTCTCACTCCTTGAAAGAACTGCCACTTCTGAACGTGGTGTTTGAACAACAAGATTCATGGTTCCAATCCTCTTAAATGATATAGTAGTCAGGTTACCCCAATATTGACTTCTAACATTCAGGGGACTTGTCTTCCACCACTACATAGTACTTCAGGGAACAACTATCCCACCCTGATCAATCTACAGGAGTAAGACAACCAGCAGGAAATTGAACAATGTCACACCTCAACCAGCTCCACTTCTAGAGATCAGACTTCTATGAGTGACCTTCTTGAGCACACACCCGGTTGACCCTGCCCTTGTCAACTGAGCACACACAGATGTCTCCTCTTCCAGGTCAGGAGTAGGTTCCAAACAAGAGTATCCCTTTGTTTGACACCTAAAAACATTTGTTCTTCAACCAGCAGCTGCATACTTGTTGAACAACATGTTCTAACATCACATAGAACATTGGTTCCACCTCCTTGGAACAACCCTCCTTGAAAGTCTTCAAGGTCTTCATATACACTACCCAAGAGTGTAAAAGAATTAGTGATAAGATGATTCTTACTATCCTGACGTGAGAACATCATGATGAGTGGACTTGAGGGGACTCAAGTATCTTTGACATCTTCAAAGGTTATGATGAAGTCTTGAATACAGCAACCTTTCATCCACATGAGGGGAAACTACATCAGATCAGCCTCCAAGAGCATACCAAGTTTGAATATGATTCAATACTTGCACAACTGTCCCACACAAAGGCCAATTACCAATCTTCAGAGGCAGGTGCACACAGTTCCTGTCGTGAATAGTCCATCCACCTACTTCAAGGGACCATTCAGGGAAACCACAGAACCATCTACAGGTTCCAACATCAGTACTAACATAACCTCTTGCCAGATACCAGAAAGTATCAGCTGTGGATCTCATCCAGAAACAGAACAGGATGCCTGCTTTGATACCATTTGAAATTCTGGTGTAGTTAGAATTCAGATGTTCTACTCCAAGTCATGACATCTGATTTAACATTGTAACTAATACAGCAAGACAGTTATTAACCACTGTACTAATGTGCACACGTTCACAGATGTCACGACATCTCATTCTATGTCACCCTAGAATGGATGAACACCTGGTTCTGTGCATCAGGAAGAAAGACTCAACAGAGATCAATCCTAGCACTCACTTCTGTTGTTTTCTTACACAGTTATCAGCATGATGTCTTACTGTTGATTTTGGACATCATCTGTTACATTGTTCCAGTGTGTTTGTCTTTTACTTGTATTTCCTGAATTAAAGGTTGAACACGTTAATCTAATTTCCACTTATTAGATTGCTAACAACTAGGTTATTTATTAGGTTCATTAATTGTAGGTTAGTAGTTGGTTTCCTGGATTTTAGCTCAGCTGTTGAATCCCTGAAGAATAGCCTGAGAAAAATACCGAAACAGAAAAACCAATCATCCTACACTTTAGCAGATGCTGTTGAGAATGAATGTCACAACATTCAGTTCGACAGTCAGAACATATGTTGATTCTGTTATGTTCCTGGACACATGCTGTGCTAAGTTTGCAGTACTGTAAAAGACCAACTAGTCTCTACTTCAGTATCAGCCTTCAGTATCAACTGTCAAAACATCCAGTTTAACAGTTTCACAATGATCCTTCGGCCAGGTCTGTTATCCTGGAAGAGAACATACTTAAATAAATACTGAACTGAACCTAACCTGCTTATTGTTCAGTATACACTGTCACTGATGAATGTTACAACATTCTGATTGACATTCAAACAGAAGGCTATATACCAGGTCTGTTATCATCTTAATAAGCTGACTGGAATACCAGCTGAGTTATGACAGTAACAAAAACACATGCAGAAGGAAAACAAACACAGGAAATTGTTAACCCAGTTCAGTCCAACATGACCTACATCTGGGGGCTACCAAGCCAGGAAGAAGATCCACTATCAGCAGTATTAATTCAGAGTTAAACTCCCCCGTTTACAACTCTTCACTTAATCCCTACTCAATGCAATCTATACCTAGGAACTCCTAGATAGAAACCTCCAGTTTCCATTCCTATCACTACAAATACAATGTAATGTTACGACACCTTGAACTTGCTTCACAACTTCATTCAAGAACAAAATCACTCTTGCCTACAGGCTTTGAGTTTCAAATATTCTCAGCTTTGACCACTGAGAAACACATGGTAACCTTCCCACAGATTGGGAGGTTTACCTCACACACACCCCTAAATTTTCATTCTAAGAGGCTTACAAAAACTAGGTTACAATTAGCTATTTATAACCTAATCACCCAACTGGATTTGGGCCTTCAGAAATCGCAGCAGACTTGTTCTTTGCTGTTACAACTTCAGCAGAAAAATTCTGCTACAAACAAGGTCTTCAATCCTAGAATCTCTCCATATATATCTCCATATTTAGAGCCCTATATATATTCTGATTAAGTCTTTAAGACCTCCACATGGGAGTTAGGATATTCACCAGATATCCTTGCTAATCCCAGAATATATACTGAATTAATTAATTCAGTTTTCTACACATGTACGATGTCACAGGCCTGATGTCATGACATCGTACATGACATGTTGGTCCAGATGTTGAACTTCTTCAACCCAACATATTAAAACAACAGAGATGATTACATTATTTGTTTTACAAAATTAATGCCAATCCTAAGGTAATAATAGTAGAGGAGACAATCTCGGAGATAATTGTCCTCTGGGGAGGAGTTGAAGGTGTCGGAGAAGACTGGCTTTGGGCAGCGATGAGTGACTCCATTAGGGTAGTCAATCTAAGTGATCCAACAGTCTTGAAATGTTAGCTCTAGTGTAGTACCGGTGAGTCAGCTTGTCTTCAAAATAAATAAAGGACACAGAGTTAGACCACAGGGCAAGGGACCGGAAACAAAACCTGCTTATGCATATGATGCATGCAATGTTTGTACATATGATTTGTTTTTTATTTCAAAGGAACTTTAGAGTTTTATTTGCAAATTTTGGAAATATTAAGCATTTTATCACATATGGAAATATCTCATCAAATAATATCAGGGAAAAGAAGTGCAGCATCGTCAATCATATACAAGAGAAAAGGAAAATAATCATCCTATGGATCCCTAGAAACAATCATCCAAAGCTCGGGACACAGGAAGATAAGATGCGCGAAGCCTCTTCACTTCCCTCTCGTAGGTTGCCTCCATATCGGCCTTCTCTTTGGCGAGTCGATCATACCTCCTCTTCCAGAACTTAGAAGACTGAGGAAGTAGAGAAGTCCATACATCATCAGGGTCATCAATAACCTGATGCTCAAGAAACTCAATCAACGCATCCTTCTCCTTAATATGCTGAAGCAACTCTTCACGTTCACGGATCCAGGCACGTGAACGGTCTTCGTCTCTCAACTCCTCTACTCCTTGATTAGGGAGGGTTGAAGGCCCAGCCATAATCATAGGTGTAGGTCTCGGATACTCGTAAGGCATGAGATACTCAGACGCCCTTTTCCTAACCTAAATAGTGTAAGGCTCCAAAGCGATGCAATTCTTAGGACCCAACTCTTTCCTTCCTTTCCTATGAATCTTGCGCCAAGCGCGGACCATCCTAGATTTCAAGCCTTGGGGATCTTTACCATCCTGAAAGAATACACCCTCTAACAGAATGTTATTGGGTTTATCCTTTAGGGGGAACCCAAGCTGCCGACGTGCCAAAACAGGATTGTAGTTAATCCCACCACATGTACCAAGAAGAGGTACATTGGAGAATTCGCCACAAGAGTCAATAATCCGCACACCATCATACACATGGTTATACCAAGAGATATCATCATTAGTGAGAGACATAAGTCTCGTGGACCACCTTAGACATTCCTTGTTCTCCTTGAAAGCGACCGTTTGAGGTAAGTGAGAAATAAACCACTTATACAACAGAGGCAAACAACACACAATGGCGCCACCACCCTTTGCATTCCTCATATGCAAAGAGAAGTAGGTATTGTCCAACAGAGTCGGAACGGGATTAAGAGTAGAGAAAATCCTAATAACGTTCACATCCACAAACTTGTCGATGTTGGGGAATAACACTAGCCCATAGATGAGAAGTACAAATATGACTTCAAAGGCATCCTGACTCATGGCCTTCCCATATATAGTAGCTTGAGTAATGAGGAACTCAGAAGGGAGACCTTGAATTCCACCGTTGGTAGTCATATGAGCACCAACCAGAGATTCATCTATGTGTAACATGTCAGCTATCTCTTGAGAAGTAGGAACCCTTTCCAAGCCACTGAACGGCAACTGATCCAGAACAGGTATACCCACAAGATAAGCATACTCCTCAAGTGTAGGCAAAAGCTGAAAATCTGGAAACGTGAAGCAACGGTACAAAGGATCGTAAAACTACACCAATACACTCATCAATCCATCATCCACCTGAGTAGTCAGAAGAGGAAGAAGCTTCCCAAAACGAGCCTTGAAACCCAAAGGATCTAATACATAGGATGTCAGATTCCTTAACTCTTTCAAATCTGGTTGCCTGAAGCTGTACTTCTTTGTATTCCTTCTTTGTCTTTCCATGTCTGAAAATCTTGCAAATAAACCCCATAAGTTCCTTGAAAATTTTCTTATTTATTGATGATATGAATGCAAATGGGTGCATGAATGCATGAATGCAACTATCACACTCAAGGATCAAGCAAAGCACACCAAACAAAGGTCATGGGATGGATCATGTTATCCTTAATATCAACCATCCATTTTGGTGGATTATGGTTTACACCTTATCAACACCCAAGTTCCATTGATATTAAGGATACCTGAACGGATCAACCATGAATCAAGGGTTTGTTGTAAGTCACGAGCATGGAGTTAGGTTAAGAACCACCCAAAAGGGAGTGTACTAGGGTTTAAACCTGCCAAACATGTTCTACAAGAGGTTCCCATAGTCATCATCCCATCTTTCGGATATTATTGGAGAAACGACTACACGTATTCCAAAAATATTCTCAAGAGAGACTCTTATGAGTGTAGTATCGTGTAACAATCGTATCAAATCTTACACTTGAACGACTTTCGCACTACATCCTAAGAATAGGCCAAGATGGGCTTGGTAAACTAAGGTCCTTGGCTTCTAAGGTCTATATTGGAAAGAGTAATGTCTAACCACAACTTACTTGTGTGACATTATTGATCCCAACATAACCTCCACCAAGTGAATGGACTTGCAAGTCAACTTGCTAAGGAATAACTCCACACAAGTCAACAAGACTACGCCATTCTCCTATCCTAAGTGCACTCGAGTCTGGGTATAGAACTCATCTCACAAAGATCACCAAGCATACAAAGAATTAATATCAAGCAATTCAATCATTACATACAATACAGTAATCCCAAATTGCACAAAAATATGTCCAAAAAAAAATTATACAATACAATACAACAAATATGAAAAGTAGGCAAAACCCACTAGGCAAATCGTTCTCCCCAGCAGAGTCGCCACTTTTCTGTAGAGGGGTATTCGTTACCATTAGAGATATTGACTAAATCCAAGGTAAATCATACAAGTTGAGTCGCTACCGCACTTCTATTTATCCAAAGGAATGGTTAGAAAGAGAACAAAATCCTAAAAGTTTTATCGAATCAAAAACTAGTAAAAATGTCAGAGATCTAGGTAAGGGGGTTGGTTATGCAATGGGAAGGTGTTAGGCACCCAAAGCATCCTAGGTACTCCAAGGGAGACCTTTTCACATTTGTTGCAAAGGTTGTTGTTTTTTTTTTGAAAATTTATTTGTGCAAACATGATTGAAGGGATGAGAAAAGGGTGTATGTTTATCTAATGTACTACTTACTAAAAGAAGGGTCAAAAGAAAATGACTCGCACGGACGTCGCATCCACTACATACGTATCTCATCTGAATCTGAGAATCAGAGTCTTCGTAGCTCGGCTACCTATGGGTTAAAGAGGAGTGTGCTCGCTAAGACATCGCGTCTTATGCCTACGTATCTCATTTGGGATGAAAATCAGAGCAAAACGTAATTCGACTATCTATGGGGTAAGGGTTGTGTTTTGGGGTGAACGACGTTACTAGGTAATCTACCAGATGCTAGACCTTTGGAGACTTACTCGCCTGCAGTAGAAGGAAAAAGGTGTTCTTAGGAGAAGAAAAATCAATGAGTTTGGGGTTTTAGGGATGCTCATGCAAAAAGGAAGTCCTAGATGAAGGAACCGTGCTACCTTAAATGACATGCCACGAGAGGCTATACGAAACCTAAGAAATCGGTAACATGCGGGAAAAGTAAAGGGATCGAGAGATCTACCGTACGGATAAAGATCCGAAGTAACAACAATTAGATAAATAAGAAACCCAAAGACTCTTCCAAGCTAAACACCATCAAAGAAAGCGAGTCAGTACAGGTAATCGGAATAAACCTCCAGGTGGTACCCCATAAATAAAGTGGAACACCAAGCAAGCTATCCCTGCAAGAGTATGTGAGCCCTCACAAGAATAAAACTCAACAAATAGGTTAGAGAAACAAGATAGGGTAATCAAGAGTTGCCCCCAAATCAAAATGTAACCACATGAATCATGCCATTAAAATTCACAAAAAGCTCACAAAAAGCAACCCAGGGTAGGAGGCCTAAACCCCTTGTCAAACACATGCATCAAAAGGGTATCAAATTTACCCATAATACCTCATACATTCAGAGCATTCAAATTAAAAGCATAAAGTAATGGGAATAAGGCAAACCTGATTGGAGAGACCGATGAAATTGAATGGCACGGTTGGGTTTGCAAAGCACTCTTAGGGTTTATATGAGAGAGAATTGGTTCTTTGCCAATGAGTTCCCTTTAGTCTTTGGAGGTTGCTCTGAACTCTGTTAGATCTTCTCTCACTATCTTTTTCCCTACCAGGGTAATAGGAATAGAATTGCCTTTTGTTTCACTGAAACTCTGAATTTATAACCTAATTTTTGTGGACCTGTGGGCTCAAATGAGAGAGGCCTAAGTCCAAAAATTTTCTATTATATTTTATTTATTTATTTATTTATTTATTTTCGTTTTTTTTAAACACGCGGGCTTCGCGTAGCGAGCATGACAGTTCAAGAAATTCCTCTGAGCGTAGGTGATTCTGGTGGCTTTTCTTGGGACTCGCTAGGCGACCCATTCTGCTCGCCTAGCGACCATGACAGCTCATGAACAAACTTTTGCTCCTTCACTATTAACGTTTTGACTGACGAATAGACCCCACTTGAACCTGTTGGAAGTATCTCAAGCCATTCCCTTGTGTTGACTGATCATCTAAATAGCACCCACAAAGTGTCTTGGATGATACTCAAGCTTCAAACAAAAGATGTTAGTGAGACATTTTTATGCTTTTGGTTAGTAAACAAAAGTAAGAGAAACAATGATGTATAATTCAAGCATGCTTGGTGATCTCAAACTAATCACAAGGACTCCCACCCAAAGTCAAAGGGAACCAAGATGCTAAAGATCCTTGAGGCAATGCAAATGCAATGTTATGATGCCATGAGGGATCTTAGGGTCAAAATTGGGGTCTTACAAGAAGCACTCCAGAGAGTTCTTGAACAGGCATACGTGGAGCAAGATGTTACTGTGGCTCAATTTGATCATATAGTAGCTAACATCACTTCATGCAACAATTTGAGCTTTTACGATGAAGAACTCCCTTAGGAGGGAAAAAATCACAATCTGGATTTGCATATCTCGATGAATTGCAAAGAAGATGCTTTGTCAAACGTGCTAGTTGACACTGGGTTGCCGCTCAATGTGCTTCCAAAATCAACATTGTCAAAGTTATCTTATCAAGGAGCTCCCATGAGATATAGTGGAGTAATTATCAAAGCCTTCGATGGCTCGCGCAAGACTGTCATTGGAGAAGTGGACCTTCTAGTCAAGATAGGTCCGAGAGATTTTCAGATTACTTTCAAGGTAATGGATATTCACCCGGCCTATAGTTGTTTATTGGGAAGGCCATGGATTCATGAAGCAGGGGCTGTTACTTCCATTCTGCACCAGAAGCTCAAATTTGTCAAGAATGGCAAGTTGGTGATTGTGGGAGGTGAGAAAGCACTGTTAGTCAGCCATCTGTCATATTTTTCATATGTAGAAGCTGAGGATGAGGTTGGAATGTCGTTCCAAGTCTTATCTATTGCTGTTGAGAAGAGAGTTAGGGCACCTATGTCCTCTCTGAAAGATGCACAGAAGATTGTTGAGGAAGGTCCTGTGGATCAGTGGGGGCGCGTGGTAGAGGTCGCCGAGAACAAAGGAAGAACTGGTTTGGGTTCCAAAAGGGCTCGTCAACCGTTAGATCAGAAGAAATGCAACTCAGCTTCCGTATCAGAGGGTGTCGCAACCTGAAAAATGGAATGCGAAAAAAAACAACGGGCGGAGAAAGACAGGAGAGTCGCCATCGTGCGTTATTTATCCCAAAGGAGGATAAGGAAATGCTCAAAGTAAACCTGGAAAAAGGAAAGGACAAGACAGGGTCTCGCAACCAAATCTTGGGTTCGGGAGTCGATTATGCGAAGGGAAGGTATTAGCACCCCTACGCATCCGTAGTACTCAACGGGATCCACTTTTGTAGTTCTTGTCTAAAGGGTGTGGGTTTATCTAATGTGTTATTTACTAAAAAAAGGGGTCAAAAGAAAATGACTCGCACGGATGTCGCATCCACTGCATACGTATCTCATCTAAATATGAGAATCAGAGTCTTCGTAGCTCGGCTACCTAGGGGTTAAGGGTAATTGTGCTCGCTAAGACATCGCGTCTTATGCCTACGTATCTCATCTGGAATGAGAATCAGAGCAAGCCGTAGTTCGGCTAACTACAGGGTTATGGATTGGGTTTTGGACGAACGACGTTACTACGCAATCTACCGGATGCTCGACCTTTGGAGACTTACTCGCCTGTAGTAGAAGGAGTACGTGTTCTTAGGAGAAGAAAAATCAATGAGTTGGTAGGGTTAGGGATGCTCATGCAAAATGAGTTGGTAGGGTTAGAGGAATGGGAAACCGAGGGATCCTTCCAAGCTAAACATCATCAAAGAAAGTGGGTCAGTACAGGTAATCGGAATGAACCTCCAGGGGGTATCCCACAAATAAGGTGGAACACCAGGAAAAGCTATCCCTGCAAGAGTATGTGAGCCCTCACAAAAACTATCAAAAGGGTTAGTGAAACACGATAAGCATTTTTTTCATGGATAACAGTATGGTTTCAGAAACCTCAAACTTTGTGGCATACACTTCAGAAATTAAACGATTAAGCATTCAAGGCATTATTTATACATTCATACATAATTATAAACCCGTGGGCAAAAACCTAATGAAATTCATCCATCATACCTCAAATATTCAGAGTATTCAACTTCAAAGCACAAAGGTAATGGGAATAAGGGTAAACCTGATTGAAGAGCTTGATTGAAATTGAGTTGCACCCGTGAGGTTTACAAAACAATCTTTAGGGTTTATGTGAGGCAGAGGTGATTCTGTGCAGTTGAGTTCCCTTCAGGGTTTGGAGGCTGCTCTGAGTTCTCTGTCAGGTTTCTCTCCAGGTTTTGTCCAGGATTTTGTTCCAAGGAAACCATAGAGTATTTTGCTTCTCTTCCTTTTTCTGTCTATTTTGTTTCAATGAAACTCTAGTATTTATAGCCTAATATTGGTAGCTTAGTGGGCTTTTGAGAGAGGTCCAAGTCCAAGATTTTTCTATTATATTTTATTTTATTTATTTATTTATTTAATTAAATAATTTTATTTATTTATTTATTTATTTATTTTTTTCGTTTTCGTTTTTTTTTTTTCGTTTTTTTTTCATTTTTTGTTTCGTTTTTTTTTTTCATTTTTTTTTTATTTTTTAAATAAAGTTTCTTGGATCTGATTCTGATTGACATGATGAAATGCAATATGAAATGTTAAATGACCTAAAAATGAATGCATGAATCAGGAGGGCAAATTTTGGGGTGTTACAGCTGCCCCTATTCAGTCATCAGCTAACCCGAGCAGAATGAAAGCGAATAGCTTATCAGACAAACAGGGTGAGCTGTGATTGAATACCAAAGACAGACCGAAAATTTGCGCTCCGAGAACACCACAAAAATGCTGAAATACACTGCGTTGTTTATTTCTCTTCTGATCCTCTGGCTGAATCTGAATCAGTCTTTTGACTTAATCTGGAGTTTCGATCCTCTAGCTGAATCTATACTCAATTTAGTCCTCTGGTTGGATGTTAATTTTGATCCTCGGGCTGGATACGGTTTCAATCTTCTAGCTAGATCTTCTTCGATCTTCTGGCTAGATCTTCTTCGATCTTCTGGCTAGATCTCCTTTATTTCGATTCTCTGGATGAATCTATTTCCTTTGATTCTCTGGCTGAATCTACTTCGATCTTCTGGCTAGATCTGAATCGTTTCGATTCTCTGGCTGAATCTATTTCCGGTCTTCGGACTAGACCTGACTTCGATCTTCTGGCTAGATCTTCTTCGATCTTCTGGCTAGATCTTCTTCGATCTTCAGGCTAGAACATGTTATAACGACTCTTCGATTAGACTTTGTTTTTTTAATGCGATCCGCAGGCTGGATCCTCTTGTAGGTTGATTTTTTGTTGAGCTGTCAATCTATTCCTCTAGCTGGCTTGCTGGGGAAATAACGCTCGTAGTCGACTCTCTGGTTGAATCTTCGAAACGAACCTTAGGCTGACTCTTGGGGAAAACGATTCTCAGGCTGAATCTTCAAAAATGACCCTCAGGCTGGATCACTAGAAAGCGATTCTTGATCGCGACTTTATGAGTCGAATTGGGGTACTAACTGCAAGTGCACAGTTCTATCGCGTAGTTTTAAAAGATATCGATCCCACAAGGACTTATGAATCAATATACCGTTTTCTAAGGTTACTTTGTAAAGCTAAGGCGGATGATAATTTGATTGTTTCGGGGGAAAAGTTAAAACTAACACTAGATCTAAATTAAATATCAATTAAGCGAATATCGGTATGTAGTTCGTGGTAATTAGGGAATCAAAGCTTTGTTGGTTTCTTAGTTTTAAAATAAATCTTTTCAGTGGACACTATTGATTAAAAGTCTTTTCTCAAACTCTCGCTCTGTTGAATATACTATGACTTTATATTAACGTAGCTGTCACTTATTTGTTAAGTCCAAAATCACTTTTTGAAAACAATAGAATCTATAGAAACTCTTTTTAAGAAAATACTAATCATTTAAACACCCTCGTCTCAAACACTCGCTCTGTTGACTTAGATTATATAATTAAATTCAAATGCTTAACTCTCGTCCTCACATTTAACTTTTAAAAATACTTTTTGAAAAAGATTAGAATTTAATTAACTCTAAAAATTGCTTTCGCCCTGATCTAGAATTAATGTCCAATTTACACTGTCCAGTTAAAAACTCAAACTTTCGTTCTATTGATTTTAACTTCTTTAGTCTTTTACTTTCGTACAAAAACCTTGGTATTAAACCTGTAAATTGAGACCATAAAAAGAGTGATTTTATTTTTAAGCATAATTAAATCAACTTAGTTTTGATTCCTTCATTCCGCTTACTTTACATACCGATACCTAAATAAATTAGCCAGACATGCTAAACAGATCTAAACAATCATCATGCTTAAATAGAAACATCTCAGGCAAATAATTCAAATAAACAATAAAACAGGGCATATATAAATTCAAACAATAATTAAAGAACCTGAATAATTAATGGCAATCTTGAAAACTCCACCACAGACCGGTTGGATTTGTTCTTGAATTCTTCAATCGGACAGGAAAATAAAAGTGAAGGAATAAAAACCTAGGGTCTAACGTAAGGTTAGATCCGGTAAAAGATACACAATAGTTTCCGGTGTAGAAACTATTGTGTGAAAAATTAATTAAGTGCTGAAAGATTGACTGGAAAAGAAAATAGAAATTGCAAAGAAAAGTAAAAAAAACATTGTAAAAAATAATGTTGTAAAGTATGCTTGCACGGCTGGAAGAAAAAAAGGGCACGAAGAAGAGAGCTGCAGGGTTTGAAGGAAGTGACTATTTATACTAGTCTACTTGTAACGGTTTCCAAAACTCCTTCCGTAAAAGTGGTCTTCACGTTTCCCAGGTCAAGCGTGACAATAGGCTTCAACGTGCCTCTGTTGCGCTTCAGAAGCCAAAAATATAGGAGAATGGTGTGACGTCCGTCACACCATGTGTTACGCTCGTAACACAAGGCAGCAGGGCGTGACGCTCGTCACACCATGTGTGGCGCTCGTCACAGGCTCATCGCTAGTACTTTTGGTTTGGGCTTTGGTTTGGTGAAATTGCTTCTCTTCATTTCTTTTTGCACCTCCTTTTCTTCCTTTTTCACTTGTGCTTCAAATAAGCTACCTGAGATAAATAAGAGGAAAAATACCAAGTAATATCGAATAAAATGAAATAAATTGAAGTGAATAATAATATAATTTAATTAAATCGAGTCCAAAAATGTGATATTATTTCATGTTATCAAACTCCCCAATACTTAGATCTTTGCTTGTCCTCGAACAAGATAAAGTATAGAAGTAGTTTTAAAAATTTGGCCAGATGAAATTTCAAAATACACATCAATTCCTATAGGTTGCAGGTAAACCTTGTTTAGAAATAACCTGAGTCTAATCTTGACATCAAGAACTACCGTTACAACATCTGATAAATTTACCTCATGCAAATCAGTTTGAGTCATGCTATTATAACCAGCCTAGTTCGTTTACTCTTATTTCACCCGTTTTCATTCTAGCGAAATCACATTAAGCCCTTTATCATTTTGCGCACATAGTGGAGTGACCGGTTAGTGATTCTGATCCCCTTTTTAGCTTGAAGCTCTGGTACATAAGTCGGGTAACTTCGTTATTTAGTCCATTGCAAATTGCGGGGGATCGGATCGTAGTTCGCCCTACCAAGTTCAGGTCCAGATACCTGCTGAACCAACTCATAATAGATCTTTCGTATTATGCTTTCATATGATATGCAGCCTTTAGATTAAATGATCTGGTAAGGATCACCTAACTAGTTAGTGCATTTCCTGATATATATATTTTTTCTTTATTTTGGGAATCATTCACTTATATTCATCGGCCCTCCACGTAGTTTGCTATTAAGATGGTGTTGACTTCTTGTATAAACTACTCGGGGTTACTATAAAGTTAAAAGTCCAGGGACTTGTATAACAAGTACCTTTCTGATCTAACATGTTAAGGTTTGTTTAGAGTGTTGGTATGGTAATAATTTTGTCTTGATTTCACTCAAGTTTGATAAAATAAGCAACCTTTATATTTACTGAGTGTATTGAATTTTTGTTATGGCTCATGAAAATTTGAGGGAATAGATAATAGAAATTTTTCTCACACTAGGGACTTAATTTAGAATAAATATATATTATAATTAATTTTTTTTTATATAATTAATAAGAAAAGGAAATAACAATGAAACGGGAAAGATAACATACTTGAAAAGGGAAGATTTAAAGAACAAGGTTTCCCCCCCCCCCCCCACACTTAAATGGAACATTGTCCCCAATGTTTCAAAGAAAAAAAAAGAAATACAGAAAGAAAAAGAAACTAAAGTCAATGTTGCCTTCCGCCGCGTGTTCTTGGACCTGGTGATCTTTGACGTACTTCCAAATCATCAAACCTGTTGAGCAACTCAGCGAACCGCTGATCGGTTAATGCATTCCTCGCCTCCTGTTGTTGTTGCATCTGGCGCATCATCTGCATCACTTCGAGATTCTGCGCTTGCATACCATCGATAGCATCCATGATGTCGTCGTTGGTTGATGGTCTTCTTCGTCGACGACGTCGTGAGGATGGATCAGCTGCATTATCGGAAGGGTTGAGCGGGACTGATTGTTGTGCAGGAACCTGATCACCTTGCTCCATTTCGGCAAACTCGTCTAAAGGCGGGTTTGCTTGTGTAGGCTCGGTAGCTTCGGGAGCATTCAGATCATAGATGTGGCGGTTGGGATTGGTGACATCTTTTAGGGCAATGTTGGGTAGAACAACGGTTGGGACTTCCTGGTTGTTCACCATAAGGTAATACCCTCCGCCTACCCTATTTTTGATTAGGCGGCTGGACCGACAGTAGCTTAATAATTAATAAGAAAAGGAAATAACAATGAAAAGGGAAAGATAACATACTTGAAAAGGGAAGATTTAAAGAACAAGGTTTCCCCCCCCCCCCCCCCCCACTTAAATGGAACATTGTCCCCAATGTTTCAAAGAAAACAAATGAAATACAGAAAGAAAAAGAAACTAAAGTCAATGTTGCCTTCCGCCGCGTGTTCCTTGGCCTGGTGATCTTTGACGTACTTCCAAATCATCAAACCTGTTGAGCAACTCAGCGAACCGCTGATCGGTTAATGCATTCCTCGCCTCCTGTTGTTGTTGCATTTGGCGCATCATCTGCATCACTTCGAGATTCTGCGCTTACATACCATCGATAGCATCCATGATGTCGTCGTTGGTTGCTGGCCTTCTTCGTCGACGACTTCGTGAGGATGGACCAGCTGCATTATCGGAAGGGTTGAGCGGGACTGATTATTGTGCAGGAACCTGATCACCTTGCTCCATTTCGGCAAACTCGTCTGAAGGCGGGTTTGCTTGTGTAGGCTCGGTAGCTTCGGGAGCATTCAGATCATAGATGTGGCGGTTGGGATTGGTGACATCTTTTAGGGCAATATTGGGTAGAACAACGCTTGGGACTTCCTGGTTGTTCACCATAAGGTAATACCCTCCGCCTACCCTGTTTTTGATTAGGCGGCTGGACCGACAGTAGCTTATATCCATCAATAGGGGTGGGAGAGATTGTAAATTCTGAAGTCGATCCCCAAGATTTAAGCCAAGTGCTATGGTCGTGATTAATCCACCAATTACAAAAGGTTGACGGCCTCTATCACATAGGGTGCGAATATGATGAAATAGAAAGGAGGCAGCGTTTACCTGTGTATCTGCTGCAAAGACGCAGTGGAGGAAAAATAATTCCTTGGCGTTGACTTTGCTGTTGTTCGGTCGACCAAAAATAGTGTTTTGTAGGATGCGGATGAAGTACCGGATGGTTGGGTTATGTATATGTGAAGCAAGTAATACATCCCAGTTGTTGGTTTCCACACCGGAAATTTTTCTAAAGAGGTCGAAGGCGTTTATATGCCACTGGGAGTTCGGAAGTATCCTAGGGTAGACTTGACCTTCTACAGGGAATTGTAGCATGGTGCTCAATTAGTTTTGGGATAGGGAGTGCTCGGTGTTGAACATGCGGAAGGTTGCGGTACCGGTTAAGTACTCGTCTTCACCGGTAGGAGTGTTGTACGAATAAGAACTTAAAAATTCTAAGGTGAGAGCGAGGTAGGTAGGTTGATTATGAGTGCAAAGAAAGGTTAAATCAGCAAGGCAGAGCATCCATTCTATACCTTGAAGTAATCCTAATTCTTGTAAACAATGTAAATCGGGATACCTGGTGGATTGGACGCCTCGCTGTTGGAAACGCTCAAACTGCTCCCTTTGATAATTTTCATCTTCGGATCGGAAGATGATATTTCCAAAATCTTGGTTTCCCGCCATACCGCTAAGTGGTTTGAAAAAGGTAATAAGGAGTGAAGGGAAATGAGATTGATTTTATAGAATGGTTTGTGGTGTATGAAGAAAGGTATGGTGGGTATTTATAGGAAAAATTTTGGGAGTTCGAAAGGGAGTGGTTGAAAAGCAAATAAATGTGGGTAAATGTGAATAAATGGGGAAGGTAAAAAGGTGGGGTGGTGTAACGGTCGTGTTCCAACGGTTAGTAACGTTCACGTAGTCAGAAGGTGTCACGCTCGTGACAGGGATGTTACGGGCGTAACAGGCACTTGGTGTGACGACCGTAATGGATTGTGTGACGCTCGTCACCCAGTCCTTCTTGTAACGTACTTTGTTTTTATCACTATATATTATTGTTATTATTTTGTTATGCATATGTTTTATTTTATTTTGCTATTGTGATACTTTTAAATTGCCTTGCATGCTATTCTACTTTCATAATATATATATCTTTAATAAGCCATGTGGGTGGCAACAGTAGAGAGCATTATTGATAGATATTTGCATAAGTCATAATAAAGTCAAATAAATCAATAGCTTCATAAAATAATCATAATGTAACATTGGAAGACAAGAGTAAACATGCGAAAGAAAAAAAAATACTAAAATAATTTGAAACAAAATTAATGAATAACCTAAACTAAAACTAAGTAACTAAGAAAAACAACTTCTATCCATCTGCATGATCTCTGGCCGGAGGAGCAAAGGAGTTAACACGGTTTAGCAACTCGTGGAACTGATTTGTCATACTGTTCATATATCCCAGAAATTCTTGTCCCATGTTAGCTAACTCTTCTCTAAGGGCGTCCTGTTCTGACATCAAAGCCTGAATGGTGGTGTTATAATTAGCTCCGGGCACTTGATGTCTAAGATCGGGTATTGCCGATTCTTTGGTCGGGACAGGTTGAGGAGGAGGATCGATATCATAATAGCCAGATGGTGTCTGAGGGTCAGATTCAGCATAAGGGACCTGGTCATCACAAATCTCATAGTCCTGGATGGATTCAGTAGAACTAGCAGGAGAGGGTGTTGCGTTCAGATTGTAGAGCCAGTTATTGCGGTTATGAACACTAGTCCTTGGACTAGGCAAGGTGAATAGGCAAAGAACTTGGTTGTTAATTATAAGCTCAAACTCTTCAGACCCTAGGTTTGCTATAAACATAGTGTTGAAGAGGAAGGGTATACTCATAGTCGCAATGCCACAAAAAGGGCTTAAGTCAAGCATAGGTTGACGTAATCCGATAGCATTACCAATCATGGTTATCAATCCGCCTATTTGAATTGGTGCTCGTTCATCTTGGATAAGGCGGTCAAAATTTGCCAACATAAAAGTGGCACCATTCACAGGACGGTTCTGGGAAGCACAAAATATGATGAAGAGTTCATCACGTGAAACTAAGGTACTGTTTGACTTCTTCCCAAAAAGGGTGTGGGCCAGGATCTTATGGAAATAACGAAAGGCCGGATTATTTATGTTTCCAGAAAGAAACTCATGTTCCTCGGGATCGTCATTTCCAGTCAAGCTTCCCCAAAAGTGTTCAAGTTCTCTATATTCAAAAAGTTCTTCTTGGCTCACTGTGAATGTATCAAAGGAGGTAGGGAAACCTAAAAGGTTGCTAAAGTCTTGGATGTTAAATTGATACTCCATGTTGAACATTCTGAACTGAATGAAACCTCTGCTTATTCCTTTTCCATGGCTGGGTAGATAGAGTAGAGAACTAAGGAATTCTAGAGTCAGTCTCCGGTAAGTGACGAATTGTCTACGGACAGGAGTGGTTTCCCACCCTATTTGACTCAGCAAATACAAGACACTCTCTCTTAGTCCAAGGGCATTCATTACCCAGTCATCAGCGTCCAAACTAGGTAGCATCTCTCTCTCTGCTAGTTCCTCAAACTTTTGTTTCTGAGCTTTCCCTCTGAATTTGATACCCATACGATCAGTTTGTCCCATCAGGTTAGTGTTAGCTAGAGAAAGGAAAAACAAGAGTTTTAGTCAGGATTTGGCCAAATGCCGAAAGAATAGAAGAAGAAAAATTAAAATAGATTAAGAATGAATACTAAATAGAATTTAAAAGAATAATTAAGTAAGAAATGAAAATATAAATATTTGTGGGTTGTCTCCCACTAAGCGCTTTGTTTAATGTCGCAAGCTCGACAATAAACTATCAAATATAATCTATAAAATTTGGGGGCACTACGTCAAAGTGCAGGACTTGTGAATTTTCAATGTTTTCTGTATGATGATAATGTTTTAGACGCTGCCCGTTTACGATAAACGGTTCAATGGATTTTCCTTTAATTTCCATCGCTCCACTGCGAAAAACATTAGTGATTTGGAAAGGACCTGACCATCTAGATCGTAGTTTTCCCGGGAATAACTTTAGCCTAGAGTTGAATAACAGGACTGTATCGCCTTCTTTGAAGATTTTCCTTGATATGCGCTTGTCATGCCATTATTTTGTTCTTTCTTTGTAGATTCTGGCATTTTCGTAAGCGTCTCGTCTGAGTTCCTCTAATTCGTTTATATCAAGGATTCGCTTTTCACCGGCGGCCTTATAGTTTAAATTTAGATTTGTAATAGCCCAGTAGGCCTTATGTTCCAATTCTACCGGGTGGTGGCAGGATTTTCCATAAATAAGCTTAAATGGGGTTGTCCTTATGGGAGTTTTGTAAGCAGTTCGATACGCCCATAAAGCTTTTGGTAATTTCAATGACCAGTCTTTCCTTGAGGTGGTGACTGTTTTTTCCAATATTTGTTTGATTTCTCTGTTAGACACTTCCACTTGCCCACTAGTTGAGGGTGGTAAGGTGTCGCTACTCTATGCCTTACGCCATACTTAAATAGTAGTTTTTCGAGTACCTTGGATATGAAATGCGATCCACCATCACTGACTACTATTCTCGGGACACCAAATCTTGGAAATATTATATTCTTAAAGAGTCTAATTACTACTCGTGTGTCGTTTGTTGGAGAAGCTATAGCTTCAATCCATTTTGATACGTAGTCAACTGCTACGAGTATGTACTTGTTACCGAAAGAAGATGGAAAAGGTCCCATGAAGTCTATTCCCCACACGTCGAAAATCTCTACTTCCAAAATGCCCTTTTGTGGCATTTCGTCACGTCTAGATATGTTTCCTGTGCGTTGACATCTATCACATTTCTTGATAGTCGCATGCACATCCTTCCATATGTTTGGCCAATAAAGACCGGCTTGTAAGATTTTGGAGCAGGTCTTGGATGTACTTGCATGTCCACCATAAGGAGCGGAGTGACAGTGTTGGATTATATTTTCTACCTCTTCTTCAGGTATACACCTACGGAAAATACCGTCGGGGCCTCTTTTGAAAAGTAAAGGGTCATCCCAGTAATAGTGTTTTATGTCATAGAAGAATCGTTTCTTTTGCTGGTAGGATAAATTAGGTGGAACTATTCCGGCAGCTAAATAATTGACGAGATCAGCGTACCATGGTGTAACACATATAGCTAAGGTGGTTTCTACCTGTTTATCAGCTTTATTTTCTTCCAAAGTAGCTATAAGTTTGTCGTACGAGAAATCATCGTTGATCGATGTAGTTTCCGGTTCCAGGTTTTCAAGTCTAGAGAGGTGATCTGCTACTACGTTTTCAGTTCCTTTTTTATCTTTGATTTCCAAATCGAACTCTTGTAGCAACAGGATCCACCTTAGGAGTCTAGGTTTAGCATCCTTTTTTGTTGAGAGGTACTTGATAGCAGCGTGGTCGGTGTAAATGATTATTTTGGCTCCGACCAAGTAAGAACGAAATTTATCTAATGCAAAAACTACTGCTAATAGTTCTTTCTCGGTTGTGGCGTAATTCATTTGTGCTTCATCTAGAGTTCTACTTGCGTAATATATGACGTGAAGCTTTTTATCCTTTCGTTGTCCTAAAACAGCGCCCACGGCGTAATCACTGGCATCACACATTATTTCGAATGGTTCATTCCAATCTGGTGTCTGCATTATGGGCGCAGAGATCAATGCTTATTTAAGCGTCTGGAATGCTTTTAAACATTTGTTGTCGAAGATGAATTCAGCATCTTTCATCAATAGTCCGGTCAAAGGTTTAGTTATTTTAGAGAAGTCTTTAATGAATCGTCGATAAAAACCGGCATGTCCTAAGAAGCTTCGTACTTCTCTTACAGTTTTCGGGGTTGAAAGTTTTCGATTACCTCTATTTTGGCTTTGTCTACTTCAATTCCTCTATTTGAGATGATATGTCCTAGAACAATTCCTTCTTGTACCATAAAGTGACATTTTTCCCAATTAAGTACTAGGTTTACTTTTACACATCGTTCTAGAACTCTTTCTAGGTTTTCAAGACATTCTTCAAAGCTTTGCCCGCATACGGAAAAGTCATCCATAAATACTTCCATGATATTTTCGAGAAAATCGGCGAATATTGCCATCATGCACCTTTGGAAGGTTGCGGGAGCATTGCACAAGCCCAACGGCATTCGTCTATAAGCGAAAGTGCCAAAAGGACACGTGAATGCTGTCTTTTCTTGGTCATCAGGATGAATTGGTATTTGGAAGAAGCCTGAGTAACCGTCTAGATAGCAGAAATGAGAATGATTTGCTAATCGTTCTAACATCTGGTCAATGAATGGTAAAGGGAAATGATCTTTTCGGGTTGCTTTGTTTAGTTTCCTATAGTCAACGCACATTCTCCATCCCGATTCGATTCGTTTGGTTATAGTTTCCCCTTTTTCATTTTCAATAACTGTTATACCTCCTTTCTTTGGTTACTTCCTTCTTCACTACCTCACACAGGATCGGGTTCAGTCTCCTCTGATGTTCCCTAGAAGTTTTACAGTCTTCTTCTAGCATGATGCGGTGCATACAAATAGAAGGACTTATTCCTTTAAGGTCGGTGATGTTGTATCCTAGTGCGGTTGGATATTTTCTTAAGATATGCAGGAGTTTTTCGGCTTCGAGTTTTCCTAGGTCTGCATTAACTATCACTGGTCGTTCAAGTTCTAAGTCTAGGAATTCATATCTCAGATTTTTGGGAAGTGTTTTCAGGTCTAGGGTTGGTTTCTTAAGGTACTTCGTAGGATCCGGTGTTATTGCTAAACATTGGTTGAGTTTGTCTTCTACAAGATAGTCAGACGATTTATCCTTTTCTAACTCTGTTTCTTTTATGCATTCATCGATGATATCCATGAAGTAACATGTATCTTCTATTGCAGGTGCTTTCAAAAATTGGGAAAGAATGAACTCAATTTTCTCTTCTCCTACTTCGAAAGTGAGTCGTCCTCGTTTTACGTTTATGATCGCACCGACAGTTGCTAAGAATGGTCTTCCCAATATAATGGGTGTAACTTCATCTTCTTTAATGTCCATAATTATAAAATCGATTGGGATGTAGAATTGACCTATGCGCACGAGAACGTTTTCAAGAATTCCTACAGGATATCTAACAGAATGATCTGCTAATTGCACAGACATTTTAGTTGGTCTTAATTCTCCCATTTCAAGTTTCTAGCATATGGATAAGGGCATAACACTAATACCGGCTCCTAAATCGCATAAGGCTTTATCTATGACAAATTTTCCTATGTGACAGGGTATAGAGAAACTACCTGGATCTTTATGTTTAGGAGGCATATTCTGGATTATAGCGCTACATTCAGCAGTGAGTGTAACAGTTTCGCTATCTTCAAGTTTCCTTTTATTAGAAAGAATTTCTTTTAAGAACTTAGCATATGAGGGCATCTGCGTAATAGCTTCTGGATTCATGGTCCCAATCCTCTTAAATGGAATAGCAGTTAGGTTACCCCATTATTGACTTCTATCATCCAGGGGACTTGTCTTCCAGTACACCATAGTACTTCAGGGAACAACTATCCAACCCTGATCAATCTACAGGAATAAGGCACACAACGGGGATTGCACAATGTCACATCTCAACCAGCTCCACTTCTAGAGATCAGACTTCTAAAAGTGACCTTCTTGAGCACACACACAGTTGACCCTACCCTTGTCAACTTAGCACACACAGATGTCTCCTCTTCCAGGTCAGGAGTAGGTTTCAAACCAAAGTATCCCTTTGTTTGACACCTAAACACATCTGCTCTTCAACCAGTAGCTGCCTACTTGTTGAACAACATGTTCTAACATCACATAGAACATTAGTTTAACCTCCTTGAAGCAAACCCTCCTTGAAAGTCTTCAAGGTCTTCATATACACTACCCAGGAGAGTACAAGAATCAGTGATCAGGTGATTCTTACCAAGAAGAGTGGACTTGATGAGACTCAAGTATCTTTGACATCTTCAGTAGAATATGATGAAATCATGAATACAGCAGCCTTTCATCCACATGGGGGGAAACTACATCAGAGTTTGAGTTTTGCCAGGTATTATGCAGCGGAAATCATAATACAACTCAACCTATGAACACGCACTTCACCAGATCAGCCTCCAAGACCATACCAAGTTTGAATGTGATTCAATACTGGCACAGCTGTCCCACATTAAGGCCAATTGCCAACCTCCAGAGACAGGTACACACCATTCCCGTCATGAACAGTCCATCCACCTACTTCAAGGGACCATTCAGGGAAATTACAGAACCTTTCACAGGTTCCAGCATCAGTACTAACATAACTCCTTGCAAGATACCAGAAAGTATCACCCATGGATCTCATCCAGAAACAGACAGGATGCCTGCTCTGATACCAATTGAAATTCTGGCGTAGTCAGAATTCAGATGTTCTACTCCAAGTCATGACATCTGATCCAACATTGTAACTATTACAGCAAGACAGTTACACAAATTAAAACCCTATACTCAAGCACGCTTTCACAGTAGTCACGACCTCTGCTACTGTGTTACCTTAGAATGGAAGAACACCTAGTTCTGTCCTTCTTGTACAAAGACACAGCAGAGATCACACACCACACTTACCTCTGTTGTGTTTGGACAGTTATCAGCATGATATATCAATATTGATTTGCATATCACCTGTTACTGTATTCCAATTTGCTGGCTTAGTACTCGTGTTTCCTAAACTAAAGGTCAAGCAAGTTAACCTAATTTCCACATATTAGGGAGCTAACACATAGGTTATTTGTTATGTTCATTAATTGTAGGTTAGTTGTTATATTCCTGGATTTTAGCTCAGCTGTTGGATTCCTAGAAAATAGCCTGAGAAAAATACTGAAACAGAAAAACTAATTATCCTACAATTTAGCCCAAGCAGTCAGGTGTGAATGTTACAACATTCAGGTTGACATCCAGAACATATTCCTCATGCTGATTCTGTTATGTTCTTGAAAATAGACTGTGCTAACTTTGCTATACTGTAAAAGCCTAACCAGTCTCTACTCCAGTATCAGCCTACATGAACAACTGTCAAGACATCCAGTTTGACAGTTTCACTATGATCCTTTGGCCAGGTCTGTTATCCTTTTGAGGATCAAACTTACCTAAATACTGAACTGAGATCACCATGCCTAATGTTCAGTATATTCTGTCAGTGATGAATGTCAAAACATTCTGATTGACATTCACACAGAAGGATATGTACCAGGTCTGTTATCATCTTGATTAGCAGACTACAATACAACCTGAGTTATGGCAGACAGGATTATAGCATGCAGAAGGAAAACAAACACAGAAAACTGTTTACCCAGTTCGGTCCAACATGACCTACATCTGGGGGCTACCAAGCCAGGAAGAAGATCCACTATCAGCAGTATTAATTCAGAGTTAAACTCCCCCGTTTACAACTCTTCACTTAATCCCTACCCAATGCAATCTATACCTAGGAACTCCTAGATAGAAACCTCCAGTTCCCATTCCTATCACTACAAATACAATGTAATGTTGAAAACAACTTGAACTTGCTTCACAGTTTCATTCAAGACCATAATCACTCTTGCCTACAGGCTTTGAGTTACAAATACTCTCAGTTTTGAACACTGAGAAACACATGGTAACCTTCCCACAGATTGGGAGGTTTACCTCACACACACCCCTAAATTTTCATTCTATGAGGCTTACAAAAACTAGGTTACAATAAGTTATTTATAACCTAATCACCCAACTGGATTTGGGCCTTCAGAAATCGCAGCAAACTTGTTCTTTGCTGTTACAAATACAGCAGAAAATTTCTGCTACAAACAAGGTCTTCAATCCTAAAATATCTCCATATATATCTACTTATTTTGAGCCTATATATATATTCTGATTGAGTCTTTAAGACCTCCACATGGGAGTTAGGATATTCACCAAATATCCTCACTAATCCCAGAATATATACTGAATTAATTATTTCAGTTTTCTACACATGTACGATGTCACAGGCATGATGTCGTGACATCGTACATGACATGTTGGTCCTGATGTTGAACTTCTTCAACCCAACATATTAAAACAACAAAGATGATTACATTATTTGTTTTACAAAATTAATGCCAATCCTAAGGTATTAACAATATTATTTCATGTTATCAGTAATCGAGGATAGTGACGATGATGAAAAAGCTTGCGCAAACTTTGTGACGCATGGCCAGACTTGCAACAACTGGGTTGTTGTTGACATTCCTACTGTTATTCATCACTCTAAGTAATTTGTTTTTCATTTTAAGAAAAAATCCTTCACTTATTCCTAAGGGAGAAGTGAACATTGTTGGGCATTTCTATTGTCATCAATAAAATGCAATTTTACTCATCCACATCTTTGATGATTTATTTTTACTTTTTGCTTTTCTGAAAATGGTAATCACAAAAAACATAAATAAATAATAATATTCAAGCTACATAATATTTGGTCACAATTCACTTCTCTAAAATCAAAATATCAAATCATTATGCATGTTGGTTCTCAAACCCATTGAATACAATGATCCTACTCCCTCTCCAAACTTTGATTTCCCTGTGTTTGAGGCTGAGGAAGAAACTGATGATGAAGTATCTGATGAATTATCTCGTTTACTTGAGCATGAGAAAAAAGCCATTCAGCCGTTTGAAGAGAAGATTGAATTAGTCAACTTGGGTTCCGATGATGATGTGAAGGAAGTCAAGATTGAGTCTCAACTGTGTCCAGAGGCTAAGAAGGGGTTGATTGATCTTCTTCGAGAATATTCAGATGTGTTTGCTTGGTCCTATCAAGACATGCCTGGTTTGGATTCTGAGATTGTGGAGCATAGATTGTCATTGAAGCCAAAATTCCCTTCGGTCAAGAAGAAATTGAGAAGAACTCATCCTGATATGGCAGTTAAGATCAAAGAAGAAGTGCAGAAACATATTGATGTTGGTTTCCTTGTTACCTCTGAGAATCCGCAGTGGGTGGCCAACATTGTGCCCGTTCCTAAGAAAGATGGAAAAGTCCGCGTGTGTGTTGATTTTAGAGATTTGAATAAAGCTATTCCGAAAGATGATTTTCCTCTGCCACACATTGATATGTTGGTAGACAATACAACTAAATTCAAAGTCTTTTCGTTTATGAACGGATTTTCCGGTTATAATCAGATCAAGATGGAACCTAAAGATATGGAGAAGACCATATTCATTACACCCTGGGGAACTTTCTATTATAGAGTGATGCCTTTCGGTTTAAAGAATGTTGGTGCAACATACTAGAGAGCTATGACCATTCTTTTTCATGATATGATGCATAAAGAGAATGAAGTTTATGTTGATGATATGTTTGCCAAATAAAGTGATGAAGAAGAACATGTTGAGCATTTGTTGAAGTTATTCCAACGTTTGTTGAAGTACAAACTCCGCTTGAATCCCAATAAGTGTACTTTTGGTGTTCGTTCTGGTAAGTTGTTGGGCTTTATTGTCAGCGAAAAGGGCATTGAAGTTGATCATGCCAAGGTCAAAGAAATATAAGAGATGCCTGCGCCCAAAACTAAGAAGCAAATAAGAGGTTTTCTCGGTCGCTTGAATTATATCTCAAGATTTATATCGCATATAACTACCACATGTGCACCTATATTCAAGATTCTTCGGAAAGATCGGTCTTGTGATTGGACCGAGGACTGCCAGAAAGCTTTTGATAGTATCAAAGAGTATCTGCTCGAGCCTCCGATTTTGTCTCCGCCTGTTGAAGGAAGACCTTTATAATGTATTTGACTATGCTTGATGAGAGTATGAGTTGTGTTCTGGGTCAGCAAGACAAAACTGGAAAGAAAAAGTACGCAATTTACTACCTCGATAAGAAGTTCACCGACTGCGAGACTCGGTATTCTACGCTTGAAAACACTTATTGTGCATTGGCTTGGGCTACTAAGCGTCTGCGCCAATATATGTTAAATCATACTACTTGGTTGATATCTAAAATGGATCTAATCAAGTACATTTTTGAGAAGCCTGCTTTAACTGGAAGGATCACCCATTGCCAGATGTTGTTATCAGAGTATGGTATTGAATACCGATCTCAAAAAGCAATTAAAGGTAGTGTCTTGGCTGACCATTTGGCTCACCAACCGATTGAAGATTACCAATCAGTACGATTTTATTTTTCTGACGAAGAGATTTTGTACTTGAAGATGAAAGATTGTGATGAACCATTAATTGAAGAAGGGACAGAACCTGGTTATCGTTGGGGCATGGTATTTGATGGAGCTGTTAATTCATATGGTAATGGCATTGGGGCAGTGATTATTACTCCTCAAGGCACTCATTTTCCATTTACAGCTAGATTGACCTTCAAGTGTACGGACAACATGGCTGAGTATGAAGCTTGCATTATGGGGATTGAATAGGCCATTGATTTCAGAATAAAGTATCTAGATGTGTATGGAGATTCGACTTTGGTGGTGAATCAGATCAAAGGTGAATGGGAGACGAATCAACTCGGTTTGATACCATACAAAGATTACGCAAGGAGGATTTCAAATTTATTTACAAAGGTTGAGTTTCATCATATCCCTCGAGATGAAAATCGGATGGTAGATGCTCTTGCAACATTGGCTTCAATGATTATGGTTAAAGTTTGGAATGAAGTTCCCAATTTGACTACGATGCGTCTTGATAGGCCAACTCATGTATTTGCTATTAAAGAAGTCAAAGATGAAAAGCCATGGTATTTTGATATCAAGTGTTTCCTCCAAAGTCAGATTTAACCTCCTAGGGCATCTTTTAAAGATAAGAAGACTTTGAGAAGATTAGCTGGCAACTTTTACCTAAATGGTGATGTGCTTTACAAGAGAAACTTCGATATGGTTTTGCTCAAATGTGTGGATAGACACAAAGCAAACATTTTGATGACTGAAGTCCATGAAGGTTCCTTTGGCACTCATTCCAATGGACATGCTATGGCAAAGAAGATGTTGAGAGCAAGTTACTATTGGCTGAAAATGGAATGTAACTGTTGCAAGTTTGTGAAGAAATGCCACTAGTATCAAATTTATGCAGATAAGCTTCATGTTCCCCTGACACTGTTGAATGTCATTTCCTCTCCATGGCCCTTCTCCATGTGGTAAATTGATATGATTGAGCCCAAAGCTTCGAACGAACATCGTTTCATTATAGTGGCTATTGACTACTTCACAAAGTGGGTTTAAGCGGCATCGTATGCAAATGTAACCAAGCAAGTTATTGTAAGGTTTATCAAGAATCAGATTATATGTCATTATGGTATGCCAAGTAAGATCATTACTGATAATGGATCGAACTTGAACAATAATATGGTAGAAGCTCTTTGCAAGGACTTCAAGTTTGAACATCATAATTCTTCTCCCTACAGACCTAAGATGAATGGGGTTGTTGAAGCTGCGAACAAGAATATTAAGAAGATTATTCAGAAGATGGTTGTGACGTATAAAGATTGGTATGAGATGCTCCCATTTTCTTTGCATGGGTACCGTACATCCGTCCGCACTTCAACATGGGCAACCCCTTTCTCAATTGTTTATGGTATGGAAGATGTGCTCCCCGTAGAGGTTGAGATCCTGTCAATGTGTGTGCTGATGGAAGCCAAGTTGACAGAAGCTGAAGGGTGTCAGACCAGATATGATCAGTTGAATTTAATTGAAGAGAAGAGGTTGGCTGTCATATGTCATGGTCAGTTATATGAACATCGAATGAAAAAGGTATTTGATAAGAAGGTCATACCTCGTGTGTTTCGAAAGGTGACCTCGTGCTAAAAAGATTTTATCTTTTAAACCTGATTCTAGGGGCAAATCGAATCCTAATTATGAAGGCCCATATGTTGTTAAGAGAGCCTTTCCAGGCGGTGCTTTGATTCTTACAACTTCGGATGGTGAAGAGTTCACTTGTCCTGTGAATGCTGATGCAGTCAAGAAATACTTCGCCTAAAAAGAAAAGAAAAGCTCGCTAAGTTGAAAACCCAAAAGGGAGGCTTAGGCAAAAAGGAGCATCTCGGTGGATTGAAAACCCGCAAGGGAGATCCAGGAAAAAGTTAGAGACATAAAACAAAAAATTTATCCCGCTAGATTGAGTAGCCCACCTTGGGGCAATCTGGGAAAAAGTTAGGGATTATGGCAAGTAACTACATTCAGTTGGTCATAATCATTGAAGCAGTTTTGAGCGTGTCGTTTGGTTCTGATTCGTCATTCTCAACCAAATCCAAGAGCACAGTGGATATTGAAAAAGGTAGGGAGAGTTGTGATCAATGTATTCAATGTAGCCCTTTTCCATGTAAATTACCATTTTTCAACTTTTGTAAAAGATCTATGGAGTCTTGTCATTTACAGACTACCATTCTATTAAATAAAGTTGAGCTTTTTATCCAATTGTTTCTACTCTTATTTATTTCAGCTAAATAAAATTGAATTTTTATGATGATAATTTTGAAAGGAATTAATAAATTAAAATCATTTTTATGTAAAAGCAATTACTTTAAAAGCAATCGATTTCAGCAAAGAATATCAATAACAGTCTGAAAACAGGTAAGTCTTGACATGCGAAGCCTTGTTGGTCTTCCCCAAGTAGTTGGTTTGGTGATAATTCCCAAATGATTCATCATTTATTCCCCAGTAGAGTGGAGTTGGTGGTCGTTCCTTTTTGCAAATTTTCCTAGCTGAGTTAAAGGCCCACATCCTCAACAGTTTGTCTAGATCCTTTGTGAAAAGTTTGCCCTCAGCAGAGTTCATCTCCAGATACAACAATATTGATTTTGAGCAGTGTTTGATTTGGTTCCCTACGAGGTTGTCTCCCATTTGATATGGTGTTGACCTAAAATTCCCGCAGAGTTGAATCCTCAGCAGATTTTTTCTCTCTCTCGCCAGCCAGGATTGAGTTATTCAGAACCAATTATTTGTGTCCATCCCTAGCATCTTTTCTCCCGTTGGTGTTTCCATCTTGTTGAGATTAGCTGAATGTTGTAGTGGTGATTCAGATCCGTGATGTTTATATCCTTTGTGATTGTTTTGTCAGCATAATCATCAATCATATACATATATATTCATACATCATATATTTCATTATGTATTTTATTTCATTTGATTCCTTATTTATGATCCTCTGCTACGGTGATATTATTTCCCTATACAGATTTGGTGCGTTTGTCCTCCTTCAATAGTAGAGTGTCAGCCCCTTAAATGGAAAGAGTTTAACCTTTCTCATTCTCTAGTGAGTTATTTCCTTGTGGATGATCATTATTTCAGTTTCCTCCCCAGCTAATTATCTGGATGGAACCACTCCCCTTGAGTTATGTCCCCATTGGTTCGAGTTTTGGTCCCTTGAGAGTCTATTACCCAGTACCTGGTAATATTCTTCTCGATTTTTGAATACATTACTTTTGCCCAATACCGGGTAGAATATAACCTACTCCCTTTGTTTTCCCCAGCGGATTCATTTTCACATTTCCCCCGTCGAGTCTATCCTTGATATGTTCATCCTAACCGATGACGAATATTCTCTCTTTGTGGTTTTTTACCCAGTAAAAAGGTTTTTGTAATCCCTATTTCCTTCCCCAGATAGTTAATCCTGGATATGTTCATCCTAACTAGTGACAGATTTTCTTTCTTGGGTATTCTATCCAGTAACCGATAGATATAAATCCTACTTCTCCCCTCAGAGTTAATCCTTGATATGTTCATCTTAACCGATGATGGATTTTCTCCCTTTGCGGTCTTCCGCCCAGTAACAGGTAGTTATAAATTCTACTTTCCCCTGCTGAGTCTATCCTTGATATGTTCACCCTAACCGATGACAAATATTCTCTTTTTGGTATTCTATCCAGTAACTGATAGATATAATTCCTACTTTTTCCCCGACAGTCTATCCTTGATATGTTCATCCTAACCGATGATGAATATTCTTCCTTTTGAGTCTATCCTTGATATGTTCACTTTAACCAGTAACTGATATTGTCTCTTTGGTCTTCTGCCTAGTAACAGGTAGTTATAAATCCTATATTCCCCGACAGGTCATTCTTACCCAGTAACCGGTAACGAATACACCTCTTTTTCCTCAGCGAGTCATCCTTGATATGTTTACCCTAATCGGCAACGGATGTCCCTTTGTCATGATATATTATCTTCCTACCCAGTAATCGGTAATAGATAATATACTTCTGGTACTCCTGTGTTGAAGATCATTCTAAGGTAATGCACATCATGTTTTCTCAAGCATATAATACCGAGTTTCGTAGTCGATGAACTTCTTACTAAGGTAGTAAATTGCAAATTCTTTCTTTCTAGATTCATCTTGCTGACCAAGAACACAACCCATAATCTCATTAAGCATAGTCAAATACATGATCAACGGTCTTTCTTCAACAGGTGGAGACAGAATTGGAGGTTCAAGCAGATACTCTTTGATACTATGTGTAAGACCCCAATTTTGACCCTAAGATCCCTCATGCTATTCATATCAGATTGTATCATACTTTGTATTTTATCATCTTTACTAACCAAAAATACCAAAAATATGTCTTTGCATTTGTCTAACTCTTTTGTAGGTAGGGTGTAGCAACCTGAAAAATACAGTGCGCGAAAAAACAACCGGCGAAAGAAAATGACAGAAGAGTCGCCACCGTGCGTTATTCATCCCAAAGGAGGGAAAGGAAACGCTCGAAGTAAACCTGGAAAAAAGGAAAGGACAAGACAGGGTCTCGCAACCAAATCTTGGGTTCGGGAGTCGGTTATGCGAAGGGAAGGTATTAGCACCCCTACGCATCCGTAGTACTCTACGGGATCCACTTTTGTAGTTCTTGTCTAAAGGGTGTGAGTTTATCTTGTGCTGTTTATCAAAAAAAAAGGGTTAGATGAAAATGACTCGCGCGGATGTCGCATCCACTGCATACGTATCTCATCTGAATATGAGAATAAGAGTCTTCGTAGCTCGGCTGACCTATGGGTTGGGTAATTGTGCTCGCTAAGACATCGCGTCTTATGCCTACGTATCTCATCTGGCCTGAGAATCAGAGCAAAACGTAGTTCGGCTAACTACGGGGTTATGGATTGGGTTTTGGACAAACAACGTCACTACGCATTCTACCGGATGCTCGACCTTTGGAGACTTACTCGCCTGTAGTAGAAGGAGTTAACGTGTTGCTTTGGGTTTTAGGGTTTGAGGGTTACTCATGCAAAAGGGCAAAAAGGCAGTCCTTGACGAAGGAACCGCGCTACCTGCAGGGATACGAACACATACAAAACAAACATGTATAAAGTAAATGTGCCAACAAGGGGCTCAGAAGTAAATAAACAAAAGAAAACAAATGCCTCCTATCGAGGTCTTCCAGCTAAGAAAGCGATAAAATGCGGAAAAGAGGTAAAAGTACCACACGGATGAAGATCCGAAGTAACAGCAATTAAAGGAGTAAGAAACCCAGGGATCTCCCAAGCTAATGCCATCAAAGAAAGGTGAGTCAGTACAGGTAATCGGAATGAACCTCCAGGGGGTACCCCACAAATAAAGTGGGAAAACCACGCAAACCATCTCTGCAAGAGTCTGATGGGAGAGACCGGTTGAAATCAAATAGCACGACTGGGTTTGCAAGGCAATGTTAGGGTTTTGTTTCAAGGAAACCTCAGAGTATTTTGCTTCTCCTCCTTTTTCTGTCTGATCTCCCTCTTTTATAACCTGATTTTCATGGCTTTGTGGGCTCAAATGAGAGAGGTCCAAGTCCAAGTTTTTTCTATTATTATTTTTATTTATTATTATTTTTATTTATTTATTTATTATTATTATTTTATTTTTTTTAAATAAAGCTTCTTGGATCTAATTCTGATTGACATGATGAAATGAAATATGAAATGCTAAATGAATGCATGAATGAGGGGGGAAAATTTTGGGGTGTTACATAGGGCACTTGATCACCTTTGATCTATCAAGCACACATCTAGGGTTAAAACCCTCATTCCTAAGAGCTCAACCAAGAAATGATCCACAATGGATCTAGGCATCATATATGAGTCCCCATGATCTTTGCATGTTTTTTATCAAGAATTCTTCAAGAGTTTGGAATTGGTTTGCCTTGGAAACCCTAGTTCATCTTGGTATCTTGTGTAACTTCTTCAACAAGCTTCTTCACCAATTGATCAAATATTTCAAGGGGAACTTCAAATTTCATCATATTATGCATATATTATCTCCCATGAGTCCAAAAAGTCAAGAGAATTGCAAGTTTGCAAGGTGGTTGATGGAGGTTGACTAGAGGATTTCATCTAATTAAAACTGGGTTCCCCTAGACCCTATCTCCTACAATTTGCATCATATGAAACTGATTCCAAGAGAAAGGTTACTCTAAATGACATTACGAACAACTCTCATGTTGAAGTCTAAAGCTAGTTTTGCTTTGAAAGTCATTTTTTATGTTGAAAGATTATAGGTCATTTTGTCTAAACCCTAATTTGAAAGTCAACTTCCCAAGTCCATTACTTGCTCAATTTTTATGAGATGAAATATTTACAAGTTTCATAATCCAATTAAAGGTGTCTACTTCAACTTTGAGGTTTGGAGTAAGAGCTAATTCAACTTTTATGAAAATGTGATATGAGGATACATTATAGGTCATTTTGGACCAATACCATTGAACAAGTGATTTTCCTCAACTTCAAAAATGCATACCTCATTTATCCCAAATCCAAATTAGGTAGAATTTGTAACCATTTTAAAGGTATTTTAAAGAGCTACAACTTTGATGAAGACACGTTTCTCATTTGAAGCTCACATAAAAAGTTATCCAAGGTGGAATAATTGAACATATGGTTTAACACTTAGAAAAAAATTTGAGATATTGAAATTTCCAAACTTCCACCTCAAAATTAATCATGATACAAGCTCCAAATGGAAAAATGTTCAACATAATAGTTGTTCCTCTTGATCTAACCTATCCAAAGAGTCCAAATTCATTCATTTTCGACAAGGTTTGAGGGGTCTATGCATGGTTTGAACATGGCTACATCAATTGGCAAGGCTCAATCTTCAAACATCAATACACTTTTGCCTTGCATTACAATCCTCATTCAGACTCAATTACACTTGCATATAGACTGAATTGAGTAGCTTCATGGGCCTGCACACACCCATGCAAGAATACACTTCACTTTGCAAAATTTGGAAATATTTTGAAAGGTGTAAATAACATTTAGTTGAGCTATAAATAAGAGGCCCTTAGCATCAGAAATTAAACCCTTGCACGCCAGCCTTGCCTCCCACACTTGAAACCCTCACATTTGAAAGGAAACCCTGAGAAATTTCATTTGAAATTTGAGTTTGAATCTCACTGTTTGGAGATTCAAAAACTCCAGGATCCAAAGCCTTGTAGCAATCCTAAGCTACTTCTGCAAGCTTCTTGAGCAAGATCAAACACGAATTGAAGCAAGAGAGATCAAGTTCTGCACAACATTGAAGGTATTTTTCCAGATTTTTCTTCTCTTCGATTCTCTCTCAATTCTCATTAATTCTCTTGGATCCTTGTTTATCTGAAGTCTTACTAATGTAGGCAAGAAGATTGAGTTTCTTTGAGGTTAAATCGAAGCAACTCGGTTCATACACCTCAAAATTCAACTCCATGTATCTCTCAATATCCTTGGAGTTAGTTTGAATTGAGGTCAGATTCTTGATCATTGCCATTTTCTCTTTATTATCATGTCCTTCTTTTTCATTTTTATGATGATAATGAGAGAACCAGTCTGGCCAAGGTCATCGGAGAAGATGGCTGGTGATTTGCACCGGCGATGTATTGGACGTGTTTTGAGCCACATGATCAAGCCTTGGCATTTTAATCTTGAGCGTTGCTGACTCGTGTGTTTGGTGGAACGCACGTTTTAGAAGACTTGATCTGCCACCTCAATTAATGAGGGAGATCAAGTGGTCTACATTACTCTGATTAATTGAATTTTCACTTTATTTGTCTTATTTTCATTAATTCATATTAAATTTAATATTGATCCAAAAAATATGACAGTTTCACCAAAAGTTTTTTTAATAATTTCCTCTTTCATTTTCTGAATTAAAATTATTTTTTGGATCATTATTAATATTTTTCATGATTTAATTGATTTTGTGAATATTTTTAATTGTTTAAAAATACTTTTAAGTTTCCAAAAATTCTGAATTTTTTTCTCCAAGGTCCTTTGACCTTGTTTGACCTATGATAAATCTCATGGCCATTTCTATGGTGTTTTGATGAGGTTTTAGGAAATTGACCAACCATAATTTAATTTAATGCATATATTTATTATTTTTAATTGTTTAAATGCCAAATTAATTGTATAGAGCCATTTTAATTGGCTTTGTGAGTTTGACTTGTGTTGTTGGGCCTTGGTCAAGCTTGATTTGACTTTGCTAGGTTAAGATCATTGGATTTAGGGGATTGATGGAATGTACATTACATCTCCCAAAATGAATGAATGATCTTAATTTGGTAAAAGTCCTCCTTTGACCAATTAGTGTTTGATCCATTTCCCCTCCCTCTTCATCCCATTCCCCTTCTTTATCCATTCATGTCATGGACCTATGATATCTCTATATCCTAAGGCTAGTTGATTGCAAAACCAACATAAGTATGGATGAGATTATGTCCCCCACTTTGCATATTCTTTTTGTGTGTGGTATGTTTCATGAGCATAATCCATTATACTATGTCTCTAACATGCATTAACACCAAAATTCTACTCCCCATCCTCAAATAGTTTTGACTTCTACATAAGTCCAATTATGATTGCTTAACATAGCGCTAAATTTTGACACAAAAGGCATAGCATTCTAGTTAGTGAGATTGTAAGTCTCCCCTCTTTCATGGTATTGTGTGGAAGCTTGGCTTTTTTTCCTTCCTTTGGAAGATGTCTTGGTTCAAGGATCCATGCTCGTGATAAGTGGGTTGAGTGTTCTCCAAAGAATGACTTAAACAAAAGAAAAGCAAAAGCAATACTAACTTCTAATTCACTAACAACTAACATTTAATTTCAAGTCATTTACTTTTAATGCACTTTAATTTTTAAGCCTTATTCATTTGTCGTTATTCATACCATTCAAGTTGTTCACTTTTATGTCATTTTCACTTTGTCCACTTGGACCACATTTTGTGATATATTGTGTTTGTATATACTTGTTTGATTGTGTGGTCTTTTGATCTGAGACTATTGGACTTAGAATTTAGGCAACACTCCCTATGCAAAGGACTTGGCCAATAACAACTTTCATGAAACCAAGTGCTTGTGAAGTGAACATTCAAATGATACAATATTGGAGATCCATTTGAGTTCATCTGTAACATGACCATTGGGAAACTGTTATTTTGAACCTGTGTCTCATGCCCTCTCTGAAGTCATCTGATACATGGAAATTTTTGAAGAAGATGATGGAGTTGCTAATCTTGGATGTGGCTATCTTTATTTGATGCCTTGCTCTTCAACTTGCTATTTGTGTATTGTTTGTTGCTTGATTCAAAAGTCCCAGGGAAATTTGGGTTTCTATATGACTTTCTTGTCTATTGGATTGTAACCTATTGGTCAGATCTTTTCAACTCTCAACTTTTAAATTTATGCTTAGGATTAGTCTCTTCATCTCCTCCCCACTTCTTTAATATCAAAATCTCTCCCCCTTTTTCAAAATCTTCTTTGCTTGTGCTTGTGTTTTCTGAACTTAGATCATATTGCAAATTAGAAACTTTGGCCTTATGCCATTGCATTTTAAACTTCTTTTCTTAATCAAACTTGTAAATGAACTTAACTATACTTGACTTAAAATTTTCAAAAGACATAAAGAACTAAAACTCATGCAAACTCTTTTATGCCCTTTATGCCTCTTTTAAATTTAAATTTTTGTTAAAATAAATCCACTCATTTTGAAATTAATACCACGAACTACGAGGTTTTGATCCCTCATTTTTATGTTGATACATAGGCACAAGTCCGAAGGTCTTGTCAAACACAAAAATATAATTAATGAATTCTTTTCTAATCCCCACACTCTTTTTTTATTTGCAAACATCATTTGTTAAAAAATACATATGCACACAAAAAAGGGCTCCCTAGGAGTGCCTATGACACTTTCGGTGCTAACATCTTCCCTCTGTGTAACCAACCCCCTTACCTGTAATCTCTGACATTTTATTTAGTTTTGATTCGAAAACTTCTTATTTTTTGGGTTTTGTTCATACTTTCCCCTTTTCCCTTGGAAACAATAAAAGCACGGTGGCAACTCTGGTTTTATTAACGTCTAGCTTATCTATAGCGTGATGATCATGAATTTACCGCTACAAAAATTAAGTGGCGACTCTGCTGGGGAGTAGTCTCCAGTGGGTTTAGCCTACTTTTGTGTGTGTATATATTAGTGTATTTCATGTATGTATATTTGTTTGTATGATATAATCTGCTTGTTGTGCTTGGTGATCTCTAAGTGGTGAGATAAGTTCTAACCGGAACTTGAGTGCAATTAAGATGGGATGATGGTATAGTCATGTTCGACTTGTGCGGAGTAGTCCTTAACAAGTTGGCTTGAGACCCATCTACGCAGTGGAGACCCTTTTGGAGTTGGGAATGTCACATACGCTATTTGTGGTTAGGCATTACTATCTCTGATTTGGGGTCCGAGAAGTTGAGGACCGTAGAACATTTAACCCCTCTTTACCTATTTAGGACATAGTGCGGAGACTGTTCAAGTGTAGACTTGATAACAGCTGTTACACGATACTACACTCAGACGAGTTTCTCACGCTAGTTTATTGTTTATTCATTTTGTAAGACCCCAATTTTGACCCAAAGATCCCTCATGTTATCTCATCATATGCATTAGGATCATACCTTGGCATCCTCCTTACCCCTTTACTCATTGGGTTTATTTTGGGAGAGATCACTAAGTACCATGTGATTGTATCATACTTGTTATTTTATCATTTACTAACCAAAATACCAAAAATATGTCTTTGCATTTGTCTACTCCTTTTGTAGGTAGGGCACTTGATCACCTTTGATCTACCAAGTTCACATCTAAGGTTTAAGACCCTCATTGTTAAGAGCTCAACCAAGGAAGGCTCCACAATGGATCTAGGCATCATATATGAGTCGTCATGATATTTACATGTTATTATAATCAAGAATCCTTCAAGAGTTTGGAATTGGTTTGCCTTGGAAACCCTAGTTCATCTGAGTATTTTGAGTAACTTCATCAATAAGTTTCTTCAAGAATTGATCAAATATTTCAAGGTACACCTCACATTTCATCATCTTATGCATATATAATCTTCCATGAGTCCCAAAAGTCAAGAGGATTGCAAGTTACCAAGTTAGTTGATGGTGGTTGACTAGAGGAATTCATTTGATCAAAACTGGGGTTCCCTAGACCCTATCTCCTACACTTTTTATCATATGAAAATTATTCCAAGAGAAACGTTACTCTAAATGACATTCCAAACAACTTTTATGTTGAAGTCTAGAGCTAGTTTTGCTTGGAAAGTCATTTTGTATGTTGAAAGATTATAGGTCGTTTTCTCTAAACCCTAATTTGAAAGTCAACTTCCCAAGGCCATAACTGGCTCAATTTTCATGAGATGAAAGATTTACAAGTTTCACAATCAAATTCAATGTGTCTATTCAACTTTGATGTTTGGAGGAAGAGCTAATTCAACTTTTATGAGCATGTGATATGAGGATAGATTATAGGTCGTTTTGTACCAATACCATTGAACAAGTGATTTTCCTCAACTTCAAAAATGCATAACTCATTCATCCCAAATCCAAATGAGGTCGAATTTGTGACAATTTTGAAGGTTTTTTAAAGAGCCATAACTTTGATGAAGACACTATTCTCATTTGAAGCTCACATAAAAAGTTAGCCAAGGTGGAATAATTGAACATATGGCTTGACACTTAGAAAAATTCTTAACATGTTGAAACTTCCAAACTTCCACCTCAAAATGCATCATGTAAAAGCTCCAAATAAAAAAGTGTTCAACATAAGAGTTGTTCCTCTTGATCTAACCTTTCCAAATAGTCCAAATTCATTCATTTTGGACAAGGTTTCGGGGGTATGCGAATGGTTTGAACATGACTGCATCAATTGGCAAGGATCAATCTTCAAACATCACTACACTTTTGCCTTGCATCACAATCCACATTCAGACTCAATCTCACTTGCATTTGGACTCAATTGAGTTTCTTCATGGACTTGTACACTCCCATGCAAGCATGCACTTCACTTTGCAAAATTTGGAAGTATTTTGAAAGGTGCAAATATCACTTGTATTTGCTATAAATAGAGGTTCATTGTATCAGAATGAAGGACCCTTGCGCGCCAGCTTTGCCTCCCACATTTGAAACCCTCACAATTGAAAGGAAAACCTGAGAAATTTCACTTGAAATTTGAGTTTAAATCTCACTGTTTGGAGATTCAAAAACTCCAGGATCCAAAGCCTTGTACCAATCCTAATCTACTTCTGCAAGCTTCTTGAGCAAGATCAAACACGAATTGAAGCAAGAAAGATCAAGTTCTGCACAGCATTGAAGGTATTTTTCCATACTTTTCTTCTCTTCGATCCTCTTTCAATTCTCATCAATTCTCTTGGATCCTTGGTTGTATGAAGTCCTACCAATGTAGGCAAGATGATTGAGTTTCTTTGAGGTCAAATCGAAGCAACTCAGTTTATACACCTCAAAATTCAACTCCATGTATCTCTCAATATACTTGGAGTTAGTTTGAATTGAGGTCAGATTCGTGATCAATACCATTTTCTCTTTATGATCATGTCCTTCTTTTTTTCATTTTCCCAGTCCGGCCAAGGTCATCGGAGAAGATGACTGATGGTTTGCTCCGGCGATGTGCCGGACACGTTCTGAGCCATTTGATCATTTCAATTTGTTTTAATCCTGGGCGTTCTTTGTGATTACCATTGGTTTAGCATGATGACTCGTATGTTTGGTGGAACGTGTGTTTTAGACCATTTGATATGCTACCTCAATTAATAAGGGAGATCAAGTGGTCCACGTTTTTTCTGATTAATTGATTTTCATTTTATTTCCTTTATTTTCATTAATTCATATTAAATTGAATATTGATCCAAAAAATATGAGTTTCACCAAAAAAATTTAAATAAAATCCTCTTTCATTTTATGAATTAAAATTACTTTTTGGATCATTATTAATATTTTTCATGATTTAATAGATCTAATGGCCAGGGTCCGTTGATCTTGTTTGAGCTATGATAAATCTAATGGCCATTTCTTTAGTGTTTTGATGAGGTTTTAGGAAATTGACCAACCATAATTTAATTTAATGCAAATTATTATTATTTTTAATTGTTTAAATGCCAAATTAATTATGTAAAGCAATTTTAATTGACTTTGTGAGTTTGACTTGTGTTGTTGGACCTTGGTCAAGGTTGATTTGACATTGCTAGGTTAAGGTCATTGGATTTAGGGGATTGATGGAATGTACATTCCATCTCCCAAAATGAATGAATGATCTTAATTTGGTAAAAGTCCTCCTTTGACCAATTTGTGTTTGATCCTCCCCCCCTCTTCATCTCATTCCCCTTCTTTATCATTAATGTCATGGACCTATGATATCTCTATATCCTAAGGCTAGTTGATTGCAAAATCAACGTAAGTTTGGATGAGATTAGGTCCCCCACTTTGCATATTCTTTTTGTGTGTCGTATGTTTCATGAGCATAGTCCTTTATACTATGTCTCTAACATGCATTAACACAGAAATTCTATTGCCCGACCTCAAATAGTTGTGACTTCTACATAAGTCCAATTACGATTGCTTAACATAGCGCTAAATTTTGACACAAAAGGCCTAGCATTCTAGTTAGTGAGATTGTAAGTCTCCCCTCTTTCATGGTATTATGTGGAAACTTGGCCTTTTTTCCTTCCTTTGGAAGATATCATGGTTCAAGGATCCATGCTTGTGATAAGTGGGTTGAGTGTTCTCCAAAGAATGACTTAAACAAAAGCGAAGCAAAAGAAACACTAACCCCTAATTCACTAACAACTAACATTTAATTTCAAGTCAATTACTTTTAATGCACTTTAATTTTTAAGCCTTATTCACTTGCCATCTTTCATACCATTCAAGTTGTTTACTTTTATGTCATTTTCAATTTGTCCATTTGGACCATATTTTATGACATATTGTGTTTGCATATACTTAGTTGATTGTGTGGTCTTTTGACCTTAATGTACATAATAAGAACAAAAACCCTAAAAGAACATTTTGTGTGGACTGTTGGTTTGATCTGAGACTATTGGACATAGAATATAGGCAACACTCCCTATGCAAAGGACTTGGCCAATTCCAACTTTCATGAAACCAAGTGCTTGTGAAGTGAACATTCATCTGATACAACTCTGAAGATCCATTTGAGTTCATTTGCTCCATGATCATTGTGAAAGCTGTTATTTTGAACCTGTGATTTATACCATCTTTGAAGTCATTTGACACATGGGAAAATTTGAAGAAGATCATGAAGTTGCTAACCTTGGATGTTGCTATCTTTATTTGATTCCTTTCTCTTCAACTTGCTATTTGTCTATTGCTTGTTGCTTGATTCTAAAGTCCAAGGGAAATTTGGGTTTCTATATGACATTCTTGTCTATTGGATTGCAGCCCATTGGTCAGATCTTTTCAACTCTCAACTTTTAAATTTATGTTTAGGATTAGTCTCTTCATCTCCTCCCCACTTATTTAATTTTAAAATCTCACCCCCCTTTTTGAAATCTTCTTTGCTTGTGCTTGTTTTTTTCTAAACTTAGACTATATTGCAAATTAGAAACTTTGGCCTTATGCCATTGAAATTTTAAACTCTCTTCTTAATCAAACTTGTGAATGAACTTAACTATACTTGACTTAAAATTTCAAAATAAAAAAAGAACTAACATCCATTCAAACCTTTTTTAGGCCTTGGCGCCTTTTAAACTTAACATTTTATTAAAAGTAATACACTCACTTTGAAATTGATACAACAAACTACGAGGTTTTGATCCCTCATTTTTGTGTTGGTACGTAGGCACAAGTCCGAAGGTCTTGTCAAACACAAAAATATAATTAATGAATTATTTTCTCATCCCCACACACTTTTTATTTGCAAACATCATTTGTACAAAAACACATATGCACACAAGAAAGGGCTCCCTAGGAGTACCTAAGACACTTTGGGTGCTAACACCTTCCCTCTGTGTAACCAACCCCCTTACCTGTAATCTCTAGCATTTTATTAATTTTGATTTGAAAACTTCTTATTTTTGGGTTTTGTTCGTACTTTTCCCTTTTCCCTTGGAAACAATAAAAGCGCGGTGGCGACTCTGGTTTTATTGACGTCTAGCTTAGCTATAGCTTGATGATCATAAATTTATCGCTACAAGAATTAAGTGGCGACTCTACTGGGTAGTAGTCTCTAGTGGGTTTAGCCTACTTTTTTGTGTGTGTATATAATTGTATATTTGATGTATGTATATTTGTTTGTGTGATATAATCTGCTTGTTGTGCTTGGTGATCTCTGAGTGGTGAGATAAGTTCTAACCCAAACTTGAGTGCAATTAAGTTAGGAGGATGGTATAATCATGTTCAACTTGTGTGGAGTAGTCCTTAACAAGTTGGCTTGAGACCCATCTACTCAGTGGAGACCCTTTTGGAGTTGCGAATGTCACACAAGTTATTTGTGGTTAGGAATTACTATCTCTGATTTGGGGTCCGAGAATCTGAGGACCGTAGAACATTTAACCCCACTTGGCCTATTTAGGACGTAGTGCGGAGGCTGTTCAGGTGTATACCTGATAATAGTTGTTACGTGATACTACACTCGGACGAGTTTCTCTTGAGAATATTATGGGTTGATGAGTCTGTCATCCTAATCTATAATATCCGATAGATGGAATTAAGACTCTGAGAACTCTTTAGAACATGATCTACAGGTTTTTATCCTTAGTTCACTCCCTTGGGATGGCTCTTACCCATACTACATGCTCGTGACTCACAACAAACCCTTGATTCTTGGTTGATCCAATCAAGTCTTGTCAATATCAATGGAACTTGGGTGTTGATAAGGTGTAAACCATAATCCACCAATATGGATGATTGATATTAACTATGGCTTGATTCATCCCTTGACCTTTGCTTGTTTGCCTTGTGTGTGATCCCTTATTTGTGATTGTTGCATTCATGCATTCATGCACATCATGACATTCATCACACGAAAATTTCAAGGAACTGAGGTGTTATTTGCAAACATTTTCAGAACATGGATTGTGGACGAAGGAACTCTAAGAGGTACAGTTTCAGATGTCCTGAGTTGAAAGAGTTAAGGAAGCATTCATCTTTTGTATTAGATCCCTTGGACTTCAAACAACACCATGGGAAGCTTTTGTCTATCTTGTATGTTGATATGGTTGAAGGACTTCTGAGTGTGTTGGTTCAATTTTATGACCCTCTCTACCATTGCTTCACTTTTCCGGATTATCAGCTTGTGCCTACGTTGGAGGAGTATGCCCATCTCTTGGGAATACCTATTTCTAGCAAAGTGACTTTTAGTGGATTAGAAGAGATTCCCAGATCTCATCTTATTGCTAAAGCTCTTCACTTGAAGAAGTCTGAGATAAAGGCTCATTGGATGAAGAAAGGAGGATTATTTGGGTTGACTTCTGAGTTCCTCATCAAGGAAGCTACTTCCTTTGTTCAAGCTGGTAGTGTGGATGCTTTTGAAGCTATCTTTATGTTGCTCATCTATGGTTTGGCTTTGTTCCCTAACATTGATGGTTTTGTTGATGTTAACGCCATTAAAATTTTCTTGATTGGGAATCTTGTGCCTACTCTGTTAGGTGATATGTATTTCTCTTTGTATCTAAGGAATTCTAAGGGTGGTGGAACTATTGTCAGTTGCATTCCTCTTCTGTACAAGTGGTTTATTTCGCACTTGCCTCAGACGCCTGCTTTTGTGGAGAACAAACAATGTCTACGGTGGTCTTAGAGACTTATGTCTCTCACTAATGATGATATATTTTGGTATGATTCTTCATTGACTAGTTTGGAGATTATTGATTGTTGTGGTGAATTCTCTAATGTGCCTCTCATTGGTACACAAAGAGGAATTAACTACAACCCTGCTTTGGCTCGTCATCAACTTGGGTTCCCCTTGAGAGACAAACCTAATAACACTTCGTTAGAAGGTCTTTTCTATCAAGAGGGTAAAGATACCCAACATTTGAAACATAAGATGGTGCATGCTTGGCATAATGTGCATAGGAAAGGAAGATCCGAGCTTGGTCCATGAAATTATGTAGCTTTAGAAGCTTACACTCTTTGGGTGAAGAAGAGAGCTATGGAGTTGAAGATGTCGTATGCTTGTGAAATACCTATGTCTATGGTTGTGGTTGAGCCATTAACTCTCCCTAACCAAGATGTAGAGGAGTTAGAAGACGCACTCGCCAATATTAAGCGAGAGAAGGATATGTGGGAAGTGCATTTCCGTGCTTTAAGCCGAAAGCATGAGGAGTTGCAGCTTGAGTTTAAGGATAGAGATGCACTTATTGAGCTATTTGAAGATCGAGTGACAAAGAGACAGAGAGAGCCGGAGGTTCCACCTACCTCTAGTATGCCTCAACCTTCCGTTGCTTGGAAGAAGATTTTTGATCAGCTTGTCCTCGAGAAGACTCAAATGAAGGCTTCTTTTGAGTCCGAGATCCGACGCATTCGAAGGAAGTACCTGCCTACAGCCAGATCTTCTGACATTATTGTTAGGGATCCTTAGGATGAATAGTCTCCTTTTCTATTGTACTCTCATTTGGTTTCTGAAATTGTACTCAGTGTAATCCTTCCAATTATATATATAAAAGAGATTTTTATTGTAATATCAAATTGTTACACTTATTGTTAAATATACATGTATTTGCAAATAATATAGTAAGTTTCTTGAAAATAATAAAATAATAAAAATCAAAGCATTGCATTTCATGCATCATTCACATAAGCAGGTTTCTCTTTCGCCATATGTCTCATTGATGTTTCTTTTGTGCTTCAGCCAAGCTGACTCATCGATACAATACTCGTGCCAACAACTCAAGGATTGTGGAGCATCTTGAACAAGAGAACAGATACCTGAAGGATGAGATTGCTCATCTGACTGCCATGATGGAGTCAGTCCTAGCTGCTCAGAGCCAGTCTTCTCCAACACCTACAACTCCTCCTCCTCAGAGGACTGTCATTTCAGAGGTGGCCACCTCTACCGTTCTTGTAACCACTGCTCACTTTGCACCCAACATGCCTGCCAGATTCCCGTGGGGAATGCCTTCGAATTTTGTGCCTGAAGGCTTTGTGCCTACCTTTGCTTCCATGTTGGCATCTAGCCCGATCATGTCTATGCCGCCACCAGTTGTGCATACTCTACCCCGTGTAGAAGACATCATCTATCATTCTGATTCGTCTGAGGGCCCTGATGTGTATGAGAAGATGGACGAGATGAAGGACCAATTCCTTGAGTTGCGTAAGGAATTGAAAACTCTGAGGGGTAAGGAACTGTTTGGGAAGAGTGCTGCGGAACTTTGTTTGGTTCCAAATGTTAAGATCCCGGTGAAGTTCAAAGTGCTTGACTTTGAAAAATACAAGGGGAATACATGTACACTTAGTCATTTGGTGATGTACGCCAGAAAGATGTCTACTCAAACTGATAATGATCAATTGTTGATCCATTATTTTCAAGGTAGTTTGACCGGTGCCACTCTGAGGTGGTACATGGGATTGGATAGTGCGAGCATCCACACGTTCAATGATTTGGGCGAAGCATTCGTGAAGTCGTACAAGTATAATCTTGATATGACTCCAGATAGAGACCAGTTGAGATCATTGTCTCAGAAGGATAAGGAGACATTCAAGGAGTATGCGCAAAGATGGAGAGAGCTTGCCGCTCAGATTACCCCTCCTTTGGAAGAAAAAGAGATGACCAAATTTTTTCTCAAGACCCTGAGCTCATTTTATTATGAGTGGATGATAGCCAGTGCCCCCAGTGATTTTACCGAGATGGTGAACATGGGGATAAGGCTCGAAGAAGGTGTGCGAGAGGGACGGTTATCTAGAGAGGAAGTATCATCCAACAAGAGGTATGGCAATAATTTCAGTAAGAAGAAGGAGAGTGAAGCTAATGCAGTTTCAGTTGGGAGGAAAAGGAGGCCTCATGTAAGAAGAAATCAACCATCTCGTCAACATCATCCTCAAGTATCATCAGTCATCCCAGTATTTTCAGCTAATCAGTCAACACCAATTCAACAACAACAACGTCAACAACAACAACTACCGCAACGAACAAACACCTACAACAACAACAATACCAACAATCATCAACAATCAAATTTTGAGAGGAAGAAGGTCCCTTTTGAACCAGTTCCGATGACTTATGCAGAGTTATATCCGTCTTTGGTTCTCAAGAACCTGTTGCAACCAAGAAATCCTCCGCAAATCCCTGAACCACTTCCATGGTGGTACAAACCAGAACTCCGTTGTGCTTTTCATCAAGGATCTCCCGGTCACGATATTAAGAATTGCTACCTTTTCAAGTATGAAATCCAGAAGCTGGTTAAGAGTGGAATGATGTCTTTTGAAGACCGTGCGTCGAACTTCAAAGCTAACCCACTACATGCCCATGGGAATCCATCTGTTAATATGGTGGACGGTTGTCCTGGCGAGTTCAAGGTATTTGATGTACGCTTCATAAGAAGGTCCTTGGTGACGATGCATAAGGATATTTGCTTGGTTAGCGATTGTGAGCATGATCATGATGGTTGTGCTATTTGCAGTGTCAATCCTAGAGGTTGTATGATTGTGAAGAGAGACATCCAAAGGTTGATGGATGAAGGCTTGATTCAGATTGTTCAATCCTGTCATGTAGATGACGATGTGAATGTCATAGTCCCTGTTTTCATAACTCCTGAGAGAGTGGTTATTCAGTATGATAGTAGTAGCAGTAACATTGTCATCAATAGATCGGTCTCGCCGTTGGTTATACGGTTAGCGGGCCCCATCCCGTATGCATTCGATAAGGCTATCCCGTATCAGTATAATGCTACTATGTTGGAAAATAGTCAAGAGGTTCCTTTGCCTACGACTAGTTCTGTTGTAAGCATATTTGAGGTTACCAAGGTGACCCGCAGCGGTCGTGTGTTTGGGCCGGTTTTACCAAAGAATGTGAAGGGTGTATCTGTTAGTAAGAAAGTTGATGTACCAGTGGTAGAATCTGTTAGTGCTCCAAAGTGTCAGTCTGGTGAATCCAGCGGCTTGAATCCTAATGATGATGATGAGGTACTCAGACTGATCAAGAAGAGTGAATTCAACATGGTGGAGCAGTTGCTCCAAACCCCCTCGAAAATCTCAGTACTGTCTCTACTAATGAACTCAGAAGCGCACAGAGAAGCACTGTAGAAGGTTCTTGAGCAAGCGTATGTGGAACATGATATTACGGTGGATCATTTTGATCATATTGTAGCTAACATCACTTCCTGCAATAATCTCAGTTTCTGTGATGAAGAACTCCCCGAGGAGGGTAGAAATCATAACTTGGCTTTGCATATCTCAATGAAATGTAAAGATGACGCTCTGTCAAATGTGTTAATAGACACCAGGTATTTATTGAATGTACTTCCAAAGTCGACTTTGTCCAAGTTGTCATACCAAGGAGCGCCTATGAGATATAGTGGCGTGATCGTCAAAGCTTTTGGCGATTCACACAAGCTGTGATTGGCGAAGTGGACCTTCCAGTGAAGATAGGTCCAAGTGACTTCCAAATTCATTTTCAAGTAATGGATATCCACCCGACCTATAGTTTCTTGTTATGAAGGCCATGGATACATGAGTCAGGAGTCGTTACTTCAACGTTGCATCAGAAGCTGAAGTTTGTCAAGAATGGGAAGCTTGTTATCATTGGCGGGGAGAAGGCATTATTGGTCAACCACTTGTCATCTTTCTCTTATGTAGAAGCTAAGGATGAGGTTGGGACCCTATTCCAAGCCTTATCTGTTGCTGACGAAAAGAGAGTCGGGGAACCCATATCCTCATTCAAAGATGCATTAAAGATTGTTGAAAATGGTCAGTTAGATCAGTGGGGGAGGATGATAGAGTTCTCCGACAATAAGAGCAGAGTCATGTTGGGTTTCAAACAGGGATCACCATTGGTTAGATCTGAAGATGTGCAATTCAGTTTCCGTAGCGGATGGTTCATTCATGGTAATGAACAACACTTAGCTGTTGTGCTAGAGGATGATGAAGATGAAGACTGCACCAATTTTGTGACGCATGGAAAAGCTTGCGACAATTGGACTACTGTTGATATTCCTGTTATTTTACATCGATCTAAGTAATTGCTTTTATTTGTTTTGAAAATCCTTCTCCTATGCCTAAGGGAGAAGTGAACATTGTTTGGGCATTTTCAAATTTGATCATGAATAAAATATAATTCTATTCATCCACATCTATGATGTTTTATTTTTATTTTTTGCGTTATTCTGAAAATGGTAATCACAAAAAACATAAATAAATAATAAATTGTCCATCTTTATAATATTTGGTCACACATCACTTCTCTAAAATCAAAAATCAAATCATTATGCAGGTTGGTTTCTAACCCCATTGAATACAATGATCCTACTCATTCGTCAAATTTTGAATTCCCTATGTTTGAAGCTGAGGAAGAAAGTGATGAAGAAGTAAGTGATGAATTGTCTCGTCTTCTTAAGCATGAAGGAAAAGTCATTCAGCCATTTGAAGAGCAGATTGAGTTAGTAAACTTGGGTTGCGAGGATGACGTGAAGAAAGTCAAGATTGGGTTTCGACTGTGTCCAGATGTTAGGAAAGGGTTGATTGATCTTCTCCGAGAGTATTCAGATGTGTTTGCTTGGTCCTATCAAGACATGCCTAGTTTGGATTCTAAGATTGTGGAGCATAGATTGTTGTTGAATCCAAAATGCACTTCGGTCAAGCAGAAGTTGAGAAGAACTCATCCTGACATTGTAGTGAAGATCAAAGAAGAAGTGCAGAAGCAGATTGATGTTGGTTTTATTGTTACCGCTGAATATCCGCAATGGGTGGCTACTATTGTACCTGTTCCGAAGAGGATGGAAAAGTCTGTATGTTTGTGGATTATAGAGATTTGAACAAAGCTAGTCCGAAAGATGATTTTCCCCTGCCACACATTGATATGTTGGTAGACAATACATCTAAATTCAAAGTCTTTTCATTTATGGAAGGCTTTTCCCGATATAATCAGATCAACATGGCACCCGAAGATATGGACAAGACCACATTCATTACACCCTGGGGAGCATTCTGTTATAAAGTGATGCCTTTCGGTTTAAAGAATGCTGGTGTAACTTACCAGAGAGTAATGATTACTCTTTTTCATGATATAATGCATAAAGAGATTGAAGTCTATGTTGATGATATGATTGCTAAATCTATTGATGAAGAGGAACATGTTGAGCATTTGTGGAAGTTATTCTAGCATTTGAGGAAGTATAAACTCTGCTTGAATCCCAATAAGTGCACTTTTGGTGTTCGTTATGGTAAATTATTGGGCTTTATTGTCAGCGAGAAGGGTATTGAAGTTGATCCTGCCAAGGTCAAAGCAATACAAGAGATGCCTATGCCCAAAACTGAGAAGCAAGTCAGAGGTTTTCTCGGTCGCTTGAATTATATCTCAAGATTCATGTCACACATGACTGCCACATGTGCGCCTATATTCAAGCTTCTTCGAAAAGACCAGTCTTGTGATTAGACCGAAGACTGCCATAAACCTTTTGATAGTATCAAAAAGTATCTGCTTGAGCCGCTGATTTCATCTCCGCCTGTTGAAGGAAGACTATTGATCATGTATTTGACTGTTCTTGAAGAGAGTATGGGTTGTGTTCTAGGCCAACAAGATGAGACTGGAAACAAAGAGTTTGATATTTACTACCTCAGTAAGAAGTTCACCGACTGTGAGACTCGGTATTCTATGCTTGAGAAAAATTGTTGCGCATTGGCTTGGGCTTCTAAGCGTTTGCGTCAATATATGCTGAATCATACCACTTGGTTGATATCCAAAATGGATTCAATCAAGTATATATTTGAGAAGCCTGCTTTAACTGGGAGGATTGCCCGTTGGCAGATGTTGTTATCAGAGTATGATATCGAATACCGATCTCATAAAGCAATCAAAGGTAGTGTCTTGGATGACCATTTGGCTCACCAATCAATTGGAGATTACCAGTCGGTGCAATGCGATTTTCCTGATCAAGAGATCTTGTACTTGAAAATGAAAGATTGTGATACACCATTGCTTGAAGAAGGGCCAGAACCTGGTTCCCGTCGGGGCATGGTATTTGATGGAGTTGTTAATTAGTATGGTAATGGCATTGGGGTAGTAATCATTACTCCCCAAGGCATGCATTTTCGATTTACAGCCAGATTGACTTTCAAGTGTACAAATAATATGGCAGAATATGAAGCTTGCATTATGGGGCTTGAAAAGGCCATTGATCTTAGAATCAAGTATTTGGACGTCTATGGAGATTCAACTTTGGTTTTGAATCAGATCAAAGGTGAATGGGAGACGAATCAACCCAGTTTGATACCATATAGAGACTATACGAGGAGCATTTCAACTTTCTTTACAAAGGTTGAGTTTCATCGTATCCCTCGAGATGAAAACCGGATGGTAGATGCTCTTGCAACATTGGCGTCGATGATTGTGGTGAAGTATTGGAATGAAGTTCATAATTTGACTGTGATGCGTCTTAATAGGCCAGCTCATGTGTTTGCTGTTCAAGAGATCAAAGACGAAAAGTCATGGTATTATGACATCAAGTGTTTCCTCCAAAGTCAGATTTACCCGTCTGAGCATCTTTGAAAGATAAGAAGGCTTTGAGAAGATTAGCTGGAAATTTCTACCTGAATAGTGATGTGCTTTACAAGAGAAACTTCGATATGGTTTTTCTCAGATGCGTGGGTAGACACGAAGCAGACCTATTGATGGCTGAAGTCCATGAAGGATCCTTTGGTACTCATTCCAATGGACATCCAATGGCAAAGAAGATGTTGCGAGCAGGTTACTATTGCCTGACAATGGAATCTGACTTTTGCAAGTTTGTGAAGAAATGCCATAAGTGTTAAATATATGCAGATAAAATTCATGTTCCTTCGACACTGTTGAACGTCATTTCCTCCCTGTTGATTCTAAGTGTTGGCAACAATTTTGGTAAAACAAAGAGTGTTCACAAGATGTCATGTGTGATGTCTTAACATGAGATATCCTATGTACCTGCTGGAATTCAAGAACATGTGCAAGCAGGATTGTTTCAGAATGCCACATACAATGACAAGGGTTCTGATATTGGGTGTACCTGCTGGAGCTTATATGGAAGACATATGATGCAGGATTGTTTCAGTTGACATACTCATTGTCATGGTAACTGATATGGTTGTACCTGCTATAAAAGGAAACTGGATTATGCAGGATTTTTCCAGATGTCAGACCCGATGTCATGACATCCTGTACACAGAACATTCAGTATGAATGTCTGGTGTTTTGTGATTGCACAATTGGTGGCAGTCATTGGATAATTGACGATATGGCTAGCTGGCGCTTTCAATCATGGATTACAACCAGATTTACTTATTTTCCAAGGAGATCTATACAGCTGTTATAAAAAGATTTGATTGGAAAATAGATTCAGGGTTTTCAAGTTGTCCAAGCCCAGCTGTGTATAAAACTGAATTAGTTAATTCTGTTATGTGTTAACTGATTTAATATTCTGGGATTAGTTAGAATCCTATGTGGCGTTATTTATGGAGATCTAGAAGACTCAATCAGAATATTTGGTGAATATACAGTTTCCAAATATGGAGATTTTTTAGGAAATAAAAGATTGAAGACCTTGATTGTAGCAGAAGAATTCTGCCAGCTTTGTAACATCAAAGGAGAAGCTTGCTGCGATTTCTGAAGGCCCAAATCCAGTTGGGTGGTTAGGTTATAAATAGCAGATTGTAACCTAGGTTTTGTAAGCCTCAAATAATGTAAAAATTAGGGGTATTTTGTGAGGTAAACCTCCCAACCTGTGGGAAGGTTACCAAGAGTTTCTGAGTGCTTGAAAGCATGAGATTATGTGTAACTCAAAGCCTGTAGGCAAGAGTGATTATGTTCTTGAACGAAGCTGTGAAGCATGTTCAAGATGTTTAAACATTACATGGTAATTGTAGTGATAGGAATGGAAACTGGAGGTTTCTATCTAGGAGTTCCTAGGTATAGATTGCATTGGGTAGGGATTAAGTGAAGAGTTGTAAACGGGGGAGTTTATGTCTGAATTAATACTGCTAATAGTGGATCTTCTTCCTGGCTTGGTATGCCCCTAGAGTAGGTAAAGTTGTACCGAACTGGGTTAACAATTACTGGTGTTTTTACCTTCTGCACGCTATATTTTGTCTTTTAGAATTCAGTCTGTTTCTAGTCTGTTTATGAGGGAAATAACAGACTTGACACATAGCCTGCAGTCTGATTGCAAAATAGAATGTTATGACATTCATTATTGACTACTGTTACTGATAGACTGGTTAGTCTGTTACAGTTTATCCATCTGTAATGTTGAGACAGATGATGTTCAAAACAATGTTGAGACATCGTGCTTAGAACTGGGCAGGATCAATAATCATAAGGGCTATGTTTGATCTATACTGTGTGTGTGCACTAGATGGACAAAACTGGATGTTCTTATTTCCATGATGGTATATTATCAGATGTCTAGACATCTGTGACTGAGTGCATATCAGTACTAGATTTTAATTGTTATAATTGTCTTGCTGTATTAGTAACAATGTTGGATCAGATGTCATGACTTCGTGTAGAACATCTGAACTCTGACTATACCAGAATTTCGATTGGTATCAGAGCAGGCATCCTGTTCTGTTTCTGGATGAGGACCATGGGTGATACTTTCTGGTATCTTGCAAGGAGTTATGCTAGTACTGTTGGTGGAGCCTGTGGAAGGTTCTGTGATTCCCCTGAATGGTCCCTTGAAGTAGGTGGTTGGACTATTCATAATAGGAACTATGTGTACCTGTCTCTGGAGGTTGGCAATTGGCCTTTATGTGGAACAGTTGTGCTAGTATTGAAACATATTCAAACTTGGTATGTTCTTGGAGGCTGATCTGGTGAAGTGTGTGGTCATAGGTTGAGTTGTATTATGATTTCCGCTGCATAATACCTGGCAAAACTCAAACTTTGATGTAGTTTCCCCTCATGTGGATGAAAGGTTGTTGTGTTCAAGATTTCATCATAATCTACTGAAGATGTCAAAGATACTTGAGTCTCCTAAAGTCCACTCATGATGACGTTCTCACTTCAGGATGTTAAAATCACCTGATCACTGATTCTTTTACTCTCTTGGGTAGTGTATATGAAGACCTTGACGACTTTCAAGGAGGATTTGTTCCAAGGAGGTGGAACTAATGTTCTAGGCGATGTTAGAACATGTTGTTCAACAAGTATGCAGCTACTGGTTGAAGAGCAGACGTTTTTAAGTGTCAAACAAAGGGACACTTGTGTTTGGAACCTACTCCTGACCTGGAAGAGGAGACATCTGTGGGAGCTAAGTTGACAAGGGTAGGGTCAACTATGAGTATGCTCAAGAAGGTCACTTTTAGAAGTTTGATATCTAGAAGTGGAGCTGGTTGAAATGTGACATTGTGCAACCTCATGTTGTTTGTCTTGGATAGTTGCTCCTGGAAGTACTATGCTGTGTTGGAAGACATGTCCCCTGGATGTTAGAAGTCAATAATGGGGCAAACTGATTGTTATATCATTTAGGAGGATTAGGACCATGAATCTTGTAATTCAAACACCACGCTCAGAAGTGGCAGTTCTGTCAAGGAGTGAGAATATGAAGATTCAGAGATTGGTTGAGGTAGTATGCTCTGGCAATGCATACCTACTATTGACGAGTGTTGTTGTCTTTCACCAGTATTTATGGTCAGCTGGAGTCTGATTGGTGTGATTGGAGTATGTAGATGTTTAACTCAGTGAGTTAGTTGCCACCAATAAGGCTGATGTATGTCATGGTGAGACAGTTGGGTACAATGCATGGATATTGGTGTGAAGTTTCAATGATTGTTAATTTGAGGGGGAGTTTTGGTTAACCTCCTCACGTATTGGTCAGCCTAGGGTCTGGTTGGCTGTTGACCTGTGTCACATGGGTTCTGGTAGTTGTGTGACACATTTGCAAGGAAGAATTCATCTCTCTCATTCCTAAGGGTGAATTTAATCAGGGAAGTTTTTCAAAATTATTGAGGTGCTTTCAAGCAGAAGATGTTGACACTAGAAGAGTATTATCAAAGTATTCTTATGGTAGAAGTATCTGAAAGGAATATTGGGAAAGGATTTAAGATCAATGTCTACTTGTGCCAAGTACAAGTATTTAATTGATTATCCTTGGAGCTCAAGATAACTGATGTTTTTAAAGATGTTGGAACATCTAGTCTTCAAGACCCTGTGCAGAATCACAAGAAGGATAGTACACTGGAGTATCATCTATCACTTTGGTGGCAGCAAAAGCATATGATCTCTGAAAAGGTTTCCTGGCAAGAAACATGTTCAGCCTTGACGTGTACAAGAAGAAGAAAACATCATAGTCCTAAGGGTGGTTACTTGGATCAGTTTACTTCTAATCTAGGTAACGAAGTGCATTGGCTAATGTACACTATGGAGTTAAGAATAAGTGGCAGCATTTTTGACATCATGGAAACAACTTTGCTTGAGGAAGTGGAATCCTTGGTATAGCTGAAGGGACAGTTTTTAACTGGTCCTTCTGAAGACTCATGCATCAGAGTGTCTGAGGTCTTTGGAGAAGAAGCAGGGATTCATCAAGGTGTGAGCTTGGATGACTTAACTGCAAACCTGCAGGATGGAGGATGATTACTCAAACTTGGTTCCACAATCAAGTCTATGAGAACATTAAACTCTTGTTCTATGAAGGGAGGAAGTTCTTTCAAGTGGCAGAAGAAGGAGCTGAATTCAACAGCTAGATGTCAAAACACAAGGTTATGACATTTGGTTCAACATCAGAATCTTAGTTGGTGAAGTGGCACATCAACTTGAGATAGAAGGGTCTACTGGGTTGTAGATTGGATAATTCAAGAAGCTTGAAGGTATAGTCTCACTTGGAAGGTCAGAATATCTTTGGGAGAAGTCTGATAAACGTGGAGAGGTCAAAGAATGGCATTTGACTTTTTTCATATGAGGATTCATGAAGGAGGTAATCAACCAGTGACAATTGGTCTATCTCAGAAGTGAGTTCGAAGAATCAAGATAATCAACACATGGCAGCTGATTACTCTTGAGGAAAGTCTGAGACAAATTACTTTTGAGCAGAAAAGTAGTAAGTTGAAGACAAAATGAGGTGTTTTCTATTCATCTCTTGGAGCTTGTGGAAGGAGTTTTGAGCTATCTATGGAAGATTATCTCTTGTAATGGGATGAGAATGTATATGTCCCAATTTGTGTTTGGTTTCTTATGGATCAAGCTAATGACTCAGTGATATCTGAAGATTATCAGATGGTGTTATGTTGTGAAGGATGTCCTAACTCATGTTAGAACATTTTGTGAAGTGGTTTTCTGTTCTGGTTAGAAGAGAGATTGACACAGAGTGTGGATGTGTTCAGCCAAGAGGGTTGAACAGAGGGTGTGCTCTTGAAGACATGAAGATGCGTCTTATGTTTTCTATTCATCAAGTGGTCTGGGTTCTCTTTGAATCAGGAAGTATGTGAAGGTCCAACTTTGGGGTGTTGGATATGTTCATGTGTGTTCTCCAAGTTTCAAGAAGAGAGTTGGTTGTTCATGACAGGGGGGGGTTCTGTCTTTGTGTTGCAAGTAATCATCAAGCTTGTGGTCTATGTGTTCTCAGATAACAAGGTATGGCACCTTGTTTGTTATTGGGATGATGTGGTGTGTGTCAAGGCTGAGTGGCAGAAGAATGTCTGACCGGATGTCATGACATTGCCTTGGACAATATTGTTATTTCCTTCTGAAACTTACAGTCATAAGGAAATATGGATGTGGTGTGTACTTCCTGAATATTTTGTTTTAACATGCTTAATGTTATAACATCTGTTCTAACATTCGCTGCTAGGCTAATAGACATTTATTTTGTCTAATTGGTCACCTTTGGTCAATTTTGACTAAAAAGGGGGAGAAGTGCTTGATATGGAAGCTGTTGTGGAAGTTGTATATGGCTGGACAGAAGGACAGCTATTATTGAAAGAAGTGCACAAGTGCTACAACAGAATGTTGTTCTGTTTACAAATGTCAAACAGGATGTCTGATATGATGCAGAGGTGTTGATGTTGAAGCAGATATCAGTATGACATTCTGGCTGGTACAGGTACTGGAGGTCAGTAGCTGTTATGTTTATTGAATGCACAAATTTAGGGGGAGAAGAAGTACCCTTGTGCATTGTGCATTTGTGTGTCTTACTAGTTGCATCCATAACTAGTAATTCTGGTGATTGTTGCACAGATTAAGGGGGAGGAGAAGTACCCTTGTGCATATGTGTATTACTAGTAGCCATAACTAGTAATTGTTTTGCTTCTACTGCTGATTAAACTATTGTTAAGTTGTTTAACTACTGATAGTTTGCCTTGTGAACAAAAAGGACAGATATATGTTTTAGCCAAAATTTGCCAAAGGGGGAGTTTGTTGATTCTAAGTGTTGGCAGCAATTTTGGTAAAACAAAGAGTGTTCACAAGATGTCATGTGTGATGTCTTAACATGAGATATCCTATGTACCTGCTGGAATTCAAGAACATGTGCAAGCAGGATTGTTTCAGAATGCCACATACAATGACAAGGGTTCTGATATTGGGTGTACCTGCTGGAGCTTATATGGAAGACATATGCTGCAGGATTGTTTCAGTTGACATACTCATTGTCATGGTAACTGATATGGCTGTACCTGCTATAAAAGGAAACTGGATTATGCAGGATTTTTCCAGATGTCAGACCCGATGTTATGACATCCTGTACACAGAATATCCAGTATGAATGTCTGGTGTTTTGTGATTGCACAATTGGTGGCAATCATTGGATGATTGAAGATATGGCTAGCTTGCGCTTTCAATCATGGATTACAACCAGATTTACTTATTTTCCAAGGAGATCTATACAGCTATTATAAAAAGATTTGATTGGAAAATAGATTCAGGGTTTTCAAGTTGTCCAAGCCCAGTTGTGTATAAAACTGAATTAGTTAATTCTGTTATGTGTTAACTGATTTAATATTCTGGGATTAGTTAGAATCCTATGTGGCGTTATTTATGGAGATCTAGAAGACTCAATCAGAATATTTGGTGAATATACAGTTTCCAAATATGGAGATTTTTTAGGAAATAAAAGATTGAAGACCTTGATTGTAGCAGAAGAATTCTGCCAGCTTTGTAACAGCAAAGGAGAAGCTTGCTGCGATTTCTGAAGGCCCAAATCCAGTTTGGTGGTTAGGTTATAAATAGCAGATTGTAACCTAGGTTTTGTAAGCCTCAAACAATGTAAAAATTAGGGGTATTTTGTGAGTTAAACCTCCCAACCTGTGGGAAGGTTACCAAGTGTTTCTCAGTGCTTGAAAGCATGAGATTATGTGTAACTCAAAGCCTGTAGGAAAGAGTGATTATGTTCTTGAACGAAGTTGTGAAGCATGTTCAAGATGTTTAAACATTACATGGTAATTATAGTGATAGGAATGGAAACTGGAGGTTTCCATCTAGGAGTTCCTAGGTATAGATTGCATTGGGTAGGGATTAAGTGAAGAGTTATAAACGGGGGAGTTTAACTCTGAATTAATACTGCTAATAGTGGATCTTCTTCCTGGCTTGGTATGCCCCCAGAGTACGTAAAGTTGTACCGAACTGGGTTAACAATTACTGGTGTTTTTACCTTCTGCACGCTATATTTTGTCTGTTAGAGTTCAGTCTGTTTCTAGTCTATTTATGAGGGAAATAACAGACTTGACACAGATGATGTTCAAAATAATGTTGAGACATCGTGCTTAGAACTGGGCAGGATCAATAATCATAAGGGCTATGTTTGATCTATACTGTGTGTGTGCACTAGATGGACAAAACTGGATGTTCTTATTTCCATGATGGTATATTATCAGATGTCTAGACATCTGTGACTGAGTGCATATCAGTACTAGATTTTAATTTTTATAACTGTCTTGCTGTATTAGTAACAATGTTGGATCAGATGTCATGACTTCGTGTAGAACATCTGAACTCTGACTATACCAGAATTTCCCTCCCCATGGCCTTTCTCCATGTGGGGAATTGATATGATTGGCATGATTGATCCTAAAGCCTCAAATGGACATCGTTTCATTTTGGTGGCTATTGACTACTTCACAAAATGGGTTGAAGCATCATCGTATGCAAATGTAACCAAGCAAGTTGTTATGACGTTTATCAAGAATCAGATTATATGCCGATATGGTGTGCCAAGTAAGATTATTACTGATAATGGATAGAACTTGAACAACAATATGATGGAAGCTCTTTGCAAAGACTTTAAGATTGCACATCATAATTCTTCTCCCTACATACCTAAGATGGATGAGGCTGTTGAAGCTGCAAATAAGAACATCAAGAAGATCATCTAGAAGATGGTTGTGACATATAAGGATTGGAACGAGATGCTCCCATTTACTTTGCACGGGTATCCTACATCCATCTGCACTTCAACAAAGGCAACCCCTTTCTCTCTTGTATATGGCATGGAAGCTCTGCTCCCCGTAGAGGTTGAGATCCCATCATTGTGTGTCTTGATGAAAGCCAAGTTGACTGAGGCTGAATGGTGTCAGACCAGGTATGATCAGTTGAATTTGATTGAATAGAAGAGGTTGATTTCCATGTGTCATGGTCAGTTATATCAATAGAGAATGAAAAAAACTTTTGATAAGAAGGTCAGACCTTGCGTGTTTAGAAAAGGTGACTTTGTGCTCAAGAAGATTCTATCTTTCAAACCAAATTCTAGGGGCAAAGGAACTCCTAATTATGAAGGCCCATATGTTGTTAAGAGAGCCTTTTCAGGCGGTGCTTTGATTCTTACAACTATGAACGCGGATGCAGTCAAGAAATACTTCGCCTAAAAAGAAAAGGACAACTCGCTAAGTTGAAAATCCGAAGGGCGGCTTAGGCAAAAATGAGCGTCTCGGTGGATTGTGTAAGACCCCAATTTTGACCCTAAGATCCCTCATGCAATTCCATCATAAGCATTAGCATTGGGATCATGCCTTGACATCCTCTTTACCCCTCTTTCATTGGGTTTATTTTGGGAGAGATCACCAAGCATTTTGTGATTATATCATACTTGTATATGTCATTTTACTAATCAAAATACCAAAAATATGTCTTTGTATCTATCTAACTCTTTTGTAGGTAAGGCATGATCTCATTGAGTCATTGATCACATCTAAGGTTTGAGACCCTCATGAACAAAGAGCACAACCAAGAATTGATTCAAGAATGGTTATGAACATCATATATGAGTCCCAATGTTATCTACATGTTATATTTATCAAGTTTTCTTCAAGGGATTGAGGGTGGTTTTCCTTGGAAGGCCTAGTTTGACTGGGTATCTTGAGTAACTTCTCCAACAAGCTACCTCACCCATTGATCAAATTTCTCAAGGGACACATCAAAATCCATCATATTATGCATCTATGATCTACCATGAGCCAAGAAAGTCAATTGAATTAGAAATTAGCAAGTTGGTTGATGGTGGTTGGCCAGATGAATTCATCGGATCAAAACTGGGTCTCCCTAGACCCTATCTCCTACAATTTTCACCATATGAAAATGATTCCAAGATCAAACTTACTCTAAATGACATTATGAACAACTTTAATGTTGATACCTAGAGCTAGTTTTTCTTGGAAAATCATTTTCTATGTGGAAACATTATAGGTCATTTTGTCTAAACCCTAATTTGAAAGTCAACTTCCCAAGGCCATAACTTGCTCAATTTTTATGATATGAAAGATTTCCAAGTTGCAAAATCAAATTCAATATTTCTACTTCAACTTTTATGTTTGTAGTGGGAGCTAACTAAACTTCTTTGAACATGTGATATGAGGCTACATTATAGGTCACTTTTGACCTATACCATTGATCAAGTGATTTTTCCAAACTTCATAAATGCATAACTCTATCATTTCAAATCCAAATGACATGAAATTGGTGACCATTTTGAAGGTTTTGAGAGAGCTACAACTTTGATGAATACATATTTCTCATTTGAAGCTCATATAAAAAGTTAAGCAAGACGGAATATTGAGATATATGGCTTGACACTTAGAAAAATTTTGATATGTCAATTTTTTCCAAACTTCCACCTCAAATATCTCCAAGTTCCAAGCTCCAAATGAAAAAGTGTTCAACATCAAACTTGTTCCTCTTGATATCACCTTTCCAGAGAGCTAAAATTCATGCATTTTGGATTAGAAATGCATATGCTTCACATGGCTTAAACATGATGATATCATTTGGCATGGATCAATCTTCAAGTGACAATGCACATGTACCTTGCAATCCAATCCATCTCCAAAGTATCTGATCATTCATTTGGACTTTCAAACCATCATTCCATGGGCCTATGCACGCCCATGCACCATGCTTTCATCATTTTGCCAAAATTGGAAAGTGAGAAGATTGTGCAAATATCACATGGATTCCTCTATAAAAACAACTGCATTTGCTCAGAAATCACAGACACCTTGCGCCAGCGTTGAATCCCCATTGAAAACCCTTCATTCTAAGAGGCTAACCCTGATAAATTCATTCGAATTTGAGCTTGAATCTACACTGTTTTGGAATTCAATTCTCCAGGAGTCCATTGATTCTAAGCCTTTCCATTCCTTTCCTGCAAGCTATTGAAGTGAAGCCAAGCACAATTCAGATCAAGATCTAGCAAACTCAGACCTCAATTGGAAGTGATTTGCAGAAATTTTAAACTCTTCGATTCTCCTTGATTTATACTCAATTCCATTGATTCTTGAATTTTCTGAAGTCCTACCAATGTAGGCAAGAAGATTGAGTTGCTTTGAGGCCAAATCGAAGCAACTCAGATCATGAACCTCATTTTTCAATTCCACATATCTCTCAATATAGTTGGAATTGGATGAATTGGAGGTGATATTCGTGCTCAGTGATGTTTTCTCTATAAAATCATGTCCCTGTTTGGAATTTTGGTGATGGTTCATGTTGACCAGTCCGGCGAAGCTCACCAGAGAAGACGACCGGAGCTCTAGCTCCGGTGGTGATGTTTCTTGAGTCTGAGCCATGGGATCCAACCTCCACGTTTTAATCTTAGTCGTCCCTTGTGAATACCACGTTTGTAGCGCGTTTGACTAGGACTTTGGTGGAACGCGTGTTGTGGATCATCAGATCTGCCACCTCAATTAATGAGGGAGATCTGTTGGTCCACGTATTTTAGCATTTTCTGAATTTCCATTTAATTCCATTTTCTTTAATAATTCGTATTAAATTTAATATTGATCCAAAAAATATGGGACTTTCACCAAAAGTTTTCAAATATTTTTTCTCTTTCATATTCTGATTTAAAATTATTTTTGGGTCATTATTAATATTTTTCATGAATTAATTGATTTTGCATTTGTTTTTAATTGTTTAAAAATATTTTGAAGTGTCCAAAAATTATGAATTTTTTTCTCCAACGTCCTTTGACCTTATTTGACCTATGATAAATCTCATGGCCATTTATTTGGTATTTTGATGAGATTTTAGGATTTGGACAAAACATATTTAAATTTAATGCATTATTTTACTATTTTTAATTGAATAAATGTCATTTTAATTGTGTTGACCATTTGGATTGACTTAATTGAGTTTCTTATTTGTTGTTGGGCCTTGGTTAAGGTTGATTTGACTTTGTCAAGTTAATATTATTGGATTTAGGAGATTGATGGAATGTACATTCCATCTCCCAAAATGAATGAATAATATTAATTTGGTAAAAGTCCTCCTTTGACCAATTTGTGATCTCATTCATCCCTTTCCATCTTCATTTAATTCCCCTTCTTCATCCATTCATTTCAATTGGCCAATGACTTCTCAAAATCCTAATGTTAGTTGATTGAAAGATTAACATGAGTATGGATGAGATTAGGCCACACCTTTGTATATTTTTTGTGTGTGGTATGTTTAATGAGCATCGTTCATAATACTATTGCTCGACCTCAAATAGTTGTGACTTCTACATAAGTCCAATTACGATTGCTTAACATAACGCTAAATTTGTGACACTAAAGGGATAAGCATTCTAGTTAGTGAGATTGTAAGTCTCCCCCTTCCATGGTATTATGTGGAAACTTGGCCTTCTTTCCTTCCTTTGGAAGATGTTTTGGTTCAAGGATCCATGCTTGTGACAAGTGGGTTGAGTGTCCTCCAAAGAATGTCTTGAAATCAAAAAAGCAAAACAAAAATAACTACTAACTCACTAACCATTAATTTTTAATTTCAAGTCTTTACTTTTAACGCAATTTACTTTTAGCACTTTATATCATTCTCCATTATACATATCATTCTAATTGTTTATGTTAATGTAATTTTCCCTTTGTCCATTTGGACCATATTGTGTGATATTATTTTGTTTGTGTATACCTTGTTTGCTTGTTTGGTCCTTGATCATGAATACACTTAATAATAACAGAAACCCTAAAAGACTTTTGAGTGGACTGTTGTTTTGATCTCCAACAATTGGACTTAGGATTTAGGCAACATTCCTTTGCTAATGGACTTGGCCAATGCCAATTTGTTGAATAACCAAGTACATACAATTTGAATTCATCTGATACATCATTCAAGATCTCTCCAGTTCATCTGCGACATTGATCATTGTTAAGCTGTTATGTTGAACTTGTGACTTGTGGAATTCATCTGCTACATAGGCTATTTTGAAAAAGATCATGAAGTGGATAAGCTTGGATGAGGACATCTTTATTTGATGCCTTTGCTCTTCAAGATTGATATAATTGTGCATTTGTGTGTTGCTTGAATCTAAAAAGTCCAAGGGAATTCTGGGTTTCTATTGACATACTTGTCTATTGGATTGCTCCCATTTGGTCAGATCTTTTCAACTTTAAACTTTTAAATTTTTGTGCATAGGATAGTCTCTTCATCTTCTCCCCATTTCTTTAATTTTAAAATCACTCCCTCCACTTTCAAAAAAAACCTTCTTTGTGTGAACTACTTTTGTTCTAAACTTAGACCACTTTTAAAAAAGGTAGAAACTTTGGCCTTATGCCATTGCCCTTTCAAACTTATTTTCTTAAATCAAACTTGTAAATAAACTTAACTATACTTGACTTAAACTTTTAAAAAGCCAAAAAGAACTAACTCATTCAAACCATTTTCAGGCCTTTGTGCCTTTCAAACTTAAATTTTGTTAAAATAACCACACTCATTTTGAAATTTATAGCACGAACTACGAGGTTTTGATCCCTCATTTATATGTCGGTAAATAGGGATAAGACCGAAGGTCTTGTCAAACACAAAAATATAATTAATGATTTCTTTTCTCATCCCCCCATTCTATTTGTTTGTAAACATCACTTTGTACAAAATACATATGCACACAAAAAGGGCTCCCTAGGAGTACCTAGCACACTTTGGGTGCTAACACCTTCCCTCTATGTAACCAACCCCCTTACCTGTGATCTCTGATTTTAATTAGTTTTTATTTGAAAACTTCTTAGTTGTAAGTATCAAAGCACCGCCTGAAAAGGCTCTTTTAACAACATATGGACCTTCATAGTTTGGAGTCCACATGCCCCTGGAATCGGGCGCGAAAGAGAAGACTTTCTTGAGCACGAGGTCACCCTCTCGGAACACACGAGGCTTGACCTTCTTATCAAAAGCTTTCTTCATTCTCTGCTGATACAACTGACCATGACACATGGCAGTCAATCTCTTCTCTTCAATCAAATTCAGTTGGTCATAACGACTCTGAACCCATTCAACATCAGTCAACTTGGCCTCCATCAAAATACTCATTGATGGGATCTCCACCTCTACTGGGAGTACGGCCTCCATGCCATAAACAAGAGAGAAAGGGGTTGTCCCTGTTGAAGTACGGACAGATGTACGATATCCATGCAAAGCAAATGGCAGCATCTCGTGCTAATCTTTGTATGTAACAACCATCTTTTGGATAATTTTCTTGATATTCTTATTAGCAGCTTCAACAACCCCATTCATCTTGGGTCTATAAGGAGAAGAATTATGGTGTGCAATCTTGAACTCACTACACAACTCTTTCATCATCTTGTTATTCAAGTTAGATCCATTAGCAATAATGATCTTATCTGGCACACCATAACGGCATATGAGTTGATTCTTGATAAACTTCACAACCACCTGTCTGGTCACATTTGCATATGATGTCGCTTCAACCCACTTAGTGAAGTAATCAATTGCTACGAGGATAAACCTGTGTCCATTGGACGCTTTCAGCTCAATCATGCCAATCATGTCAATTCCCCACATAGAGAAAGGCCATGGTGATGAAATCACATTCAGAAGTGTCGGGGGAATATGAATCTTATCCGTATAAATTTGACACTTATGGCATTTCTTTACATATTGGCAGCAGCCAGACTCCATTGTCAGCCAATAGTAGCCTGCTCTCAACATCCTTCTAGCCATGGCATGTCCATTGGAATGGGTACCAAATGAACCCTCACGGACCTCAGTCATCAACAGGTCTGCTTCGTGTCTATCCACGCATCTGAGCAGAACCATGTCAAAATTTCTCTTATAAAGCACATCACCATTTAGGTAGAAACTGCCTGACAGTCTTCTCAAAGTCTTCCTATCTTTCACAGATGCCCCAGGCGGATAAACCTGGTTTTGAAGGAAACATTTGATGTCATAATACCATGGCTTATCATCTTTTACTTCTTCAACTGCAAACACATGAACTGGTCTGTCCAAGCGCATCACAGTGATATTTGGAACTTCATTCCAATATTTAACCACAATCATCGAAGCAAGCGTAGCAAGAGCGTCTGCCATCTGATTCTCATCTCGAGGAATATGGTGAAAGTCAACCTTAGTAAAGAACATCGAAATCCTCCTCGCATAATCTCTATATGGAATAAGACCAGGCTGATTCGTTTCCCATTCACCTTTGATCTGATTGACAACGAGAGCCGAATCACCATAAACATTAAGATGCTTGATCCTTAGATCAATGCATTATTCCAATCCCATAATACAGGCCTCGTACTCAGCCATGTTATTCGTGCATTTGAAAGTTAGCCTTGCTGTAAAAGGAATATGTGTGCCCTGAGGAGTAATGATTACTGCCCCAATACCATTTCTGTACTGATTTACAGCGCCATCAAACACCATACTCCATCTAGAACCAGGCTCTGGCCCTTCATCGAGTGTAGGTTCATCGCAATCTTTCATCTTCAAATACAGAATCTCTTCATCTGGGAAATCATACTGAACTGACTGATAACCCTCAATCGGCTGATGTGCCAAGTGGTCAGCCAAGATACTACCTTTAATAGCTTTCTGAGCTCGATACTCAATATCATACTCAGATAACAACATTTGCCAGCAGGCAATCCTCCTGGTTAAAGCAGGCTTCTCAAATATATACTTGATTGGATCCATTCTGGATATTAACCAAGTTGTATGATTTATCATATACTGGCGTAAACGCTTAGCGGCCCAAGCCAAAGCACAACATGTCTTCTCAAGCATTGAGTATCGAGACTCACAATCAGTGAACTTCTTACTCAGGTACTAGATGGCATACTCTTTCTTCCCTGATTCGTCTTGCTGACCAAGTACACAACCCATCGAGTCTTCAAGAACTGTCAGATACATGATCAAAGGTCTTCCTTCTACAGGCGGAGACAAAATTGGAGGTTCAGACAGATACTCTTTGATACTATCGAAAGCTTTCTGGTAATACTCGGTCCAATCATGGGACTGATCTTTTCGGAGGAGCCTGAATATTGGCGCACATGTGGCAGTCATGTGGGATATGAATCTGGAAATATAATTCAAGCGACCAAGGAAACCTCGGATTTGCTTCTGAGTTTTGGGCGCAGGCATCTCTTGTATTGCTTTGACCTTTGCGGGATCAACCTCAATACCTCTTTCGCTGACAATAAAGCCCAATAACTTGCCAGAACGGACTCCAAATGTACACTTGTTGGGATTCAGACGAAGCTTGTACTTCCTCAAACGCTGAAAAAGCTTCAACAAGTGCTCTACATGTTCCACTTCCGTTCTCGACTTAGCAATCATATCGTCAACATATACCTCAATCTCCTTGTGCATCATATCATGGAACAAGGTGGTCATAGCTCGTTGATACGTGGCTCCGACGTTCTTCAAACCGAAGGGCATCACTCGATAACAGAATGTTCCCCAAGGTGTGATGAATGTTGTCTTCTCCATATCCTCGGGTGCCATCTTAATCTGATTATATCCGGAAAATCCATCCATAAATGAGAAGACATTGAATTTAGCTGTATTGTCTACCAACATATCAATATGTGGTAGAGGGAAATCATCTTTCGGCCTAGCTTTATTCAAATCTCTATAATCCACACACATCCGTACTTTTCCATCTTTCTTAGGCACAGGCACAATATTGGCCACCCATTCAGGATATGTAGAAGTCACCAGAAACCCCGCATCAATTTGCTTCTGAACTTCTTCTTCTGAGCTTCTGCTTCACAGGCACGCACTCAGGTTTCAAGGGTAGGAAATGTTGCAGAATATCTGTATCTAGACCCGGCATGTCTTCATACGACCAAGCAAAGATATCGACATATTCTCGTAGCAATTCAATCAAACCTTCTTAACAGATTCTTCCAGGAGTGCCCCAATCTTCACTTCTCGCACACAATCCTCAGACCCCAAGTTGACTGTTTCCAGATTCTCAAGATGCGGCTGAATGATCTTCTCTTCATGCTCAAGTAGACGGGTAATCTCATCAGGAATCTCTTCAACATCATCTTCCTCTACCTCAAATACAGGGAATTCAAAATTGGGAGATGGTGTTGGATCATTATGTTCAATGGGTTTGATTAACCTGCATAATGATTTTGGATATGAAAAGCTTTTAGAAATCAAACAAGGCAAATCATTATGCAGATGAAAAGATTGATTTTATTCTATTTTTAGGGTTTTATGTGATCACCAATTTCATGCAAAAAGCAAAAAGGGAAAATAATTGGAAAAACAAACATTTAACATGAATTTATTGAATGAAAATATCATTGTATTTATGTTTCCAACAATGTCATCACTTCTCCTTTTGGCATGGGAGAAGGGTTTTCAAACAAAGTGATCATTACGTTGACTTGTGGACAACTGTAGGAATATCCACAGCGACCCAATTGTTGTAGACCCCTCCAGGGATGATGAAATTGTCAGAATCCTCTGCATCTTCTTCCAAGACAGCAACAACTTCTTCATCCTGACCAGTGTGGATGAACCCTCCACTCTTAAACAGCCCTTTCTCATTGAAAACCCCAGAAGAAAAGCCAATGTCAGCCCGAGACTTATTGTCTTCTAGCTCAATCATTTTTCCTAGACCAGCAATTGCACCACACTCAATGGCCAACTTTGCATCTCTATAGGAAGTAAATGAAGGAGTTCTCTTCTCAACAGGCTCAGCTATAGATAAATCTTGGAAAGGAGTTCCAACTTCATCCACAGCATCTATGTACGAGAAGGAAGACAAGTGGCTAACCAGGAGAGCCTTTTCTCCCCCTACCACTACCAGTTTCTTATTTTTCACAAATATCAGCTTCTGGTGTAGGGTGGATGTCACGGCGCCCGCCTCGTGAATCCATGGTCTGCCTAAGAGACAGCTGTACGATGGGTGAATGTCCATAACCTGGAAGGTAATTTGGAAATCACTTGGTCCAATCTTGATAGGGAGATCAACTTTCCCTATCACAGTCTTTCGAGACCCATCGAAAGCTTTCACAACTACCCCACTCTGCCTCATGGGAGGCCCTTGATAAGACAGTTTTGAGAGAGTGGTTTTTGGCAATACATTCAGTGATGACCCAGTGTCCACCAGCACATTGGACATGGCGTCGTCTTTATAATTCAGGGATATGTGTAAAGCCAAGTTGTGGTCTCTTCCCTCCTCAGGGAGATCAGAGTCACAGAAACTCAAATTTTTACAAGCACTAATGTTTGCAACAATGCTATCGAACTGTTCTATAGTGACATCATGATCTACATATGCCACATCCAAAACTTTCTGCAAAGCCTCTCTATGTGGTTCTGAATTCAGAAGTAATGATAACACAAATATCTTGGATGGCGTTTGTAGAAGTTGGTCTACAACATTGTACTCACTCTTCTTGATGAGCCTTAGCATCTCATCACAGTCTTCTTTCACATTGCCGCTAGGGCCAACAGAAGTAAGAGTTTTTAGTACAGAGGAGGGCTTAAACAAAAAGCTGCCGGATTCGGGGTGCTCACAGCATTCCCAATCGGGCGCTCAACAAAATCAGCCTTAGCCTGGGGCTTCGGTGGTGCGAAAAACACGCGACCGCTACGGGTCAAACCACTTACTTCATAAATATTCACAACAGAGGAGGATGGCAAAGTCACCTCTTTCCCATCTTCTACAGCAACATCATTGTAACGGAAGGGAATTGCCTTTTCAGAAGAATACGGTACTGGACCGACAAGCTTAAAAATCAGGGTAGGAGAAACCTTCTGCTTGCTACCATCGTACTTGATAATAACAGGTTCAGGTATCCGAAACACTGGGGAAATCACGTTGACCTTTGGCTCATCTTCGTCAACATTCCTATTCTGAAGGATCTCAATAACTCCTTCGTCCAGCATTTCCTGAAGATCTTTGCGCACCTGGCGACAACCCAATCGGTTAACAGGGCAGATTCGGCATTTATCATGATCGTGTTCATAGTGACTGTACTCGCACAGCAAACAATGCAACTCAACCAGAGATTGTCGAATGTGACTGACATATTTGACTTTGTACTTGCCAGGGCAACCCTGGACCATGTTAACAGATTTCCCATGCTCGGGCAATGGGTTCTTCTTCACATTAGGACCTACGTCCTCAAAACACAGGATGCCACACCTCACAAGGTCTTGAACCTTGGTCTTCAAAGGATAGCAATTCTCCACGTCGTGGCCGGGAGCACCAGAGTGGTAAACACAATGCAATTCAGGCTTATACCACCACTGAGGGTTAGCAGGTATAATTGGTTGGTCTCTCGGAGTAATCAACTTCCTTTCTATCAAATATGGATATAGTTCTGCGTATGTCATCGGAATCGAATCAAAAGTGACCTTTTTCCTCTCGTAACTTGTGCTGGTTTGATTACTGTTTCGAGGCTGGTAGGCCTGCTGTTGCGGACGGTGCTGTTGTTATTGATATTGCTGAGGTGATTGTTGATTGTTGCATTGTTGCTGATACTGTTGATTGTCTCTGAAAATAGGTGCTATATGAGCCACCTGGTGCTGGTTACTGGCGGGACGCACAGTCTTCCTCCTCACAGAGGGTCTTCTAGTTTTCACATGGGAGGTCACAGCATGTGCCTCTCCATCCTTCTTCTTTGCAAACGCCCCATAACGTTTTGCAGAAGAGCCTTCTTCTTTGGTTAGACGTCCTTCTCTAACCCCTTCTTCTAGACGCATCCCCATGTTCACCATCTCGGTGAAGTCAGAAAGAGCGCTAGCAATCATCCGCTCATAATAGAATGAACTCAAGGTCTTCAGAAAAATCTTGGTCATTTCCTTCTCTTCTAGCGGAGGCACGATCTGTGCTGGCAACTAGCGCCACCTCTGGGCGTACTCTTTGAATGTTTCTTTGTCCTTCTGGGACATGGCCCTTAGCTGATCCCTATCGGGAGCCATATCCACATTATATTTGTACTGCTTGATGAAGGCCTCGCCAAGATCATTGAAGGATCGGATGTTCGCACTGTCCAGCCCCATATACCAACGCAGAGCTGCACCGGACAAGCTGTCCTGAAAGTAGTGGATGAGTAATTGGTCATTATTAGTCTGAGTTGACATTTTCCTGGCATACATGACCAGGTGGCTGAGAGGACAAGTGTTCCCCTTGTATTTTTCGAATTCAGGGACCTTGAATTTCACAGGGATCTTCACCTTGGGAGCCAAGCACAATTCGGCAACCGACTTGCCAAAGAGATCCTTTCCTCTAAGAGTCTTCAATTCCTTGCGAAGCTCAAGAAATTGGTCGTTCATAGCATCAATCTTCACATGGACATCTGGGCCCTCAGATGGCTCAGAATGATAGATGGTGTCGTCTACCCTAGGCATAGTATGCACGACAGGCGGAGGAACAGCAAGGACCGGGCTAGATGCCGGCATAGAAGCAAAAGTCGGAGCAGGGCCCTCAGGCATGAAATTAGGAGGCATCCCCCACGGGAACCCGGTTGGCATAGCTGCAGGAGTAAAGTGTGCATTGGCTGCAGGCACAGTCGAGGAAACAATCTCAGAGATGACTGTCCTCTGGGGAGGAGTTGAAGGTGTTGGAGAAGACTGGCTCTGGGCAGCCAGGAATGATTCCATCAAAGCACTCAGTCTGGCGACTTCCTCTTTGAGTTCACGGTTCTCTTGCTCTAGATGATCCATCAGTCTTGAAGAGTTGGCTCTAGTGTAGTACCAGTGAGTCAGCTTGTCTTCAAAATAAATGAAGAACACAGAGTTAGACCACAGGACCAGAAGCCGGGAACAAAACCTGCTTATGCATATGATGCATGCAATGCTTGTGCATATGATTTGTTTTTTATTTCAAAGGAACTCTAGGGTTTTATTTGCAAATTTTGGAAATATTAATTGTTTATCACATATGGAAATATCTCATAACATAGCATCAGGGAAAAGCAGTACAACATTGTCAATCATATACAAGAGGAAAGGAAAATAATCATCCTTTGGATCCCTAGAAACAATCATCCAATGCTCGGGACACAGGAAGAAAAGATGCACGAAGCCTCTTCACTTCTCTCTCGTAAGCTGCCTCCATATCTGCCTTTTCCTTGGCGAGTCGATCGTACTTCCTCTTCCAAAACTTGGAAGACTGGGGAAGTAGAGAAGTCCATGCATCATCAGGATCATCAATAACCTGATGCTCGAGGAACTCTATCAAAGCATCCTTCTCCTTAATCTGCTGAAGCAATTCTTCCTATTCACGGATCCAGGCACGTGATAGGTCTTCGTCTCTCAAATCCTCTACTCCTTGGTTAGGGAGGGTTGAAGGTCTAGCCATAACCAAAGGTGTAGGTCTTGGATATTCGTAAGGCATGAGATACTCAGATGCTCTCTTCCTTACCCAAGCAATGTAAGGCTCCATAGCAACACAATTCTTAGCACCCAACTCCTTCCTTCCTTCCTTTCTTATGAACCTTGCGCCAAGCGCGAACCATTCTGCCCTTCAAGCCTTGGGGATCTTTACCCTCCTGAAAGAACATACCCTCTAACAGAATGTTATTAGGTTTATCCTTTAGGGGGAACCCAAGCTAACGACGTGCTAACACATGGTTGTAGTTAATCCCACCACATGTACCAAGAAGAGGCACATTGGAGAATTCACCACAAGAGTCAATAATCTGCACACCATCATATACACGGTTGTACCAAGAGATATCATCATTAGTGAGAGACATAAGTCCCGTGGACCACCGTAGACATCCCTTGTTCTCCTTGAAAGCGACCGTCTGAGGTAAGTGAGAAATAAACCACTTATACAACAGAGGCAAACATCACACAATGGCACCACCACCCTTTGCATTCCTCATATGCAAAGAGAAATAGGTATCACCCAACACAGTCGGAACGGGATTAAGAGCGGAGAAGATCCTAATAGCGTTCACATCCACAAACTTGTTGATGTTGGGGAACAATACCAACCCATAGATGAGAAGTACAAATATGGCTTCAAAGGCATCCTCACTCATGGCCTTCCCATCAACAGTAGCTTGAGCAATGAGGAACTCAGAAGGGAGACCTTGAATTCCACCTTTGGTGGTCATATGAGCAGCAATCAGAGATTCATCTATGTGCAACATGTCAGCTATCTCTTGAGAAGTAGGAATACTCACCAAGCCACTGAACGACAATTGATCCAGGATATGTATACCCACGAGATAAGCATACTCCTCAAGGGTAGGCAAAAGCTGGAAGTCCGGAAACGTGAAGCAACGATACAAGGGATCATAAAACTGCACCAATACGCTCATCAACCCTTCATCCACCTGAGTAGTCAGAAGAGGAAGAAGCTTCCCAAAACGAGCTTTGAAACCCAAGGGATCTAATACATAGGATGTCAGATTCCTTAACTCTTTCAAATCTGGTTGCCTGAAGCTGTACTACTTTGTATTCCTTCTTTGTCTTTCCTTGTCTGAAAATTTAGCAAATAAACCCCTTAAGTTCCTTGAAAATTTCTTTTATTATTGATGATATGGATGTGAATGAGTGCATGAATGCATGAATGCAACAATCACACTCAAGGATCAAGCAAAGCACACCAAACAAAGGTCATGGGATGGGCCATATCATCCTTAATATCAATCATCCATTTTGGTGGATTATGGTTTACACCTTATCAACACCCAAGTTCCATCGATGTTAAGGATGTATGAACGGATCAACCATGAATCAAGGGTTTGTTGCAAGTCACGAGCATGGAGTCTCGGTTAAGAACCACCCAAAGGGAATGTACTAGGGTTTAAACCGGCCAAACATGTTCTACAAGAGGTTCCCATAGTCATCATCCCATCTTTCGGATATTATCGGAGAAACGACTACTCGTATTCCAATAATATTCTCAAGAGAGACTCTTATGAGTGTAGTATCGCGTAACAATCGCATCAAATCTTACATTTGAACGACTTCCGCACTACATCCTAAAAATAGGCCAAGATGGGCTTGGTAAACTAAGGTCCTTGGCTTCTAAAGTCTATATTGGAAAGAGTAATGTCCAACCACAACTTACTTGTGTGACATTATTGATCCCAACATGACCTCCACCAAGTGAATGGACTTGCAAGTCAACTTGCTAAGGAATAACTCCACACAAGTCAACAAGACTACGCCATTCTCCTATCCTAAGTGTACTCGAGTCCGGGTATAGAACTCATCTCACAAAGATCACCAAGCATACAAGGAATTAATATCAAGCAAATCAATCATTACATACAATACAGTAATCCCAAATTGCACAAAAATATGTCATAAAACAATACAATACAACAAAGGTGAAAAGTAGGCAAAACCCACTAGGAGATTTCTCCCTAGCAGAGTCGCCACATTTCTGTAGCGGGGTATTCGTTACCATTGGAGATATTGACTAAATCCAAGGTAAATCATACAAAGTCGAGTCGCCACCGCACTTCTATTTATCCAAAGGAATGGTTAGAAAGCGAACAAAAACCTAATAGTTTTAACAAAAACTAATAAAAGAAACAAAGATATGGGTAAGGGGGTTGGTTATGCAATGGGAAGGTGTTAGGCACCCAAAACATCCTAGGTACTCCTAGGGAGCCCTTTTCACACTTGTGAAGGTTATTGTTTTGTAAAAATTTATTTGTGCAAACATGATTGAAGAGATGATAAGAGAATATACAAGTTATTTACATTTTGTGTTTGAATGGATTAACTTATTGCCTACGTACCCTCTTATAAAAAGATTAGGATCAAAACCTCGTAGTTCGGGGTAAAAATCTCAAAAACAAATGAGTGGATTGATTGGTCCAAAATCCTTAAGGTCTTTTGTTATCAAAGGGAGACAACTCAACCAAAAACCACAAATCCACAATGTGAGGATAGCTTCAACATGCTAGTGAGGGGTTAACCCTATAATAAGCATGAAAAGCTCATTGTCCATCACTAAGGACATAGGTGAGTATTACATCTACCACAAAGATAACTCAAACCTAATAGCTAAAGGTTATGAAAAATTTGATTAAGAAGTGGGCATTGGAAGCACAAAAATAACATTTGAATGGGTTATATTTACATATTAGAAGTATATACAAAATGGTCAAAGTTGACTTAAAGATTCAATTCAAAATAAGTGTTATGAAAAGAAAGTTTGAAAATCAAAAGCATAAGGCTTAGGTTTCTAATGTTGAAAACAAAGGTCAAATGTTTGCACAAAAATGGTTTTGGCTTGGGTTAGGGTGGAGAAATGAAGAAGAAAGGCTAAGTCCTAAGAGAAACAAGAAGGTGAGGGATAAGACATGAAACCACACTAGGAGTTCCTCTTTTGAGATCATATTGATGATCCAAGTAGCTCCCATCCTTTGGAATAAGCAAGCACAAAGCATAAGCAATCAAACAAATCTCATAAGAGATCCTCAATGTATCTTGTATCTTCCACTTAGATGAACATGATAATGATCCTCAAATAAAGCTCAAATGGAAACTCCTAGTTCAAGAGCACACACATCAAAAGTTCACAAACAAACAAACATCACACATTATATCCATACAAGAGGCTCAAACAATGGGTGGGCTTTAGTCAAGAGGGGTCATGTCAACCTCAACAAACAAGCCAAACTGTAATGGGTAATCTGTAGCTCTTAACCACTAAGATTGAACGTTAGGGTGAAGCTGATCAAAGTGTAAATGAGGATGAGACCTCATGCTCTTAACCCTGGCCAGGGTGAGCTCATGACAGAGAAAGCATGGGGATCCAGGAAGTGGGATCCTTTTCCACTTGACAGACTCTGGACAAAGATCTTGGGTACATGTTCAGAAGCATCAGCACGTAGTGCGAGCATAAAGAACGACACACCGAATAACGGGGGATTGGCTACTAATCCCTTCTATCCGTCAATTGCCTCTTCTCTTAGAGGTCTTATCAAATATCACATGCCTCTTCTTGGAGGTCTTTGAGCACAATTTTAAACAAAACACAAACAGAGCCTCTGAAGGAGGACTTGCTAGCAAAATGCCTGTTAAAAAGGTGACAGGACTTCAGACTACATGAAGTAAGAAGCTAACTACCTGAGTGGTGTATCAACCATAATCCAATGCTCAAGCAAGAGCTAAAGCAAGCAAGCAACTAAGGTACTTGTACAAAGACTAAACAGTCAGTACTTTAGTTATTAAACCAACAGACAAACAGTGAAACCACCTAACAGTTACACAATTCAGTGCATAGCACTCAAATGAGCTCATGAGTTCATCACATCAATTAAATCCCTACAAAACAAACATAGGTTAGTACTCAATGCATTTTGTATTCTACAATATCATCAATGAGTATCCACACCTGAAACAAGTGACAAAGTTAGTTTATGTGCATTTAAACAACACAACAAAACACCAACAAACAAAGGCATAAGAGATGAATTCAAAACCTAACCAAATGACCAAAACAGAACCCAATCTTCTACACATCACACCTTCAAACACTCTATCTAATGTCCTCAAAAGGACCAACATCAAATCAATAAGAAAGTGTCTCAAATGGCTCATGTAATGCAATGACCAAAAAATATGCACAAAATGGACTTCCAACTTAGAAAATTCATATCAAATCAGAAATGCATACAATGACTTTGAAATTTTTCATACAAGTTCCTCATGTCATGAATAATCGTCATGCAAAAAATCAAATCCAGAATGATGCAAATGCCATGTGAACAAAAATGCACCAATTCAATGCCAAAAATGTGACACAAATTGTCACATTATTTTCTATGTGTCAAAAATGATGATAACATGTGAGAAAAATTCCAAACTAGTGACCAAAAATTCATATTATGTGTGAAGATCAAGCATGCAAAAAGTTGGATCAAATGGCTCAACAATGAGGATTTCACAATGCAATGAATGCAATAGGTCAATTTAGCACAACATGGATTCAAAAATTCCAAAATAAAAATCCAGGCATCAACAATTCATGAATTCAGCATCGTAAAAAAGTAGACATCCATACAAATCTATGAAAAAAATTGGGACTCATTTGGATCATTTTTGCATTTTTTATGAATTAAATGAAATGAACAAAATAATTGAAATATCATGGAAAAATGGAGGGAAATGAAGATATTCAAATAAATCCAGAAAAAACATGAGCCACACGATCTGGCGCGCTATTCACATCCACGGTCCACATTTGAAACATGAAACACACCGTTTCATTAATCCACTCAGCATGCACAGTCATTGGTCCAAGGCACGCATGGCTCAGTCAAACGTTTGTCTACCAATCACACTTCCACGCAGCAACACACATGGCATGCACACGTAATCCAAACCCTAACACACAGACGCCGGAGCTACAGCTCCGGTCGTCTTTTCCGGCAAGCCCTACGGTGGCGCCGCCGTGAAAATTTGCAGAAATTTACAAGGCCTATATCATTCGAACCGGTTTTCAACGAGGATTCCAAATATGCAATTGGATCATCCTAACTCTCCATGGATTTTGCAAATCGAAGACAAACATTTTCTAGATCCAAACTTATATTCAACATATCATGCTCAATTCTCAGTCAAATTCAATTCTACACACATATCCATGCTCTACTCAACAAGATCTACACATCTATGATAAAAAAACAGCAAAAGGAGAGGATGAAATTTGCATCACCTAGAATTGAAGCTTCTTGAATTCACGATCTCACAAGTTATGAAGCTCCAGATCCACTCCTATGAACTTCTGTTGAAGCTTTGTGCAAAAAGAATTAGTTGAAACCACTTGAATCCACCTCAATTTCCAACTTCCATCGCCATGTTCATGCTCTTGCACTGCTCGATTTCTTGCTAAATTGCTCCAAACAGTGGATGAATCTTGCTCAGTGAAGCACCAGGAACAAGAATATGCAAAGATCCTGGAGAGTTGTGTGAAGAAAATGAAAATTCGAAGTGAGAGAAAATTTGAGAGAGTTCTTGAATTTGATCTGAAATGGTTCTGTTATGTAGTTATGATTAGGGTTTTGGTATTTATATGCCTTGCTAATGACCATGCTAATCCTTTTTTCCATTGGCTAATCATGATTAATGAATATTGAAGCAAATTGCAAAAATGCACATTAAGTTAGCATGGTCATAATGCACGTGTTCTTTCCCATGTTAATGCTTTAATCCACTCAAAATTATCCAATGGTCATGATTTGAAGATCAATTTGCTTGCATCTTAAGCCAAAAATGAATAATGAAGTATTTTCTTCAATTTGCACATGTGTGAACTAGTGAACTCTTGGTCATGATTCCTTTGCACAATTGAGACAAATGATATCATTTTGAGATGCCTTGAACATGAGAAGCATTTTACAAAAAGAATGAACCAATTTGAAGCATTATATCAAAAGTTATGCCATTTTGAATTTCCATGCACACCTTGTGATCAAATGACCATAACTTCTCAACCATTCATTATATGGACATGAATTAGGACTTTTTGGAAAGGGGAGACAAAGATCTACAACTTTAATGTTCACCAGAAATCCATTTGAAACTTCTTTGACATTGTCAAGTCAAGTTGAAAATGGACCAAAAACTTGCCAAATTTGGAAACTTTGAATTACAGGTCATTTTCCATTTTTAGTAACTTTTTCCATGACCTTTGAATCTTCAAGATGGATGTTTAGAATGAAGAATGGACCCCATTTGAACATGATTGAGGTGTTTCAACTCATTTCCCCACCTCATAGCCCTCAGTTGACTGCATAGTTGACTTTTGGTCCCCAAATGACCTTGAAATATCTTGATTAACTTGAGCCTCTACCACTTGGTGAGATTGCTTCAAAATGAAACCCTAGTCCATGTAAGCTCCTTATAATATCATGTGGTCCTCATCCCAAGAAAATACCTCATCTCTTGCACAAAGGATCTTCTTGAAGCTCTTGACCTGGTGATTGCTTAAGCTACAACAAAAGATGTTAATGACATATTTTTGTGCTTTTGGTTAGTAAACAAAATGAGAAAAGCAATGATATACAATTCAAGCATGCTTGGTGATCTCAAACCACTCACAAGAGATCCCTACCCAAAGGGAAAGGGAGCCAAGATGCTCAGGGATCCTTGAGGCTATGCAATGCAATGTTATGATGCCATGAGGGATCTTAGGGACAAAATTAGGGTCTTACACTCGCATAGCAAACGATGCATCTCGACCAGCGACTGTTGAATATGATTGACATACTTGACTTTGTACTTGCCAGGGCAGCCCTGGACCATGTTGACAGATTTCCCATGCATGGGCAATGGGTTCTTCTTCACATTAGGACCTACGTCCTCGAAACACAGAATGCCACACCTCACAAGGTCTTGAACCTTGGTCTTCAAAGGGTAACAATTCTCCACATCATGGCTGGGAGCACCAGAATGGTAAACACAGTGTAATACGGGCTTATTCCACCACTGGGGGTTAGCAGGTATAGCTGGCAGGTCTCTCGGAGTAATCAACTTCCTCTCTATCAAAGAGGGATATAACTTTGCATACGTCATTGGAATAGGATCGAAAGTCACCCTTTTCCTCTCGTAACTCGTGCTGGTTTGATTACTATTTCGAGGCTGGTAGACCTGCTGCTGCGGACGGTGCTGCTGCTGTTGATATTGCGGATGTGGTTGCTGATTGTTGTTATGTTGCTGGTACTGTTGATTGTCTATGAAGATAGGTGCTATGTGAGCCACCTGGTGCTGGTTACTAACAGGACGCACACTCTTCCTCCTCACAGAGGGTCTTCTTGGTTTCACATGGGAGGTCACAGCATGCGCCTCACCATCTTTCTTCTTTGCAAACGCCCCATAAAGTTTGGCAGAAGAGCCTTCTTCTCTAGTTAAACGTCCTTCTCTAACCCCTTCTTCTAGACGCATCCCCATATTCACCATCTCGGTGAAATCAGAAGGAGCGCTAGCAATCATCCGCTCACAATAAAAAGAACTCAAGGTCTTCAAAACGATCTTAGTCATCTCTTTCTCTTCCAGCGGAGGCACGATCTGTGCTGCCACCTCTTGCCACCTCTGGGCATACTCTTTGAGTGTCTCTTTGTCCTTCTGGGACGTGGCCCTCAATTGATCCCTATCAGGAGCCATATCCATGTTGTACTTTTATTGCTTGACGAAAGCCTCGCCAAGGTCGTTGAAGGATCGGATGTTCGCACTGTCTAAACCCATATACCATCTCAGGGCAGCACCAGACAAGCTGTCCTGAAAGTAGTGGATGAGCAGTGGGTCATTATCGATATGAGTTGACATCTTCCTGGCATACATGACCAGGTGGCTGAGAGGACAAGTATTTCCCTTATATTTTTCAAAATCAGGGACCTTGAATTTTACAGGAATCTTTACATTGGGAACCAAGCAGAGTTCGGCAGCAGACTTGCCAAAAAGATCCTTTCCTCTGAGAGTTTTCAATTCCTTGCGAAGCTCAAGAAATTGATCGTTCATAGCGTCCATCTTCTCATAGACATCTGGGCCTTCAGATGGCTTAGAATGGTAGATGGTGTCGTCTACCCTGGGCATGGTATGCACGACAGGAGGAGGAACGGCAAGGACCGGGCTAGATGCCGGCATAGAAGCAAAGGTAGGACAGGACCCTCGGGCATGAAATTGGGAGGCATCCCCCACGGGAATCCGGCTGGCATGGCCGTTGGAGAAAAGTGTGCACTGGCTGCAGGCACAGTCGAGGAGACAATCTCAGAGACGACTGTCCTTTGGGGAGGAGTTGAAGGTGTTGGAGAAGACTGGCTCTGGGCAGCCAAGAATGATTCCATCAAAGCACTTAATTTTGCCACTTCCTCTTTCAGCTCGCGGTTCTCTTGTTCCAGATGATCCATCAGTTTTGAAATGTTGGCTCTAGTGTAGTACCGATGAGTTAGCTTGTTTTCAAAATAAATGAAGAACATAGAGTTAGACCACAAGATAAGAAGCCGGGAACAAAACCTGCTTATGCACATGATGCATGCAATGTTTGTGCATATTATTTGTTTTTTTATTTATTTCAAAGGAACTCTAGGGTTTTATTCGCAAGTTTTGGAAATGTTAAACATTTATCACATATGGAAATATCTCATCAAATAATATCGGGGAAAAGAAGTACAACATTGTCAATCATATACAAGAGAAAAGGAAAATAGTCATCCTATGGATCCCTACAAACAATCATCCAAAGCTCGGGACACTAGAAGATAGGATGCACGAAGCCTCTTCACCTCCCTCTCGTAGGCTGCCTCCATATCTGCTTTCTCCTTGGCGAGTCGGTCGTACTTCCTCTTCCAAAACTTGGAAGACTGAGGAAGTAGAGAAGTCCATGCATCATCAGGATCATCAATAACCTGGTGTTCGAGGAACTCTATCAAAGAATCCTTCTCCTTGATCTACTGAAGCAACTCTTCCCTTTCACGGATCCAGGCACGTGATCGGTCTTCGTCTCTCAACTCCTCTACTCCTTGGTTAGGGAGGGTTGAAGCCCCAACCATAACCAAAGGTGTAGGTCTCGGATACTCGTAAGGCATGAGATACTCAGACGCTCGCTTCCTAACCCAAGCAGTGTACGACTCCATAACAACACAATTCTTAGGACCCAACTCATTCCTTCCTTTCCTATGAATCTTGCGCCGGGCGCGGGCCATTCTGCCCTTCAAGTTTTGGGGATCTTTACCCTCCTAAAAGAACACACCCTCTAACAGAATGTTATTAGGTTTATCCTTTTGGGGGAATCCAAGCTGACGACGTGCCAAAACAGGGTTGTAGTTAATCCCACCACATGTACCAAGAAGAGGTACATTGTAGAATTCACCACAAGAGTCAATAATCTGCACACCATCATACACACGGTTGTACCAAGAGATATCATCATTAGTGAGAGACATGAGTCTCATCATAAGTGTAGAGAAAATCCTAATAGTGTTCACATCCACAAACATGTCGATGTTGGGGAACAATACCAATCCATAAATGAGAAGTTCAAATATGGCCTCAAAGGCATCCTCACTCATGGCCTTCCCATATACAGTAGCTTGAGCAATGAGGAACTCAGAAGGGAGACCTTGAAATCCACCTTTGGTAGTCATATGAGCACCAACCAGAGATTCATCTATGTGCAACATGTCAGCTATCTCTTGAGAAGTAGGAATACTCTCAAAGCCACTGAACGACAACTGGTCTAGAATAGGTATACCCACAAGGTAGGCATACTCCTCAAGTGTAGGCAAAAGCTGGAAGTCCGGGAAAGTGAAACAATGGTACAAGGGATCATAAAACTGCACCAATACACTCATCAACCCTTCATCCACCTAAGCAGTCAGAAGAGGAAGAAGCTTCCCAAAACGAGCCTTGAAACCCAAGGGATCTAGTATATAGGATGTCAAATTCCTTAACTCTTTCAAGTCTGGTTGTCTGAAACTGTACTTCTTCGTATTCCTTCTTTGTCTTTCCATGTCTGAAAATTTTGCAAATAAACCCCTTAAGTTCCTTGATAATTTTCTTCATTAATGATGATATGGATGCAAATGGGAGCATGGATGCATGAATGCAACAATCACACTCAAGGATCAAGCAAAGCACACCAAACAAAGGTTATGGGATGGATCATATCATCCTTAATATCAATCATCCATTTTGGTGGATTATGGTTTACACCTTATCAACACCCAAGTTCCATTGATATTAAGGATACATGAACGGATCAACCATGAATCAAGGGTTTGTTGCAAGTCACGAGCATGGAGTCTCGGTTAAGAACCACCCAAAGGGAATGTACTAGGGTTTAAACCTGCCAAACATGTTCTACAAGAGGTTCCCACAATCATCATCCCATCTTTCGGATAGTATAGGAAAAACGACTACTCGTATTCCAAAGATATTCTCAAGAGAGACTCTTATGAGTGTAGTATCGCGTAACAATCGTATCAAATCTTACACTTGAACGACTTTCGCACTACATCCTAAGAATAGGCCAAGATGGGCTTGGTAAACTAAGGTCCTTGGCTTCTAAGGTCTATATTGGAAAGAGTAATGTCTAACCACAACTTACTTGTGTGACATTATTGATCCCAACATGACCTCCACCAAGTGAATGGACTTGCAAGTCAACTTGCTAAGGAATAACTCCACACAAGTCAACAAGACTATGCCATTCTCCTATCCTAAGTGCACTCGAGTCTTGGTATAGAACTCATCTCACAAAGATCACCAAGCATACAAGGAATTAATATCAAGCAATTCAGTCATTACATACAATACAGTAATCCCAAATTGCACAAAAATATGTCGCAAAACAATACAATACAACAAGCATGAAAAGTTGGCAAAACCCACTAGGCAAACATCCCCAGCAGAGTCGCCACTTTTCTGTAGCGGGGTATTCGTTACCATTAGAGATATTGACTAAATCCAAGGTAAATCATACAAGTCGAGTCGCCACTGCACTTCTATTTATCCAAAGGAATGGTTAGAAAGCGAACAAAAACCTAATAGTTTTAACAAAAACTAGTAAAAGAAACTAGATGTTTGATTGGCTGCATTTTATGGTAAAACACTAACTGGACTCTAATGTCTCGACTTATGTCGTGACATGCTGTGGAGATGTTTGATTGACTGCATTATGTGTTAGATCATCTAACTGTACTCTGATGTCTTGGCTGATGTCATGACATTCTGAGTAGTATACTGCAGGTTTAGCTAATACAGGATTTATTGAATGTCAAACTGGATGTTATGACATTCATCCCTGTCAGTAGATACTGAGGAATAGAACAGTTGGTGTTCTGCTATAACTCAGTATTTATTTTCAGTCTGTTTATCAAGAAAATAACAGACCTGGCATCAGGCCTACTGTCTAAATGTCAAACTGGATGTTATGACTATCATCAGCGACAACATATACTGAATAATAGGCAGGTTGGTTTTCTGCTTCAGTTCAATATGTATCTCAGTCTGTTTATCAAGAGAATAACAAACCTGGCATAAGGCCGTTGTGTAAATGTCAAACTGGATGTTTTGACATTTATTACTGTAAGCTGATATTGAAGTATAGATAGATTGGTCTGCTACAGTACAACATTTAGCACAGTCTGTTTTCAGGAAAATAACAGACTTAGCATATGGTCTATGTGCTGGACGTCAAACTGAATGTTGTGACATTCATTCCTGACAGCATATGCTATTTGTGGAGGTCTTGAAGACTCAATCAGAATAAACAGTTTCTAAATATGGAGATATTTTAGGAACTAAATATAGAGATATTTTAGGAACTAAATATAGAGATATTTTAGGAACTAAATATGGAGATATTTTAGGAACTAAATATGGAGATATTTTAGGAACTAAAAGATTGAAGACCTTGTTTGTAGCAGAAATTTTTTGCTGTATTTGTAACAGTAAAGAACAAGTTTGCTGCGATTTCTGAAGGCCCAAATCCAGTTGGGTGATTAGGTTATAAATAGCATATTGTAACCTAGTTTTTGTAAGCCTCTTAGAATGAAAAATTATGGGTATGTGTAAGGTAAACCTCCCAACCTGTGGGAAGGTTACCATGTGTTTCTCAGTGTTCCAAAACTGAGAGTATTTGTGACTCAAAGCCTGTAGGCAAGAGTTATTATGTTCTTGAACGAAGCTGTGAAGCAAGTTCAAGTTGTTTAAACATTACAGTGTAATTGTAGTGATAGGAATGGAAACTGGAGGTTTCTATCTAGGAGTTCCTAGGTATAGATTGCATTGGGTAGGGATTAAGTGAAGAGTTGTAAACAGGGGAGTTTAACTCTGAATTAATACTGCTGATAGTGGATCTTCTTCCTGGCTTGGTATGCCCCCAGACGTAGGTGAGTTGCACCGAACTGGGTTAACAATTGCTTGTGTTTTTACCTTCTGCACACTATATTTTGTCTGTTATAACTCAGTCTGGTTATAATCTGTTTATGTAGGGAATAACAGATATGACACATAGCCTGCAGTCTGAATGTAAAACAGAATGTTATGACATTCATCATTGACTGCTGATATTGATGGACTGGTTGGTCTGTTACAGTTCACTCATCTGTAATGTTGGGACAGGTGATGTTCAAACCAATGTTGAGACATCATGCTGATAACTGGGCAGGATAAATAAACATAAGGACTATGTTTGATCTCTACTGTGTGTTTGCACTAGATGGACAGAACTGGATGTTCTTCTTTCCATGGTGGTATATTAGCAGATGTTGTAACATTTGTGAATGTGTGCATATGAGTACTGGATCATAATTTATATAACTGTCTTGCTGTATTTGCAACAGTGTTAGATCAGATGTCATGATATGGAGTAGAACATCTGAACTCTGACTACACCAGAATTTCAGAAACAGAGATCTGGGTAAGGGGGTTGGTTATGCAATGGGAAGGTGTTAGGCACCCAAAACATCCTAGGTACTCCTAGGGAGCCCTTTTCATACTTGTTGTGAAGGTTGTTTGTTTTGTGGAAAATTTTGTTTGTGCAAACATGATTGAAGAGATGAGAAGAGAATGTACAATTATTTACATTTTGTGTTTGGATGGATAAACCCATTGCCTACGTACCATCTTATAAAAAGATTAGGATCAAAACCTCGTAGTTCGGGGTAAAAATCTCAAAATGATTTGGTTAGTTGATTGATCCAAAAGCCTTAAGGTCTTTTGTTATCTAAGGGAGAAAACTCAACCAAACCACAAATCCACCATGTGAGGATAGCTTCAACATGCTAGTGAGGTGTTACCCCTATAATAAGCATGGAAGACTTATTGTCCATATCTAAGGATATAGGTGAGTAGTACATCTACCACAAGGATAACTCAAACCTAATAGCTAAAGGTTATGAAAGATTTTGATTAAGAAAGTGGCCATTGGAACCACAAAATACATTTGAATGGGTTATATTTACCAATTAGAACTATATACAAAAATGGTCAAAGTTGCTTAAAAGTTCAATTCAAAATAAGTGTTATGAAAAGAAAGTTTGAAAATCAAAAGCCTAAGGCTTAGGTTTCTAATGTTTGAAAACCATAGTTAAATGTTTGCACAAAAAGCTTTGGCTTGCGTTAGAGTGGAGAGAAGGAGAAGAAGGGCTAAGATCCTAAGCATACAAGAAGTGAGGGGAAAGAGAATAAACCCACACAAGGAGTTCCTCTCTTGAGATCATATTGATGATCCAAGTAGCTCCCATCCTTTGGAATAAGCAATCACAAAGCATAAGTAATCAAACAAGTCTCATAAGAGATCCTCAATGTGTCTTGTATCTTTCACTTTGAATGATCATGGCAATGGTCCTCCAATTAAGCTCAAGTAGAATTCCCTAGCACAAAAACATACACATCAAAAGTTCCATGAAGTAAATCAAGAATGGACAAGAGTGAGTTTAGAGATTTGGTCCTTCTAATCCATCTTCTTCATTAAGGTCCATTTACTCCAATTTTGCATAAGGAAAGTCCTAGAATCTAAGTCCAATTCTCCATTCTTTGCATAGGGAAAGTCCTAGAAACTAAGTCCATTTCTTTGCATTTGGTTCACAAGAATCAAAACAAAACACAAGCATAATAATATATACACAATTATGTGCTCAAGTGAGCAAAAGGCAAATGGCATTAACATAAACATGTGCTCAAGTGAGCAAAGAGAAAAGCAAATGGATAATATGTGCAGGAATAGTAAATTGCATAAAAGTAAAGAGCAAAAAGTAAATGTTAATTGTCAATAGTTAGTGTTAGTAGTTAGTGTGCCATAAGGAAAATTTAGCGCTATGTCAAGCAATCGTAATTGGACTTATGTAGAAGTCACAACTATCTGAGGCCGGTCAATAATAATATAGGCAACAAACACAAGTTAGGAGTCTTCATTAGTGAACCAAGTCCCAACAACTTGCCATGCCAAAAAGAAAAAGAGAATTGATCTTGTATTGGTTTAAGCCTTTTGCATGATTTAGAAAACAACATATCCTTAATGCAAAGCCATTCACTTGATCAATTGATCAAGATGAATTAGATTTGAATCAAGGAAGATTAAGTCTCCCTAATCAATGCCAACTTATCAACCTTCAACTCATTGATCAAAAGGAAAGAAGAAGAAGAAGATATATGAAGAAGAAGATGAAGAAAGGATAAGGAAATGGAAAGATCAAAATGCATAAGATGAAATAATATGTACCAATCCATATGTATTGACTAAATGACATTGAAAGTCAAAGTCAAACAATGATATATCAGAAATGAGATGAAGATTGGAGATCAAACAATAAGCATAATATTTTTGGCATTTTCAATATTAAAATAAACTTGAATTAAAAGTAGTGGAAAGGTCAAACTTCAAAATCACTTCAAATCAACCTTGAAAGGTCCAAGTAATTTATCCTAAGTTCAACAAGGTCAAACAAAGTCTGACAAAAAATTTCAGCATTTTTTAAAGTCAGAAACTATTTTTAATCAATTAAAAATGAATAAAAATAACCTAATTGAACTAAAATCTCAAATAAATCTCAAATCAATTTAAAAATTGATGAGAATATTTTTCATAGATCCATCATCATTCAAATAGGTTAGGAAAATATTTTTGTATTTTTGGAATATAAAAAACTATTTAAAATGAATTAAAAATAACCAGAAAAGAGAAAATTCACAAAAGATATCAAATGACAAAATAAAAAATATTAAAAATCAGAAATAGAAACTAGAATTTATTTGGAGACTAGTGCAATTGGTCCCATAATTTTTGGATTAAAAATGAGAGAGATATTGGTTTTTGAAAATAATTGGAGTTAAAGAAAATAGAATCAGAAAATAAAAAATGCAAAAAACAAGGAGCGTTAGATCTGAGCTCATTAATTGAGCTGGCAGATCATACGCTCCAGAGATGCGCTCCCACCATACGCCTTGGTCAACTGAACCACACGCAACATTAAAACAAGTCATAACATGGAACGGTCCAGATTAGATCTGGAAACAAGATCGTGTGGCCAGGAATTGATCTGGAGTTGGGATGGCCACCGGAGCCACCGTCTTCTCCGGTGAGCCTCAGAATTCCGGCCAGAGTTGCAAAGATCCAAACCTTAATGAAAATGCATGATCTATACATCTTTGGAAAGCTAGGATGATTTACATCATCCCTGTACCATCCATTTTCACTCTAGATTTCCATGGTGTGAGAAATCAGAGGTTGAAAAATCTGGTGTTCATCATGAACTAAATGGATTTCAAAAATTGAATGCATAAACATGATGCCTCTATTGAGAGGACTTCAACCAACACAAGATCTAAGCAAATAGGTCAATGGATGATGAGATTCGAATGAAATACCAGTTGAAGAGTAAGCTTGAATTCTGGTAACTTGAGCTCAATTCCTTGCTTGCTTTGCCAAAACAGAAGATCAGTGAGATAAATGATGAAGGTTTAGAAGCTTTAGATCTAAGAATTCAACCAGATGAAGTTGAATTTTGGATCTGAAAAATTTCAAAAAAAATTGGAAACTGCTTCTTTGGTGAGGTTGGGGAATCACTTCAGCAGGGTTTCAGGCGCCTTTAGGTTGAGTTTGAATGAAGCTGAACCCTTCTATTTATAGCAAAACAAACTGCAAGCAAGGTGAATTCTCATGTGCATGGAATTTGGATCCTTCATGCATGGGCCTGTACAGGCGCGTGCAAAGCCCAAAAGCTGATGCAAATGCATGCTGAACACAAACCGAGTTGAATTGGACGTGTAGTTTGAATGGCAATTGCTTGTGTATCAAGATTTCATGTGCATTCCATAATTATGCCTAAATGTTCAACTCTTCGAAAATACCATTTTCCAAATCCAAATATGATCATGTGAGTAATGGTTGGAAAGGTCTTGATGTAAGGAACAATTGTTATGTTGGGAAAAAATCCATTTGGAATGTGGAAATTTATGAAACTTGAGTTTAAAGAGTGATGTGCAAAACATGTCAATGCAAGGATTCTAAATTTAGCCAATGTTCAAGCCCTTCTGTTTTGATGATGCAAGCCTCAAATGAAACAATCTCCAACATAAACGTTGTAGATCTTTTCAAGACAATCAAAATGGACTTAAATTTGGCATCATTTGGATTTTTTATGAAAGAGTTATGGGCACTTGAAGTTGGACTTTTTTGCCTTTTAATGCATTTGGGCCAAAAGGACCTATAATGTCTTGCATTATCACATGAATTTCCTTTGAGATTTTGAAGTTTTGTTCAACATAACATTTGAAGTAGACATCTTAAGATTTCCAATGCATTTGACCCCACCTCAAAATCATAAAAAATGAATGAGTTATGTCCTTGGGAAGTTGACCCAAAATTAGGGTTTCAGTCAAAATGATCTATAATGTATTGGAATGGGAGATGGCCTTCCAAGCTTCACATCAATTCTTGATGAACATGAAAGTTGTTCATATTGTCCTTAAGAACATTTTTTCTTTTGGAATCATCTCGATTTGACCATCACATCAAAAGTTAGGCCTCAGTGCATTTCAAAATAGTCAGATGAATTGACTGATCAACTTCTCAAGTCCACAACCCATATCTTGATGAATTGATGACTGAGGACACTCAAGTAAGTTCAAATATGCATGAAATGATGAATTATAGAACTTCCCTTGATTATATTTGACCATGGGCTGAGGTTGCTTCATGAGCAAGGCATTGTTATACACAGATGAATTAGGGTTTCCTTGGGGCACAAACCTCAAACCCTTTGACTTGCTTTGATAAAAAATGGTGAATTGACATACTAGGGAGGCATTTTTGATGGATGAGAGCTTTGGGAACCATTACCATGCTTGCTATCATTTCCTCTTGACCATGTCTTTGTACCAATGATCTCCTTGAAGCTTTTGACCTTGTGATTGCTCAAGCTACAAACAAAAGATGTTAGTGACATATTTTTGTGCTTTTGGTTAGTAAGTAAAATAAGAAAAGCAATGATATACAATTAAAACATGCTTGGTGATCTCAAACAACTCACAAGGAGTCCCACCCAAAGGCAAGGGGAACCAAGATGCTTATGATCCTTGAGGCAATGCCAAATGCAATGTTATGATGCCATGAGGGATCTTAGGGACAAAATTGGGATCTTACAAGAAAAAAAAATATTAATTTGAAATGTGAACAACAACAGGAACATCAACAGAGGTCCAGTTTTGGCGAATCATTCCGCGAGCTATGACTCGGCTGGAACATCTTTAGGATTGTCTTCCACAATGGAATTGGCTTCAGTTGATTCGTCTTCTGACCTCGGGATGTATTCAAGTTATCTATGATGAGGAATTTAGAAAGGCACATATGCATCTTCTGCCTCAAGAGCATATTCAGGATCGTCGCAGTAGGGTTCCTATGTTGAATCATCATCCTTAGTGACGACACTAACTTTTGGAAAAATGAGATTGATGAACCCTCCACTATATAAAGTTTCTTTGATTGAACAAACAAATCTACTTCCTTCTGCAATCTTCTTGGAAGTAGGAGAAAAGCCTAAACCCTCTCAGTGTTTTTTTTTGGGAGATCCAAAATTGTTCCCCAACCATCGGTTATACCATCATTTACTAGCCGTTGTGCATCCTTGAATGAAGAGGTGGATACTCATCTCTTTACATCTTTGTCAATCAAAGAAAGGGCTTAGAATTGAGTTCCAACAGCTTCTTCATGTTCAAGATAAGATAAAGATGATAAGTGACTCACAACCAATGTTTTCTCCCCACAGATTGTCCCTAGCTTCCCGTTCTTCACAAATTTAAGCTTCTGATGCAGAATAAAGGTGATTGCCCCAACTTCATGGATCCAAGGCCGACCCAATAAACAACTATACGCAACTTCTATGTCCATCACCTGGAATCTTATCTGGAAACTATGAGGTCTGATGGTCATAGGAAGGTTAACTTCTCCAATGACTGTTTTTCTGGAACCATCAAAAGCTTTGACAATAATCCCGCTACTCTTCATGGGAGCACCCTGAAAAGAAAGTCTGGAAAGTGTCGACTTCGGAATGACATTGAGAGACGAGTCTGTATCCACTAACACACTTGACAAAGAGTCATTCATACAGTTGATTGATATATTTAGTGCTATGTTATGATTTCTTCCTTCTTCGGGGAGCTCTTCATTATTGAAACTCAAGTTGTTGCAGGCCGTGATGTTAGCAATGAAACCATTGAAGCGTCTGACCGTCACATCATGGTCTACATAGGCTTGTTCTAAGAATTTCTGCAAAGCTTCACGGTGAGCCTCAAAGTTCATCAAAAAAGATAACATATATATCTTGGAAGGTGTATGTAGTAATTGTTCGACCATATTTTATTCACTTTTCTTGATGAGCTTCAACACCTCATCGTCATCACTTTTCAAATTCATGTTATCAGATTGGCCAACTGGTTCAAAAGGGATCTCAACATGAGCCTGCTTTCCTGCTGTGACATCCTCAGTCCTTTTTGTAAATATATGCCCACTCCTTGTGACCCTGCTTACATCAGCGACGTTAACAATGGAGGGTAGAGGAACATCCTTTCCATTCTTAGTCATTGTATCATTGTACTTGTAAGGCACAACTTTATCAGATTGGTAGGGAACTGGGCCCGGTAAGTTAATGACCAGAGGAGTCACAGAAGTCTTCCGATTGTCATAAGTAATTTGTATAGGCTCAGAGTTGTTGAACTGAGGAACTATGACATTCACTTTGTTGTCACTATTGACCATATTGACCTGATTATAATCTTTGGCTCAGTAGGCTACAATGTAAACTTGGTCCATTTGATCCTGGAGATCCGTTACAACAGTTAGGCATCCTTGAGAGTTCTTATAACAAACCCTACAAGAGGCGTAGTTATATGGAGGCAGAAAACCATTCTTGTTATATCTGTCGTGTTTCTTTACTAAGTTCTCGCCCAACAACCGTACATCATAGATCTGGAAACTGCTCGGGTAACCATATACCATGTTAACTGAGGCTGAACCATGTTGCGGTAGAGGATTAACTTGAACATTGGGGTTTACGTCCTTAAATGAAAGGATACCACTCTTGATGAGCCTCTGATATTTGAATTTAGACCAAAATAGTTTTCAATGCTATATCCTGGTGCCCCTTGATGATAAGCACACAATTGATCTGCCTTGTACCAATAGGGAAGGTCCTTTGGCACAGGTGGTGGATACCTTGTCTAGACATGATTTTTAGCTAGCAGTGCAGGAAACAATTATGCATAGGACATTGGGATAGGATCGAACTGTGGCCTTTTTTTAATATGATTTTGATTATTGAATTGACAGCGAGCCTGCTGTGGAGGATGTTGATGCTGTTGAGTTGATGGTTGTTGCTGAACATGTTATTGTTGTTGATGCTATTGAGGATATTGTTGTTGATGTTGATGCGAGAACTCTTGCTGATAAATTGGCGCTACCATTGGTGGACTAATGATTAGTGAAATGGCTGCAACATGTTGATACTTTCTACTTTGTCTGCCATATGAAACGACACTAACATCTGATTCTTTCTTCTTGGAGAAATTATTGGCAAATTTATTAACATGACTAGAAGCGTCAACTTCCTTACTAAAACGTCCCTCTCGGACTGCTTCCTCAAGTCGCATGCCCATGTTTACCATCTCGGTGAAATCACTGGGTGCATTGGCGATCATGCAGTCATAGTAGAATGAACTCAGAGTTTTCAAAAAGATTTTATTCATCTCTTTCTCTTCAAGTGGAGGGAAAGTCTATGCAGCAATTTCACGCCACCTTTGAGCATATTCCTTGAAACTCTCTTTGTCTTTCTGAGACATGGCCCGAAGTTGATCTCTGTTCGGAGCCATATCTACATTATATTTGTATTGACGAACAAAAGCTTCACCAAGGTCATTAAAAGTATGAATCCTCACGCCGTCCAAGCCCATGTACCACTTAAGAGAGGCACCAGTTAAAATGTCTTGAAAGTAGTGGATCAAAAGTTGATGGTTGTCAGTCTGAGTGGACACCTCCCTAGCATACATCACCAAAAAATTTGAGAACATGAATTTCCTTTGTATTTCTCAAAGTGTGGTATTTTGAATTTAGGCGGAATTTGAACATTAGGAACCAAGCAGAGTTCGGAAGTGGTCTTGCCAAAAAGATGCTTACCTCGAAGAGCGTTGATTTTACTTTGCATTTCTAAGAACTGATCTTGAAATCCCTCTAACCTTTCATTTACTCCCACAACTTTGCTTGGAGCAGCGTGAAAAATGTTTTCTTCATTATAAGGAGTTGTATGCACCACAGGAGGCGGTACATACATCACAACAGTTACTACTGGAGCTTCAACATTTTAAGGGAGGTATCCAATTGGCATATAACCGTGAGGCATGCCCCACGGGAAACCAGGTGGCATGTGATATTGTTGATCATTGACAGCCACCACTGGAATGGGCGTCGAAACATTCTAAGAGATTGTTGTTCGTTGCAATAGATCTTGAGAATTGTTCGATGACTGATTTTGAGCAGCCACCAAAGTGTCCATCATAGCAGTAAGCCTTTCCAAATTGTCTTTCAAGGTGATTACTGTAAGACCCCAATTTTGGGCCCTAAGATCCCTCATGGCCCATATCATATCATATCATGGCCTCAAGGATCATTGCATGCCCTAGCTTCCCTCCTAGTGGGTAGATTGCCTTGTGGGTTGTGTCTTGATCACCAAGCATGCCTTGCATTTGTATATCCTTGCTTTTCATATGTTTATTAACCAAAAAGTACAAAAATATTGTCAGTTTAACCTTGTTGCTTGCAGTTGAAGCAATCATCAGCAATTAGGTCAAAGACAGTCAACAGTCAGTCAAAGCAATGGATGGTGGCCATTCTTGCAGAATTTGGGCACCATGATCAATAATCAAAAGTTCATACAACTTGGGACATCATTTGAAGTCAAGTTCTCAAGGAATTAGGGTTTGGAATTCATCAGAAATGCTTCAATCATCCAAAACCCTAGACAAGTCAACAGAAAGTCAAACTTGGTCAACTGTGGATTTAATCAGTGATTTGATGGATGGAATTGATCTGAAGGAGCTCATTCATGTCCCAATAAGCCTCATATATCATGTCAAACCTCATCATGGAAGAATTTGAAGTCAAACAGAAAATTTCCCAAAATAGAAAGTGGACCTGTAATTTCAACTGCCAAAAATGGAAACTTCTTGATCATAAACTTACATCATGATACAAGCTTCAAATGAATTTTTGCCCAACATGAAAGTTGAAGATCTTGTTCTCCCATTTTCAAAAAGTCCAAGAACTCTCAAATCCCATGGATGGTTTGCAAGATATGATCAATTCAATTTCAAAAATTTGTGAACTTCAAAGAGCCATATCTCATGAACCATAAGGCCAAATTTGATGGGGTTTTTTCCTACAAACCACATTTCATCTCCTCTTTCCAAAAATATAAATTTCATGCACTAAAACCTCACCATGCAAAATGGCATTTTTGGACTTGTTTCATTTAAATTCAAGTTGGACCAAAAGTTGACTTTTGAGATTAAACATTTTCACTCAATTTGGACATTTGGGAATGGTTTAGGAGGTCATTTGCAGCCTGTTCCAAGGCCCAGAATCGTGCAGGACCACACCCTCCATGTGCTTATGTGCAAATTAGCAAGTTTGCAATTCCCTTCATTTAAGCTAATCAAACTTAGCACTTCTTAAACCAAGCTTAAACAGACATATATAAGTGATTTTCTGGCAGAATAAACCCTAGAGCAGCAGCCTGAAACACGCAGAAATCCTCACTCTCTCATTTTTCCATTTTTACACTTTTGCATTTTCTGCTCAAAACTCCAAAAGAGCTCGAGCCACCTTCATTGTTTCATCATCTGGATATCATTTGGAAGCCATCTGAAGCATTAATCACCAACTGTACAGCATTCTCACGTTCTGTTTTACCAAGCACACATCAATGGTGATTTTTGTTTTGAGCATTTTTAAAGGCTTTTGAGCTACAAGTCATTCTCCATTCAACCTTGGAAAGCTTGCTGAACATCTATTTCACCTCAATACATCCAAACAACACGATTCAACTCAGTTCTCCAAATTTGGTAAGAAATTCGAACTTGGCCATTTGCAAAATTATGAAATGCTTGTTGTAAAGCTTTTGATGCTGAGAACAATGAGCTTTGAACCATTTAAAATGACTGATTAATTAGGGAGAAATGTGAAATTGAATGTTGATGCTCAAACATGTTTTTGTGTGATACTGGTTGTGTGGTTTGATTCCATGAAAATGAATTTGGTATTCTTAATGTGTGTTGTTTGGTGATTCTAATGCCATGCTGTTTGTACATTTCTGGGTTAAATTCGTTTTTCATGATGTTGGTTGATGAAGCTTCACTGTTGCACAAACCCTAACACTGTTCAAAACCCTACAAATTTTCCAGAAAATCGTGTTCTGCGTTTTGCTGCTGTTATACCGTGTTTTCGCATGAAATCCACTGTTCATTCGCATGAGACCATTCCCAGCGTGCCACATCACTAGACAATCCGCACCGTCTCATTAAATTCCCAACATAATTACCATATTGCCATTCCGTGCCATTTATTTTAATTAATTCAAATCATTTTGCAATATTATTTCATCTTGTTACACAAACTTACAAAAATCACAATTTACTCATTTTAATTCCAAAATTCATGAAAATTTCAGCATTGTGTTCATCTTGATGTCTAGTATTTTATCATGATTTTTGCTGAATTTTTGGTTGGTCGATTTTTAAATGGCTCTAGGTTTCTTGACATGTATGCTTATTTGATACCTTTTGCCATTCCTTTTGTGAAATAATGATGATGCATCCAATGATCCTGAAATTTTTGGTGGTTAATCTACACTCATTCACCTTTGTTTTGATGTAAAGTTTGTGCATTTATCATATGTGGTGTGTGAGATATGATTTTCTGAAGAAGGGTGTGACAATTTGTGTCACACCAATGATATGCTATTTCATGATTTTTGTTAACATGCTTCCTGGCTTCCAAATAATGTGAAATTTTGCATGATCCATCTCTTATGTGTCTAGTTTATGTGTGAATTTTCCTGGAATTAATCATGCCATTTCCTATTTGTTTGAGAATTTTCTTCCCTGCCTAGTCAATTGTTGACTTTATGTGATACTTGTTTCCATTTCATTTGGGAAATTCTCATACCTTATTGTATGATCATGAAATTTCACATGTGCATACTAGACATCTTGAGCTTTGCATTAGTGTTAATCCCATCCATTTCTCATATGTTTTCATTTAGTTATGATTTTTTGAAGATGACACATGTTTTGTTGACTTCTTGGTGCATACTTGAAAATATGTTGACTTCCTGATTTTAATTGACTATCTTTCCATGATCCAATTGAGCTGAAATTTCATATGCATGCTATGTTATGGATTGTGATTGAGTATGAATTATTTCATAATTTTTGGAATTGATTATGTTTGCTTTTGAGCTTGGTCTTGCTGTTGACCTTTTGTGTGCTCCCTTTTGCCATGTTTTGACTTCTTTGGTCTATGAAATGATGTTGATGCATGATATGAACTTGAAACCAATTGTGCTTGCTTCTCAAATGTTTGAACTTGACTTTGGTTGACTATTTGTTTGCTGTTTTGACTTTCCCTTTTGTTTTTGACCCTAGGCTTGCCCTAGTGGTCTTTTGTACTTATGTTGAGTTCATTGTTTCAGGTTAAGCATCAATGCTTCAAAGAAACCATACAAATTTGATTGAGCTTGATTATACCATGTACTAACCTTTGTTTTGTAGGTGTGGCTCATGTGACTTGAGTCTTGTGCTTTGCACATTGGTCCCTCTGATTTAACTGTTTGATTCATTTCCTTTTGATTTAAACTGTTGAACTGTTTACTGATTAGTTTGACTATTTCAGGTACCCTTAGTTGCTTAAGTTCTTTGAACTTGCTTTGCTTTGCTATTTAGCAATTTGCTTTGAGGTAACCCCTCTTTCTTCATGTAGTCTGGAGACCCGGCCTGTTATTTGGCCGGGCAAACTGTCTGAAGTCCTCCTTAAGAGGCAATGCTTGTGTGTGTTTAATTTTGTCCCAAGCAGGAAAAGTCCTTCAAGTAAGGCAATTGGTAGATCAAAGGGATAAGTAACCTATCCCCTACTATTCAGTGAGTTTTCTCCTTGCTCCCATTACATGGTTGTAGCATTGAGATCTTAGCCCAAGATCAATCGAGTCAATAATATGTGGAGAGAGTTCCTACTTTCTGAACTCCCACACTTTCTGAAATGCTCTCCCTGATCAGGGATAAGAGCAATGAGGCACACCCCTCGTCTCCTTTCATCTGCTTCACCTTAGCCTCTCAATGGCAAGGTTAAGAGCAAATCTTTTACCCTATTCCAGTTGGCCTCGGTGCCTAACCCTCTTGTGTGAGCCTCCTTGTTTGGCTATAGAGTGTGCTGTTTGATATTCATTGATTGCTTGATTGCTTCATATGCACATGCTTGCTTATATGCTTCATGCATTTATCATCATCATTAATTGCTCATCAATACATAATCATCTCATTTGTCTTCGTGACATTGTCATTGTTGTTTACCCATTGAGGACAATTGTAAGACCATCCATTGGCCATTGCTCCTAGGATATGGAAGTGAGTATAAGACCATCACCTTGGCCACTCATCTTATCTTTGCTTGATGCATTTGATTGTATGTGAGGATGCAACTGTAAGTCCCTGCAAGTTGGCATTTGCTTTCCTATGATCATATGTTGGATATTGGTATAAGTCCAGACAGATTGGCATCCGGTATCCAAGTTTCATTTTGTTTTAGGAGATTAGTGTAAGACCATTGAGTGGCATCTGATATCCAGTTTTGTTTTAGGAGACTGGTGTAAATCCATTTATTGGTATCCGGTATCCGCCTTTTATTTCTTTGTTTGAGGAGATTAGTGTAAGACCATTGAGTGGCATCTGATATCCAGTTTCATTTTAGGAGATTGGTATAAGCCCAGTGGTTGGCATCCGATATTTGCTTTCTTCTTTGTTTGTTCGTTATTATCCATTGCCCATTCCAAAGGACACACTTGAATCATCCTCTATATGATTTCAAGAAGTGAACCTTCTAAGAAGTTTTACAATTCACCTTCATCCATTCATCCTCATTATGTCCTAAACCTTTTCACACATCACTTTCAAACTTGACATAGATATTGTGCAAACTTCTTCATGTTTTCAAACTAAAAACCTGGACTCAAGTCCTTGACTTTTTTTCAAACTCATTTCATAACACTTCTTTCAAATCAATCTTAATCATACTTTGACTTCATTTTCATAATCACAATCAATTAACTTCACTCATTCACTTGTTTTGGCTTTGTCCATTGTTAATCTTTTCATGCATTAGCCATAGGTTTCAATTATCTTTGTGGTGGATGTAAATCTTGCCTATCCTTAGTGAGTCGACAGTAAGACTTCCGTACTGAAAACAGGGCTAACCCCTCTAGTACGTCGAAGCTATCCTCGCATGGTGGATGTTGTTTTTGGTCGAGTGTTCTCCCATTGATAATGAAAAGCCTCAGTGCTTGTGTTTAAAATTGAATCCACCAACTTTTGGAAATCTTTTAGCCGAACTACGGCGTTTTGATCCTTACCTTTGATGGAAGGTACGTAGGCAGCGGGTTCATCCGTTCAAACCCAATAACCCAATAAAACTTGTACATTCTTTTCTCATCATCCCAATCATGTTTGCACAATGCTTATGTCATAACAAATAACAATTTAATACAACAAGTGTGAAAAGGGCTCCCTAGGAGTACCTAGGACGTAGTGGGTGCCTAACACCTTCCCATTGCGTAATTTACCCCTTACCCAGACTCTCTGATCTTTTTATTAGTTTTCTACGTGTAAAACTTCTTAGGCTTTTGTTCGCTTTTTAGCCAATCCTTTGGATAAATAAAAGTGCGGTGGCGACTCGAAATTTCATTGTATCTCTTGCTTATGATTTAATCGATAGATCATATAGCGACGAATACACCGCTACAGAAAAGTGGCGACTCTGCTGGGGATGCCTGTAAAGAGGTCTGTATCCTTGGTGGTATTGCCTACTTTTCACCCTTGTTGTGCTATATTGTTATTTGTTATTTGACATATTTTTGTACAATTTGGGATCACTGTATTGATTGTAATGTGTGAATTGCTTGATATACAATTGCTGTTTGCTTTGGTGATCTGTGAGATGAGTTCTATACCCAAACTCGAGTGCACTCTAGGATAGGAGAATGGCATAGTCTTGTTGACTGGTGTGGAGTATTCCTTAGCCAGTTGACTTGCGAGTCCATTCACTTGGTGGAGGTCATGTTGAACTAATAATGTCACACAAGTTATTTGTGGTTAGGCATTATTCTTTCAATCATGTTCCGCAGAAGCCAAGGACCTTAGTTTACCAAACCCATCTTGGCCTATTTTTAGGACCGTAGTGCGGAGGTCGTTCAGATGTCAGTTCTGATGCGATTGTTACGCGATACTACACTCATAAGAGTTTCTCTTGAGAATATTCTTGGAATACGAGTATTCGTTCCTCCGATAATATTCGAAAGATGGAACGATGATTATGGGAACCTCTGATAGAACATGTCTGGCAGGTTTAAACCCTAGTACACTCCCTTTGGGTGGTTCTTAACCGAGACTCCATGCTCGTGACTCTCAACAAACCCGTGATTCGTGGTTGAGTCGTTCAGACAACCTTAATATCAATGGATCCCGGATCAGGTGTAAAACCTAAATCCACCAAAGCGGCTGGTTGATATTAAGGAGGTTCGGACCGGTTCATGTACCGTTAATATCAATGGAACTTGGGTGTCGATAAGGTGAAAACCTAAATCCACCAAAATGGATGATTGATATTAGGGATACATAGAGCTTTCCCACGACCTTTGTTTGGTGTGCTTTGCTTGATCCTTGAGTGTGTTTGTTGCATTCATGCATTCACGCATTCATCCGCATTCATGTCATCACAAAAAGAAGATTTTCAAGGAACTTAAAAAAGGGTTTATTTGCAAAATTTTCAGACATGGAAAGACCAAAGAGGCATACAAAGAAGTACAGCTTTAGACAGCCCGATGTAAAAGAGTTAAGGAATCTGACATCGTATGTACTAGATCCCTTGGGTTTCAAAGCTCGATACGGGAAGCTCCTACCTCTGCTCACCACTCAGGTTGACGAAGGGTTGATGAGTACTCTAGCTCAGTTCTACGATCCGTTGCATCATTGCTTCTTATTTCCGGACTTTCAGCTGTTGCCAACTTTGGAAGAGTACTCTCATCTCATTGGGATTCCGATTCTGGATCAAGTGCCGTTCAGTGGCCTAGAGAGTATTCCATCTGCTCGAGAGATTGCTAGCTTGTTGCACATAGATGAAGATTTGATTAGAGCTAATCTGACTACCAAAGGCGGAATTCAGGGTTTTCCTTCCGGGTTCCTCATTGCCCAAGCTACCTTTTATGGGAAGGCCATGAGTGAGGATGCCTTTGAGGCTCTATTTGTGCTGCTCATCTATGGATTGGTGCTATTTCCCAACTTTGACAAATTCGTGGACATGAACGCCATTAGGATCTTCTCAGTTCTTAATCCAGTTCCGACTTTGTTGGGCGATGCATATGTCTCCTTGCACCTGAGGAATATGAAGAATGGAGGAGTCATTGTCTGCTGTTTACCCCTGCTGTACAAGTAATTTATTTCGCACTTGCCGCAGACAGTTGCTTTCAAGGAGAACAAGGGATGTCTACGTTGGTCTCAGAGACTCATGTCTCTCACCAATGATGATATCACCTGGTATGATCGCGTGTATGATACCGTCCAGATCATCGACTATTGTGGTGAATTCCCTAATGTGCCCCTTCTTGGTACATGTGGTGGGATTACCTACAGTCCTATTCTTGCACGACGTCAGCTTGGGTTCCCCCTGAAGGATAAACCTAATAGCATTCTGTTAGAAGGTGTGTTCTTCCAGGAGGGTAAAGATCCCCAAGGCCTGAAAGCCAGATTTGTCCGTGCTTGGCGCAGTATTCACAAGAAGAGTAGGAATGAGTTGGGTCCGAAGAACTGTATTGCTTTGGAGCCCTATACCTCTTGGGTCAGACAGAGAGCTGCCACCTATCTGATGCCGTATGATTATCCAAGACCTACACCGTTGGATGTGGCTGGGCCTTCAACCCTCCCTACCCAACGTGTAGAGGAGTTGAGAGAAGAAGACCTTTCGCGTGCTTGGATCCGTGAGAGGGAGGAATTGCTGCAGTAGCTCAAGGAGAGGGACGCTATGATTGAATTCCTCGAGCACCGAGTGATCGATGATCCGAACGACGCTTGGACTTCTCTGCTTCCTCAGTCTTCCAAATTCTGGAAAAGGAAGTACGATCGACTTGCAAAGGAGAAAGCTGACATGGAAGCGGCCTATGAGAGAGAGATCAAGAAGTTGCGCACTTCTCGTCTTCCAGCATCCCGAGCTTTTAGGGATCCATAGGATGTCATTTACCTTTTCTCTTTGTAATTTAAAATGCTGTACTTTTTGTCTTGATGTATTGAATGAAATATTTTCCATGAGGAATCAAAAATGCTTAAATGAATCAAAATATTGCAAATAATACCCTAAGGGTTCCTTGAAAACAAAGCATTTGCACAAGCATTTCATGCATCATTCTTGCATAAACAGGTACCCTTTGTTTCTGGTCTTCTTGTCCTAACCTCTGTTCTTCATTTATTTTGAAGACAAGCTGATTCACCGGTATTATACACGAGTCAACTCTGCAAGAATCATGGAGCAATTGGAACAAGAGAACAGAGAATTGAAGGAAGAGGTCGCCAGACTTGGCGCTTTGATGGAGCAACTCCTTGCTGCTCAGAATCAACCTGCTCCGGCGCCTGCAACTCCTACTCAGAGGACAGTCATTTCAGAAGTAGCTACTTCTACAGTGCCAGTCAGCGCCCATGCGCCCAATGCCATGCCGCCCGGGTTTCCTTGGGGCATGCCCCCAGGTTTTATGCCTGATATTCCTGCGCCAACCTTCGCTCAAATGTCGGCGTCTAGCTCGGTCCCTATCGCCGCTCCTCCTGTCGTGCATACCATGCCAAGGGTAGACGACATCATCTATCACTCTGAGCCATCTGAGGGCTCAGACGTTCATGAAAAGATGGATGCCATGAACGATCAATTCCTTGAGCTGAGAAAGGAATTGAGGACTCTTCGAGGCAAAGACCTATTCGGCAAGTCTGCAGCAGAACTGTGCTTAGTTCCCGGCGTCAAGATACCGATCGAATTCAAGGTCCCGGACTTTGAAAAATATAAGGGGAACACCTGTCCGCTTGCTCACCTGGTCATGTACGCCAGGAAGATGTCAACACAGACTGATAATGATCAACTCCTGATTCATTATTTCCAAGACAGTCTATCCGGTGCAGCGCTCAGATGGTACATGAGCTTGGACAGCGCCAATATCAGATCCTTCAATGACCTTGGCGAAGCTTTCGTCAAGCAATACAAATACAATGTCGATATGGCGCCTGACCGAGATCAACTCAGGTCCATGTCACAGAAAGATAAAGAGTCGTTCAAGGAGTACGCCCAGAGATGGCGTGAGCTGGCAGCTCAGATCACTCCACCGCTGGAAGAGAAGGAAATGACCAAGATCTTTCTGAAGACTCTTGGCTCATTTTATTATGAGCGGATGGTAGCAAGCGCTCCCTCTGATTTCACCGAGATGGTGAACATGGGGATGCGTCTCGAAGAAGGTGCCCGTGAAGGACGGTTGGCTAAAGATGATGGTTCTTCCTCTAAGCGATATGGAGCGTTTAAGAGGAAAGAAGGCGAAGCGCATGCCGTGCAATCTCAGCCGAAGCATAGAAGACCCTCTGTTCAGAGGAAGCCGGCACGACATTCCAGTCATCAGCACCAGGTAGCTCACGTAGCGCCTGTTTTCAAGGACAATACTCCTCAACATCAGCAGTATCAACCTCAACAATATCAGCATCAACAGCAATATCCACAACCGCAGTACCAACAACAACAATCTCGTCCACAGCAACAGGCTTACCAGCCTCGTGGGAGTACGAGTAATCAAGCGAACATGGGTTATGAAAGGAAGAAGATCAGTTTTGATCCGATTCCTATGTCGTATGCGGAGTTATATCCCTCTCTAATAGAGCGGAAGTTGGTTTCTCCAAGAGATCCTCCGGCTATACCTGCAAACCCGCAATGGTGGTATAAGCCTGATCTGCACTGTGTCTATCACTCTGGCGCTCCGGGCCATGACATTGAAAATTGCCTCCAGCTGAAGACTAAGGTTCAAGACCTTAAAGAGAAGCGGAATTCTGAGTTTAGAAGACTCAAACCCGAACGTCACCAGGAACCCATTGCCTTCGCATGGGAAATCTGTGAACATGATTCAGGAATGCCTTGGGAAGTACAAGGTTAGATATGTGAGCCATATCAGGCAGTCGTTGGTTGATTTACATAAGATGCTGTGTCAGTACAGCTATTTGGAGCATAACCACGACAAATGCCGTGTTTGTTCGGTTAATCGCTTGGGTTGCGACCAAGTACGCCGTGAACTTCAGAAGATGTTGAATGAAGGTGCCATTGAGATTCTCCAGAATCGCAATGTTGATACAGTTGAACCCGAGGTGAATGTCATATCACCGGTGTTCAAGCTACCAGAGCCCGTTGTTATTCGCTATAATAGCAACAAGTCGAAGGCTTCACCTTCTTTGGTCATTAAACCGGCAGGCCCTGTGCCTTATTCATCCGATCGAGCCATGCCATTCCGGTACAATCCTGTTGCTGTCCAGGATGGGGTCGAAGTGCCTTTGCCTTCAACTTCCGTGACCACTATTGCTGATGTTAGTGGGTTGACCCGAAGCGGTCGTGTATTTTCTGCGCCTCCAAAGGCTACTGTTTCTGATACCGTTGAGCGCCCTGTGGGAACCGCTGTGAATGTTCAGAATCCGGCACTTGATGTTGCCAAACCCTCCTCATCCGTACAAAAGACTCCTGTTTCTTCAGTTGGCCCGAGTGGCATTGTTGATGAAGAATCTGATGAGATGCTGAGGCTCATCAGAAAGAGTGAGTACAATATTGTAGACCAGCTTCTACACACGCCCTCCAAGATTTCCATTCTTTCTTTGCTGCTGAATTCAGAGCCTCATAGGGAGTCTCTGCAGAAAGTCTTGGATCTGGCGTATGTTGATCACGACGTCACCTTGGAACAATTTGATAGCATTGTTGCAAACATCACCGCTTGCAACACTTTGAGCTTTTGTGACGCTGATCTCCCTGAGGAGGGAAGAGACCACAACATGGCTTTACACATCTCAATGAACTGTAAATCTGATGCAATGTCCAATGTGTTGGTGGACACTGGATCATCTTTAAATGTATTGCCAAAATCTACACTCTCTCGTCTGTCATATCAAGGTCCTCCTATGAGGCAGAGTGGGGTTGTTGTAAAAGCATTTGATGGGTCGCGCAAGACCGTGATTGGGGAAGTTGATCTCCCTATCAAGATAGGACCAAGTGATTTCCAAGTTACTTTTCAAGTAATGGATATCCACCCATCATACAGCTGTCTCTTGGGCAGACCATGGATTCACGAGGCTGGCGCCGTGACATCCACCCTACACCAGAAGCTGAAGTTTGTCAAAAACAAGAAACTGGTTGTAGTAGGGGGAGAAAAGGCTCTCCTGGTCAGCCATCTGTCTTCTTTCTCGTACATTGACGCAGAGGATGAAGTTGGAACTCAGTTTCAAGCTTTGTCTATTGATGAACCAATCGAGAAGAAGTCTCCTTCATTCACTTCCTACCGTGATGCTAAGCTGGCCATTGAATGTGGTGCAGTTGCTGGATTAGGGAAAGTGCTTGAACTTGAAGATAACCGATCCCGGGCTGGCATTGGCTATGGTTCTGGGGCATGCAATGAGCAAGGTCTGTTCACAAGTGGAGGATTCATCCATGCTGATCAGCCTGCAGAAGAGGAAGCTGCTGCTATCATTGAAGAAGAAGATGCAGAGGACTTGAACAATTTTGTTATTCCTGGTGGTGTCTGCCACAATTGGGTCGCTGTAGATGTTCCTACAGTTATCCATAGATCAGAGTAAATTGTTCACTTTGTTTAAAACCCTTCTCCCATGCCAAAAGGAGAAGTGATGACATTGTTGGCAGCATTTAATACAATGATGTTTTCATTCAATTAATGCATTGCTAAACATTTGTTTTTCCATTTGTTTTCACTTTTTGCTTTTTGCATGAAATCAGTGATCACAAAAAACCATGAAAAACAAAAACAGCTTTTTCATCTGCATAAATGATTTGCTTGTTTAAATTCAAATGCTTTTCATTATCCAGAATCGTTATGCAGGGATTTCTAAACCCATTGAACATAATGATCCAACGCCATCTCCCAATCTTGAAGTCCTTGTATCTGGGGCAGAGGAAGATGATGTTGAAGGGGATTCCTGATGAGATTACCCGTCTTCTGGAGCACACAAAGAAGCTCATTCAGCTGTATCATGAGAATCAGCAGAACAGTCAAACTGGGGCATTGCAAATGCAAACAAAAAAAAAAAAAACAACAAAAAAATAAAAACAAAAAAACAAAACAAAAAAATAAAAAAGAGAGAAGAGGGTGAAAAATAAGAAAAATCAAAAAACCAGGAAAATTGTTTTTCAAAATTTTTCCAAAGGAAAAAGGAAAATTATACCCTCAAGTCCCTAGTTGACTGATGCTGAATGGATTCAGAGTCGTTACGACCAATTGAATTTGATCGAAGAGAAACGATTGACTGCCATGTGTCATGGTCAGTTATATCAACAGAGAATGAAGAAAGCATTCGACAAGAAGGTCAAACCTCGTGTGTTCCGAGAAGGTGACCTTGTGCTCAAGAAAGTTTTGTCTTTCGCGCCCGATTCCAGGGGCAAGTGGACTCCAAACTACGAGGGTCCATATGTTGTTAAGAGAGCCTTTTCAGGCGGTGCTTTGATGCTTACAACAATGGATGGGGAGGATTTCACTCGTCCTGTGAATTCAGATGCAGTCAAGAAATACTTTGCCTAGAAAAAAAGTATATGCAAATGAAAAAACAGAATAGCTCGCTAAGTTGAAAACCCGAAAGGGCGGCTTAGGCAAAAATGAGCGTCTCGGTGGAGAACCCGCAAGGGTAATCCAGGCAAAAATTAGAGACTTGAAAAAAAGATATATTTGCATCCCGCTAGATTGAGTACCTCACCCTGGGGCAATCTAGGCAAAAATTAGGGACTCGGCAAGTAACTGCATCCTGACAAGACTTTCTGTTCCACAGTCGTCATTTCGTCAGAAGATTCTCGATTCGTCGTCAACTGAAGCTTCGGATACATCGAGATTCAAATTGGTAGAGAAAGGATCATTATGTTCAATGTAGCCCTCTTCCAATATATATCGCTGATTTCAAATTTGTACAGATCTATGGAGTCTTGCCATTTGCAGACTACCATCCTATCAAATCAATTTGAGCTTTTTATCCAATTATTTGCACTCTTATTTGTTTCAATTCAACAAATGTTTTGCATGTCTTAAATTGATAAAACGTCATTGTTTTAAACAATCAAATTTTTCAAAATTGTTGTTTTAAACAAAGTGAACATTCACAAGATTGAAAGGATACTCAAGAATATCTCAGTGCTCTCCCGAGGGTGGCATGATTTCCAACAGGTAAGACATTTGTTCATATTCCTGGTTTGGTGGTATCTTCTTTCTTCAGATCTTTGTTGGGGTTGTTCCTCAAACAGAGTTGTTGTTGGGGTTGTTCCCCAGTATAGTCGCAAGCAGAGTGTTGTTGAAGACTTCGTTTTCTCCAGCAGCAGTTCCCCCAGCATGGGTGTTTTCTTGTGAAGTTTCGGCGGTTGATGGTTTGTCATCTTGGTGCCCCGTCACTTTCACAGTGGGTCGTCTGCCCCAGACTTTATTTGTCTCCTCAGCGCAGTCATGAGTATAATTGTTGATTGATATTCCCCTCGGAGTCGCGAGTAGAGCTGTTTGTTGATATCCCCATCGGATTTGCGAGTAGAGTTGTTGACACTCTTCCCAGCGTAGTTGCCAGCGGAGTTGTCTGTTTCCTCAGCACGATCGCTATCTTTTTAAAGACTCGGTAAGTCAGTGGTTTGATACCCGGTACTTTACCCTTTTTCCCGGCGAAGTCGTCTGTGGAATTGTTGCTATCTCTCCATCAGAGTGCTTATTTCTCTTCAGCAGAGCAGGATTTATTTTCCTATTCAGTGGTTGTTTGGGTTGACATCCCAGTATTTGCAACCATCTTTTCCTCAGCTTAGTCTGCAGGGTGTTTGTTGTGGCGGTTTTTGCCTGTTGAATACTCCTTCAATCCCCAATATGGTCGGATGATGGCTCTAGCCTCCAGTGAACGGATTGATTTCCTGACTGTTTGTGATCCCCAGTAGAGTGGCTTGTATTGCAGAATCTACTTGTTGTGGTTAGTTTGCTATGTATATTCTCCCCAAGTGGAGTGGTTCGTCTGCAGAATCTATTTGTTTGATCTGTCCTCCCTCAGTGGTTTGTTCCCAAGAGAGTAGCTGACAGTTTTCCCCAATAGAGTTGCTTATGCAGTTAGATTCTATTTGGATGATATCATTCTCCCTCAGTGGGTATTCCCCAGCGGAGTTTTGTGGATTTGCTTCTACAGCAGTTCGTGCTATGCACTCCCTTGTTTCTCAATTGACACTGGGATCCCCTGCAGATATACTTTGGGACCTCTCTTGTTCCCCTACAGATTTGTCTTGGTGGCTGTTTTTGCCCGTTGTGACTTTCTGTACCTGATTGGGTTATTTCCTGATATCTATGATCCTCTGTTTTTTCAGCAGTACCCGCAGATCTTTGCTTTACAGCATATAGATCTCCGCAGATTGGCTCTCCAGCTGGTTTTTCCCTGGAAGTATAATACCGGACGTTTGATTCCCGAACCTGTTTGTGTTAGAATTGTCTGTTTTGTCAGCATTCATCAAACATAAATCACGCATATTCATGCATATTCATAAACATTCAGATATTCATGTTGCATTTCTTGCCATATATCTTTTGTTTGTCATGTCTCCTGCTATGGCGATATAGATCTCTTTACAGATCTTCCCAAAGCAGATGTCGAGTGTTTAAAATCTCTCCACATAAAGTCAGCCCCATAAGCAAAAAATGTGTCTGTCTGTCCTTCTGCAGTTCCCCACTGAGATATATCCTCGTGGATGACGGTTTCTTCCGTTTCCTCCCAACACATATATTGGGATGGATTTTCCTATTTGAGTTATATCCTCATTAGGACGTGTCTTGATTCAGTCCGTCTCTTCGGATTATTCCCGAATTGGCTATTTGTCAAATGTCTTGTGTTTCCCAGTGGGTTGTTCCCCAGCGGAATGTTTCGGGCCTCTACCCTCATACCGGTAGTTATAAGTCCTACTTTTTCCTGGCTTTCGTGACAGAATTTGTGGTTATACACCTTTTATTCTCCAGCCAGAGTTTTGGTCTTCTACCCTACTACCCGGTAGTTGTAAATCCTTTTTTTCCTGCTCTTCAGCAGTTTGTGGTTTGTTACAACCTTATCTTGGTTTCCCGTGCGGGGTTTGTGATTTGTTCTATCTCCACGCGGAGTTGTTGGTCTTCTACCCCGTATTCGGTAGATGTAAACCCTAATTTTGTGGTTATCTTCATCTAGTCTTTGATGTTGATTTTCCTTTGCTTGGATAAGTTGCTCAGATCAGCACTTATATCCCTAGCAAGTCTTTTGTGGATAATTGCCGTATGCTAGCAATTTTATCCCCAGCGGGTCCTTTCACCGTTTGCTAGTGATTTGTTCCCCAGATCATTGGTTGTATACCAATGCATCCCCAGCTAGTCCCTGTGGATAATTGCCGGATGCTTGCAAATTATCCTCAGCAGATCGCCTTTCATTCACCCTTTTGTTGGTAATGTCTGTTGCTCCTTTTGATTGGTCATCATTATATACCTATTCTGGTATCCCGATGCCTTTCTTTTCGGATTTTATCCTCTTAACCCAGTAACCGGTTCAGGATAATCTTCCATGCGAGTATATTATTCACGGTCTGCCGGTAATGAATAATATGTCTCATGCGCTCTTTAGTTGGAATCCTTTGTTGATTTTCCCCAGCTGAGCAAGATTCGTATTCTTTGTAGAATCGAATATCCATCCTTTAACCAGTTTTGCGTTTTGGATGATGAGTGTTTTGGAACACACACCAATTCACGTTTTTTGTCCATCCTTAAACAAGTCTGCTGTTCTAGCTTTCTTCAGGGTGATGAGTGTTTTGGAACACACACCAATTCACGTTTTTATCCATCCTTTAACCAGTTTGTGTTTTGGATGATGAGTGTTTTGGAACACACACCAATTCACGCTTTTTGTCCATCCTTTAAACAAGTCTGCTGTTCTAGCTTTCTTCAGGGTGATGAGTGTTTTGGAACACACACCAATTCACGCTTTTTGTCCATCCTTTAAACAAGTCTGCTGTTCTAGCTTTCTTCAGGGTGATGAGTGTTTTGGAACACACACCAATTCACGTTTTTTGTCCATCCTTAAACAAGTCTGCTGTTCTAGCTTTCTTCAGGATGATGAGTGTTTTGGAACACACACCAATTCACGTTTTTTGTCCATCCTTAAACAAGTCTGCTGTTCTAGCTTTCTTCAGGGTGATGAGTGTTTTGGAACACACACCAATTCACGTTTTTTGTCCATCCTTTAACCAGTTTGTGTTCAGGATGATGAGTGTTTTGGAACACACACCAATTCACGTTTTTTGTCCATCCTTTAAACAAGTTTGCTTTCGCTCTCTTCAGGATGATGAGTGTTTTGGAACACACACCAATTCACGTTTTTTCAGCCATCCTTTAAACAAGTTTTCTTTCGCTCTCTTCAGGATGATGAGTGTTTTGGAACACACACCAATTCACGCTTTTTTGTCCATCCTTAAACAAGTTTGCTTTCGCTCTCTTCGGGATGATGAGTGTTTTGGAACACACACCAATTCACGCTTTTTTGTCCATCCTTAAACAAGTTTGCTTTCGCTCTCTTCAGGATGATGAGTGTTTTGGAACACACACCAATTCACGTTTTTTGCCCATCCTTAAACAAGTCTGTTGTTCTAGCTTTCTTCAGGATGATGAGTGTTTTGGAACACACACCAATTCACGTTTTTTGCCCATCCTTAAACAAGTCTGCTGTTCTAGCTTTCTTCAGGGTGATGAGTGTTTTGGAACACACACCAATTCACGTTTTTTGTCCATCCTTAAACAAGTTTGCTTTCGCTCTCTTCAGGATGATGAGTGTTTTGGAACACACACCAATTCACGTCTTTGGTCGGTCACCTTTTACATACCTACAACCCGGTATCCTTGGTGTTCCTTCCTGATTTTTGTTACCCTTATACCCGGTAACACCTCGTTCTTGTGCTTCCCTAGTGGAACTTCTTTTTGCTTCTCCCCAGGAGTCAGCTTGTGTCTCTCCAATGGATTTATTTTCCTTTGGAATTCTTTTCCCCAGTGTGAGTCCTTCACTCCCCAGTGAGGTCTCCAGTCTGTTTTCTGTATTCCCTAATCAGAGTCGTGTTTTGTTCACGCTGTGTCAGTTTTGTCTATCCCCAACTAGAGTCTTGTTAGAGTCTCTGTTCCTGGTGAGTGTACTACTCCGACGGATCGTCTTTTCTTCTGTGTGAATCATATTCCCCACAGAATTTTTGTCTTTTGCATGCATACATTTGCATCATGAGGTCTCCTAGGGACCAAAATTTGTCTCATTATTGTTATTTAAGCCCATTCTACCGCGTCGAGATGAAGATTTCTAAACTTCACTTCTCCGGCTAGAATGACCTTAAATAGGGGCATCTGTAAGACCCCAATTTTGGGCCCTAAGATCCCTCATGGCCCATATCATATCATATCATGGCCTCAAGGATCATTGCATGCCCTAGCTTCCCTCCTAGTGGGTAGATTGCCTTGTGGGTTGTGTCTTGATCACCAAGCATGCCTTGCATTTGTATATCCTTGCTTTTCATATGTTTATTAACCAAAAAGTACAAAAATATTGTCAGTTTAACCTTGTTGCTTGCAGTTGAAGCAATCATCAGCAATTAGGTCAAAGACAGTCAACAGTCAGTCAAAGCAATGGATGGTGGCCATTCTTGCAGAATTTGGGCACCATGATCAATAATCAAAAGTTCATACAACTTGGGACATCATTTGAAGTCAAGTTCTCAAGGAATTAGGGTTTGGAATTCATCAGAAATGCTTCAATCATCCAAAACCCTAGACAAGTCAACAGAAAGTCAAACTTGGTCAACTGTGGATTTAATCAGTGATTTGATGGATGGAATTGATCTGAAGGAGCTCATTCATGTCCCAATAAGCCTCATATATCATGTCAAACCTCATCATGGAAGAATTTGAAGTCAAACAGAAAATTTCCCAAAATAGAAAGTGGACCTGTAATTTCAACTGCCAAAAATGGAAACTTCTTGATCTTAAACTTACATCATGATACAAGCTTCAAATGAATTTTTGCCCAACATGAAAGTTGAAGATCATGTTCTCCCATTTTCAAAAAGTCCAAGAACTCTCAAATCCCATGGATGGTTTGCAAGATATGATCAATTCAATTTCAAAAATTTGTGAACTTCAAAGAGCCATATCTCATGAACCATAAGGCCAAATTTGATGGGGTTTTTTCCTACAAACCAAATTTCATCTCCTCTTTCCAAAAATATAAATTTCATGCACTAAAACCTCACCATGCAAAATGGCATTTTTGGACTTGTTTCATTTAAATTCAAGTTGGACCAAAAGTTGACTTTTGAGATTAAACATTTTCACTCAATTTGGACATTTGGGAATGGTTTAGGAGGTCATTTGCAGCCTGTTCCAAGGCCCAGAATCGTGCAGGACCACACCCTCCATGTGCTTATGTGCAAATTAGCAAGTTTGCAATTCCCTTCATTTAAGCTAATCAAACTTAGCACTTCTTAAACCAAGCTTAAACAGACATATATAAGTGATTTTCTGGCAGAATAAACCCTAGAGCAGCAGCCTGAAACGCACAGAAATCCTCACTCTCTCATTTTTCCATTTTTACACTTTTGCATTTTCTGCTCAAAACTCCAAAAGAGCTCGAGCCACCTTCATTGTTTCATCATCTGGATATCATTTGGAAGCCATCTGAAGCATTAATCACCAACTGTACAGCATTCTCACGTTCTGTTTTACCAAGCACACATCAATGGTGATTTTTGTTTTGAGCATTTTTAAAGGCTTTTGAGCTACAAGTCATTCTCCATTCAACCTTGGAAAGCTTGCTGAACATCTATTTCACCTCAATACATCCAAACAACACGATTCAACTCAGTTCTCCAAATTTGGTAAGAAATTCGAACTTGGCCATTTGCAAAATTATGAAATGCTTGTTGTAAAGCTTTTGATGCTGAAAACAATGAGCTTTGAACCATTTAAAATGACTGATTAATTAGGGAGAAATGTGAAATTGAATGTTGATGCTCAAACATGTTTTTGTGTGATACAGGTTGTGTGGTTTGATTCCATGAAAATGAATTTGGTATTCTTAATGTGTGTTGTTTGGTGATTCTAATGCCATGCTGTTTGTATATTTCTGGGTTAAATTCGTTTTTCATGATGTTGGTTGATGAAGCTTCACTGTTGCACAAACCCTAACACTGTTCAAAACCCTACAAATTTTCCAGAAAATCGTGTTCTGCGTTTTGCTGCTGTTATACCGTGTTTTCGCATGAAATCCACTGTTCATTCGCATGAGACCATTCCCAGCGTGCCACATCACTAGACAATCCGCACCGTTTCATTAAATTCCCAACATAATTACCATATTGCCATTCCGTGCCATTTATTTTAATTAATTCAAATCATTTTGCAATATTATTTCATCTTGTTACACAAACTTACAAAAATCACAATTTACTCATTTTAATTCCAAAATTCATGAAAATTTCAGCATTGTGTTCATCTTGATGTCTAGTATTTTATCATGATTTTTGCTGAATTTTTGGTTGGTCGATTTTTAAATGGCTCTAGGTTTCTTGACATGTATGCTTATTTGATACCTTTTTCCATTCCTTTTGTGAAATAATGATGATGCATCCAATGATCCTGAAATTTTTTTGGTTAATCTACACTCATTAACCTTTGTTTTGATGTAAAGTTTGTGCATTTATCATATGTGGTGTGTGAGATATGATTTTCTGAAGAAGGGTGTGACAATTTGTGTCACACCAATGATATGCTATTTCATGATTTTTGTTAACATGCTTCCTGGCTTCCAAATAATGTGAAATTTTGCATGATCCATCTCTTATGTGTCTAGTTTATGTGTGAATTTTCCTGGAATTAATCATGCCATTTCCTATTTGTTTGAGAATTTTCTTCCCTGCCTAGTCAATTGTTGACTTTATGTGATACTTGTTGCCATTTCATTTGGGAAATTCTCATACCTTATTGTATGATCATGAAATTTCACATGTGCATACTAGACATCTTGAGCTTTGCATTGGTGTTAATCCCATCCATTTCTCATCTGTTTTCATTTAGTTATGATTTTTTGAAGATGACACATGTTTTGTTGACTTCTTGGTGCATACTTGAAAATATGTTGACTTCCTGATTTTAATTGACTATCTTTCCATGATCCAATTGAGCTGAAATTTCATATGCATGCTATGTTATGGATTGTGATTGAGTATGAATTATTTCATAATTTTTGGAATTGATTATGTTTGCTTTTGAGCTTGGTCTTGCTGTTGACCTTTTGTGTGCTCCCTTTTGCCATGTTTTGACTTCTTTGGTCTATGAAATGATGTTGATGCATGATATGAACTTGAAACCAATTGTGCTTGCTTCTCAAATGTTTGAACTTGACTTTGGTTGACTATTTGTTTGCTGTTTTGACTTTCCCTTTTGTTTTTGACCCTAGGCTTGCCCTAGTGGTCTTTTGTACTTATGTTGAGTTCATTGTTTCAGGTTAAGCATCAATGCTTCAAAGAAACCATACAAATTTGATTGAGCTTGATTATACCATGTACTAACCTTTGTTTTGTAGGTGTGGCTCATGTGACTTGAGTCTTGTGCTTTGCACATTGGTCCCTCTGATTTAACTGTTTGATTCATTTCCTTTTGATTTAAACCGTTGAACTGTTTACTGATTAGTTTGACTATTTCAGGTACCCTTAGTTGCTTAAGTTCTTTGAACTTGCTTTGCTTTGCTATTTAGCAATTTGCTTTGAGGTAACCCCTCTTTCTTCATGTAGTCTGGAGACCCGACCTGTTATTTGGCCGGGCAAACTGTCTGAAGTCCTCCTTAAGAGGCAATGCTTGTGTGTGTTTAATTTTGTCCCAAGCAGGAAAAGTCCTTCAAGTAAGGCAATTGGTAGATCAAAGGGATAAGTAACCTATCCCCTACTATTCAGTGAGTCTTCGCCTTGCTCCCATTACATGGTTGTAGCATTGAGATCTTAGCCCAAGATCAATCGAGTCAATAACATGTGGAGAGAGTTCCTACTTTCTGAACTCCCAAACTTTCTGAAATGCTCTCCCTGATCAGGGATAAGAGCAATGAGGCACACCCCTCATCTCCTTTCATCTGCTTCACCTTAGCCTCTCAATGGCAAGGTTAAGAGCAAATCTTTTACCCTATTCCAGTTGGCCTCAGTGCCTAACCCTCTTGTGTGAGCCTCCTTGTTTGGCTATAGAGTGTGCTGTTTGATATTCATTGATTGCTTGATTGCTTCATATGCACATGCTTGCTTGTATGCTTCATGCATTTATCATCATCATTAATTGCTCATCAATACATAATCATCTCATTTGTCTTCGTGACATTGTCATTGTTGTTTACCCATTGAGGACAATTGTAAGACCATCCATTGGCCATTGCTCCTAGGATATGGAAGTGAGTATAAGACCATCACCTTGGCCACTCATCTTATCTTTGCTTGATGCATTTGATTGTATGTGAGGATGCAACTGTAAGTCCCTGCAAGTTGGCATTTGCTTTCCTATGATCATATGTTGGATATTGGTATAAGTCCAGACAGATTGGCATCCGGTATCCAAGTTTCATTTTGTTTTAGGAGATTAGTGTAAGACCATTGAGTGGCATCTGATATCCAGTTTTGTTTTAGGAGACTGGTGTAAATCCATTTATTGGTATCCGGTATTCGCCTTTTATTTCTTTGTTTGAGGAGATTAGTGTAAGACCATTGAGTGGCATCTGATATCCAATTTCATTTTAGGAGATTGGTATAAGCCCAGTGGTTGGCATCCGATATTTGCTTTCTTCTTTGTTTGTTCGTTATTATCCATTGCCCATTCCAAAGGACACACTTGAATCATCCTCTATATGATTTCAAGAAGTGAACCTTCTAAGAAGTTTTACAATTCACCTTCATCCATTCATCCTCATTATGTCCTAAACCTTTTCACACATCACTTTCAAACTTGACATAGATATTGTGCAAACTTCTTCATGTTTTCAAACTAAAAACCTTGACTCAAGTCCTTGACTTTTTTTCAAACTCATTTCATAACACTTCTTTCAAATCAATCTTAATCATACTTTGACTTCATTTTCATAATCACAATCAATTAACTTCACTCATTCACTTGTTTTGGCTTTGTCCATTGTTAATCTTTTCATGCATTAGCCATAGGTTTCAATTATCTTTGTGGTTGATGTAAATCTTGCCTATCCTTAGTGAGTCGACAGTAAGACTTCCGTACTGAAAACAGGGCTAACCCCTCTAGTACGTCGAAGCTATCCTCGCATGGTGGATGTTGTTTTTGGTCGAGTGTTCTCCCATTGATAATGAAAAGCCTCAGTGCTTGTGTTTAAAATTGAATCCACCAACTTTTGGAAATCTTTTAGCCGAACTACGGCGTTTTGATCCTTACCTTTGATGGAAGGTACGTAGGCAGCGGGTTCATCCGTTCAAACCCAATAACCCAATAAAACTTGTACATTCTTTTCTCATCATCCCAATCATGTTTGCACAATGCTTATGTCATAACAAATAACAATTTAATACAACAAGTGTGAAAAGGGCTCCCTAGGAGTACCTAGGACGTAGTGGGTGCCTAACACCTTCCCATTGCGTAATTTACCCCTTACCCAGACTCTCTGATCTTTTTATTAGTTTTCTACGTGTAAAACTTCTTAGGCTTTTGTTCGCTTTTTAGCCAATCCTTTGGATAAATAAAAGTGCGGTGGCGACTCGAAATTTCATTGTATCTCTTGCTTATGATTTAATCGATAGATCATATAGCGACGAATACACCGCTACAATTACTTCCTCCCTGAGCTCTTGGTTTTCTTGTTCAAGCTGACTCATCCTTCTCTGGCGGCTGGCTTGAGTATTGTACTGGTGATTCAGTTTGACTATTGGAGGGAGAAGACACGTGTATGTTTCTTGAAATGCAGGAGCTTATGCTTGAATGATTCATGATATACAGATGAAAAAAATGAGTTTTAATTTTTAAGAAACTCAATAATTTATTGCAAATATTGTAGAGACAAAATTTGGTATAAGTTGAACAAAAACCTCTTTTTATTAAACAATTGAGGGATTACAAAGGATGAAATACAATTTCAACGATCCTAAACAATACAAGAGGAAAACATCTAAGTCTATGAGTCCTAAGGAATCTTATCTATAGAAGGTCCTGTTGCTGGCTGATGCTTCCTCTTCTGCCTCTTTAGCTGAGCATTCTCAATAATAAGCTTGTCGATGATTACCTTCCAAGCACCTAAGGTGGGAGGTATGATGGAGTAGTCATGAAATGGCTGGACTTCAGAGAGAATTAATCCTTCTTGTTCCTCATGTTTTTTCACAGCTTGTTGTTCCATAATCTCAATTAAATCATCATTCTCCTTTAGCTCTGCTCCATCTTCATCTTCTTATCATTCTAGACATGGTACTTGCCTTCCCAAGTGTCTCTTTCCAATTTCAACCTATCCAAAATTTCCTCAAACTCTTCCATATTCTCAATAGGAATGGTATATGATGATGTTATAGCATAAGGGAATGAGGGCTTCTCAAGAGCATATGGCATCTTAAGTTCACGGGTTCTAGCACAAACCCATTGGGTGTAGGGCTCAAAAGCAACACAATTATTTATTCCTAATCGGTCTTTTCCTTTTCTATGAATGTTACGCCAAGCATGTATGATTATATCCTTCAAACTGGAACTCTCTTCGTCGTTGAGGTAAAAGAAACCTGACAACAGAAGGTTATCGGGTTTATTTGCCATAGGATATCCTAACTGGTGTTTGGCAAGGATGGGGTTGTAGTTAATTCCCCCATGTACACCAAGGATAGGTATGTTAGGAAATTCACCATAACTGCCAATAATTACTCCAACATCATAGGAGGGGTCATACTAATGTATACTCCCTTGATCAATGGACATGAACCTCTGAGACCATCTGAACTTCTATGGATTCTCCCTGATAAGTATGGATCTGGGTAAGTGAGAAATCAACCACTTATATAGGAGAGGTCCACAATAAAGAATGGTTCCACCACCTTTCTTAGTCTTGTGATGGATAGAATGGTATGTATCTCCAAGTAATGTGGGTACCAGGTTATCAATTAAGAAGATTCGTACAACATTAACATCCACAAAGTCATCAATGTTTGGGAAAAGCACAATTCCATAAATGAGTAGAGCAAAAATGGCTTCAAAGGCATCTTTACTATCTTCTTCTGCAAAGATAAAGGCTTTCTCCAACAGGAATCTAGAGGTTGGACCTAGAATCCCTCCTTTTTTAGTGAAGTTGGCCTTCGCAACAGACATTTCTAGGTGAAGTGCTTCTGCAATAGCTACTGGTGTAGGGGTCTTCTCTGAACCACTGAATGATAATTTGTCAGAGACTAGCAAACCAAACCAATAAGAGTATTCTTCTAGAGTAGGCATAAGCTGGTAGTCTGGAAATGTGAAGCAATGGTAGAGTGGATCATAAAACTGTACCAGGGTATTGAGAAATCCACCTCCAACCTTGGTCTTCAAGATACCCATAAGTCTTCCATACTGAGCTGTGAAATCCTCTGGACTAACTATCATATAACCAAACTTCTTCAACTCTGTTAAGTCAGGACATTTGAAAGTGTATTTCTTGGTATTCCTCCTTCCAAGTTCCATTTTACCTATCGATATTTGCAAAATAAAACTATTGAGTTTCTTGGTTTTTATGCAAAAAGGTTTTTATGGATGCATGAATGAATGTTTCACAAATACGTGTTTAGGGTTTTGAGATTAAGCATGAAGCCAAGGGTCTAACCATCCCACAATGTATGAACTAACAAGTTTATTTTGTATCTGTAGAATAAGGTTCTAAAGTGGTCCCTAGAGTCATAGATATATCTTTCAGATATTATCGGTGTAACGACTTTCTCGCAGACCAATAATATTCTCAAGAGAAACTCGTCTGAGTGTAGCATCGTGTGACAATTACCTCAGATCTTACACCTGGATAATCTCCGCACTACATCCTAAAAAGGCTTAGAGGGGTTGAAAAGGTTCTAAAGGTCCTCAATTTATTAGACTCCCAGATCGAAGATAATAATGCCACTACGATTTACTCATAACAACAAATATTACCATCAAAGGGGTCTCCACTTAGCGGGGTTATATCATATGTTAATCATGATTAAGATTACTCCAGACATGTAACTTTGATTATACCACCATCCTATCTTATTTGTATTCTCTAATCCGGGTTAGGATTTCCTCACCACTTATAGATCTCCATAATGAAACCCAAGAAAACATAGCAACAAATAATAATAAACACATATAAACAACTTAGGTATCTCCCACTTAATATTACATCCCTAGTTAAGTCGCCACTTATAGATCTCCATTGTTATTGATTAGACTTGACTCATGAATCAAAATATCACCACCGAACTTTAATTTATCCAAGGGAAGGGGAAAAGATTCAAAAATAAACCCAATATGTATATTCAAAGCTAGAAGATTAAATTTAAGCTAAGCAAAAAGGGGGGGAGATTCTAAAGGTACGGGGGTGTGTTATGAAAAGGGAAGGTATTAGCACCCTAATCATCTGTAGTACTCTACAGGAACCTTTTAGATATATGTGTTTGGTTTAAAATTGTTTGCTATTTTATAGGGGAGATGAGAAAAAGAACATCTTTTTATTATTTGATGATTTGGAAAGACATTGAGTCTTATGCCTACGTACCCGTGAAGGATCAAAATCTCGTAGTTCGGGTTCAAAAGTAAAAAGGGATTTGTTAGGGTTGGTTTTATGAGAAAGAGACAAATTTTCATATTAAGGAGAAAACTCACTTTTAAACCACCACAAACATATTGAAGATAGATCTTTTCATCAAATTGAAATAAGGGCTCTCACTTGGATATAGAATCAACAAGTATGCCACATACCTCTTCCAAATGGAAAAGAATCAATATCAATCTCAACAATGTTATGGGGTTGGAGATTTAAATCTCAACTAGGGATGACTCATGTCTAATCCTTTTATGAAAAGGTTTTAAACATGGAAAAGCCAAAGTGGCAAAAGGGTTTGAATTAAGTTCGTGTTTTTTTTAGGTCTTATGAAAAGATCTTTGAATATGCTTAAGTGTTTTGAAGCATTTTATTAAGAAATAAAAGGGAAAATAATGACCTAAGTCAAAGTTTATTATGAAAGTGGTTATAATAAGGAGAGAGAGATAGAATCCTAAGGTTTACATTGAGGGGAACCTAGGATTGTATCTAGAAGTTTTTGGATTAAGGGGAAGCAAAGTTGTACAGAATGCAGATGAACACACACATGCAAAATGACAATAATGTCATGATTCCTTTCCCTTGGATATAAACAATAACATGGTTGAACATGCATTAACATTAAGGCAAAAAATATGGCTAAATACAATGGCAATCACAAGGTGAGTGAGATATGGATGACAATATTAATCATGATTTTTATCCATTGAGATAAACATAAACAAGACATGACGAAGTTTCACATAACATCACAAGACACAACATATTGATGGTGAAGATAAAATCATATTTGACATGGTAAAAGCATTTATTGGTACATGGTAAACACAAAATGAATAAAATTAGGTCAAACATGCATCACATTATAAGTCTTCACAAAATAAACATTAGACTTGAATCAAAGTTCATGATTACACAAAACTTAAGTGGAAACCTGATCACCTCCTAACCATTCATTTAAACATGTTTTCAAGGTGAATCAATTGATACATTGTATGAATATAATCAAGTTCAAACATGTTAAGGATAACAATCAACATTTAAAAGAGTATGCTTTAATCATACAAACTTTCAACATCAAGAATAAATAAGACATAAGCCAAAAGAATCAATTAGGAGCCTTAAAAAATACTTAAAACACATGTTTTCCATCCAATCAAAAGTGGTGAAATAAATAATATTTTTGGGATTTTTTTGGTATCATCATAAAATAGACGTTCTCATGAACACATGGCAAAAAGAATGGGTTAAAAATGTTGAGGGATCATGAAGCTATGGATATTTGAAGTTATGAAGAAAAAATGAACATTTAACAAGTGAGAAAACATAAACATTACACTACCCAAGTTCGAACCCACGCTCAAAAGCTTAACAAACCAATGTTTTACCAATGGGGCACAATGCCAATTCATGTATTCAGTTACATTAACTAAAATATATATTAAAGTCACTTTTAAAATTTAAAAATGGATCCAAACTTCATCTTCCTCATTCATCCCATAGTCCATAATTTCCACCATTTTCACTTATTGTCAAAACTCCAACTCTCTCAATTCTTAACGAAATCAAAAGTTGTAAAGACCAAAATTGCTTAGAATTTCGCAAGGAATCTAATGGTACTCACCAATTTCATTTATTTTTCATAAATATCTAGAAATAAAACAATATGCATATGAACCTTTGAATTTAAAATTAAATTCCAAACATCACCGATTAAGACCAATGATCATAGGGGTTTTATTCCTCACATCTTGGCAAGTGAAATGGTAAGAAGAATGATGCAAAATGGTGCCTTAAATCATAAATTGCAGAAATGAATACATACCTCAAAAATGAAAATCTTCCTTTGGAATAGGGGTGTTCCAGATGTAATTTTATGATTCGAACAACTTCCTTACATCGCAAGGAAGGTGTTTGAATGACTGGCTTGAACTGAGAGTGCTTGGTTCTTCCTTTCCAAATAAAGTTGCAAGCTATGAAAATGTCATCTGGAAAATTATGGTAGGGCTGTTACAGAAGTTGTTCAAGTGTTTGGACAACTTCTAATGGATGTTTATAAGTTGTTTGAAGTGTTGGTTTAGAGAAAACACAAGCACAATGGAATTTGGAAGTTTGAGGTTTGGAGAATTTGCTACAATGGAGTTTTTGTGCCAATTCTAGTGTATTGAGTTATGAGGCTTGTTTTTCTATTTATAGAGGCTCCATATGGTTCATGTAAATTGCAGAAATCAATCTTGGTTCAATTGGAATGCTAGTTTGGCGACTTGGTTTCATTTTGCACAAAAAATCATAATGGATCATGATGAAAAGATGGAGTGAAAGGAGGAGTTTAGAGGTACTTTTAGGATTTTGCTTCTGGTTTAGAGGTTAAGTATGATCAGAAGAAACAAGTTAGAAGCTCAATGGAAGAGTGGTTGGGAAATTTGGCCTTTATCAAAATGGATATGAAGCTTTTTGCAAAACCTTCCAAATATGGCATCAAGACTTGGTCAATGGATCAATCCCTTGTGTAATGCACCAAAGGTTTGTGTAATTGTTCTGATTAAGGTGATATTTAGAAGCATGATAGCTTGTAAAGCAAGATCATGTAGCTTTGGCTCAAGGTTACATGATAAATTTGTCATGAAAATGACCCAAAATTCAGATTTGGAGAGCCAACTTCAACTCTTCGAAACGCCTAACTCAAATATGTTAGTTTCATGCTCTTTGACTTTTTGGAAATATAAGACCATCCTCTACAACTTTAATGTTAGGAGTTTTCCTTGAATCAATGTGGATCATGGTGAAAAGTGATGATCAAGTAAGCCACATTTTGAAGGCAAATTTGGTTGAAACTTTTTCTAAGTGTTTTAATTTTATGGTACCAACTTCATGGCTTCATAACTTGAAATCTTTGCATTTTTTGGGAATACATCATCAATGACAAAGTTGAAGTATGAAGTAAGACCTTTAATATTATCGTTGGAGCAAAGAAAATCGTGGCCTGGATTACAAGTTATGGTCTTGGAAAGATGGGTACTTGAACATGTATTTTTTCATAACTTAGAAAAATTTACAAAACCAAATCTTGCCCTTTTTGCAAGTAACCTCCAATTTCTTGTTTTTTCTTGATCAAATGCATCCATAAACCATATTTTCATGATCCTTGAGTTAAGAAGTCCATGGTTGACCAAGAATGTCAAAAGTCAAACTTTGACTTTGCCTCAATTGACTTTGTATTGAATGAATTCAATTCTTCCAATCTTTTATGAATGGGGTCTCTTTGACATATTGGATGATATGAATGGATCACTTACGATGTATTTGAAGTACTTGAACCATACTTCAAGCTTTGGGATCATGCCTTGGCTAAAAAGTCAACTAGTTAACTTTGGGTCAAAACCCTAGTTGAGGGTATCAGATGAACTCTGGCCTTGATGAATTTGAGACGGAATGATATGAAAATTGATTCTTGTTGATGGAAGTTACTTGATCACTTGGGAAGGATGAGGAGTTTGAAATGTTAAAACTCATGTCAAGTCTTGATTGATCAATCTTTGAAAGCTCTTGGTGCAAAACCCTAGCTTAAGACAAACAAAGTAGAAAACCTTTTTGTATTTTCAATAGGTTAGTAATGAAAAGATGATAGATGTCATACAAATGATACAAATGATGGTGGCATATTAGGGTTGAAAATTAGGGTATGACAGATGCCTACGTTACAGGTGGTGGGATCTTTAGGGCTAGGATAAGGGTCATAAAGACATGATCTTCCATCACCAACTTTAGGCTCAACACTGTTGACATACCTCTACGCTTGATTTGAAAAATGGAGAGAGTTATACATTTGCAACCTGCCTTTTCCCCAGTCTATTGGATATCTGCATGAATTACCCCAATCAAAAACTTTTGAAGCAACCTTGTCATCAAAAACCTCAACCTGACTTGCCCCGTTGTCTCGAAACTGTATCCCCTGATTAACCGTCTCTGGAAGTGATTGATTTCTCGTACTCTTGAGTGGCCTGCCCCAAAATGAGCCTTGAAGTAACTTTGCCCCTGTCTAGCTGATCTATTAGAGATTTATCGAATTTCGGTGTGATCTTCCCAGATTGACTAACTTATGAAGATATATATGCTTCGGGATATCAAAAGAAATGTTCAACCCTCCCATTGTGTAAGCTTTCTTGATGTCAAGTGCCTGTTCGCAAGTAAAAATGCTCATTTTGAAAATGATAATTGTAATGTCATGCTCATTTATGTTTTGAAATTCAAATATGTTCACTAAAATTATGACATATAGTGAATAAATCACTATTTAGAATGCCATATCAGTATCAATACAAATGACAAGCAAATCTTTAGGAGCCAGCATTGATGCGATCTTACCATAGTATGCTTTCGAAATAAACCCTACTTCAATTAGGTCTTTTGAAGGTTGTAGCGTGGCCTGGTTCACAGTTTCAGAAAGAAAGGATATAAGGCTCGAACCTATTCTCACCCACCTATTCTCTGTGATGTTCTCCAGTCCTACGTTCAGTTAGCTTTAAACAAGCGTTCATCTTTCAGAAAAGGATTTGAGTAGTAGCGATATGGAACCAATGAGAGTTTGGAGAGAGTTGTCACTCACCTTTTGCTTTTGTTTGCAGCCACACGAATTTTCTCTTGCGGAGGATTTTTGTTATTGATCCTCTATTTTTTTGTCTTGATTTCCCTTATTTTTTCCTGGACTGGTCCTTTGGGCTTTGCAGTCCACCGGGATGCTCTAACTTTTGCCTAAGTCACTTGTTTTCAAGTTTTTGACTTAATGGGCTTTTATTTTACTTTTGATTTTTTATTTCTCATCCTTTTTGTATTGGAACAATCCCTGTGACATTTGCTTACTTGATTTGTTGCGAGGGTCATGACTGTGTCACTTCTTTTGTTGGTAAGGGATAACCATTGTAAATTTGTGATTCAGTCCTCATGTGAGGGATAAGATATGGTTGATCCTTTGTTGGGATGCTTCCTTTTTGAAATTTGAGTGCAAGGTTAAACTAGCTGAAGACTTCCCTACCCCTGGTTAATATTGAGGGTTTTGTATGTATAGAAAGAAACTCCTACTCCAAGGCCAAAAGGGGTTGACTAGGGTTTATGTTCCTTATACCTCATGTGTTTACGGATTTGAAATAATGCCTTACATCATCAGCAATGTTTTATTCAAAAGCATACAAACAACAATTTCTTCAACTTTGATTACATCATTCTCTTTTGTATTTTGCTTGAACAAAAGGCTTGATACTGATAAATAAAGTATGAGTGAATTTGAATGGATTTATTCAAAACATGCATGTTTATTTTATTATTATTATCATTTGAAAACTGTAGCGGTGTATTCGTCACTTTATGATTTATTGACTAAATCAAAAGCAAAGCATACAAAGAATCGAGTCGCCACCGCACTTTTATTTATCCAAAGGAGTGGCTAAAAAACGAACAAAAGCCTAAGAAGTTTTACACATAGAAAACTAATGAAAAGATCAGAGAACTGGGTAAGGGGTAAATTACGCAATGGGAAGGTGTTAGGCACCCAAAACATCCTAGGTACTCCTATGGAGCCCTTTGCACACTTGTTGTACGAAATGTTATTTGTTTATGAAATATTTATTGTGCAAACATGGATGGAAGAGATGAGAAAAAGAATATACAATTTTATTATTTTTGTGTTTGAACGGATGAACCCGTTGCCTACGTACCTTTCCATGGAAGGTAAGGATCAAAACGCCGTAGTTCGACTAAAAGATTTCCAAAATATGAGTGGATTCATTTTAAAACAAAAGCTCTAAGGTCTTTTGTTATCCACGGCAGAAAACTCAACCTTATACAAACAACAAGTCCACCATGTGAGAAAAGCTTCAACTTGCTAATGAGGGGTTAACCCTATAATAAGCAAGGAAGTCTTACAATTCAATCACTAAGGACAAGAAGGTGAGGTTAACATCAACCAACTAGGATAAATCAAACCTATGGCTAATGTATGAAAACTTATCAAGAATGGACAAAGCCACAAAACAATTGAATGAGTTGGATTAACCAATTAGAATTTATTCACAAAAGATGGTCAAGGTATGATTAGAATTCAATTCAAAGAAGTATTATGAAATGGAGTTTGGAAAATCAAAGGCCTAAAGCCTAGGTTTATAATTTGAAAAGAGATGAAGATGTTTGCACAATGTTTTCAAGTTTTGGATTAGCATGCGAATGGAGGTTTAAAGAACAAAAGGTGGGTGGGTGAGGAAGTAAAACTTCTTAGATGTTCACCTCTTGAAATCATATGTAGATGATCCAAGTGATTCCTTTGGAATAGGCAATGATGCAAATAAGCAAATGAACAAAGCAAGGTGATACCGGATGCCAATCAATAGACTTATACCAATCTCACAAAACAAAACTGGATACCGGATACCAATCAATGGATTTACACCAATCTCCTAAAACAAAACAAAAATACCGGATGCCAATCAATGGACTTACACTAGTCTCACAAACAAAGGTGGATACCGGATACCAATCAATGGATTTACACCAATCTCCTAAAACAAAACAAAGATATCGGATGCCAATCAATGGACTTACACTAGTCTCACAAACAAAGGTGGATACCGGATACCAATCAATGGATTTACACCAATCTCCTAAAACAAAACAAAGATACTGGATGCCAATCAATGGACTTACACTAGTCTCACAAACAAAGGTGGATACCGGATACCAATCAATGGATTTACACCAATCTCCTAAAACAAAACAATGATACCGGATGCCAATCAATGGACTTATACCAGTCTCACACCATATCATTGGAACAACTGCCAAGTAATGGACTTATGCTTGTCTCCTCCATGGACAACGCAAAAATGCTTTAAAGCAAAGTTTATGAAATGATATACAAATGATGATGATAAATGCACTAAGGCACACTCAAGCAGATATGCACAGATGAGTCAAGTAAGCAGACAATCAATTCAGTTAGCACACACTATATGCAAGCAATTAGGCTCAAGCAAGGTTAGACTTTACAGTCAACTGGAATGGGGTATGTTGTGCTCTTAACCCTAACATTGAGAGTTAGGGTGAAGCAGATGAAATGGAGATGAGGGGTGTGCCTCATAGCTCTTATCCCTGGTCAGGGAGAGCTTTGAATAATAGAAGGTGTGGGAGTTCAGAAAGTTGGAACTCTTCTCCACAAGTGATTTGACTCTATAAGATCTTGGGTTAATATCCATAATGCATCAACATGTTATGTGAGCAAAGGGATGACACACTGAATAGTAGGAGATGGACTACACATCTCTTTTATCTACCAATTGCCTTATATGAGGACTTTTCCTGCTTGGCACAAAAAGTAAACAATCACAAGCATTGCCACTTAAGGAGGACTTCAGACAGGTGCCTGCCCCCATAACAGGACAGGTCTTCCAGACTACATGAAGAAGAGAGGTTATACCTAAGTGGTTAAGCAACCAAGCAAAAGCAAGTTCAAAATGAACTTAAGAAACTTATGTACCTGTGGAAACATCAAACAAATCAGTACAACTATACAGACAAACAACCAACAGTCAATATCAACAGTCAAACCCAATAAGCAAAGGCATAAGCCACAAGTCAAGCTCAAATGAGTTAACAACCCTACAAAACACACAATGTTAGTAGTCAAAGGCAAACATCAAATGCTCAAATGATGGAGCATCATGAACCATATAACTTGGATGTTTAACCTGAAATCAAAGCTCAAACATGAGAGGCAAACCACTAGGTCAAAGCCTAGGTTCAAAGATGGAGACAAAATTCAAAACAAAAGCTGAAAATTAACATGAATCAACTTCAAACACATCTTGAAACAATCCAAAAGGTCTCACATCAATATCATATACCAAATGCATTTCATGATCTAATGAAGTTCAATCAAATCAGAAATCAACCAAATAATTCCCAGAAAATTCATGCTCATTCACAACATCCATAATATGTATCACACAAAAGATCAGAATAATTGGAGATCATTTGGTAGGGTAATCACATCACATAAGATGAACAAGCAAAGGTGTGACACAAATTGTCACACCTACATTCACATGATCATAAAACAGAAACCACAAATGGTAAAAATACCAAATCAACACCAAAATGTCAAGCAAAGTGTCTAGTTTCATCATGCAAATTTTCAGATCCATTGGATAAAAACTCAGCATTTCACAAATGATATGGCAAGGCAATGTACAAAAGGCATACATGTTGAGAAACCCTAGGGCAAATTATTTTCCAGCAGTGCACAATTTATGAAAAAATGATGAAAAAATAAAAGACAGAAAATGTGACATCATGCAAAAAACCACATATTTTTTGGAGCAATTTTCAATTATTTATGAATTTTTGAAGATGAAGAAAAATTAAAAAAAAGCATATGAAGCATGTACATGAAATAGGAGGAAAATAAGAGAAATCATGTGAAGCATTTGAAATTGGTCGACACGGAGGATCGAAGTGGAGCGCGTTTTGAAATATGGCGTCAGGTGCTAAACGCACCGTTTCATTTAAAATTGCCTTGTCCACTCAGATGCAAGCATGAGCGGTCCATGCAACCACTCACGTGCTAGCCCTAGAAACGTACGGAAACGGATTTGCGTGGCTAATGAAGCATCAAAATCGTGGCCTAATGTCCTGAATCATCTTCTTCACAAACACGCGCCATGAACAGTGATTCAACAAGAACATGATGGCGACTTCAAAGGGGATAAAATTGCAGACAAACGGCAATTATCCAGAAGAAGATTTGCTGGGGATACAATTGCTAGCAAAAGGCAATTATCCAGAAGCAAGGGAGGAATACCAACATCGAATACTGGATGAAGATAAACACAAAGAGTAACCATCATTGGTTAGGGCGAACAACAAGGTTAACTCAGCAAAGGGGAGAAATTAGGGTTTACATCTACCGAATACGGGGTAGAAGACCGAAACTCTGGCTGGGGATAGGGTTGCTAGCATCCGGCAACTATCCACAAAAAGCACAGACTCCATTGGGAATAAAACCACAACAACATAGGATTTACAACTACCGAATACTGGGTAGAAGACCACAAAATCCATCATCAACCAGAACGAACCACAAAGGTTACCTCTGCTAGGGGAAAAGAGATAGGACTTACAACTACCGAATACGGGGTAGTAGCCATCAACTCTGATGAGGATAAAAAGATAGGGTTTACATCTACCGAATACAGGGTAGAAAACCAACGACTCTTGCTGAGGAATAAAAGGTATATAACCACAAATTTCGCCAAGAAGAGGGAACATAGGACTTACAACTACCGGTATGAGGGTAGAGGCCCAAACTCCGCTGGGGATAAAAAGAATTATTGTCGGTTACTGGGCAATTCATTCATTTATTCCACAGGGAAGCACGAGAAACAGTTGACAAATACCCAATTCGGGATTGATCCGAAAAGACAGACTGAATTAAGACTCGTCCTGTGAGGATATAACTCAATAGGAAAATCCATCCCAATATATGTGTTGGGAGGAAACGGAAGAAACCGTCATCCACGAGGATATATCTCAGTTGGGAACTGCAGAAGGAAAGACAGACACTTTCTGCTTATGAGGCTGACTCTATATGGAGAGATTAAACACCCGACATCTGCTTGGGAAGATCTATTGGAGATCTATATCACCCATAGCAGGAGACAACAAACAAGAGATGTATGGCAAAAAATGCAACATGAATATCTGAATGTTTATGATTATGCATGAATATGCGTGATTTATGTTTGATGAATACTGACAAAACAGACATATCTAACACAAACAGGCCCAGGAACCAAACGCCCGGTACTACACTTCCAGAGGAAACCAAAGAAATCCAACTGGAGAGCCAATCTGCTGGAGATCCACATGCTGAAAAGCAAAGATCTGCGGGTAGGCAAAAGATCGGAGGATATCACAAAATCTCTGAGTGATGGATCAACAATCAACCCAACTGGCGAACAGAAAGTCACAACAGGCAACAACGGCCACAAAGACAAATCTGTTGGGGAAATGAAGAAATCCCAAGATATCTGCAGGGAGATTCTCAGTATCAACTGGAAAACAAAATTTCACTGCACAGGCGAGCACTGCCACGAAAGCAACTCCAAATAACTCCGCTGGGGAACAACCCACAAAGGGATAACGGATCATCCATGTAGAATCTAACTGCACAAGCAACTCTACTGGGAATAATGTCAGCCATTCCATCGGGGAATACACCCACTAAGGGAAAAAATAGATCACACAAGTAGTTTCTGCAACAAGCCACTCTACTAGGGATCAAAAGCATCAGGAAATCAACCAAATCCGAGGATGATAGATCACCAACCGATCCCACTGGGGAAACAGAGATCTTCAACAGGCAGAAACTGCCCCAACATCAACTTTGTCGAGAATACCAACTCTAGCAAGGACTCTGGACTCTGTTGGGGGTACCAACTCCATTGAGGATTCTGCAGGGAAAACACAAAACTTCTGCAGGAAACTTCTCAGATATAATCCACCGTACCACAAATCTACTGGCGGGGACTCTGGGGAAATCACAGCTAAGATCCACCATACCACAAATCTACTGATGGCTTCACTGGGGAATCCACTGAGGAATTCACCAGGGATGAGGAGGAGAGCTGGGGATCAACCACCAAATGCTGAACCTTCCAAGAATAAACCCACAACTGCCGAGGAGGACAATAAACACTGCTCTGCTGAAGGGATAAGAGGTAAAAACCTCAACAAGCACTCCGATGGGGAGATATAGCATCAAATGCAGTATATCATATCAACAACCCTTGCGACAGTGCTGAGGAGAGAAGCAATAACTCCGCTGGCGACTGCACTGGGGAGAGTGATGGGGTACCGGGGTCTCAAACCACCTACTACCGAATCTTCCAAAGGAAAGCACCCATGCTGGGGAGATAGAACTGCTGGAGAAGAAAACGAAGTCTTCGACAAGCACTCTGCTTGGGGAACAACCCCAACAAAAGCTCTGCTTGGGGAACAACCCCAACAGCTATACTGGAGAAGAGGATACAACCAAACCAGGAATATGAACGAATGTCTTACCTGTTGGAAAGCATGCCACCCTCGGGAGAGCACTGAGAAATTCTTAGGTATCCTTTCATCATTGTGAATGTTCACTTTGTTTAAAACAATAATTTGAAAAAATTTATTTGTTTAAAACAATGACATTTGATCAATTAAAATATGCAAAACATTTGTTGAATTGAAACAAATAAGAGTGCAAATAATTGGATAAAAAGCTCAAATTGATTTGATGGAATGGTAGCCTGCAAATGGCAAGACTCCATAGATCTGTACAAATTTGAAATCAGTGATGTATATTGGAAGAGGGCTACATTGAACATAATGATCCTTTCTCTACCAATTTGAATCTCGATGTATGTGAATCTTCATTCGACGACGAATCGAGAGTCTCTGACGAAAAGACAGCTGCGGAACAGAAAGTCTTATCCGGATGCAGTTACTTGCCAAATCCCTAATTTTTGCCTAGATTGCCCCAGGGTGAGGTTCTCAATCTAGCGGGATGCAAATATTCTTTTTCAAGTCTCTAACTTTTGCCTGGATTACCCTTTCAGGTTATCCACCGATACGCTCATTTTTGCCTAAGCCGCCCTTTCGGGTTTTCAACTTAGCGAGCTATTATGTTTTTCTTTTGCATACTTTTTTTAGGCAAAGTATTTCTTGAGTGCATCTGAATTCACAGGACGAGTGAAATCCTCCCCATCCATTGTTGTAAGTATCAAAGTACCGCCTGAAAAGGCTCTCTTAACAACATATGGACCCTCATAGTTCGGAGTCCACTTACCCCTGGAATCTGGCGCGAAAGACAAGACTTTCTTGAGCACGAGGTCACCTTCTCGGAACACACGAGGCTTGACCTTCTTATCGAATGCTTTCTTCATTCTCTGCTTATCTAACTGACCATGGCACATGGCAGTCAATCGCTTCTCTTCAATCAAATTCAGTTGGTCATAACGACTCTGAATCCATTCAGCATCAGTCAACTTGGCTTCCATCAAGACTCTCATTGATGGGATCTCCACCTCTACTGGGAGAACAACCTCCATGCCGTAAACAAGGGAGAAAGGGGTTGCCCCTGTTGAAGTGCGGACAGATGTACGATAACCATGCAAAGCAAATGGCAGCATCTCATGCCAATCTTTGTACGTAACTGTCATCTTCTGGATAATCTTCTTGATATTCTTATTAGCAGCTTCAACAGCCCCATTCATCTTAGGTCTGTAAGGAGAGGAGTTATGGTGTGCAATCTTGAACTCAGCGCACAACTCATCCATCATCTTATTATTCAGATTAGATCCATTATCAGTAATGATCTTATCTGGCACACCGTAACGGCAAATCAACTGGTTCTTGATAAACTTCACAACCACCTGCCTGGTCACATTCGCATACGAAGCGGCTTCAACCCATTTGGTGAAGTAATCAATTGCTACGAGGATAAACCTGTGTCCGTTGGACGCTTTCGGTTCAATCATGCCGATCATGTCGATTCCCCACATAGAGAAAGGCCATGGTGATGAAATCACATTCAGAAGTGTCGGAGGAATATGAGTCTTATCCGCGTAAATCTGACACTTGTGGCATTTCTTCACATATTTGCAGCAGTCAGACTCCATTGTCATCCAATAGTAGCCTGCTCTCAACATCTTTCTTTCCATGGCATGTCCATTGGAATGAGTACCAAATGAACCCTCATGGACCTCAGTCATTAACAGGTTTGCTTCGTGTCTATCCACGCATCTGAGCAAAACCATGTCAAAATTTCTCTTATAGAGCACTTCACCACTGAGGTAGAAACTGCCTGACAACCTTCTCAAAGTTTTCCTGTCTTTCACAGATGCCCCAGGCGGGTAGACCTGGTTCTGGAGGAAATTCTTGATATCAAAATACCAAGGCTTGTCATCATTCACTTCTTCAACTGCAAACACGTGAGCTGGTCTATCCAAGCGCATCACGACAATATTGGGTACTTCATTCCAATACTTGACTATAATCATGGAAGCAAGCGTAGCAAGAGCATCTGCCATCCGATTATCCTCTCGAGGAATATGGTGAAAGTCAACTTCTGTAAAGAACGTTGAAATCCTCCTCGCATAATCTCTTTACGGAATGAGACCAAGCTGATTCGTCTCCCATTCACCCTTGATCTGATTGACAACCAGGGCCGAATCACCATACACATCAAGATGCTTGATTCTCAAATCAATACACTCTTCCAATCCCATAATACAGGCCTCATACTCAACCATATTATTCGTGCATTTGAAAGTTAGCCTTGCTGTAAAAGGAATATGTGTGCCATGAGGAGTAATGATTACTGCCCCAATTCCATTTCCATACTGATTCACAGCGCCATCAAACACCATCGTCCATCTGGAACCAGGTTCCGGACCTTCATCAAGTGTAGGCTCATCACAATCTTTCATTTTCAAATACAGAATCTCCTCATCTGGGAAGTCGTACTGAACAGACTGATGATCTTCAATCGGCTGGTGCGCTAAATGGTCAACCAAGATACTACCTTTGATAGCTTTTTGAGCTCGATACTCGATATCATACTCAGATAACAACATCTGCCAACGGGCAATTCTCCCAGTTAAAGCAGGCTTCTCGAAAATATACTTGATTGGATCCATTCTGGATATCAACCAAGTTGTATGATTTATCATGTACTGGCGCAAACGCTTAGCAGCCCAAGCCAAAGCACAACACGTCTTCTCAAGCATTGAGTATCGAGACTCACAATCAGTAAACTTCTTACTGAGGTATTAGATAGCAGATTCTTTCTTCCTTGATTCATCTTGTTGACCGAGTACACAACCCATCGAGTCTTCAAGAACAGTCAAATACATGATCAGAGGTCTTCCTTCCACAGGCGGAGACAAGATCAGAGGTTCAGACAAATATTCTTTGATACTGTCGAAAGCTTTCTGGCAATCGTCGGTCCAATCATGAGATTGATCTTTCCGGAGGAGCTTGAATATCGGCGCACATGTGGCAGTCATGTGGGATATAAATCTGGAAATATAGTTCAAGCGGCCAAGAAAACCTCGGACTTGCTTCTCAGTTTTGGGTGCAGTCATCTCTTGTATTGCTTTGACCTTTGCAGGATCAACCTCAATACCTCTCTCACTGACAACAAAACCCAACAACTTGCCGGAACGGACTCCAAATATACATTTGTTCGGATTCAGGCGAAGTCTGAACATCCTCAGACGCTGAAAAAGCTTCAATAAATGCTCAACATGTTCAACTTCCGTCCGGGACTTAGCAATCATATCATCAACATAGACCTCTATCTCCTTGTGCATCATATCATGAAACAAGGTAGTCATAGCACGTTGATACGTGGCTCCGGCGTTCTTCAAACCGAAGGGTATCACTCGATAACAGAATGTTCCCCAAGGTGTGATGAATGTTGTCTTCTCCATATCCTCGGGTGCCATCTTGATTTGGTTATAACCGGAAAATCCGTCCATAAACAAGAAGACTTTGAATTTAGCTGTATTGTCTACCAACATATCAATGTGTGGTAGAAGAAAATCTTCTTTAGGACTAGCCTTATTCAAATCTCTGTAATCAACACACATACGGACTTTTCCGTCTTTCTTAGGCACAGGCACAATATTGGCCACCCATTGAGGATATGTAGAAGTCACCAGAAACCCCGCATCAATTTGCTTCTGAACTTCCTCTTTGATGTTCACTGCCATATCTGGATGAGTTCTTCTGAGCTTCTGCTTCACAGGCACGCACTCAGGCTTCAAAGGCAGGAAATGTTGCACAATATTTGTATCTAGACCCGGCATGTCTTCATACAACCAAGCAAAGATATCGGAAAATTCTCGTAGCAAACTGATCAACCCCTTCTTGACAGACTCTTCAAGAAGTGCCCTAATCTTCACCATACGAACACAATCTTCAGACCCCAAGTTGACTGTTTCCAGATCTTCGAGATGCGGCTGAATGATCTTCTTCTCGTGCTCAAGGAGACGGGTAATCTCATCAGGAATCCCTTTAACATCATCTTCCTCTGCCTCGAATACAGGGAATTCAAATTTGGTAGATGGCGTTGGGTCATTATGTTCAATAGGTTTTAGAATCAACCTGCATAATGATTTTGGTTAATAAAAACTTTAGAATTTAAACAAGAAAATCATTATGCAGATGAAAAGATTGCTTTTATTCTTGTTTTTATGGGTTTTTTTTGTGATCACTGATTTCATGCAAAAGCAAAAAGTGAAAACATTAATTGAATGAAATATCATTGTATAAATGCTGCCAACAATGTCATCACTTCTCCTTTTGGCATGGGAGAAGGGTTTTGAACAAAGTGAACCATTACTCTGATCTATGAATGACTGTAGGAACATCTACAGCGACCCAATTGTGGCAGACACCACCAGGTATGATGAAGTTGCTCAATTCCTCTGCATCCTCTTCCAAGATAGCAGCAGCTTCCTCAGGTTGATCAGCATGGACGAAACCTCCACTCTTGAACAAACCTTGCTCGTTGAATGCCCTAGAAGAATAGCCAATGTCAGCCCGGGACTTATTGTCTTCAAGCTCAATCATCTTTCCTAAACCAGCAACTGCACCACATTCAATGGCCAGTTTCGCATCACGATAGGAAGCAAATGAAGGAGACTTCTTCTCAATCGGCTCAGCAATAGACAAAGCTTGGAAAGGAGTTCCAACTTCATCCTCAGCATCAATATATGAGAAAGAAGACAAGTGGCTAACCAGGAGAGCCTTTTCTCCCCCTACCACAACCAGTTTCTTATTTTTGACGAATTTCAGCTTCTGGTGTAGGGTGGATGTCACGGCGCCAACCTCGTGAATCCATGGTCTACCAAGGAGACAGCTATAAGATGGGTGGATATCCATAAACTGAAAGGTGATCTGGAAATCACTTGGTCCAATCTTGATTGGGAGATCAACTTCCCCAATCACAGTCTTACGCGACCCATCAAAAGCCTTCACAACAACACCACTTTGCCTCATGGGAGGACCTTGATATGACAGTCTTGAAAGAGTGGTCTTTGGCAATACATTTAGGGATGACCCAGTGTCCACCATCACGTTGGACATGGCATCAGTCTTGCAATTCATGGAAATATGTAAAGCCATGTTGTGGTCTCTTCCCTCCTCAGGGAGATCAGCGTCACAAAAACTCAAAGTGTTGCAAGCAGTGATGTTTGCAACTATACAATCAAACTGTTCAATTGTGACATCATGATCAACATACGCCAGGTCCAAAACTTTCTGCAGAGCCTCCCTATGGGGTTCTGAATTCAGAAGCAAAGATAACACGAAGATCTTGGACGGTGTTGTAGAAGCTGGTCTACAACATTGTACTCACTCTTCTTGATGAGCCTCAGCATCTCATCACATTCTTCATTCACAGTGCCACTCGGGCCAACAGAAGAAACAAGAGTCTTTTGTACAGAGGAGGGTTTGGCAACAGCAAGTGTCGGGTTCTGAACATTCACAGCAGTCCCAACTGGACACTCAACAGAATCAGAAACAACGTGAGGCTTCAGGGGTGCAGAAAACACACGACCACTACGGGTCAACCCGCTCACATCAGCAATATTAACAACGGAAGTTGAAGGCAACGACACTTCTCTCCCATCTTCCACAGCAACGGGATTCTATCTGAAAGGAATAGCTTTATCCGAAGAATAAGGCACAGGGCCTGCAGGCTTGATTACCAATGAAGGAGAAACCTTCGGCTTGCCACCATCATAACGGATGACAACAGGCTCGGGCAATTTGAACACAGGAGAAATCACGTTCACTTCTGGTTCATCTTCATCAACATTTCGATTCTGCAGAATCTCAATGGTACCCTCATCCAACAGCTCTTGAAGCTCTCTTCGCACTTGGTGACAACCCAATCTATTAACGGAACAGATGCGGCATCTGTCATGGTCGTGCTCCATATGACTGTACTGACACAACAGACGATGCAACTCGACCAATGACTGTCGAATATGGCTCACATATTTGACTTTATATTTGCCAGGGCAACCCTGGACCATGTTAACTAATTTCCCATGCTCGGGCAATGGGTTCTTCGTAACATTCGGGCCTGAGTCCTCAAAGCTCAGGATGCCGCATCGCATAAGGTCTTGAACCTTGGTTTTCAACGGATAGCAGTTCTCAATGTTGTGTCCCGGAGCACCGGAATGATAAACACAGTGTTGATCGGGCTTGTACCACCACTGCGGGTTAGCAGGCACAGCCGGAGGCTCCCTGGGAGTAACCAATTTCCTCTCCAACAAGGAAGGATATAATTCAGCATATGACATAGGAATTGGATCGATGTTGTTGTTGATACTGAGGTTGTTGCTGATGCTGATAATGTTGCTGATACTGTTGAGCATTATCTCTAAAAACAGGTGCTATATGAGCCACCTGGTGCTGACTGCTGGCATGACGCACAGGCTTCCTCTTGACAGAGGGTCTTCTTGATTTTGCATGGGATTGCACAACATGTGCCTCCCCATCTTTCTTCTTAAATGCCCTATACCGTTTAGAAGAGCTCTCATCTTTAGCCAACCGTCCTTCACGGACACCTTCCTCTAGACGCATCCCCATGTTCACCATCTCGGTGAAATCAGAGGGAGCGCTCGCAACCATCCGCTCATAATAAAATGAACTAAGAGTCTTCAGGAAGATCTTAGTCATCTCCTTCTCTTCCAGCAGAGGAGTAATCTGAGCCGCTAACTCTCGCCACCTTTGGGCGTACTCCTTAAATGTCTCATTATCCTTCTGGGACATGGCCCTAAGTTGATCACGGTCAGGCGCCATGTCAACATTGTATTTGTACTGCTTGACGAAGGCTACGCCAAGATCGTTGAAGGATCGGATGTTTGCGCTATCAAGGCTCATATACCAACAAAGAGCCACATCGGACAAACTATCCTGAAAGTAGTGAATCAGGAGCTAATTATTATCAGTCTGAGTAGACATTTTCCTGGCGTACATAACCAGGTGAGCGAGAGGGCAGGTGTTCCCCTTATACTTTTCAAAGTCCGGGACTTTGAATTTGACCGGAATCTTCACACCGGGAACCAGGCATAACTCGGCAGCAGACTTACCGAACAGATCTTTCCCTCGGAGGGTCTTCAATTCCTTACAAAGCTCGAGGAATTGGTCATTCATAGCTTCCATCTTCTCATTAACATCTGGGCCCTCAGACGGCTCAGAATGATAGATGGTGTCGTCTACCCTGGGAATGGTATGCACGACAGGAGGAGGCATAGCAAGGACCGGGCTAGATGCCGACATGGAAGCAAAAGTAGGAGCTGGAATATCTGGCATGAAACCAGGAGGCATACCCCACGGAAACCCGGCTGGCATGGCATTCGGCCCGAAGTGAGCATTGGCAGCAGGCACAGTTGAAGAAGCAACCTCTGATATAACAGTCCTCTGGAGAGGAGTTGCAGGAGGTGGAGACGGTTGATGTTGAGCAGCCAACAATTGCTCCATTAGAGCACCCAATCTGGCAACCTCTTCCTTCAATTCTCTGTTCTCTTGATCAAGTTGATCCATCACTCTTGCAGAATTGGCTCTGGTATAGTACCGGTGAGTCAGCTTGTCTCAAAATAAATGAAGAGCACAAAGTTAGGCCACAGACAAGAAGACCAGAACAACCTGCTTATGCAAAATGATGCATGCAATGCTTGTGCATATGCTTTGTTTTTTATTTCAAGGAACTTTTAGGGTTCTATTTGCAAATTTTTGAATATTTAAAGCATTTATTAGCGTATGGAAAATATCTCATCAAATATATATTCGAGACAAAGAAGTACAGCATTTTTGATTATTACAAGGGAAAAGGAAAATAAACATCCTATGGATCCCTAGAAGCTCGAGATGCTGGAAGACGAGATACACGAAGCTTCTTGATCTCTCTCTCATATGCGGCTTCCATATCCGCTTTCTCCTTAGCAAGTCGATCATACTTCCTCTTCCAGAACTTGGAAGACTGAGAAAGCAGAGAAGTCTAGGTATCATTAGGATCATCTATCACCAGATGCTCGAGAAACTCGATCAGAGCGTCTTTCTCCTTGATTTGCTGAAGCAACTCTTCTCTTTCACGGATCCAGGCACGTGAAAGGTCTTCTTCTCTCAACTCCTCTACATCTTGGTTAGGGAGGGTTGAAGGCCCAGCCACAACCAATGGTGTAGGTCTCGGATGGTCATACGGCATTAGATATTCAGAAGCTCTCTGTCTGACCCAAGAAGTATACGGCTCCAAAGCAATGCAGTTCTTCGGACCCAACTCGTTTCTACCCTTCTTATGAACCTTGCGCCAAGCGCGGACCATCCTGGCTTTCAGGCCTTGGGGAGCTTTACCCTCCTGAAAGAATACACCTTCTAACAGAATGTTATGAGGTTTATCCTTTAGGGGGAACCCAAGCTGACGACGTGCTAAGATAGGATTGTAGCTGATCCCACCACATGTACCAAGAAGAGGCACATTAGGGAATTCACCACAATAATCAATAATCTGAACAGTATCATACACGCGATCATACCAAGAGATATCATCATTAGTGAGAGACATAAGTCTCTGGGACCCCCGTAGACATCCCTTGTTCTCCTTGAAAGCGATCGTTTATGGTAAGTGAAAAATAAACCACTTATACAACAGAGGCAAACAGCACGCAATAACTCCTCCACCCTTTGCATTCCTCAGGTGCAAAGAGAAATAGGCATCACCCAACAGAGTAGGAACGGGATTAAGAACTGAGAAGATCCTAATGGCGTTCACATCCACAAATTTGTCGATGTTGGGGAACAATACCAAACCATAGATGAGCAGCACAAATAAAGCCTCAAAGGCATCCTCACTCCTGGCCTTCCCATAAACGGTAGCTTGAGCGATGAGGAAATCAGAAGGAAGACCCTGAATTCCACCTTTGGTAGTCATATGCGCTTCAATCAGGGATTCGTCTATGTGCAACAAGTCTGCAATCTCTCGAGAAGTCGGAATACTCTCTAAGCCACTAAACGGCACCTGATCCAGAATAGGGATCCCAATAAGATGAGCATACTCCTCGAGCGTAGGCAACAGCTGGAAGTCCGGAAAAGAGAAGCAGTGATACAGAGGATCATAGAACTGAGCCAAGGTACTCATCAACCCTTCGTCAACCTGAGTAGTCAACAGAGGCAGAAGCTTCCCATAACGAGCTTTGAAACCCAAGGGATCTAATACATAAGATGTCAGATTCCTTAACTCTTTCACATCGGGTTGTCTAAAGTTGTACGTCTTTGTATGCCTTTTTGGTCTTTCCATGTCTGAAAATTTTGCAAATAAACCCTTTAAGTTCCTTGAAAATTTTCTGATTTTTCTGATGACATGAATGCAGATGAATGCGTGAATGCATGAATGCAACAATCACACTCAAGGATCAAGCAAAGCACACCAGACAAAGGTCATGGGAAAGCTCATAGTATCCTTAATATCAATCATCCATTTTGGTGGATTATGGTTTTCACCTTATCAACACCCAAGTTCCATTGATATTAACGGTACATGAACCGGCTTAATCATCCATAATATCAATCATCCATTTTGATGGATTATGGTTTTCACCTTATCGACACCCAAGTTCCATTGATATTAAGGATGTCTGAACGACTCAACCATGAATCACGGGTTTGCTGAGAGTCACGAGCATGGAGTCTCGGTTAAGAACCACCCAAAGGGAGTGTACTAGGGTTTAAACCTGCCGAACATGTTCTACCAGAGGTTCCCATAGTCATCATCCCATCTTTCGAATATTATCGGAGGAACGAATACTCGTATTCCAAAAATATTCTCAAGAGAGACTCTTATGAGTGTAGTATCACGTAACAATCGCATCAGGTCTGACATCTGAACGACCTCCGCACTACATCCTAAAAATAGGCCAAGATGGGCTTGGTAAACTAAGGTCCTTGGCTTCTAAGGCACATGATTGAAAGAATAATGCCTAACCACAAATAACTTGTGTGACATTATTAATCCCACATGACCTCCACCAAGTGAATGGGCTCGCAAGTCAACTTGTTAAGGAATACTCCACACAAGTCGACAAGACTATGCCATTCTCCTATCCTAAGGTGCACTCGAGTTCGGGTATAGAACTCATCTCACAGAGATCACCAAGCAAACAACAATTGTATATCAAGCAATTCAAACATTACAATCAATACAGTTATCCCAAATTGTACAAAAATATGTCAAATAACACATAAACAATATCATACAACAAGGGTGAAAAGTAGACAAAACCACCAAGGAATAATCCCCAGCAGAGTCGCCATTTTTCTGTAGCGGTGTATTCGTCACTTTATGATTTATGACTAAATCAAAAGCAAAGCATACAAAGAATCGAGTCGCCACCGCACTTTTATTTATCCAAAGGAATGGCTAAAAAGCGAACAAAAGCCTAAGAAGTTTTAAACATAGAAAACTAATGAAAAGATCAGAGAACTGGGTAAGGGGTAAATTACGCAATGGGAAGGTGTTAGGCACCCAAAACGTCCTAGGGACTCCTAGGGAGCCCTTTTCACACTTGTTGTACGAAATGTTATTTGTTTATGAAATATTTATTGTGCAAACATGGATGGAAGAGATGAGAAAAAGAATATACAATTTTATTATTTTTGTGTTTGAACGGATGAACCCGTTGCCTACGTACCTTTCCATGGAAGGTAAGGATCAAAATGCCGTAGTTCGGCTAAAAGATTTCCAAAATATGAGTGGATTCATTTTAAAACAAAAGCTCTAAGGTCTTTCGTTATCCACGGGAGAAAACTCAACCTTATACAAACAATAAGTTCACCATGTGAGAAAAGCTTCAACTTGCTAGTGAGGGGTTAACCCTATAATAAGCAAGGAAGTCTTACAATTCAATCACTAAGGACAAGAAGGTGAGGTTAACATCAACCAACTAGGATAAATCAAACCTATGGCTAATGTATGAAAACTTATCAAGAATGGACAAAGCCACAAAACAATTGAATGAGTTGGATTAACCAATTAGAATTTATTCACAAAAGATGGTCAAGGTATGATTAGAATTCAATTCAAAGAAGTATTATGAAATGGAGTTTGGAAAATCAAAGGCCTAAAGCCTAGGTTTCTAATTTGAAAAGAGATGAAGATGTTTGCACAATGTTTTCAAGTTTTGGATTAGCATGCGAATGGAGGTTTAAAGAACAAAAGGTGGGTGGGTGAGGAAGTAAAACTTCTTAGATGTTCACCTCTTGAAATCATATGTAGATGATCCAAGTGATTCCTTTGGAATAGGCAATGATGCAAATAAGCAAATGAACAAAGCAAGGTGATACCGGATGCCAATCAATGGACTTATACCAATATCACAAAACAAAACTGGATACCGGATACCAATCAATGGATTTACACCAATCTCCTAAAACAAAACAAAAATACCGGATGCCAATCAATGGACTTACACTAGTCTCACAAACAAAGGTGGATACCGGATACCAATCAATGGATTTACACCAATCTCCTAAAACAAAACAATGATACCGGATGCCAATCAATGGACTTACACTAGTCTCACAAACAAAGGTGGATACCGGATACCAATCAATGGATTTACACCAATCTCCTAAAACAAAACAAAGATACTGGATGCCAATCAATGGACTTACACTAGTCTCACAAACAAAGGTGGATACCGGATACCAATCAATGGATTTACACCAATCTCCTAAAACAAAACAATGATACCGGATGCCAATCAATGGACTTATACCAGTCTCACACCATATCATTGGAACAACTGCCAAGTAATGGACTTATGCTTGTCTCCTCCATGGACAACGCAAAAATTCTATAAAGCAAAGTTTATGAAATGATATACAAATGATGATGATAAATGCACTAAGGCACACTCAAGCAGATATGCACAGATTTGTCAAGTAAGCAGACAATCAATTCAGTTAGCACACACTATATGCAAGCAATTAGGCTCAAGCAAGGTTAGACTTTACAGTCAACTGGAATGGGGTATGTTGTGCTCTTAACCCTAACATTGAGAGTTAGGGTGAAGCAGATGAAATGGAGATGAGGGGTGTGCCTCATAGCTCTTATCCCTGGTCAGGGAGAGCTTTGAATAATAGAAGGTGTGGGAGTTCAGAAAGTTGGAACTCTTCTCCACAAGTGATTTGACTCTATAAGATCTTGGGTTAATATCCACAATGCATCAACATGTTATGTGAGCAAAGGGATGACACACTGAATAGTAGGAGATGCACTACACATCTCTTTTATCTACCAATTGCCTTATATGAGGACTTTTCCTGCTTGGCCCAAAAAGTAAACAATCATAAGCATTGCCACTTAAGGAGGACTTCAGACAGGTGCCTGCCCCCATAACAGGACAGGTCTTCCAGACTACATGAAGAAGAGAGGTTATACCTAAGTGGTTAAGCAACCAAGCAAAAGCAATTTCAAAATGAACTTAAGCAACTTATGTACCTGTGGAAACATCAAACAAATAAGTACAACAATACAGACAAACAACCAACAGTCAATATCAACAGTCAAAGCCAATAAGCAAAGGCATAAGCCACAAGTCAAGCTCAAATGAGTTAAAAACCCTACAAAACACACAATGTTAGTAGTCAAAGGCAAACATCAAATGCTCAAATGATGGAGCATCATGAACCATATAACTTGAATGTTTAACCTGAAATCAAAGCTCAAACATGAGAGGCAAACCACTAGGTCAAAGCCTAGGGTCAAAGATGGAGAAAAAATTCAAAACAGAAGCTGAAAATTAACATGAATCAACTTCAAACACATCTTGAAACAATCCAAAAGGTCTCATATCAATATCATATACCAAATGCATTTCATGATCTAATGAAGTTCAAGACTATTTTAAGGCTCAAATGTGACCAACCAGAATGAAGAAATCTCAATTAAATCAGAAATCAATCAAATAATTCCCAGAAAATTCATGCTTATTCACAACATCCATAATATGTATCACACAAAAAATCAGAACAATTGGAGATCATTTGATATGGTAATCACATCACATAAGATGAATAAGAAAAGGTGTGACACAAATTGTCACACCTACATTCACATGATCATAAAACAGAAACCACAAATGGTAAAAATACCAAATCAACACCAAAATGTCAAGCAAAGTGTCTAGTTTCATCATGCAAATTTTCAGATCCATTGGATAAAAACTCAGCATTTCACAAATGATATGGCAAGGCAATGTACACAAGGCATACATGTTGACAAACCCTAGGGCAAATTATTTTCCAGCCGTGCACAATTTATGAAAAAATGATGAAAAAATAAAAGACAGAAAATGTGACATCATGCAAAAAACCACATATTTTTTGGAGCAATTTTCAATTATTTATGAATTTTTGAAGATGAAGAAAAATTAAAAAAAAGCATATGAAGCATGTACATGAAATAGGAGGAAAATAAGAGAAATCATGTGAAGCATTTGAAATTGGTTGGCACGGAGGATCGAAGTGGAGCGCGTTTTGAAATATGGCGTCAGGTGCTAAATGTAACACCCCGATGAAATAAGGATAATTATTTAATTTAAATTAATATAATATTTATTAATTTAATTAAATAATTGGATTATTATTATTAGATTATTATTATTATTATTATTGGAATAAAAGTTGGAATTAGAAAAGGTCCCATTTGGTAAAAAGGGTTTTTTTTTCACGTGAAAAGGGAGAAGCGACAGAAAAGTGGAAAAAGGGCAAAGAGCCAGAGAACAAGGGTTGAAGAGAGGAAGACCTCGAAGCTAAAGGATTGCCGGATTAACTCAGGTAAGGGGGGTTTATCGTCGTTTAATGGGTATTATGGGTTAACATGTAATGGGTAGTGATAAACCATTGATTTGACTCTAATTAGATGATGAATGTTGAAATTGTGAAATTTTGGATGAATGAGATATGAGTATGATTGAGGAAATTCGTAGGAATTAGAGGTAATAAGGTTAGAAATTGTGAGATCGAATATGTATGATCTGTGTTAGACAAAATGAATGAATGTTGTGTAAAATTGGAATGTGGAAGGTGGGATCTGAGAATCTCGTAGCAGAGAAAACCATAGCAGATCTGGAATTCTGGTTTCTGGTCATACGCGTATGGCACTAGGCAATACGCGTATGAGATGGTCTGGTACGCGTATGGCACTAGGCAATACGCGTATGGATGAGGAAGATGATGTTTTGAACGTGGTTTGGTCTCTGTTGGTACGCGTATGAGGAAGTGGTACGCGTAGCATACGCGTATGAGATAGGTGGTACGCGTATGGGATTTGGCTGAGAATTGGGCCATACGCGTATGGGACTAGGCAATACGCGTATGGGCAGGATTGTGATTTTTCTGTGCTGTTGTTGTGCAGTTTTTGGTTGTTCAGCTGAGTAATGTAATTTAGCTGGTGTATGATAGAGTAGGGATCAGTTCCCGTTGTTTTGAGTAGTATAGGTATTAGTAAAGTGTGCTAATGCTGTGATTGATTATGTGGTATGACATGATATGATTTTGTGGTGAATATGTTGATGATGTATGATGATATGCATAATGTTGCGAATGTATCTATCATGTATGAAATTATGAATGGACTGTTTATGGCTTAGAGTGTGAGCATATGTCCATTGTGGATGATTGTTGATGTTTGCATGACTAAGTGAATTAGTTTGCATATTGTGGCCTTTATGGTGGTAGCTAATTCCCATGGTGAGGAATTAGTGAGTTAGTATTGTGGATTGTTGTTGATGTTTGCATGCTAGGTGATTAGCGTGCATATCATAGCCCTTGGGGTGGTAGCTAATTCCCATGGTGAAGAATTAGTGAGTGAGTCACTAGGTCTCAAATGAGTGGGACTAGTGGGCTTGGTAGCCGTATCTGGATTTGATCTGTGAGGTTGAACTATATGTTCACGAATAGTCGGTAACGCATGCATGGAGTCTCATTGCATAATGTATGTATGTATGGCGTATAATATGAATGGATGTATTCCAATATTATACGTGTGCTTTATGGTTGTGTTGAGTTTGAGTATGATGATGATGATAATTATGAGTTGATATTGCCGTTGCTGAATATGTGTTATGATTAGGGTGATGAAAGGTGTTAATTTACTTAACATTTCATGATATTTTATAATGCTTATTATATCGATTGAGGAACTCACCCTTACAACTATTTTTCAGGTAACGAGCAGTGATTGAGTAGGAGCTAGTAGTTGGAGTCTAGTGTAGTTCCTTAGTGGGTCATGCTCTGGTAGATGTAACATCAGGAAGGGATGTTTTAATTGTTTTATTGTTGGTTGTTGAACCAGTTTACATGTAATGTGTTACATGTTCTGCATGATTGATTTGATTTCTATCTGCTGCGAATTATGCAATGTTTATTTTGATTAAATAAAGAGCATGACAGTTATTTTGGTGAATGGTGTGAAGTGATTGTGTGACACCCTTGATTGCATATTTACTCTGATTTATGTTTGGTTGTTTTAAAATTAATTATTGGGGTATTTTAGAAGGGTGTTACATTAGTGGTATCAGAGCATAGTCGGTCGAGTCGAGTCGTAATTATTCTGTTTCCCTGTACGTGATAGGTGTTGTGCAACCCTATCAGTACTTATTGTTTTAGCTTGTTGGGTTTTCAGAATAGAGATGGCTGGAAGAGGTAGAGACGATGCTGCGATTGCTGAGGCTCTGGGTATGCTAGCTGGAGTACTTGGAGGGAATCCGAATGTTGTGGGAATGGGTGCTGCTCGTCAACTGAGTGAGTTCCAGAAGAATAATCCTCCAATGTTCAAGGGAGCATACGATCCAGATGGTGCTCAGAAGTGGTTGAAAGAGATTGAGAGGATCTTCCGAGTGACTGAGTGTGCCGATAACCAAAAGGTCAGGTTCGGTACGCATATGCTGTCAGAGGAAGCAGATGATTGGTGGGTTGCTACCCGCACTGAGTTGGAAGCTGCTGGAAGTACTGAAATCACGTGGGCGGTGTTCAGAGAGAGATTCCTGAGGAAGTACTTTCCAGAGGATGTCAGAGGAAAGAAAGAGATAGAGTTCTTGGAATTGAAGCAGGGCAATCGGTCTGTTACTGAGTATGCTGCTAAGTTCACAGAACTGTCGAAGTATTACACTCCCTATAATGAGGCTACTGGGGAATTTTCGAAATGTGTGAAGTTTGAGAACGGGTTACGTCCCGAGATCAAGCAGGCTATTGGGTATCAGCGGATTAGAGTGTTTTCTGACTTGGTTGACTGTTGCAGGATTTTTGAACAGGATACCAAGGCCAGAGCGGAGAGCTATCAGCAAAGGGTTGATAGGAAAGGCAAGAATCAGAATGATCGTGGGAAACCGTATGCAGCTGGCAAAGGTTTCCAGAGACAGAGTGGGATGAAGAGGCCTAGTGGGGGAGACTCTAGTGCCCCTGCTAAGTGTTACAGATGTGGTCAGGCTGGACATCGTGTCCATGAGTGTACCAGTGCTGAGAGGAAGTGTTTCAAGTGTGGAAAAGGTGGTCAATTGGCTGCAGAGTGCCGGTTGAAGACTGTGACTTGCTTCAACTGTGGAGAGGTGGGTCATATCAGTCCACAGTGTCCTAAGCCGAAGAGAGAGAACCAGTCGGAAGGCAAGGTCTTTGCTTTATCGGGTTCTGAGACTTCTGCAGATGATCGTTTGATCCGAGGTACGTGTTATATTAATGGCTTTCCTCTTGTAGCTATTATTGACACAGGTGCGACTCATTCCTTTATATCTTTGGATTGTGCTGTGAAACTTAAATTAGAGATATCTGAGATGCATGGGAGTATGGTGATTGATACTCCTGCGAAGGGTTCAGTGACTACTACTTCAGTTTGTTTAAATTGTCCTTTGAGTATTTTTGGTAGAGACTTTGGGATGGACCTAGTGTGTCTTCCACTAGTGCAGATTGATGTTATTCTGGGTATGAACTGGTTGGTGTCTAACCGAGTTTATATCAACTGTTTTGATAAGACTGTGATCTTTCCTGAGATTGAGGAAGGAAAGGATTTGTTTCTATCAGCAAGGCAAGTGAATGAGGAAGTAGCAGATGGGGCAGAGTTGTTTATGCTGTTAGCGACTTTGGAGGCTAAAGATAAATTGGTGATTTGCGATCTAGCTGTGGTGTGTGATTTTCCTGATGTGTTTCCTGAAGAAGTGAATGAATTACCGCCAGAGCGTGAAGTTGAGTTCTCGATTGATTTGGTACCTGGTACTAGGCCGGTGTCGATGGCTCCGTACCGTATGTCTGCTGTTGAGTTAGCTGAATTGAAGAGTCAGCTGGAAGATCTGTTGGATAAGAAATTTATTCGTCCGAGTGTGTCACCGTGGGGTGCACCAGTGTTATTGGTTAAGAAGAAAGAAGGTACTATGAGGTTGTGTGTGGACTACAGGCAACTGAATAAGGTGACGATCAAGAATCGGTATCCTTTGCCGAGGATTGATGATTTGATGGATCAGTTGGTTGGTGCGAGTGTGTTCAGCAAAATAGATTTGAGATCTGGGTATCATCAGATACGTGTGAAAACTGAGGATATTCAGAAGACTGCTTTCAGAACAAGGTATGGACATTATGAGTATGCTGTAATGCCTTTTGGTGTGACTAATGCGCCTGGAGTATTTATGGAGTATATGAATAGGATTTTCCATCCGTACCTAGACAAAGTTTGTTGTGGTGTTTATTGACGATATTTTGGTGTATTCGAAATCTGAAGAAGAGCATGCTGAACATTTGAGAGTGGTTTTAGAAGTTCTACGAGAAAAGAAGTTATTTGCTAAACTGTCCAAGTGTGAATTTTGGTTAGAAGAGGTTAGTTTTCTTGGTCATGTGATTTCAAGAGGTGGTGTTGTTGTTGATCCTTCTAAGATAGAAGCGGTATCTAAGTGGGAAGCTCCGAAGTCAGTTTCTGAGATAAGGAGTTTTCTTGGACTTGCAGGTTATTATAGGAAATTCATTGAGGGATTTTCTAAGTTGGCGTTACCGTTGACGATGTTGACTAGAAAGGGGCAAGCGTTTGTTTGGGACTCAAAATGTGAAGAAGGTTTCCAAGAGTTAAAGAGAAGGTTAACTACTGCTCCTATTCTGATATTACCGAGTCCGTCAGAACCATTTGAGGTTTACTGTGATGCTTCATTGTTGGGTTTGGGTGGTGTTTTGATGCAGAATAAGCAGGTTGTAGCTTATGCTTCGAGACAACTGAAGGTTCATGAGAGGAACTATCCGACACACGATTTAGAGTTGGCAGCTGTGGTATTTGTTCTGAAGTTATGGAGGCATTACTTGTACGGGTCAAGATTTGAGGTTTTCAGTGACCATAAAAGTTTAAAGTATTTGTTTGATCAGAAAGAGCTGAATATGAGACAGAGGAGATGGTTAGAATTTCTGAAGGATTATGACTTTGGTTTGAATTACCATCCGGGTAAAGCAAACGTAGTGGCTGATGCATTGAGTCGGAAATCATTACATATGTCTATGTTAATGGTTAGGGAATTGGATTTAATTGAGCAGTTTAGAGACTTGAGTTTGGTGTGTGAGAGTACTCACAATAGTGTTAAATTGGGAATGTTGAAGTTGACAAGTGGTATTCTGGATGAGATTAGAGAGAGTCAGAAATCCGATGTGCTTTTGGTGGACAAGTTGACTCTAGTGAATCAAGGTCAAGGTGGTGAATTCAGAGTTGATGAGAATGGTGTTTTGAAATTTGGTAATCGGGTGTGTATTTTGGATGTTACCGAACTTAAGAAGAGTATTCTTGAGGAAGGACATCGTAGTGGCCTGAGTATTCATCCTGGAGCTACGAAGATGTATCATGATTTGAAAAAGTTATTTTGGTGGCCGGGAATGAAAAGAGAAATTGCGAGTTTTGTTTATTCTTGTTTGACTTGTCAGAAGTCGAAGATTGAGCATCAGAAGCCGTCTGGGCTAATGCAACCGTTGGTTATTCCAGAGTGGAAGTGGGATAGTATCAGTATGGATTTTGTTTCTGGTTTACCGAGGACAATTAAGAACTTTGAAGCTATTTGGGTGATCGTTGACAGATTGACAAAATCGGCTCATTTCATTCCGATCAGAATGGATTATCCGTTAGAGAGATTAGCTGAGTTGTATATTGAGAATATTGTAAGTTTGCATGGTATTCCGTCGAGTATTGTTTCGGATAGAGATCCTAGATTTACATCGAAGTTCTGGGAAGGTTTGCAGAGGGCTTTGGGAACTAAGCTGAGATTGAGTTCTGCATATCATCCGCAGACTGATGGTCAGACTGAGAGGACGATTCAGTCACTAGAGGATCTTTTGAGGGCTTGTGTTTGGGAAAAGGGAGGTGCTTGGGATTGTTATTTACCTTTGATTGAGTTTACCTACAACAATAGTTTTCATTCGAGCATTGGTATGGCACCGTTTGAAGCTTTGTATGGTAGGAGATGTCGGACACCTTTATGTTGGTATGAGTCCGGTGAGAGTGCTGTGGTTGGACCGGAGATTGTTCAAAAAACTATGGAAAAGATTAAGATGATTCAGGAGAAGATGAGGATTGCTCAGAGTCGTCAGAAGAGTTATCACGATAAGAGGAGGAAGTCACTTGAGTTTCAAGAGGGAGATCATGTGTTTCTTCGTGTTACTCCGATAACTGGGGTTGGTCGAGCTTTGAAGTCGAAGAAGTTGACACCTCGATTTATTGGTCCTTATCTGATTTTGGAGAGGATAGGGGAGGTAGCCTATCGTATCGCTTTACCGCCGTCACTTGCGAATTTGCATGAGGTTTTTCGTGTGTCTCAGTTGAGGAGGTACATTCCTGATCCGTCGCATGTAGTCCAAATAGATGATGTACAGGTGAGAGATAACCTGACTGTTGAAACATCACCTATGAGGATCGAGGATCGAGAGTTGAAGCAGTTGCGGGGTAAGGAGATTGCTTTGGTAAAGGTAGCTTGGGGAGGACCAGCAGGTGGCAATGTGACTTGGGAACTTGCGAGTCAGATGAAGGAGTCTTATCCTGAGTTGTTCGCTTGAGGTATGTTTTCGAGGACGAAAACTCTTTTAGTGGGGGAGAGTTGTAACACCCCGATGAAATAAGGATAATTATTTAATTTAAATTAATATAATATTTATTAATTTAATTAAATAATTGGATTATTATTATTAGATTATTATTATTATTATTATTGGAATAACAGTTGGAATTAGAAAAGGTCCCATTTGGTAAAAAGGGTTTTTTTTCACGTGAAAAGGGAGAAGCGACAGAAAAGTGGAAAAAGGGCAAAGAGCCAGAGAATGAGGGTTGAAGAGAGGAAGAGCTCGAAGCTAAAGGATTGCCGGATTAACTCAGGTAAGGGGGGTTTATCGTCGTTTAATGGGTATTATGGGTTAACATGTAATGGGTAGTGATAAACCATTGATTTGACTCTAATTAGATGATGAATGTTGAAATTGTGAAATTTTGGATGAATGAGATATGAGTATGATTGAGGAAATTCGTAGGAATTAGAGGTAATAAGGTTAGAAATTGTGAGATCGAATATGTATGATCTGTGTTAGACAAAATGAATGAATTTTGTGTAAAATTGGAATGTGGAAGGTGGGATCTGAGAATCTCGTAGCAGAGAAAACCATAGCAGATCTGGAATTCTGGTTTCTGGTCATACGCGTATGGCACTAGGCAATACGCGTATGAGATGGTCTGGTACGCGTATGGCACTAGGCAATACGCGTATGGATGAGGAAGATGATGTTTTGAATGTGGTTTGGTCTCTGTTGGTACGCGTATGAGGAAGTGGTACGCGTAGCATACGCGTATGAGATAGGTGGTACGCGTATGGGATTTGGCTGAGAATTGGGCCATACGCGTATGGGACTAGGCAATACGCGTATGGGCAGGATTGTGATTTTTCTGTGCTGTTGTTGTGCAGTTTTTGGTTGTTCAGCTGAGTAATGTAATTTAGGTGGTGTATGATAGAGTAGGTATCAGTTCCCGTTGTTTTGAGTAGTATAGGTATTAGTGAAGTGTGCTAATGCTGTGATTGATTATGTGGTATGACATGATATGATTTTGTGGTGAATATGTTGATGATGTATGATGATATGCATAATGTTGCGAATGTATCTATCATGTATGAAATTATGAATGGACTGTTTATGGCTTAGAGTGTGAGCATATGTCCATTGTGGATGATTGTTGATGTTTGCATGACTAAGTGAATTAGTTTGCATATTGTGGCCTTTATGGTGGTAGCTAATTCCCATGGTGAGGAATTAGTGAGTTAGTATTGTGGATTGTTGTTGAACTATATGTTCACGAATAGTCGGTACCGCATGCATGGAGTCTCATTGCATAATGTATGTATGTATGGCGTATAATATGAATGGATGTATTCCAATATTATACGTGTGCTTTATGGTTGTGTTGAGTTTGAGTATGATGATGATGATAATTATGAGTTGATATTGCCGTTGCTGAATATGTGTTATGATTAGGGTGATGAAAGGTGTTAATTTACTTAACATTTCATGATATTTTATAATGCTTATTATATCGATTGAGGAACTCACCCTTACAACTATTTTTCAGGTAACGAGCAGTGATTGAGTAGGAGCTAGTAGTTGGAGTCTAGTGTAGTTCCTTAGTGGGTCATGCTCTGGTAGATGTAACATCGGGAAGGGATGTTTTAATTGTTTTATTGTTGGTTGTTGAACCAGTTTACATGTAATGTGTTACATGTTCTGCATGATTGATTTGATTTCTATCCGCTGCGAATTATGCAATGTTTATTTTGATTAAATAAAGAGCATGACAGTTATTTTGGTGAATGGTGTGAAGTGATTGTGTGACACCCTTGATTGCATATTTACTCTGATTTATGTTTGGTTGTTTTAAAATTAATTATTGGGGTATTTTAGAAGGGTGTTACACAAAACGCACCGTTTCATTTAAAATTTCCTTGGCCACTCAGATGCAAGCATGAGCGGTCCATGCAACCACTCACGTGCTAGCCCTAGAAACGTACGGAAACGGATTTGCGTGGCCAATGAAGCATCAAAACCGTGGCCTAATGTCCTGAATCATCTTCTTCACAACCACGCGCCATGAACAGTGATTCAACAAGAACATGATGAACAAATTTTCCAGATCTTAAAACTAAGCACATGTACATGTAGCATAAACATCATGGATCAAGAATCAAGCAATGGTTAAGCATCTAACATCGTGTATCATGAGGATCGAACAAAACAAGATTCATCATCAAACTTTTAAACAGTCGAATCTCAATGAATATGGCATGGATTTTAGTGATTCAAAGCTCAGATTAACCACAACAACATGATCTACAACATTAGCATAAGCAATTTGAGAAAAGAGAGAATCAATTTCGTGACCTCTTGAAGAGCAGCTTTGGAATTCATTGGAATCAGGCCTTGCAATGCTTCAATCTTCCTCTTAGCAAGCTTGTACAAGTGTTTGGAAGAGATCTTGAGGTTCAATGGTTCTTGATTCGAGCAGAATTTGATTTCACCATGGATGAGTTCAAGCTCCAAGTTGCTCCAATGTGCACGAATTCATGTGATTCCAAGTCCAATAATGATCAATGATGCTTCAGAGTGATGAATCAAGTAGTGGATTGTGCTTTGGTTTGAAGAAATGTGAAGAAAATTTGAGAGAAAAAGTTTGAAGAATTTTCTAGATCTGAAATTTGTGCGTTCTTCTGAAATTCTGTTAGGGTTTTATGTTATATACTCCCTCCTAATCATGCTCTAATCAAGATTAACCAATGCTAATGAAAATGGATTAAGTTTGGAGGTGCTTTGACAAATTTTGGTTTTCACCCTTATGCATGGAAATGGCATGTGAACAGTACACGAGTTCAAGTTAATTTCACTTAAAATGAAATTTTAAAATCATTGGAAATGGCAAAATGCTCAAATAATTCACCAATTTTAAATTTCAAGATTTCCCTCCAAAAATTCAAGAATTGGCAAATAATTATGTGATGACAAATGATGGAATGCAATGCAAGATTTTGAAATTAGAGGTCAAAATGAGAAATTAGCAAAAAGAACCACTTGAATTGGAGCTATGGTTGAGAAGTTATGCCCATTTGAATCTCCATGTACACCTTGCCATGTTTTGATCATATCTCCTTAACCACACATGAGAAATTGATGATCTTGGACTTTTTGGAAATGGGAGAGAAAGATCTACAACTTTCATGTTCAACAAAATTTCATTTGAAGCTTTTTTGGTGATGTAATTTGAAGTTGAAGTTAGGTTAAAACCTTTCCATTTTTGGCAAATTTGAATTATAGGTCACTTTCTATTTTTGGAAAGTTTTGACCTGACTTTATTTTCTTCAATGTTGATGTTTGAAATGTCAAATGAGACTTGTTTGAACATGAATGAAGTATTTCTAATCACTTCCCACCTCCAAATCCACAGTTGACTTGGCAGTTGACTTTCTAGGCCTCTAGTTGACCTGGCAATGTTCTGATGAAATTCAAGCCTCTACCATTTGGGATTCTGATTCAAAATTATGTCATAGCTCATATGAACTCTTGATAATGATTATGGGGTCCAAATTCTCAAGAATGGCCACCATCTATGGCTCAATGAATGCACTGACTGCCTTGACCTGTGGTTGCTTCATCTGCAAGTAACAAGGTTAGATGACATATTTTTGTACTTTTGGTTAGTGATAAAAGGAAATGCAATAATATACAAATGCAAAACATGCTTGGTGATCAAGAAATCACTCTCAAAAGGATAACCAACCCACAGGGAAGGAGGCAAGGTGCACAATGATCCTTGAGGCAATGATATGGTATGATATGATGCCATGAGGGATCTTAGGGACAAAATTGGGGTCTTACAGATGCCCCTATTTAAGGTCATTCTAGCCGGAGAAGTGATGTTTAGAAATCTTCATCTCGACGCGGTAGAATGGGCTTAAATAACAGTAATGAGACAAATTTTGGTCCCTAAGAGACCTCATGATGCAGATGTATGCATGCAAAAAGACACAAAACTCTGTGGGGAATATAGGTCCACAAAGAAGAAAAGACGATCCATCGAAGTAATGCACTCACCAGGAACAGAGACTCTAACAAGACTCTCATGGGGATAAGAAAAAACAGAAAAAGAATGCGTGAGCAGGACACGACTCTGAATTAGGGGAAAACAGACGCGGCGTGAACAAGACACGACTCTGGATTAGAGACCTCACTAGGGAGTGAAGGACTCACACTGGGGAAAGGAAAGAATTCCAAAGGAGAACACATCCATTGGAAAGACACAAACTGACTCAAACTATCCACAAAGGATACTTCGGATAAAAATCCGGACTCGGACTGGGGAAAAGATTCACAAAGAATCTTCCTGCCGGGGAAAATGCATATATTGGGGAAAACTCCAATACAGCAAAAGGGTAAAAAAACACCACAAGGACCCACTGGAGAAGGTCTAACAAAGAGACTCTCCTGGGGAAGCAACAAGGAATGAGGTGTTACCAGCATAAGGGTAACAAGCTCAGGAAGAATGAATATCTAAGACCGGTATAAGGGTGAGAGATATCAATCAACCAAACATCTGAGAGAAACCCGAAAAAGGTACATCAACTCAGGAAAATCTGACTCCACAGGGGACCAAGGTCATAATAGGGAGCAGAAAGGAAGGAACGCCAAGGATACCGGTTACTGGGTATATAATAGGTGACTGACCAAAGCGTGAATTGGTATATATACCAAAACACTCATCATCCGAAAGGAGGGCTTGAAACAGCAAATCGACTTACAGGATGGACATTCGAATCCGCAACAGGAAAACGAATCTTACTCAACTGGGGACATAAACCCAAAGAGCGCATGAGATATAATATCCATTACCGTCAGAACGTGGATAGAATACTCGCATGAGATATATTATCTATTACCGTCAGAACGTAGACAATATACTCGCATGGAAGGAAACACCAGGGATACCGGTTACTGGGTATATAATAGGTGACCTACCGAAAACGTGAATTGGTATATATGCCAAGACACGTCATCATCCAAAACACAAACTTGTTAAAGGATAGATATTCGATTCTACAAAGAATACGAATCTTACTCCGCTGGGGAAAATCAACAAAGGATTTCAACCAAAGAGTGAAAGAGATATATTATTCATTACCGTCAGAACGTGAATAACATACTCGAAAAGGAAGAGACACCAGAGATACCGGTTACTGGGTATATAATAGGTGATCAACCAAAAGGAGAGACAATCGATACCACAACAACAGGGTAAACGAAAGACAACTCACAGGGGATAAATTGCAAGCATCCGACAATTATCCAAGAAACAAAGAATATTTGATTCCACAAAGGAATAACGAATCTTACTCGACCGGGGAAACACAACAGTGCATGAGATATATTATCCATTTTCGTCAGAACGTGGATAACATACTCGCATGGAAGATTATCCACAACCGGTTACTGGGTTAATAAAGGATAAATCAACCAAAAAGAAAGCATTGGGATACCAAAACTAGGTATATAAAGATGACCGATCAAAGGGAGCAACAATCATTACCAAGCAAAAGGGTAAATGAAAGAAGACCCACTGGGGATGAATTGCATAAACAGCAATTACCCACAAGGACTTGCTGGCGACTTCAAAGGGGATAAAATTGCAGACAAACGGCAATTATCTAGAAGAAGATTTGCTGGGGATACAATTGCTAGCAAAAGGCAATTATCCAGAAGCAAGGGAGGAATACCAACATCGAATACTGGATGAAGATAAACACAAAGAGTAACCATCATTGGTTAGGACGAACAACAAGGTTAACTCTGCAAAGGGGAGAAATTAGGGTTTACATCTACCGAATACGGGGTAGAAGACCGAAACTCTGGCTGGGGATAGGGTTGCTAGCATCCGGCAACTATCCACAAAAAGCACAGACTCCATTGGGAATAAAACCACAACAACATAGGATTTACAACTATCGAATACTGGGTAGAAGACCATAAAATCCATCATCAACCAGAACGAACCACAAAGGTTACCTCTGCTAGGGGAAAAGAGATAGGACTTACAACTACCGAATACGGGGTAGTAGCCATCAACTCTGATGAGGATAAAAAGATAGGGTTTACATCTACCGAATACAGGGTTGAAAACCAACGACTCTTGCTGAGGAATAAAAGGTATATAACCACAAATTCCGCCAAGAAGAGGGAACATAGGACTTACAACTACCGGTATGAGGGTAGAGGCCCAAACTCCGCTGGGGATAAAAAGAATTATTGCCGGTTACTGGGCAATTCATTCATTTATTCCACAGGGAAGCACGAGAAACAGTTGACAAATACCCAATTCGGGATTGATCCGAAAAGACAGACTGAATTAAGACTCGTCCTGTGAGGATATAACTCAATAGGAAAATCCATCCCAATATATGTGTTGGGAGGAAACGGAAGAAACCGTCATCCACGAGGATATATCTCAGTTGGGAACTGCAGAAGGAAAGACATACACTTTCTGCTTATGGGGCTGACTCTATATGGAGAGATTAAACACCCGACATCTGCTTGGGAAGATCTATTGGAGATCTATATCACCCATAGCAAGAGACAACAAACAAGAGATGTATGGCAAAAAATGCAACATGAATATCTGAATGTTTATGATTATGCATGAATATGCGTGATTTATGTTTGATGAATACTGACAAAACAGACATATCTAACACAAACAGGCCCAGGAACCAAACGCCCGGTACTACACTTCCAGAGGAAACCAAAGAAATCCAACTGGAGAGCCAATCTGCTGGAGATCCACATGCTGAAAAGCAAAGATCTGCGGGTAGGCAAAAGATCGGAGGATATCACGAAATCTCTGAGTGATGGATCAACAATCAACCCAACTGGCGAACAGAAAGTCACAACAGGCAACAACGGCCACAAAGACAAATCTGTTGGGGAAATGAAGCAATCCCAAGATATCTGCAGGGAGATTCTCAGTATCAACTGGAAAACAAAATTTCACTGCACAGGCGAGCACTGCCACGAAAGCAACTCCAAATAACTCCGCTGGGGAACAACCCACAAAGGGAGAACGGATCATCCATGTAGAATCTAACTGCACAAGCAACTCTACTGGGAATAATGTCAGCCATTCCATCGGGGAATACACCCACTAAGGGAAAAAATAGATCACACAAGTAGTTTCTGCAACAAGCCACTCTACTAGGGATCAAAAGCATCAGGAAATCAACCAAATCCGAGGATGATAGATCACCAACCGATCCCACTGGGGAAACAGAGATCTTCAACAGGCAGAAACTGTCACAACATCAACTCCATTGAGGATTCTGCAGGGAAAGCATAAAACTTCTGCAGGAAACTTCTCAGATATAATCCACCGTACCACAAATCTACTGGCGGGGACTCTGGGGAAATCACAGCTAAGATCCACCATACCATAAATCTACTGATGGCTTCACTGGGGAATCCACTGAGGAATTCACCAGGGATGAGGAGGAGAGTTGGGGATCAACCACCAAATGCTGAACCTTCCAAGAATAAACCCACAACTGCCGAGGAGGACAATAAACACTGCTCTGCTGAAGGGATAAGAGGTAAAAACCTCAACAAGCACTCCGATGGGGAGATATAGCATCAAATGCAGTATATCATATCAACAACCCTGGTGACAGTGCTGAGGAGAGAAGCAACAACTCCGCTGGCGACTGCACTGGGGAGAGTGATGGGGTACCGGGGTCTCAAATCACCTACTACCGAATCTTCCAAAGGAAAGCACCCATGCTGGGGAGATAGAACTGCTGGAGAAGAAAACGAAGTCTTCGACAAGCACTCTGCTTGGGGAACAACCCCAACAAAAGCTCTGCTTGGGGAACAACCCCAACACCTATACTGGAGAAGAGGATACAACCAAACCAGGAATATGAACGAATGTCTTACCTGTTGGAAATCATGCCACCCTCGGGAGAGCACTGAGAAATTCTTAGGTATCCTTTCATCATTGTGAATGTTCACTTTGCTTAAAACAATAATTTGAAAAAATTTATTTGTTTAAAACAATGACATTTTATCAATTAAAATATGCAAAACATTTGTTGAATTGAAACAAATAAGAGTGCAAATAATTGGATAAAAAGCTCAAATTGATTTGATGGAATGGTAGCCTGCAAATGGCAAGACTCCATAGATCTGTACAAATTTGAAATCAGTGATGTATATTGGAAGAGGGCTACATTGAACATAATGATCCTTTCTCTACCAATTTGAATCTCGATGTATGTGAAGCTTCAGTCGACGACGAATCGAGAGTCTCTGACGAAAAGACAGCTGCGGAACAGAAAGTCTTATCCGGATGCAGTTACTTGCCAAATCCCTAATTTTTGCCTAGATTGCCCCAGGGTGAGGTTCTCAATCTAGCGGGATGCAAATATTCTTTTTCAAGTCTCTAACTTTTGCCTGGATTACCCTTTCAAGTTATCCACCGAGACGCTCATTTTTGCCTAAGCCGCCCTTTCGGGTTTTCAACTTAGCAAGCTATTCTGTTTTTCTTTTGCATACTTTTTTTTAGGCAAAGTATTTCTTGACTGCATCTGAATTCACAGGACGAGTGAAATCCTCCCCATCCATTGTTGTAAGTATTAAAGCACCGCCTGAAAAGGCTCTCGTAACAACATATGGACCCTCATAGTTTGGAGTCCACTTGCCCCTGGAATCGGGCGCGAAAGACAAGACTTTCTTGAGCACGAGGTCACCTTCTCGGAACACACGAGGCTTGACCTTCTTATCGAATGCTTTCTTCATTCTCTGCTGATATAACTGACCATGGCACATGGCAGTCAATCGCTTCTCTTCAATCAAATTCAGTTGGTCATAACGACTCTGAATCCATTCAGCATCAGTCAACTTGGCTTCCATCAAGACTCTCATTGATGGGATCTCCACCTCTACTGGGAGAACAACCTCCATGCCGTAAACAAGGGAGAAAGGGGTTTCCCCTGTTGAAGTGCGGACAGATGTACGATAACCATACAAAGCAAATGGCAGCATCTCATGCCAATCTTCGTACGTAACTGTCATCTTCTGGATAATCTTCTTGATATTCTTATTAGCAGCTTCAACAGCCCCATTCAACTTAGGTCTGTAAGGAGAGGAGTTATGGTGTGCAATCTTGAACTCAGCGCACAACTCATCCATCATCTTATTATTCAGATTAGATCCATTATCAGTAATGATCTTATCTGGCACACCGTAATGGCAAACCAACTGGTTCTTGATAAACTTCACAACCACTTGCCTGGTCACATTCGCATACGAAGCGGCTTCAACCCATTTGGTGAAGTAATCAATTGCTACGAGGATAAACCTGTGTCCGTTGGACGCTTTCGGTTCAATCATGCCGATCATGTCCATTCCCCACATAGAGAAAGGCCATGGTGATGAAATCACATTCAGAAGTGTCGGAGGAATATGAATCTTATCCGCGTAAATCTGACACTTGTGGCATTTCTTCACATATTTGCAGCAGTCAGACTCCATTGTCATCCAATAGTAGCCTGCTCTCAACATCTTTCTTGCCATGGCATGTCCATTGGAATGAGTACCAAATGAACCCTCATGGACCTCAGTCATTAACAGGTTTGCTTCGTGTCTATCCACGCATCTGAGCAAAACCATGTCAAAATTTCTCTTATAGAGCACTTCACCACTGAGGTAGAAACTGCCTGACAACCTTCTCAAAGTTTTCCTGTCTTTCACAGATGCCCCAGGCGGGTAGACCTGGTTCTGGAGGAAATTCTTGATATCAAAATACCAAGGCTTGTCATCATTCACTTCTTCAACTGCAAACACGTGAGCTGGTCTATCCAAGCGCATCACGGCAATATTGGGTACTTCATTCCAATACTTGACTATAATCATGGAAGCAAGCGTAGCAAGAGCATCTGCCATCCGATTATCCTCTCGAGGAATATGGTGAAAGTCAACTTCTGTAAAGAACGTTGAAATCCTCCTCGCATAATCTCTATACGGAATGAGACCAGGCTGATTCGTCTCCGATTCACCCTTGATCTGATTGACAACCAGGGTCGAATCACCATACACATCAAGATGCTTGATTCTCAAATCAATACACTCTTCCAATCCCATAATACAGGCCTCATACTCAGCCATATTATTCGTGCATTTGAAAGTTAGCCTTGCTGTAAAAGGAATATGTGTGCCATGAGGAGTAATGATTACTGCCCCAATTCCATTTCCATACTGATTCACAGCGCCATCAAACACCATCGTCCATCTGGAACCAGGTTCCGGACCTTCATCAAGTGTAGGCTCATCACAATCTTTCATTTTCAAATACAGAATCTCCTCATCTGGGAAGTCGTACTGAACAGACTGATGATCTTCAATCGGCTGGTGCGCTAAATGGTCAACCAAGATACTACCTTTGATAGCTTTCTGAGCTCGATACTCGATATCATACTCAGATAACAACATCTGCCAACGGGCAATTCTCCCAGTTAAAGCAGGCTTCTCGAAAATATACTTGATTGGATCCATTCTGGATATCAACCAAGTTGTTTGATTTATCATGTACTGGCGCAAACGCTTAGCAGCCCAAGCCAAAGCACAACACGTCTTCTCAAGCATTGAGTATCGAGACTCACAATCAGTAAACTTCTTACTGAGGTATTAGATAGCAGATTCTTTCTTCCTTGATTCATCTTGTTGACCGAGTACACAACCCATTGAGTCTTCAAGAACAGTCAAATACATGATCAGAGGTCTTCCTTCCACAGGCGGAGACAAGATCGGAGGTTCAGACAGATATTCTTTGATACTGTCGAAAGCTTTCTGGCAATCCTCGGTCCAATCATGAGATTGATCTTTCCGGAGGAGCTTAAATATCGGCGCACATGTGGCAGTCATGTGGGATATAAATCTGGAAATATAGTTCAAGCGGCCAAGAAAACCTCGGACTTGCTTCTCAGTTTTGGGTGCAGTCATCTCTTGTATTGCTTTGACCTTTGCAGGATCAACCTCAATACCTCTCTCGCTGACAACAAAACCCAACAACTTACCGTTCGGGACTTAGCAATCATATCATCAACATAGACCTCTATCTCCTTGTGCATCATATCATGAAACAAGGTAGTCATAGCACGTTGATACGTGGCTCCGGCGTTCTTCAAACCGAAGGGTATCACTCGATAATAGAATGTTCCCCAAGGTGTGATGAATGTTGTCGTCTCCATATCCTCGGGTGCCATCTTGATTTGGTTATAACCGGAAAATCCGTCCATAAACGAGAAGACTTTGAATTTAGCTGTATTGTCTACCAACATATCAATGTGTGGTAGAGGAAAATCATCTTTAGGACTAGCCTTATTCAAATCTCTGTAATCAACACACATACGGACTTTTCCGTCTTTCTTAGGCACAGGCACAATATTGGCCACCCATTGAGGATATGTAGAAGTCACCAGAAACCCCGCATCAATTTGCTTCTGAACTTCCTCTTTGATCTTCACTGCCATATCTGGATGAGTTCTTCTGAGCTTCTGCTTCACAGGCACGCACTCAGGCTTCAAAGGCAGGAAATGTTGCACAATATCTGTATCTAGACCCGGCATGTCTTCATACGACCAAGCAAAGATATCGGAAAATTCTCGTAGCAAACTGATCAACCCCTTCTTGACAGACTCTTCAAGAAGTTCCCCAATCTTCACCATACGAACACAATCTTCAGACCCCAAGTTGACTGTTTCCAGATCTTCGAGATGCGGCTGAATGATCTTCTTCTCGTGCTCAAGGAGACGGGTAATCTCATCAGGAATCCCTTCAACATCATCTTCCTCTGCCTCGAATACAGGGAATTCAAAATTGGGAGATGGCGTTGGGTCATTATGTTCAATAGGTTTTAGAATCAACCTGCATAATGATTTTGGTTAATAAAAACTTTAGAATTTAAACAAGAAAATCATTATGCAGATGAAAAGATTGCTTTTATTCTTGTTTTTATGGGTTTTTTTTGTGATCACTGATTTCATGCAAAAGCAAAAAGTGAAAACAAATGGAAAAACAAATGTTTAACAATGCATTAATTGAATGAAATATCATTGTATAAATGCTGCCAACAATGTCATCACTTCTCCTTTTGGCATGGGAGAAGGGTTTTGAACAAAGTGAACCATTACTCTGATCTATGAATGACTGTAGGAACATCTACAGCGACCCAATTGTGGCAGACACCACCAGGTATGATGAAGTTGCTCAATTCCTCTGCATCCTCTTCCAAGATAGCCGCAGCTTCCTCAGGTTGATCAACATGGATGAAACCTCCACTCTTGAACAAACCTTGCTCGTTGAATTCCCCAGAAGAATAGCCAATGCCAACCCGAGACTTATTGTCTTCAAGCTCAATCATCTTTCCTAAACCAGCAACTGCACCATATTCAATGGCCAGTTTCGCATCACGATAGGAAGCAAATGAAGGAGACTTCTTCTCAATCGGCTCAGCAATAGACAAAGCTTGGAAAGGAGTTCCAACTTCATCCTCAGCATCAATATATGATAAAGAAGACAAGTGGCTAACCAGGAGAGCCTTTTCTCCCCCTACCACAACCAGTTTCTTAATCTTGACGAATTTCAGCTTCTGGTGTAGGGTGGATGTCAGGGCGCCAGCCTCGTGAATCCATGGTCTACCAAGGAGACAGCTATAAGATGGGTGGATATCCATAACCTGAAAGGTGATCTGGAAATCACTTGGTCCAATCTTGATTGGGAGATCAACTTCCCCAATCACAGTCTTACGCGACCCATCAAAAGCCTTCACAACAACACCACTTTGCCTCATGGGAGGACCTTGATATGACAGTCTTGAAAGAGTGGTCTTTGGCAATACATTTAGGGATGACCCAGTGTCCACCAGCACGTTGGACATGGCATCAGTCTTGCAATTCATGGAAATATGTAAAGCCATGTTGTGGTCTCTTCCCTCCTCAGGGAGATCAGCGTCACAAAAACTCAAAGTGTTGCAAGCAGTGATGTTTGCAACTATACTATCAAACTGTTCAATTGTGACATCATGATCAACATACGCCAGGTCCAAAACTTTCTGCAGAGCCTCCCTATGGGGTTCTGAATTCAGAAGCAAAGATAACACGAAGATCTTGGACGGCGTTTGTAGAAGCTGGTCTACAACGTTGTACTCACTCTTCTTGATGAGGCTCAGCATCTCATCACATTCTTCATTCACAGTGCCACTCGGGCCAACAGAAGAAACATGAGTCTTTTGTACAAAGGAGGGTTTGGCAACAGCAAGTGCCGGGTTCTGAACATTCACAGCAGTCCCAACTGGACACTCAACAGAATCAGAAACAACGTGAGGCTTCTGGGGTGCAGAAAACACACGACCACTACGGGTCAACCCGCTCACATCAGCAATATTAACAACGGAAGTTGAAGGCAACGACACTTCTCTCCCATCTTCCACAGCAACGGGATTGTATCTGAAAGGAATAGCTTTATCCGAAGAATAAGGAACAGGGCCTGCAGGCTTGATTACCAATGAAGGAGAAACCTTCGGCTTGCCACCATCATAACGGATGACAACAGGCTCGGGAAATTTGAACACAGGAGAAATCACGTTCACTTCTGGTCCATCTTCATCAACATTTCGATTTTGCAGAATCTCAATGGTACCCTCATCCAACAGCTCTTGAAGCTCTCTTCGCACTTGGCGACAACCCAATCTATTAACGGAACAGATGCGGCATCTGTCATGGTCGTGCTCCATATGACTGTACTGACACAGCAGACGATGCAACTCGACCAATGACTGTCGAATATGGCTCACATATTTGACTTTATATTTGACAGGGCAACCCTAGACCATGTTAACATATTTCCCATGCTCGGGCAATGGGTTCTTCGTAACATTCGGGCCTGAGTCCTCAAAGCTCAGGATGCCGCATCGCATAAGGTCTTGAACCTTGGTTTTCAACGGATAGCAGTTCTCAATGTTGTGTCCCGGAGCACCGGAATGATAAACACAGTGTTGATCGGGCTTGTACCACCACTGCGGGTTAGCAGGCACAGCCGAAGGCTCTCTGGGAGTAACCAATTTCCTCTCCAACAAGGAAGGATATAATTCAGCATATGACATAGGAATTGGATCGAAACTGATTTTCTTCCTATCATAATTCAGATTGGCCTGATTACTGGTGCTGCCACGAGGCTGGTAAGCCTGTTGCTGTGGACGATGTTGCTGTTGATACTGAGGTTGTTGCTGATGCTGATGATGTTGCTGATACTGCTGAGCATTATCTCTGAAAACAGGTGCTATATGAGCCACCTGGTGCTGACTGCTGGCATGACGCACAGGCTTCCTCTTGACAGAGGGTCTTCTTGATTTAGCATGGGATTGCACAGCATGTGCCTCCCCATCTTTCTTCTTAAATGCCCCATACTGTTTAGAAAAGCTCTCATCTTTAGCCAACCGTCCTTCACGAACACCTTCCTCCAGACGCATCCCCATGTTCACCATCTCGGTGAAATCAGAGGGAGCGCTCGCAACCATCCGCTCATAATAAAATGAACTAAGAGTCTTCAGGAAGATCTAAGTCATCTCCTTCTCTTCCAGCGGAGGAGTAATCTGAGCCGCTAACTCTCGCCACCTTTGGGCATACTCCTTAAATGTCTCTTTATCCTTCTGGGACATGGCCCTGAGTTGATCACGGTCAGGCGCCATGTCAACATTGTATTTGTACTGCTTGACGAAGGCTTCGCCAAGATCGTTGAAGGATCGGATGTTTGCGCTATCAAGGCTCATATACCAAAGAAGAGCCGCACCGGACAAATTATCCTGAAAGTAGTGAATCAGGAGCTGATCATTATCAGTCTGAGTAGACATTTTCCTGGCGTACATAACCAGGTGAGCGAGAGGGCAGGTGTTCCCCTTATACTTTTCAAAGTCCGGGACTTTGAATTTGACCGGAATCTTCACACCGGGAACCAGGCATAACTCGGCAGCAGACTTGCCGAACAGATCTTTCCCTCTGAGGGTCTTCAATTCCTTACGGAGCTCGAGGAATTGGTCATTCATAGCTTCCATCTTCTCATTAACATCTGGGCCCTCAGACGGCTCAGAATGATAGATGGTGTCGTCTACCCTGGGAATGGTATGCACGACAGGAGGAGGCATAGCAAGGACCGGGCTAGATGCCGACATGGAAGCAAAAGTAGGAGCTGGAATATCTGGCATGAAACCAGGAGGCATACCCCACGGAAACCCGGCTGGCATGGCATTCGGCCCGAAGTGAGCATTGGCAGCAGGCACAGTTGAAGAAGCAACCTCTGATATAACAGTCCTCTGGAGAGGAGTTGCAAGAGGTGGAGACGGTTGATGTTGAGCAGCCAACAATTGCTCCATTAGAGCACCCAATCTGGCAACCTCTTCCTTCAGTTCTCTGTTCTCTTGTTCAAGTTGATCCATCACTCTTGCAGAATTGGCTCTGGTATATTACCGGTGAGTCAGCTTGTCTCAAAATAAATGAAGAGCACAGAGTTAGGCCACAGACAAGAAGACTAGAACAACCTGCTTATGCAAAATGATGTATGCAATGCTTGTGCATATGCTTTGTTTTTTATTTCAAGGAACTTTTAGGGTTCTATTTGCAAATTTTTGAATATTTAAAGCATTTATTAGCATATGGAAAATATATCATCAAATATATATTCGAGACAAAGAAGTACAACATTTTTGATTATTACAAGGGAAAAGGAAAATAAACATCCTATGGATCCCTAGAAGCTCGAGATGCTGGAAGACGAGATACACAAAGCTTTTTGATCTCTCTCTCATATGCGGCTTCCATATCCGCTTTCTCCTTAGCAAGTCGATCATACTTCCTCTTCCAGAACTTGGAAGACTGAGGAAGCAGAGAAGTCTAGGTATCATTAGGATCATCTATCACCTGATGCTCGAGAAACTCGATCAGAGCGTCTTTCTCCTTGATTTGCTGAAGCAACTCTTCTCTTTCACGGATCCAGGCACGTGAAAGGTCTTCTTCTCTCAACTCCTCTACATCTTGGTTAGGGAGGGTTGAAGGCCCAGCGACAACCAATGGTGTAGGTCTCGGATGGTCATACGGCATCAGATATTCAGAAGCTCTCTGTCTGACCCAAGAAGTATACGGCTCCAAAGCAATGCAGTTCTTCGGACCCAACTCGTTTCTACCCTTCTTATGAACCTTGCGCCAAGCGCGGACCATCCTGGCTTTCAGGCCTTGGGGAGCTTTACCCTCCTGAAAGAATACACCTTCTAACAGAATGTTATGAGGTTTATCCTTTAGGTGGAACCCAAGCTGACGACGTGCTAAGATAGGATTGTAGCTGATCCCACCACATGTACCAAGAAGAGGCACATTAGGGAATTCACCACAATAATCAATAATCTGAACAGTATCATACACGCGATCATACCAAGAGATATCATCGTTAGTGAGAGACATAAGTCTCTGGGACCCCCGTAGACATCCCTTGTTCTCCTTGAAAGCGACCGTTTGCGGTAAGTGAAAAATAAACCACTTATACAACAGAGGCAAACAGCACACAATAACTCCTCCACCCTTTGCATTCCTCAGGTGCAAAGAGAAATAGGCATCACCCAACAGAGTAGGAACGGGATTAAGAACTGAGAAGATCCTAATGGCGTTCACATCCACAAATTTGTCGATGTTGGGGAACAATACCAAACCATAGATGAGCAGCACAAATAAAGCCTCAAAGGCATCCTCACTCCTGGCCTTCCCATAAACGGTAGCTTGAGCGATGAGGAAATCAGAAGGAAGACCCTGAATTCCACCTTTGGTAGTCATATGCGCTTCAATCAGGGATTCATCTATGTGCAACAAGTCTGCAATCTCTCGAGAAGTCGGAATACTCTCTAAGCCACTGAACGGAACCTGATCCAGAATAGGGATCCCAATAAGATGAGCATATTCCTCGAGCGTAGGCAACAACTGGAAGTCCAGAAAAGAGAAGCAGTGATACAGAGGATCATAGAACTGAGCCAAGGTACTCATCAACCCTTCGTCAACCTGAGTAGTCAACAGAGGCAGAAGCTTCCCATAACGAGCTTTGAAACCCAAGGGATCTAATACATAAGATGTCAGATTCCTTAACTCTTTCACATCGGGTTGTCTAAAGCTGTACTTCTTTGTATGCCTTTTTGGTCTTTCCATGTCTGAAAATTTTGCAAATAAACCCTTTAAGTTCCTTGAAAATTTTCTGATTTTTCTGATGACATGAATGCAGATGAATGCGTGAATGCTTGAATGCAACAATCACACTCAAGGATCAAGCAAAGCACACCAGACAAAGGTCATGGGAAAGCTCATAGTATCCTTAATATCAATCATCCATTTTGGTGGATTATGGTTTTCACCTTATCAACACCCAAGTTCCATTGATATTAACGGTACATGAACCGGCTCAATCATCCTTAATATCAATCATCCATTTTGGTGGATTATGGTTTTCACCTTATCGACACCCAAGTTCCATTGATATTAAGGATGTCTGAACGACTCAACCATGAATCACGGGTTTGCTGAGAGTCACGAGCATGGAGTCTCGGTTAAGAACCACCCAAAGGGAGTGTACTAGGGTTTAAACCTGCCGAACATGTTCTACCAGAGGTTCCCATAGTCATCATCCCATCTTTCGAATATTATCGGAGGAACGAATACTCGTATTCCAAAAATATTCTCAAGAGAGACTCTTATGAGTGTAGTATCGCGTAACAATCGCATCAGATCTGACATCTGAACGACCTCCGCACTACATCCTAAAAATAGGCCAAGATGGGCTTGGTAAACTAAGGTCCTTGGCTTCTAAGGCACATGATTGAAAGAATAATGCCTAACCACAAATAACTTGTGTGACATTATTAATCCCACATGACCTCCACCAAGTGAATGGCCTCGCAAGTCAACTTGTTAAGGAATACTCCACACAAGTCGACAAGACTATGCCATTCTCCTATCATAACGTGCACTCGAGTTCGGGTATAGAACTCATCTCACAGAGATCACCAAGCAAACAACAATTGTATATCAAGCAATTCAAACATTAGAATCAATACAGTTATCCCAAATTGTACAAAAATATGTCAAATAACACATAAACAATATCATACAACAAAGGTGAAAAGTAGGCAAAACCACCAAGGAATAATCCCCAGCAGAGTCGCCACTTTTCTGTAGCGGTGTATTCGTCACTTTATGATTTATTGACTAAATCAAAAGCAAAGCATACAAAGAATCGAGTCGCCACCGCACTTTTATTTATCCAAAGGAATGGCTAAAAAGCGAACAAAGGCCTAAGAAGTTTTACACCTAGAAAACTAATGAAAAGATCAGAGAACTGGGTAAGGGGTAAATTACGCAATGGGAAGGTGTTAGGCACCCAAAACGTCCTAGGCACTCCTAGGGAGCCCTTTTCACACTTGTTGTACGAAATGTTATTTGTTTATGAAATATTTATTGTGCAAACATGGATGGAAGAGATGAGAAAAAGAATATACAATTTTATTATTTTTGTGTTTGAACGGATGAACCCGTTGCCTACGTACCTTTCCATGGAAGGTAAGGATCAAAATGCCGTAGTTCGGCTAAAAGATTTCCAAAATATGAGTGGATTCATTTTAAAACAAAAGCTCTAAGGTCTTTCTTTATCCACGGGAGAAAACTCAACTTTATACAAACAATAAGTTCACCATGTGAGAAAAGCTTCAACTTGCTAGTGAGGGGTTAACCCTATAATAAGCAAGGAAGTCTTACAATTCAATCACTAAGGACAAGAAGGTGAGGTTAACATCAACCAACTAGGATAAATCAAACCTATGGCTAATGTATGAAAACTTATCAAGAATGGACAAAGCCACAAAACAATTGAATGAGTTGGATTAACCAATTAGAATTTATTCACAAAAGATGGTCAAGGTATGATTAGAATTCAATTCAAAGAAGTATTATGAAATGGAGTTTGGAAAATCAAAGGCCTAAAGCCTAGGTTTCTAATTTGAAAAGAGATGAAGATGTTTGCACAATGTTTTCAAGTTTTGGATTAGCATGCGAATGGAGGTTTAAAGAACAAAAGGTGGGTGGGTGAGGAAGTAAAACTTCTTAGATGTTCACCTCTTGAAATCATATGTAGATGATCCAAGTGATTCCTTTGGAATAGGCAATGATACAAATAAGCAAATGAACAAAGCAAGGTGATACCGGATGCCAATCAATGGACTTATACCAATCTCACAAAACAAAACTGGATACCGGATACCAATCAATGGATTTACACCAATCTCCTAAAACAAAACAAAAATACCGGATTCCAATCAATGCACTTACACTAGTCTCACAAACAAAGGTGGATACCGGATACCAATCAATGGATTTACACCAATCTCCTAAAACAAAACAAAGATACCGGATGCCAATCAATGGACTTACACTAGTCTCACAAACAAAGGTGGATACCGGATACCAATCAATGGATTTACACCAATCTCCTAAAACAAAACAAAGATACTGGATGCCAATCAATGGACTTACACTAGTCTCACAAACAAAGGTGGATACCGGATACCAATCAATGGATTTACACCAATCTCCTAAAACAAAACAATGATACCGGATGCCAATCAATGGACTTATACCAGTCTCACACCATATCATTGGACCAACTGCCAAGTAATGGACTTATGCTTGTCTCCTCCATGGACAACGCAAAAATGCTATAAAGCAAAGTTTATGAAATGATATACAAATGATGATGAGAAATGCACTAAGGCACACTCAAGCAGATATGCACAGATGAGTCAAGTAAGCAGACAATCAATTCAGGTAGCACACACTATATGCAAGCAATTAGGCTCAAGCAAGGTTAGACTTTACAGTCAACTGGAATGGGGTATGTTGTGCTCTTAACCCTAACATTGAGAGTTAGGGTGAAGCAGATGAAATGGAGATGAGGGGTGTGCCTCATAGCTCTTATCCCTGGTCAGGGAGAGCTTTGAATAATAGAAGGTGTGGGAGTTCAGAAAGTTGGAACTCTTCTCCACAAGTGATTTGACTCTATAAGATCTTGGGTTAATATCCACAATGCATCAACATGTTATGTGAGCAAAGGGATGACACACTGAATAGTAGGAGATGCACTACACATCTCTTTTATCTACCAATTGCCTTATATGAGGACTTTTCCTGCTTGGCACAAAAAGTAAACAATCACAAGCATTGCCACTTAAGGAGGACTTCAGACAGGTGCCTGCCCCCATAACAGGACAGGTCTTCCAGACTACATGAAGAAGAGAGGTTATACCTAAGTGGTTAAGCAACCAAGCAAAAGCAAGTTCAAAATGAACTTAAGCAACTTATGTACCTGTGGAAACATCAAACAAATAAGTACAACTATACAGACAAACAACCAACAGTCAATATCAACAGTAAAAGCCAATAAGCAAAGGCATAAGCCACAAGTCAAGCTCAAATGAGTTAAAAACCCTACAAAACACACAATGTTAGTAGTCAAAGGCAAACATCAAATGCTCAAATGATGGAGCATCATGAACCATATAACTTGGATGTTTAACCTGAAATCAAAGCTCAAACATGAGAGGCACTAGGTCAAAGCCTAGGGTCAAAGATGGAGAAAAAAATTCAAAACAGAAGCTGACAATTAACATGAATCAACTTCAAACACATCTTGAAACAATCCAAAAGGTCTCACATCAATATCATATACCAAATGCATTTCATGATCTAATGAAGTTCAAGACTATTTTAAGGCTCAAATGTGACCAACCAGAATGAAAAAATCTCAATTAAATCAGAAATCAATCAAATAATTCCCAGAAAATTCATGCTCATTCACAACATCCATAATATGAATCACACAAAAAATCGGAATAATTGGAGATCATTTGATAGGGTAATCACATCACATAAGATGAACAAGCAAAGGTGTGAAACAAATTGTCACACCTACATTCACATGATCATAAAACAGAAACAACAAATGGTAAAAATATCAAATCAACACCAAAATGTCAAGCAAAGTGTCTAGTTTCATCATGCAAATTTTCAGATCCATTGGATAAAAACTCAGCATTTCACAAATGATATGGCAAGGCAATGTACAAAAGGCATACATGTTGACAAACCCTAGGGCAAATTATTTTCCAGCCGTGCATAATTTATGAACAAATGATGGAAAAATAATAGACAGAAAATGTGACATCATGCAAAAAACCACATATTTTTTGGAGCAATTTTCAATTATTTAGAAATTTTTGAAGATGAAGAAAAATTAAAAAAAAAGCATATGAAGCATGTACATGAAATAGGAGGAAAATAAGAGAAATCATGTGAAGCATTTTAAATTGGTTGGCACGGAGGATCGAAGTGGAGCGCGTTTTGAAATATGGCGCCAGGTGCTAAACGCACCGTTTCATTTAAAATTGCCTTGGCCACTCAGATGCAAGCATGAGCGGTCCATGCAACCACTCACGTGCTAGCCCTAGAAACGTACGGAAACGGATTTGCGTGGCCAATGAAGCATCAAAACCGTGGCCTAATGTCCTGTATCATCTTCTTCACAAACACGCGCCATGAACAGTGATTCAACAAGAACATGATGAACAAATTTTCCAGATCTTAAAACTAAGCACATGTACATGTAGCATAAACATCATGGATCAAGAATCAAGCAATGGTTAAGCATCTAACATCGTGTATCATGAGGATCGAACAAAACAAGATTCATCATCAAACTTTTAAACAGTCGAATCTCAATGAATATGGCATGGATTTTAGTGATTCAAAGCTCAGATTAACCACAACAACATGATCTACAACATTAGCATAAGCAATTTGGGAAAAGAGAGAATCAATTTCGTGACCTCTTGAAGAGCAACTTTGGAATTCAATGGAATCAGGCCTTGCAATGCTTCAATCTTCCTCTTAGCAAGCTTGTACAAGTGTTTGGAAGAGATCTTGAGGTTCAATGGTTCTTGATTCGAGCAGAATTTGATTTCACCATGGATGAGTTCAAGCTCCAAGCTGGGTATTCGCATGGAAGGAAACACCAGGGATACCGGTTACTGGGTATATACTCGCATGGAATTTGATTTCACCACGGATGAGTTCAAGCTCCAAGCTGGATGATTTCACCACGTAGACAATATACTCGCATGGAAGGAAACACCAGGGATACCGGTTACTGGGTATATAATAGGTGACCTACCGAAAACGTGAATTGGTATATATGCCAAGACACGTCATCATCCATAACACAAACTTGTTAAATGATGGATATTCGATTCTACAAAGAATACGAATCTTACTCCGCTGGGGAAAATCAACAAAGGAGTTCAACCAAAGAGTGAAAGAGATATATTATTCATTACCTTCAGAACGTGAATAACATACTCGAAAAGGAAGAGACATCAGAGATACCGGTTACTGGGTATATAATAGGTGATCAACCAAAAGGAGAGACAATCGATACCACAACAACAGGGTAAACGAAAGACAACTCACAGGGGATAAATTGCAAGCATCCGGCAATTATCCTAGAAACAAAGAATATTTGATTCCACAAAGGAATAACGAATCTTACTCGACCGGGGAAACACAACAGGCTTCGACTGAAGAGTGCATGAGATATATTATCCATTACCGTTAGAACGTGGATAACATACTCGCATGGAAGATTATCCACAACCGGTTACTGGGTTAATAAAGGATAAATCAACCGAAAAGAAAGCATCGGGATACCAAAACTAGGTATATAAAGATGACCGATCAAAGGGAGCAACAATCATTACCAAGCAAAAGGGTAAATGAAAGAAGACCCGCTGGGGATGAATTGCATAAACAGCAATTATCCACAAGGACTTGCTGGCGACTTCAAAGGGGATAAAATTGCAGACAAACGGCAATTATCCAGAAGAAGATTTGCTGGGGATACAATTGCTAGCAAAAGGCAATTATCCAGAAGCAAGGGAGGAATACCAACATCGAATACTGGATGAAGATAAACACAAAGAGTAACCATCATTGGTTAGGACGAACAACAAGGTTAACTCAACAAAGGGGAGAAATTAGGGTTTACATCTACCGAATACGGGGTAGAAGACCGAAACTCTGGCTGGGGATAGGGTTGCTAGCATCCGGCAACTATCCACAAAAAGCACAGACTCCATTGGGAATAAAACCACAACAATATAGGATTTACAACTACCGAATACTGGGTAGAAGACCACAAAATCCATCATCAACCAGAACGAACCACAAAGGTTACCTCTGCTAGGGGAAAAGAGATAGGACTTACAACTACCGAATACGGGGTAGTAGCCATCAACTCTGATGACGATAAAAAGATAGGGTTTACATCTACCGAATACAGGGTAGAAAACCAACGACTCTTGCTGAGGAATAAAAGGTATATAACCACAAATTCCGCCGAGAAGCGGGAACATAGGACTTAAAACTACCGGTATGAGGGTAGAGGCCCAAACTCCGCTGGGGATAAAAAGCATATGAAGCATGTACATGAAATAGGAGGAAAATAAGAGAAATCATGTGAAGCTGTTGAAATTGGTTAGCACGGAGGATCGAAGTGGTGTGCTTTTTGAAATATGGCGCGAGGTGCTAAACGCACCGTTTCATTTAAAATTGCCTTGGCCACTCAGATGCAAGCATGAGCGGTCCATGCAACCACTCACATGATATCCCTAGAAACGTACGGAAACGGATTTGCGTGGCCAATGAAGCATCAAAACCGTGGCCTAATGTCCTGTATCATCTTCTTCACAAACACGCGCCATGAACAGTGATTCAACAAGAACATGATGAACAAATTTTCCAGATCTTAAAACTAAGCACATGTACATGTAGCATAAACATCATGGATCAAGAATCAAGCAATGGTTAAGCATCTAACATCGTGTATCATGAGGATCGAACAAAACAAGATTCATCATCAAACTTTTAAACAGTCGAATCTCAATGAATATGGCATGGATTTTAGTGATTCAAAGCTCAGATTAACCACAACAACATGATCTACCACATTAGCATAAGCAATTTGAGAAAAGAGAGAATCAATTTCGTGACCTCTTGAAGAGCAGCTTTGGAATTCAATGGAATCAGGCCTTGCAATGCTTCAATCTTCCTTTTAGTAGGCTTGTACAAGTGTTTGGAAGAGATCTTGAGGTTCAATGGTTCTTGATTCGAGCAGAATTTGATTTCACCACGGATGAGTTCAAGCTCCAAGCTGCTCCAATGTGCACGAATTCATGTGATTCCAAGTCCAATAATGATCAATGATGCTTCAGAGTGATGAATCAAGTAGTGGATTGTGCTTTGGTTTGAAGAAATGTGAAGAAAATTTGAGAGAAAAAGTTTGAAGAATTTTCTAGATCTGAAATTTGTGTGTGTTCTTCTGAAATTCTGTTAGGGTTTTATGTTATATACTCCCTCCTAATCATGCTCTAATCAAGATTAACCAATGCTAATGAAAATGGATTAAGTTTGGAGGTGCTTTGAAAAATTTTGGTTTTCACCCTTATGCAAGGAAATGGCATGTGAACAGTACACGAGTTCAAGTTAATTTCACTTAAAATGAATTTTTAAAATCATTGGAAATGGCAAAATGCTCAAATAATTCACCAATTTTAAATTTCAAGATTTCCCTCCAAAAATTCAAGAATTGGCAAATAATTATGTGATGACAAATGATGAAATGCAATGCAAGATTTTGAAATTAGAGGTCAAAATGAGAAATTAGCAAAAAGAACCACTTGAATTGGAGCTATGGTTGAGAAGTTATGCCCATTTGAATCTCCATGTACACCTTGCCATGTTTTGATCATATCTCCTTAACCACACATGCGAAATTGATGATCTTGGACTTTTTGGAAATGGGAGAGAAAGATCTACAACTTTCATGTTCAAAAAAATTTCATTTGAAGCTTTTTTGGTGTTGTAATATGAAGTTGAAGTTAGGTTAAAACCTTTCCATTTTTGGCAAATTTGAATTATAGGTCACTTTCTATTTTTGGAAAGTTTTGACCTGACTTTATTTTCTTCAATGTTGATGTTTGAAATGTCAAATGAGACTTGTTTGAACATGAATGAAGTATTTCTAATCACTTCCCACCTCCAAATCCACAGTTGACTTGGTAGTTGACTTTCTAGGCCTTCAGTTGACCTGACAATGTTTTGATGAAGTTCAAGCCTCTACCATTTGGGATTCTGATTCAAAATGATGTCATAGCTCATATGAACTCTTGATAATGATTATGGGGTCCAAATTCTCAAGAATGACCACCATCTATGGCTCAATGAATGCACTGACTGCCTTGACTCGTGGTTGCTTCATCTGCAAGTAACAAGGTTAGATGACATATTTTTGTACTTTTGGTTAGTGATAAAAGGAAATGCAATAATATACAAATGCAAAACATGCTTGGTGATCAAGAAATCACTCTCAAAAGGATAACCAACCCACAGGGAAGGAGGTAAGGTGCACAATGATCCTTGAGGAAATGATATGGTATGAGATGATGCCATGAGAGATCTTAGGGACAAAATTGGGGTGTTACAAAAACCATACAAGTTTTACAAATGCACAAACACTTAACAAACAAATGAAAGATTACAAATAAGACATGATTGAACCACATGATATTGCTAAGGTGACTAGTCTTGATATTCATCATGTATATGCAAACCCAGTTCTGAGCATTCTTCATCAATGACTACATTCACCTCTATCAGTCCTCACACTGGGCCCTTCTCCGGTGAAATTCAAAATCTTCTAGTCTATGAGCTCTTGAACCTTGGTTTCTAAAATATCGCATTCCTCGGTTGAATGTCCTATATAGACAGCGTGGAATACACAAGAAGCATTGGGATTATACTTTTGGCCATGGGGGAAAACAACATGTGGTATTTCCTTTGGCACAATGGCTCCTTGATGGACAAGGTAGGATAACAACTGGGAATATGGTAAAGGAATTTGGTCACGCTGAGGAAGCTTTATGTCATAACGCTTGTTTTTCCACTGCCTTCGGTTATGTTGCACGGTTTGTTAACTTTACAGAATCTGGGCCTGAGGAGGTTGTTGATACTGGGTTGTAGCACCCTGTGGGAATGAGCAGTACGACATGGGCATCAAAGGTACCTTGAATTGATGATGAGTCTAAGGAGTAACCACTGGTGGAAACATCTGAGTAGAGTGCACTAAGTCAGGATTTCCCCTTTTATTAGAAGTCTGACAATACTGAACCCCAAATGGAATAAAGGGTGCCCCAGGGTCAGTATACCAAGGTACAACAGCAGTAGAAGACGATGCCCTAGGATAGGCCAGAGGCATTCCAGGGTGATATCCTTGATACTGATACTCCACAACAGTCTGGACTAAAAAAAGAGGAATCTGCACATGAATTGGAGGACCCTTATATTCAAACTCCCTCTCAATATGCGCCTCAGTAGTCACTGGTGCGAAGCATAACAACTTCTGATCGATCAACTTTTGAATCTTAACCTTGAAAGGGTCACAATTCTCTATAGAATTCCCTACATGTCTGACATGATATTCACACGTGGCATTGGGATCGTGCTTACGATGGTAGGGAAACTTAGCAGGCTCGATCTATTTGGGCATAATTACCCCTAACATTAATTATTATAGGAAGCAGATATGCATAAAACATAGGAAATGGATCATTTCAAGGACGTCTCCTTTATTGATCATAACTTCCTTTGCTGATTTGTTCCTACTTCAGTTTCTGATTACTTTGAGCGGGCCCTTGATGTGGCAGGAGATACTGTTCTTGGGGAGGAAGTTGAAGAATGTCTGCAGTGGCAATCTATATTTTGTCCCTCTTCAAAGTATTCTCGGTCTGTTCATCAATTGCAACCCGATTTGAGAAGTCCCTTGCCATGTTGTTCATGAATAGCCCCAAGGTCATGTCAATTATGCCTTGATTGTGACCCAAACTCCTCTTGCACATGGTGCTCTCGTACTTACCATGTTCCATGATTCTTCGATGATTGGTGTCGGCGAATCATTGCCTTTCTGATGGAGGAAAGGACAAGGTGAGCTCTTTATGGTTGACATGTATGAGATTCAAAGGAATGAATGCACATGTTGTGGATGGAATGAAAATAATTATGCAACATCCATATATTCAAAGCCTTGATGGTGTAATAACTCAGGTTCAAAAGTATGGCATATATAGCGATACAATAATGATATGCAATAATAAAGATAAATGCCCCCAACAAAACAGATAGGAAAACTGTAAAATCTTCATGATATTCCAGATAATATGTCCATACTTCCCGACGTAGGTTCAAAGATCTGAAGTTACGCGAGAACAAACGTATGTAGAGTCTATGATTTCCTATAGAAAAATCCATATCCGCCTCACAGGTGTGTGTTATCCTTCAAAGGTAGCCCTAAAAAGGTTCCCAAAGTCAAGGACCCATTTTGATATACCATTTCCTAAGACGAACCACTCGTCGGACAATGATGCTCCCAAAAGGATCTACTCTGGGTGTGAGGTCTCGTGTCAACCATGATTGAGGACTAACTCCAAGTAGGACAAAACACGACTCTAGTCACATTACTATCATGTCTTTGTGCTCAAGCTCAGGTATATAGCTTTTCTCTCATATAACATAGCCCCAACCCAACAGAGTGTATACAACAAATAATATCCAGAGTATAGAGAATATAAATATAATGATAAAGTGAATAAGGCGTAAAGATAAACACTCAAACAAAACAAAGAAACAAACAAAACTAGGCTCGACTCCTAACTTCCAAAGCATGGACTCCCGAGTAAAGTAGCCAATTGAAGCTAGCAGAAATATACCCAAGCGCATCGCACGCTTGAAGATAAAACAAAGTCTCAATTGAACTTTATTTATTCCCTAAGGAAAGGGAAAACATCGATAAAACCCGCGGAAAAGAGAAAAAGGGTAAGGAAGTCGGTTATGCAAGGGGAAGGTATTATCACCCCTCACATCTGTTGTACTCAACAAGAACTATTTTGATTGTCTATGCTCATATGGGTGTTCTATCTAAATGTTACTCGTAAAAGAATAAGGGAAAAATAATGGAATATGTAGAGTGCTCAATGAGGATTATGGCCCTCATGCCTATGTATCCTTATAGTGCAATAAGGAATTCAGAGTTCCATACTTGATAGAACTAGTGGTAGGAGATGAAAGAAGAGTGATAGAAGTGTGGTTTGAACCAAAGGATAGTATTGTTTGAACCCATAGGGTAGGTGTATCTAAACCAATAAGGAAACTTGCATCAAGCGAAAACAAAGGGTACCTTTGTATCAAGCCAAAAATAAGGGGTAAACTGGCATCAAGCCAAAGATAAATGGGGGTATTGGTTCAGAGGATGGACACTGGTTATTTTCCCATATTATGTATGGAGCTCAAACAAATAGCGTATTTGGCTCAAAGAGAACAGTATATCACATGGGTGAATGAAGGTAGAAGATATTGAATGGAGGTAGTGAATAGTGAATAATGGAAAGTGAATGGAAGGAAAGAGAAAAAATTAATATGGAAAGAAACGAAAGATTTGGTAAAAGTGACAAAAGGTATAGTTTAGAACCAAAAGATAAAGGTATTGTTGGAATCCATAAAGGAATGAAATTTGAACCACAGAGGAAAGAAAACATATTGGCCATACAAAAAAGGACTGAATTGTTTGGCATCAAGACTAACAACTCTTGGTTCAAATGTAGACACTAGTTATTTATCCTAAAAGGGTATAAATGGAATCCAAAGAAAAATGGTATTCGGTTCCAAATAAATAGTATGCCACTGATATGAATGGTTATGATTGAAGATAGATGATAATGGATCATGAAAGACATGGATGGTGCCCTAAGGCAGAAGAAATAATTAGTATGCTCGCCAAGTATTTGCATCCTCGTACCTACATATTCTCATCATGCAATGAGAAATTCATAGCTCCGTAGTTCGTGAAACTAAGACGGAGCAAAGAGAAGATTTGTAAGCATTAGGTATTATCAAGACAAATAAGAAGGGTGAGAAAGTAAGACTGAAGTGATGGAAAAGTATACTTGGAACCAAAAGACACTGGTATTGAAGGAACCCATAAAGGTGAATAAAATTTAAACCAAAGAGGAAATAAGCATTAAGCCATAAAACAAAGGAATTAAGTATTTGGCATGAAGACAAACCCCTCTTGGTTCACAAGATGGACACTAATTATTATCCCTAAAAGGGTATATATGAGGCCCAAACGAAAATGATATTTGGTCCAAGGAGAACAGGAAACCAAAAGATATAGGTATTATGAATCCATGAAGGAGTAAACTCTGAACCAAAGAGTAAAACAGGCATATAGGCCGAAAAAGAAAGGAATCAAATGTTTGGCATCAAGACAAACAACTCTCGGTTCATAGGATGGACACTGGTTATTTGCCTAAGAAAGTATTCATGGAATACAAAGGGATATAGAACTTGATTCCAAAGAGAAGACAGTACAACATTGCTAAGGGATGGTAATGATAGATGCACAAGACTTGGCATTCATTTGATTTAAAACATATTAAAGTCTATGAACAAAGGAAAATACTTTTAATAGCTAGGGCCTACACCCCGTACGCAAAGGTACTTTAGACAAGGGTAGGAAATATTCCATCTCATCATTCTTCATTGCTTAAGGTTAAAAGCATGTGACACTCATCATAATTAGCAAGTTGATGAAAAAGACTCTCCCTGTTTCTACTTATGCTGAGGTGTTTCTTTGAAGTAGAATACTTGACAATCATTTGATTCATATTGTACTAAAGTCTATGAACGAAGGCAAATATTTTGAATATCTAGCTCCTATGACCCGTACACAAAGGTAATCTAGACAAGGGTAGGAGAGACTCCCTCTCATCATTCTTCGTTGCTTAAGGATCATGGCACACAACTTGAATCAAGATTGATAAGTGTTGATGCTTTTTTGCTGACTGATCTTGTTGAATGCAATGTTGTTTATGAAGAAAATACTTGACAATCATTTGATTTGAATTGTACTAAATCCTATGAACAAAGGAAAATACTTTGAATATCTAGGGCCTATGCCCCGTACGGAAAGGTACTCTAGACAAGGGTGGGAGAGACTCCCTCACATCATTCTTCATTGTTTAAGGCTCGTGACATACAACTTAAATCAAGATTGAAAAGTATTGATACACCTTTGTTGTGCTTGAACTGAAGTCCACTATGTCTGCAATGTGAACGTCTTGTACTGACTTGAAGTCTTGAACTCATGATCTTGAATCTTGAGGTCTTGAGGTTCAGTATAACTTGAACACAAGGGACTTGCCCTATCAAGTGATCAAGGGTCTTTTGATCACATGAACAGGCTTGGGGAATTGAGTATAATACAAGGATTTGGTTAACCAAAGTAAACTTCAATCAACACTCAATCAGTGGAAAAGGATTAGTTGAATTATGTACAACCTAATGGATTAATCATTCAACTTAAATCAGTTGATTCTACACAACCCTAAACTAGGGGAGCATATAATGGTTAAGATGCAATCAATCAAGGAACTCAACATAAATATTTACATGAGGAAAAAATGATCAAAAGGTCAATTAAACCTACAAAAACCCTAAGCTAAAGGAGCATGCAAAACATGAATCTTCTAAACCATATGGGTAAAATGGTCATTATCCATAATTTGGTTAATATTGGATTAATTTATAACAATTAAATCAAACTAAAAATCAATTAATCCTAATTAATTATAACTAAAATAATCACATTATGTGGTCAAAATTAAGCTAATCTAAAAATTAATCTAAACTATCATTAGATTAATGCACAAAAAGTAGAAAAAAATCAACAATTAAAAACAATAAAATAAATAAATAAATGCATTAATAAAAGTGAGGCAGGGGTAAACAGCAAAGGAGCATGGGCCCAGACAGAGGCCCATATCCATAGACACTCACGGCCTAGGGGGCAAGTGGAAACAAGGCAATGTCAGCAAAATTGGCCTAAGGCCGAAACACACAGGACACACGGAATCGGCAAGTAATGGATAAGGAAAATGTGATGGAATTGAGTCATCATCCATGTAGGATCAATGAATCAACAATTAGTTAGTTGAATTAATTAAAAGAGCATGTGCATCACATGCTAAATGGAACTCAGTGGAAACAATTTCAAACGTGTCATCTCCCTTCTCTCTTCTCAGTTCTCCATTCGCCATTCTGGAGGTCCTCTCCGACGATGAAGACAATCCTAAAACTCAATCAAGAACACCACCTAACCTAATTCTAAGCGTTAAATCCAAATATACCGATGGAATTTCCTAATTCTACCTAATATGTGTGAATCAATCAGAGAGAAAGAAGAACCATAAGTCTAAAAAGTGAAATTAAATGGCGCACACTCATAGATTCACGCTAAAAAATTGGGTCTATTGATTCCAAGAACATCCTCTACACAATGGTAAGAAAATCATGGTAAGCAGAAGAGAAAGAAGATTTACCTCCAAAATGGAGGTTTGTTCCGACGAAGGTTGAATCGGAGCAGACGAAGACACATCGGAAAATCACTTGAATACATATAATTCACGATCTAGCTCCTTACTCGTATTAACTTCTTCTTCTAAACTTCTTCTCCAAATTGAGAGATTGAACCGTGAGAGGTTGAAATGAGAGGCTTAGCTCAAATCTTGTTGAAGCTTCGTGGTGAAGCTTCGATGGAGTTTCTGAGAAAAGAGCTTTGTGTGAGGGTGAAGAGAGGATTGGGATCAAAAGAATGAAAAGTTAAATGACATTATGGAAATGGTGGAAATGAATCGTTCCCTTTGAATGAGTGAAGAGTGATCTGATTTATAGGGCTTGAATTTTGTTATCAAATGTAGACGAAATTCACACGAGATTCACATGAAATTCCAAAGTTATTTCCAAATGAAATGAAATTTTTATAGTTAGTTATGCACTTAAATTCGGTTAGTAAGTTAGGTTATGATTCTATGCATTACCTCTGAATTGTTTATAGTGGAATTCGTTATTGTTCTGTTATAGTGAAAATGAAGGTTTGTTAGTTGCTAATTTAGCAGGGCTGTAAGACCCCAATTTTGACCCTAAGATCCCTCATGCTATCTCATCATATGCATTGTGTAGCAGGAAATTCATGATCATTAAGCTATTGATAAGCTAAAGATCAATTAACAAGAGTCGCCACCGTGCTTTTATTGTTTCCAAGGGAAAAGGAAAAAAGTACGAACAAAACCCAATTAGTAAGAAGTTTTCAAATAAAAACTAATAAAAATCAGAGATCACAGGTAAAGGGGTTGATTACACAGAGGGGAGATGTTAGCACCCAAAGTGTCCTAGGTACTCCTAGAGAGCCCTTTTTGTGTGCATATGTATTTTGTACAAAGTGATGTTTACAAACGAATAGAATGGAGGGATGAGAAAAGAATTCATTAATTATATTTTTGTGTTTGACAAGATCTTCGGTCTTGTGCCTACGTACCACCATAAAAATGAGGGATCAAAACCTCGTAGTTCGTGCTATAAATTTCAAAGTGAGTATGTTGGTTTTAACAAAATTTAAGTTTGAAAGGCACAAAGGCCTAAAATGGTTTGAATGAGTTAGTTCTTTTTGGCATTTTTGAAAGTTTAAGTCAAGTATGGTTAAGTCTATTTACAGGTTTGATTTAAGAAAATAAGTTTAAAAATGCAATGGCATAAGGCCAAAGTTTCTACCTTTTGCAAAAGTGGTCAAAGTTTAGAACAAAAATAGTTCACACAAAGAAGGTTTTGAAAATGGAGGGAGAGATTTTGAAATTAAAGAAATGGGGAGAAGATGAAGAGACTATCATAGATACAAGAAATTTAAAAGTTTAAAGTTAAAAAGATCTGACCAAATGGGAGTAATCCAATAGGCAAGTATGTCAATAGAAAACCAGAATTCCCTTGCACTTTTTAGAATCAAAGCAACACATATATGCATAATTATATCAATCTTGAAGAGCAAAGGCATCAAATAAAGATGGCCTCATCCAAGCTTATCCACTTCATGATCTTCTTCAAATCCTATGTAGCAGATGAATTCCATAAGTCACAGGTTCAACATAACAACTTAACAATGATCAATGTTGCAGATGAATCTGGAGAGGTCTAGAATGATATATCAGATGAATTCAAACTTGCAAGCTCTTGGTTCTTCAACAAATTGGCATTGGCCAAGTCCATTAGCAAAGAAATGTTGCCTAAATTCTAAGTCCAATTGGGCAAGATCAAACCAACAGTCCACTCAAAGTCTTTTAGGGTTTTTGTTATTATTATGTACATTAATGGTCAAAGACCAATCAAACAAACAAAGCAACAAAGTATATCACACAATATGGTCCTAGTGGACAAAGTGAAAATTACATAAACATAAACAATTAGAATGATATGTACAATGACAAATGATAATAGAACAATAAAAGTAAATTGCATTAAAAGTAAAAGCTTGAAAGTAAAAGTTAATGGTTAGTAAGTTAATAGTTAGTTTTGTTTTGTTTTTTTGATTTCAAGACATTCTTCGGAGAACACTCAACCCACTTGCCACAAGCATGGATCATTGAACCAAAACATCTTCCAAAGGAAGGAAAGAAGGCTAAGTTTCCACACAATACCATGGAAGAGGGGAGACTTACAATCTCATTAACTAGAATGCTTATGCCTTTTGTGTCACAAATTTAGCGCTATGTTAAGCAATCGTAATTGAACTTATATAAAAGTCACAACTATTTGAGGTCGGGCAATATACTTTGGGTGTTAATGCATGTTGGAGACATAGTATTAACAACTATGCTCATTAAACATACCGCACACAAAAAATATGCAAAGGTGTGGCCTAATCTTATCCATACTCATGTTAATCTTTCAATTAACTAGCATTAGGATTTTGAGATGTCATTGGCCAATTGAAATGAATGGATGAAGAAGGGGAATTAGATGAAGATGGAAAGGGATGAATGAGATCACAAATTGGTCAAAGGAGGATTTTTACTAAATTAATATTATTCATTCATTTTGGGAGATGGAATGTACATTCCATCAATCCCCTAAATCCAATAATATTAACTTGACAAAGTCAAATCAACCTTGACCAAGGCCCAACAACAAATGAGAAACTCAAATAAGTCAATCCAAATGGTCAACACAATTAAAATGAGATTTATTCAATTAAAAATATAAAAATAGTGTATTAAATTCAAATATGTTTTGTCCAAATCCTAAAATCACATCAAAACACCAAATAAATGGTCATGTGATTTATCATAGGTCAAACAAGGTCAAAGGACCTTGGATAAAAAAATTCATAATTTTTGGACACTTAAAAACATTTTTAAACAACTAAAAACAAATGAAAAATCAATTAATTCATGAAAAATATTAATAATGATCCAAAAAATAATTTTAATTCAGAATATGAAAGAGAAAAATATTTGAAATTTTTTGATGAAAGTCCCATATTTTTTAGATCAATATTAAATTTATTTTGAATTATTGAAGAAAATGGGATTAAATGAAAAATCAGAAAATGCTAAAATACGTGGACCATCAGATCTCCCTCATTAATTGAGGTGACAGATCAGATGATCCACAGCGCGCGTTCCACCAACACATGAGTCAACTGCGCTGAAAACATGTTAATCAAAAGGAACGACTAGATTATAACATGGAGCAAGGATCACACTGTCTAGACCTGAGACAACTCATCACCGGAGCCAGAGCTCCGGTTGTCTTCTTCGGCGAGCTTCGTCGGATTGGTCATCATGAACCATCACCAAAATTTCAAACCGGGACATGATTTTAATGAGAAAACATCACTGAGCACGAATATCACTTGCATTTCTTCCAATTCCAACAATATTGAGAGATATGTGGAATTGAAAAATGAGGTTCATGATCTGAGTTGCTTCGATTTGACCTCAAAGCAACTCAAACACCTTGCCTACATTGGTAGGACTTCAGCCAACACAATAATCAAGAGATCAAATTTTCTGCAAATTACCTTCGATGGAGGTCTGAGCTTGCTAGATCTTGATCTGAATTGTGCTTTGCTTCACTCCAATTGCTTGCAGAAGTGGAATGGAATGGCTTAGAATCAATGGACTCCTGGAGATTCAAGCTCAAATTCAACTGAATTTTTTAGGTTTATCCTCTTGGTATGAAGGTTTTTCTGTGGGGAATCAAAGTTGGTGCAGTGTGTGTTAATTCTGAGCATGAAGGCCTCAATTTATAGATAATTCAAATGATATTTGCACACTCTTTTAACTTTCCTATTTTGGCAAAATGATGTAAGCAAGCTGCATGGGCACACATAGGCCCATAGAATGATTGCTTGAAACTCCAAAATGAAGTTCAGATGCATTGGAGGTGGATATGATTGCAAGGCAATTGAGCATTGTCATATGAAGTTTGATCCATGACACATGATACCAGCCTATTTAAGCCATGTGCAGCCTATGCATTTCTCATCCAAAATGCATGAATTTTGGCTCTTTAGAAAGGTGAGATCAAGAGGAGCAAGTTTGATGTTGAATACTTTTTCATTTGGAGCTTGGAACCGCGAGATATTTTAGGTGGAAGTTTGGAAAAATTTGACATATTGAAAATTTTCTAAGTGTCAAGCCATATGTCTCAATATTCCACCTTGCTTAACTTTTTATAGGAGCTTAAAATGAGAAAAGTGTCTTCATCAAAGTTGTATCTCTCTTAAATACCTTCAAATTAGTCACCAATTTCATGTAATTTGGATTTGAAATGATAGAGTTATGCATTTTTGAAGTTTGGCAAAATCACTTGATCAATGGTATAGGTCAAAAGTGACCTATAATGTAGCCTCATATCACATGTTCAAAGAAGTTGAATTATCTCCCATTCTAAACATAAAGGTTGAAGTAGACACACTGAATTTGATTTTTCAACTTGTAAATCTTTCATCTCATAAAAATTGAGCAAGTTATGGCCTTGGGAAGTTGACTTTAAAATTAGGGTTTAGACAAAATGACCTATAATGTTTCAACATAGAAAATGATTTTCCAAGCAACACTAGCTCTAGGTATCAACATTAAAGTTGTTTATAATGTCATTTAGAGTAAGTTTTCACTTGGAATCATTTTCATATGGTGAAAAGTGTAGGAGATAGGGTCTAGGGAGACCCAGAAGTGGTAGGGCAATTTCTTAGCATGAATCATAGCTCTGGCTGATTCTTGGAGAGTTCTATTTTTCCTTTCTACCACACCGTTTTGCTGAGGAGTAATGGGATATGAGAACTCATGACTAATTCCTTCAGATGCAAAAAATCTAGCAAATTTGCTATTCTCAAATTCCTTCCCATGATCACTTCTGATTTTGATAACCTGACTTTCTTTTTCTCTTTGAAGTCTTAGACAAAGATCTTTGAAGACTTCAAATACATCAGATTTTTCTCTTATAAAATTGACCCAGGTGTATCTGGAGAAGTCATCCACCACTACATAAGCATAGTTCTTCCCACCAAGACTTTCCACCTGCATGGGTCCCATCAAGTCCATATGGAGAAGTTCCAGCACTCTGAAAGTGGTGTCATGTCTGAGCTTCTGATGTGACATCTTTGTCTGTTTTCCAATCTGAGACTCCCCACAAACTCTTCCTTCATCAATCTTCAAGTTGGGAATTCCTCTAACAACTTCAACAAATATAATCCCCTTCATTCATTTAAGATGCATATGGCCCAATCTTTGATTCCATATCTTCACTTCTTCTTCTTTGGCTAGAGTACACATTGATAAATAACCAGTTTCTTGAGAACTCCACATATAGAAGTTGTCCTTAGACCTGATTCCTTTCATGATCACTTCATTTTCTTTATTAGTAATCAGACATTCAGTTTTTATGAAGTTTACAGTTAGACCTTGGTCACATAGTTAACCGATGCTTATCAGGTTTGCAGTTAGTCCGTTAACAAGTAGGACATTGTCAAAGTTAGGGACTCCAGGGCAGTTAAGCTTACCAATCCCCTTGATTTCACCCTTTTCTCCATCACCAAAGGTTACATAGCTGGTGGCATGAGGATGAAGGCCAGTTAGCAGGTTTTTGTTTCCAGCCATGTGTCTGGAGCACCCACTGTCAAAATACCAGTCTTCTTTGGCTGATACTCTGAAGGAAGTGTGAGCTATCAGGTTTGTAACACCAGTCCTAGGAACCCATTGTTTTCTGTTGACAGGTATGTGATGTTTGGGTCTAGGTTGATGATGAGAAGGACTAGGATAGCCATACAACTTATAGCAGAATGGTTTTATGTGGCCAAATTTTCCACTTTAATGACATCTCCATCTTTGATGTTTCCCTTTCAGCTCTCTTCCTTTATGATGTTGTGACATATGATGTGACATCTTTGGTTTGCTACCAGTGTGACTGCACTCAGGTTTGGATTTTAGTTTGCTACCAATGTGACTGCGCTCAGGTTTGGATTCATTGAACCCAATGCCAGACTTGTCTCCTGCCATTTGTCCAGTATGGAGAATTTTGTCTAAGGTGTCAGATCCATTGTTTAGCATTCTGACATACTTTGTCATCTCATCCAGTTTGGAATTCAAGAACACTACTTTAGTCTTTAACTTAGAGATGGTTTCCAAGTGTTCTACCTTCTCATTCTCCAGTCGTGTTATCACTTTCTTCTGACTTTCAACTTATTGACACACTTCTTCACTTCTGTGACACAACTTTCTGTAGGTAGTGGCTAACTCATCAAAGGTTACTTCATCATCACTTGAGTCTTCATTAGAACCCCATCTTCCAGTCAAGGCAGTCACAAGATTTGCAGACTCTTCTGTTTCACTTTCATCAGACCAAGTAGCAGCAAGACTCTTCTTCTGTTTCTTGAGGTAGGTTCCACATTCAGCTCTAATGTGTCCATACCGATCATATTCATGGCACTAAACTCCTTTTCCTTCTTTAGACTTTTCATCAGATCTTGTTCTTCTTCCAGAATTATTGGACTTACTGATGTCAGATGAGATGTTCTTGACATTAGACTTATACCTTACATCCATCTTTTTCAGAAGTTTATTAAACTGTCTTCCCAGTAACGCTACATCATTTTCCAGATCTTCATCAGTATCTTGACCACTTTCTTCCTCTTTCTCTTTAGTGTTTGACATGAAGGCTATGCTTTTGAATTTCTTTTCAGATCCATCAAAGATTCCCATCTCAAATGTTTGGAGGGATCCAATTAGCTCATCAACTCTCATATTGGAAATGTCTTGAGACTCTTCTATGGCTGTCACTTTCATGGCAAATCTCTTAGGAAGTGACCTGAGTATTTTCCTCACTAGTTTTTCATCTGACATCTTCTCACCCAGGGCTCCTGAGGCATTAGCAATTTCAAGGATATTCATATGAATTTCATGAATATTTTCATCTTCTTTCATCCTTAAATTTTCAAACTTGGTAGTGAGTAGCTTCAGTCTAGACATCTGCACTCTAGAGGTGCCTTCATGAGTGGTTTTGAGAATGTTCCAAGCATCTTTAGCCACCTCACAGTTGTTTACCAATCTGAAGATGTTCTTATCTACTCCATTGAATATAGCATTCAATGCTTTAGAGTTCCCAGGGGCTAGATCATCTTCCTCCTTGGTCCATTGTTCCTCAGCCTTCTTATCAGTTATAGCTTCTCCTTCATTAGTAATAACTGGATGTTCCCAGCCTGTTAAAACAGCCTTCAAAGCCTTATTATCCAAAGGTTTTAGGAAGGTTATCATTCAAAGTTTCCAGTAGTCATAGTTGGATCCATCCAGATAAGGTGGTCTGTGAACAGATTCTCCATCTCTATCCATAGTACTAGAAAGTAACGTCCCTAGATCTCACTTAGAACCAGAGCAGGATTCCTGCTCTGATACCACTTGAAATTCTGATATCAGATATGAGATGTCAAAGGTAATGTCACGACACTAATATTTAAACAATACAAACAGGATAAAAGATAAAGAACAGTAATGCAAGAGACACAAGCAATTGTTAACCCAGTTCGGTGCAAACTCACCTACGTCTGGAGGCTACCAAGCTAGGAAGGAAATTCACTAAACATAATCAGTTCAAAGACTCTCATTAAACAACTTCAAGTTACAGTCTTTTCACCTAAAATCTACCCGTGTGACTTCTACCTAAGAACTCTTAGATATGAGATCCTACTCTCTCCCCCTCAATCACAGCAGTGATATAAAACAAGAATTACAATGAAAAGAAGACACTCTTCAAAGACACATACTTGATCTTGCTTAAAAGCTACAATCAAGTAAACACACACTAATGCTTCAAAGCTTAGAGTGGACAAATTACAACTCAAAAATCAGTCCAATTCAATCATCTATGGATGAATGAATGGCTTACAATTCACACAACCACACAAGACTCAAACCCTTATTCTCTCTCAATATTTCGTTCGTTATTTCTTGTGTATAAAACCAGGTTTTCCATGTCCTTTATATAGAAGCAATTGGCTAGGCTTGTACATCATAAAACCCTAAAACTATTTTCCATTCATATCTTCTCATGACAACTGATTATATCTCGTTGGAAAATAAGTCAATCTGGTTGTAATTACTGATTGAATGCGCGTTTAATCATCTATTCAATCATACATAGATTAGCATAAAAAACACAATCACACAATACATAACATCAGACTGAATGTTCTGTATACAGATGTCATGACATCGGGTCTGACATCTCAGTAAAATCCTGCATATTCACATTTTAAACATCCTGCAGGTACATGTTATCTTATGTCAAGACAACACTTGTGACAACTTGTGAAGACTCTAGGTTTTACCAAAATTGCTGCCAACACATAGAACCAACAATCGGTTAGGATGAACATATCAAGGATAGACTCTGAAAGGGGAGAAAATAGGGATTACATCTATTAGTTACTGGATAGAATACCAAAGAAGAGAAAATTCGTCACTAGTTAAAGTGAACATATCAAGGATAGACTCCGCTAAAGGGGAACAATAGGATTTATAACTACCGCTTACTGGGTAGAAGACCAAAGAAGAGAAAATCTGTCACAGGTTAAAATGAACATATCAAGGATTGACTCTCTGAGGAACAAAAGAGTAGGAAGTACGACTACCTTTTTACTGGGTAGAATACCAAAGAAGAGAATATTTGTCACTGGTTAAAATGAACATATCAAGGATAGACTCCTGCGGGGGAAAAGAAAGATATCTGTCACCTGGTTAAGATGAACATATCAAGGATATACTTCCAGGGGAGTCCACTTGGGAGTCCATTTTCCTCTAGAATCTGGCTTGAACAACAAAATCTTCTTGAGCACAGGGTCACCTACTATGAACACACGAGGTTTGACCTTCTTATCAAAAGCTTTCTTTATCCTTTGCCGATACAACTGACCATGACACATGGCAGTCAATCTCTTCTCTTCAATTAAATTCAACTGGTCAAACCTTGTCTGACACCATTCACCTTCAGTTAACTTGGCTTCCATGAGCACACGCAGCGAAGGAATCTCAACCTCTACGGAGAGCACTGCTTCCATACAATAAACAAGAGAGAAAGGGGTTGCCCCTATTGAAGTGCGGACGGATGTACGATACCCATGTAGAGAAAATGGGAGCATCTCATGCCAATCCTTATACGTGACAACCATCTTCTGGATAATCTTCTTGATGTTCTTATTTGCAGCTTCAACAACCCCAATTCATCTTGGGTCTATAGGGAGAAGAATTATGATATGAAATCTTGAAGTCTTTGCAAAGAGCTTCCACCATATTGTTATTCAAGTTCGATCCATTATCAGTAATGATCTTACTTGGCACACCATAACGGCATATGATCTGATTCTTGATAAACCTCACAAAAACTTGTTTGGTTACATTTGCATACGATGCCGCTTCAACCCATTTTGTGAAGTAGTCAATTGCCACTAAAATGAAACGATGTCCATTCGAAGCTTTGGGCTCAATCATCCCAATCATATCAATTTCCCACATGGAGAAGGGCCATGGGGAAGAGATAACATTCAGTAGTGTCAGAGGAACATGAATCTTATCAGCATAAATTTGACACTTGTGGCACTTCTTCACAAACTTGCAACAGTCAGATTCCATTATTAGCCAATAGTAACCTACTTGCAACATCTTCTTCGTCATTGCATGTCCATTGGAATGAGTACCAAAGGAACCTTCATGCACTTCGGTCATTAACAAGTCTACTTCGTGTCTATCCACGCATCTGAGCAAAACCATGTTGAGGTTTCTCTTGTACAATACATCACCATTCAAGTAGAAATTGTCGGCTAATCTTCTCAAAGTCTTCTTATCTTTCAAAGATGCCCTAGGCGGGTAAACCTGACTTTGGAGGAAACATTTGATGTCGTGATACCACGACTTCTCATCTTTGATCTCTTCAACAACAAACACATGAGCTGGCCTATCAAGACACATCATAGATAAATTGATAATTTCATTCCAATACTTCACTACAATCATTGATGCCAACGTTGCAAGAGTGTCTGCCATCCGGTTCTCATCTCGAGGGATATGATGAAACTCAACCTTTTTAAAGACAGTTGAAATCCTTCTCGCATAATCTCTATATGGTATCAAACCAGGTTGATTTGTCTCCCATTCTCCTTTGTCTTGATTAACAACCAAAGATGAATCACCGAAGACATCTAAATACTTGATTCTGAGATTCATGGCCTCTTCAAGCCCCATAATGCAAGCTTCATATTCTGCCATGTTGTTTGTACACTTGAAAGTCAATCTGGCTGTAAATGGTATATGCGTGCCTCGATGAGTAATAATTACTGCCCCAATGCCATTTCCATATTGATTAACAGCTCTATCAAATACCATGCCCCAACGGGAACCAGGTTTTGGCCCTTCTTCTAGCAATGGTTCGTCATAATCTTTCATTTTCAAGTACAAAATCTCTTCATCAGGAAAATTATACTGTACTGACTGATAACCTTTGTAGGTGTTTAATTGGCTGCATTATATGGTAAAACACTAATGTCTTGACTGATGTCATGACATGTATATGTGACTACATTGTAGTTACTGCAGGACTAGCTAACACAGGATTATTGAATGCTGTGACATTCATACCTGTCAACAGATACTAAGGAACAGAAGTTCTGTTAGAACTTAGTATTCATTTGCAGTCTGGTTATCAAGGAAGAACCAGACCTGGCATAAGGCCTACTGACTGAATGTCAGACTGGATGTTGTGACATTCATCATTGACAGCAGCTACTGAAGATTAGGCAGAGTGGTGTTCTGCTATACTTCAGCATAAAACTTAGTTTGTTCTTCAAGAGAATAACAGAACTAACTTAAGGCCAAATGTATAAATGTTAAGTTGGACACTTTGACATTTATTAATGTAAGTTGTTACTGTAGTATGGTCATTTTGATCATGTATAGGTCAGCAAATTGTACAGTCTGTTTTCTGGAAAAACAGACTCAGCATATGGACCTTGATGTCAAGCTGAATGTCGTGACATTCGTGCCTGACAGCATATGCTAAATTATAGGTTGTTCAGTTTTCTGTTTCAGCTTTTTCTCAGGCTATTCTTTAGGGATTCAACAGCTGAGAGAAAATCCAGGAAATCAACAACCAAGCTACATTCAATGAACCTAACAAATAGCCTATTTGTTAGCAACCTAAATGTTGAATTTGAGGGAACTTGTGTGACCTAAAATTCAGGAAAATACAGGTGCAAAAGCCCAGGTGCTGCAATATAAAAAGGAAGGCATTCCTTCATTCAGTTTCGGGGATTTTGAAGCGTGAAGAGTCAGTGTGTCCATCATACTTCACTGCTGTATTTTGTGAGTCTTGTATTAGACGTATCTTGTAAGCCTAGCCATTATCAAGTAGATGATTGCTTTGGCATAGGGTGTTCATTGAGTTGTAAGTGTTGTGTCACTCAAAGCTTTTAAGCGTGAGTGCTGTGTATCTTGATTTAAGCTGTGAAGCATAATCAAGAGTTGTTTTTGAAGTGTGACTTCAAAGTGTCTTTAATATCACTGAGGTGATTGAGGGGGAGTGAGTAGGAACTCTGATCTTAGGTTAAGATTGAAATTGCATTGGATAGGGATTAAGTGATAAGTTGTTAACGGGTGAGTTTAGCTTTGAATTGATACTACTAATAGTGGATTTCCTCCCTGGCTTGGTAGCCCCCAGATGTAGGTCATGTTGGACTGAACTGGGTGAACAATTACTTGTGTTATTTACTGCACTTACTGTTAAGTTCTGCATAATCCCTGTCTGTGCAGAATTGGATGTCATAACAACCTGTGTGACATCCAAAGTCTGATAACTAGAATTTCAGTTGGCATCAGAGCAGGCACCCTGCCTGTGAAGTTCTGGGTGAGATCTAGGGAAGTTACTTTCTAGTACCATGGACAAGGATTTAGGACACTCAAACAGACCACCCATGTTGGATGGATCTAATTATGATGACTGGAAGCCTCGCATGATAGCCTTCTTAAGGTCTCTAGACAGCAAAGTCTGGAGAGCTGTCAACAAGGGATGGGAACATCCAACGAGGACTGATGAAGATGGAGTCAGTGTGCATATTCCCGAAGAAGATTGGGACAAGGAACAAGAGGCATTAGCTCTTGGAAACTCCAAAGCCTTGAATGCACTGTTCAATGGAATCACTAAGAACATCTTCAGGCTGGTGCACCATTGTGAACTAGCTAAGGAAGTTTGGGATACCCTCAAGGTAACTCATGAAGGTACTTCCAAGGTGAAGATGTCCAAACTTCAGATGTTGACAACCAAGTTTGAAAATCTGAGGATGAAAGAGGATGAGACTATTCATGACTTTCACATGAATATTCTTGAAATTGCAAACACCTCTGGTGGACTAGGTGAGAAAATGACTGAAGAGAAACTTGTAAGAAAGATTCTCAGGTCCTTGCCTAAGAGGTTTGCTATGAAGGTCACTGCCATAGAGGAGGCTCAGGACATCAGCAATATGAAGGTAGATGAGCTCATTGGTTCTCTCCAAACCTTTGAAATGGGCTTAGGTGAGTATGCTGAGAAGAAGAAAAGCATAGCCTTTATATCAAATGCTGAAGAGGAGTCAGAAGAAGGATATACAGGAGGTGATGAAAGTATATCAGAAGCCTTAGCCATGCTTGGGAGGCAATTCAACAAGTTCATGAAGAAGATTGATCAAAGAGGTAGACCTAATGTCAAGAACATCCCGTCTGACATTAAGAAAAGATCAACTTCTGAGGAGAAGTTCAACCATGGGAAGGGAATCCAGTGTCATGGCTGTGAAGGGTATGGACACGTCAGAGCTGAATGCCCTACTTACCTCAAAGTGCAAAATAAGGGGCTAGCTATCACATGGTCTGAAGGAGATTCTGAAAGTGAATCTGAAGGAGAATCTGCCAAACATGTCACTGCACTAACCAGTGTGTGTGTCTCTGAAGATGACACAAGTGCAGATGAGCTGACATTTGATGAACTTGCTGCAGCATATAAGAAGCTGTGTACCACCAGTGCAGAAGTGCGTGCACAAGGAGAAAAGCAGAAGAAACTCATCAAGGAACTGGAAGATGAGAGACAGAAGCAACTGTTTGCCATAGAGGGGCTAAATGATGAGATAGTCCTTCTGACCTCCAAGCTGAACCAGATGACCAAATCCATCAGAATGATGAATAAGGGAACTGACACCTTGGAAGAAATTCTAAAGGTGGGACAGCAGTCTGGAACCAAATCTGGGCTAGGATTTGGAAAAAGAACTGAACACAAACGCCCAAAGGCTAGAGTTCAGAAGTTCAAACAGATGTCAAAGCCAATGTCTCAACATCAAGGAGCTAGGATGAATGATCATCAGAAGAGGAAATACCAGAATTGGAGGTGTCACCACTGTGGCAGGCTTGGTCATATAAAAGCCTTCTGCTACTGGATTCATGGCTTCCCTAACAGAGCCTCACCTGTCAGACCTAAGCATAAAACACGTAAGCGATGTGTTCCCATTAAGAAGCAACAATGATATGCTAGGATAGCACACACTGCCCTAAGGGCTTCTTCCAGAGAAGACTGGTACTTTGACAGTGGATGCTCAAGACATATGACTGGTATGGAAAATCTACTGGTAGATATTCAACCTCACACCACCAGCTATGTGACTTTTGGTGATGGTGCCAAAGGAAAAATAAGAGGTGTGGGCAAACTGGACTGTTCTGGAGTGCCAAAACTGAACAATGTGCTGTTAGTAAGAGGACTAACTGCAAACCTCATCAGCATAAGTCAGCTGTGTGATCAAGGTTTTCATGTTCAGTTTACTAAGGAGCTGTGCATTGTGACAAATGGTGACAATCAGGAAGTTATGAGAGGAACCAGGTCCAAAGACAACTGCTACCTGTGGGAACCTGATCTCTCTAACTTTTCCACAACATGCTCCTCAGCCAAGGAAGAACAGGAGGTGAAGCTGCGGCATAGAAGACTTGGACATCTCCACTTACGGGGAATGAAGAAGATCATATCCAAGGAAGCAGTCAGAGGAATGCCAAAGCTTCTGATTGATGAAGGAAGAGTCTGTGGAGAATGCCAAATGGGCAAGCAAACCAAGATGTCACACCCAAAGCTGGGACATTCCACAACCTCCAGAGTTCTGGAGCTGCTCCACATGGACCTAATGGGACCTATGCAGGTTGAAAGTCTTGGTGGGAAGAAGTATGCCTACGTGGTGGTTGATGACCATTCCAGATACACGTGGATAAGCTTCATCAGAGAGAAGTCAGATACATTTGATGTCTTCAAAGATCTGTGCATAAGACTTCAAAGGGAAAAGGACAGTTGTGTGGTCCGGATTAGAAGTGATCATGGTACTGAATTCAAGAATTCCAAGTTTGATGAGTTTTGCTCATCTGAATGAATAAGCCATGAGTTCTCCTCCCCTATAACTCCTCAGCAGAATGGAATTGTTGAAAGAAAAAACAGAACTATTCAAGAATCTGCCAGAGCAATGATTCATGCAAAGAAGCTTCCTATGCACTTTTGGGCTGAAGCAATGAATACCGCGTGCTATGTTCACAACAGAGTCACCTTGAGAAAAGGAACCTCCTCCACTCTGTATGAAATATGGAAGGGCAGAAAACCCACTGTGAAGTACTTTCATATTTTTGGAAGTAAATGCTACATTCTCACAGATCGTGAACAGAGAAGGAAGCTAGATCCCAAAAGTGATGAAGGCGTATTTCTGGGATACTCCACTAACAGCAGAGCCTATAGAGTGTTCAACCACAGGACCAATGTCCTGATGGAGTCCATAAATGTCATTGTGGATGATAAAGAGGAAGGAACCGATGTCATGGAGGATGTTGAAACATTCCTTGACAGTCCAACTGACAGTCCAGTCAAGCCTGAAGAAGTACAGGAACCTTCTCCTGAATGTGAAATAGAAGCACCCACCAAAGTGCCATCTATCAGAATTCAGAAAGACCACCCTAAGGATCTTATCATAGGGGATCCCACCAGTGGTGTAACTACCAGGTCAAGAGGAATAAACTCAAATTCCTGCTTTGTTTCCAAGGTTGAACCAAAGAATGTGAAAGAAGCCCTGACTGATGAATACTGGATCATTGCCATGCAAGAGGAACTCGAGCAGTTCACAAGGCATGAAGTATGGGAGCTGGTTCCAAGACCTGAAGGGTCCAACACCATTGGTACCAAGTGGATCTACAAAAACAAATCTGATGAGAAAGGAGTAATTACTAGAAATAAAGCAAGACTAGTAGCTCAAGGATACACTCAAGTTGAAGGAGTAGACTTTGATGAGACATTTGCTCCTGTGGCTAGACTTGAGTCCATCAGATTGCTGTTGGGGGTAGCATGCATCCTGAAGTTTAAGCTGTTCCAAATGGATGTGAAGAGTGCATTCTTGAATGGCTACCTGAATGAAGAAGTCTATGTGGAACAACCCAAAGGGTTCTGTGATCCTAACCAACCTGAGCATGTATACAAGTTGAAGAAAGCCTTGTATGGGTTGAAGCAAGCACCCAGAGCTTGGTATGAAAGGTTAACCGAATTTCTGACCTCAAATGGATACAGAAAGGGTGGCATAGATAAAACCTTGTTTGTGAAGGATGAAGAAGGCAAAATCATGATAGCTCAAATCTATGTTGATGATATAGTCTTTGGTGGAATGTCAGAACAAATGGTTAAAAAATTTGTTCACCAGATGCAGTCTGAGTTTGAAATGAGTCTAGTGGGAGAACTGACCTATTTCCTTGGAATGCAAGTAAACCAAATGGAGGACTCTATGTTTCTCTCCCAAAGCAAGTATGCCAAGAACATAGTTAAGAAGTTTGGTATGGATCATGCCAGGCACAAGAGGACTCCTGCTCCTACTCATCTGAAGTTAACCAAAGATGATGGAGGGCCTAGTGTTGATCAATGCCTGTACAGAAGCATGATAGGTAGTCTGCTGTATCTAACTGCAAGTAGACCTGACATTTCCTATGCAGTTGGAGTGTGTGCCAGATACCAAGCAGAGCCCAAGGTGAGCCACTTGAATCAAGTCAAAAGGATTCTCAAGTACATCAATGGGACGTGTGACTATGGGATGCTGTATTCACATGGGTCTAAGCCTGTCCTATCTGGGTACTGTGATGCTGATTGGGCTGGAAGTGCTGATGACAGAAAAAGCACATCAGGTGGATGTTTCTTCTTAGGAGAAAACCTCATATCGTGGTTCAGCAAGAAGCAGAACTGTGTCTCTCTGTCCACTGCAGAGGCTGAATACATAGCTGCTGGAAGTAGTTGCTCCCAACTGGTTTGGATGAAACAAATGCTCACTGAGTACAATGTCACTCAAAATGTTATGACATTGTTCTGTGATAATCCTAGTGCCATCAACATCTCCAAGAATCCCATCCAACATAGCAGGACCAAACATATTGACATTAGGCACCACTTCATCAGAGATCTGGTGGAAGACAAGGTGATCACTTTGGAACATGTAGCCACGGATCTTCAACTGGCTGACATATTTACAAAGGCTCTGGATGCTACTCAGTTTGAAAACTTAAGGAGCAAACTGGGAATATGTCTCTCTGAGACCTTATAGCAACCACTGATGTTTGGGATAAATTGTTTAATATCTCTGACTATTAAACAATTTGTACTAGGCTATGATTGGTCAACAGATCATAGCTATGCTGCTTGCAACAAGGGTGGATACAAGAGGGTAAGGAGACACCCTACAGAGAGAAGGCCACTGTACCTGCAGGAGTTCAAGGATGCTGTTCATGCAGGAGTGGTTCTGGATGTCAGAAACAAAATCATGGCATCTGATATGGTGGTACCTACTGTAAAGCAAAAGTGGGTGATCACTTGATCGAAGCTGTGAAGCAAGATCAAGTGGATGTTAACTTGGTTGAAACTATGAAGTAAAACCAAGTCTGGAACTCTGTCATTGTGCTCTGACTATGTTGTTGGCTTTGGCAACATTTGTGACAAAAAGGGGGAGTAATAACCACCAATACCCCTGATAAACAGAGTGGGTCTCTACAACAGACTCTCATGACAGATCTGAAGATTCCCCCCCTGCAGCTGATGTTGAAGTTTAGGTGCAACTTCTAATATGTGTGTGCTGCTATGGGAAGTTTTTATTTAACTTCCATGTGTGTGAGTGTGCTACCACTCTGAGTGTATTAGCTAGTAGTATTCCGCTGCCATGAACTCTGTTATGGGGATCAAAGTGTTTTAGCCAAAAATTTGCCAAAGGGGGAGTTTGTAGGTGTTTAATTGGCTGCATTATATGGTAAAACACTAATGTCTTGACTGATGTCATGACATGTATATGTGACTACATTGTAGTTACTGCAGGACTAGCTAACACAGGATTATTGAATGCTGTGACATTCATACCTGTCAACAGATACTAAGGAACAGAAGTTCTGTTAGAACTTAGTATTCATTTGCAGTCTGGTTATCAAGGAAGAACCAGACCTGGCATAAGGCCTACTGACTGAATGTCAGACTGGATGTTGTGACATTCATCATTGATAGCAGCTACTGAAGATTAGGCAGAGTGGTGTTCTGCTATACTTCAGCATAAAACTTAGTTTGTTCTTCAAGAGAATAACAGAACTAACTTAAGGCCAAATGTATAAATGTTAAGTTGGACACTTTGACATTTATTAATGTAAGCTGTTACTGTAGTATGGTCATTTTGATCATGTACAGGTCAGCAAATTATACAGTCTGTTTTCTGGAAAAACAGACTCATCATATGGACCTTGATGTCAAGCTGAATGTCGTGACATTCGTGCCTGACAGCATATGCTAAATTGTAGGTTGTTCAGTTTTCTGTTTCAGCTTTTTCTCAGGCTATTCTTTAGGGATTCAACAGTTGAGAGAAAATCCAGGAAATCAACAACCAAGCTACATTCAATGAACCTAACAAATAGCCTATTTGTTAGCAACCTAAATGTTGAATTTGAGGGAACTTGTGTGACCTAAAATTCAGGAAAATACAGGTGCAAAAGCCCAGGTGCTGCAATATAAAAAGGAAGGCATTCCTTCATTCAGTTTCGGGGATTTTGAAGCGTGAAGAGTCAGTGTGTCCATCATACTTCACTGCTGTATTTTGTGAGTCTTGTATTAGACGTATCTTGTAAGCCAAGCCATTATCAAGTAGATGATTGCTTTGGCATAGGGTGTTCATTGAGTCGTAAGTGTTGTGTCACTCAAAGCTTTTAAGCGTGAGTGCTGTGTATCTTGATTTAAGCTGTGAAGCATAATCAAGAGTTGTTTTTGAAGTGTGACTTCAAAGTGTCTTTAATATCACTGAGGTGATTGAGGGGGAGTGAGTAGGAACTCTGATCTTAGGTTAAGATTGAAATTGCATTGGGTAGGGATTAAGTGATAAGTTGTAAACGGGTGAGTTTAGCTTTGAATTGATACTACTAATAGTGGATTTCCTCCCTGGCTTGGTAGCCCCCAGATGTAGGTCATGTTGGACTGAACTGGGTGAACAATTACTTGTGTTATTTACTGCACTTACTGTTAAGTTCTGCATAATCCCTGTCTGTGCAGAATTGGATGTCATAACAACCTGTGTGACATCCAAAGTCTTATAACTAGAATTTCAACCTTCAATTGGTTGGTGAGCCAAATGGTCAGCCAAGATACTACCTTTGATCGCTTTCTGAGATCGGTATTCGATATCATACTCTGATAACAACATCTGCCAATAGGCAATCCTCCCAGTTAAAGCAGGCTTCTCAAATATGTACTTGATTGGATCCATTTTGGATATCAACCAAGTGGTATGATTCAACATATATTGACGCATACGCTTAGCAGCCCAAGCCAATGCGCAACAAGTTTTCTTAAGCATTGAATACCGAGTCTCACAGTCGGTGAATTTCTTACTGAGGTAGTAGATTGCAAATTCTTTCTTCCATATCTCATCTTGCTGACCAAGAACACAACCCATGATATCTTCTAGTGCAGACAAATACATGATCAACGGTCTTCCTTCAACAGGCAAAGACAAAATCGGAGGCTCAAGCAGATATTCCTTGATGCTATCAAATGCTTTATGGTAATCTTCGGTCCAATCACAAGACTGATCTTTCCGAAGAAGCTTGAATATAGGCGCACATGTGGCAGTCATGTGGGAAATGAATCGGGAAATATAATTCAAGCGGCCAAGAAAACCCCTGACTTGCTTCTCCATTTTAGGCGCAGGCATCTCTTGTATTGCTTTGACCTTAGCAGGATCAACTTCAATACCCTCCTCGCTGACAATAAAGCCCAACAATTTACCAGAACGAACACCAAAATTACACTTATTGGGATTCAAGCGGAGTTTATACTTCCTCAAACGCTGGAATAGCTTCAACAAATGCTCAACATGTTCCTCTTCATCAATTGACTTAGCAATCATGTCATCGACATAACTTCTATCTCTTTATGCATCATATCATGAAAAAGAGTGGTCATTGCTCTCTGGTAAGTTGCACCAACATTCTTTAGACCGAAAGGCATCACTCTATAACAGAATGTTCCCCAAGGTGTAATGAATGTGGTCTTCTCCATATCCTAGGGTGCCATTTTAATCTGGTTATATCCGGAAAATCCATCCATAAACGAAAAGACTTTGAATTTAGCAGTATTGTCTACAAACATATCAATGTGTGGCAGAGGGAAATCATCTTTCGGACTGGCTATATTCAAATCTCTAGAATCAACACACATGCGGACTTTTCCATCTTTCTTTGGCACAGGCACAATATTGGCCACCCATTGCGGATACTCGGCAATTACAAGGAAACCGACATTAATCTGCTTGTGAACTTCCTCTTTGATTTTCACAACCATATCAGGATGCGTTCTTCTCAATTTCTGCTTGACTGGTGGGCATTCTGGCTTCAACGGCAATCTATGCTCCACAATCTCAGAATCCAACCCAGACATGTCTTGATAAGACCAAGCAAACACATCTGAATACTCTTGAAGAAGATCAATCAACCCCTTCTTAGCATTTGGACACAATCGAGACCCAATCTTGACTTCCTTCACATCATCTTCGAAACCCAAGTTGACTAGCTCAATCTGTTCTTCAAACGGCTGAATAATCTTCTCATCTTGCTCAAGAAGACGGGACAATTCATCACTCACTTATTCATCACTTTCCTCATCGGCCTCAAACACAGGAAATTCAAATTTTGGAGAAGGAGAAGGATCATTGTATTCAATGGGGTTAGGAACCAAACTGCATAATGATTTCATATTTTGAATTTAGAGAAGTGAATTTGTGACCAAACATTATGCAGATGGACAATTATATTGTTTATTTATGATTTTTTGTGATTACCATTTTCAGAAATAAGCAAAAAGTAAAAATAAACATCAAAGATATGGATGAATAAAATTAATCTTATTGATGATCAATTTAAAATGCCCAACAATGTTCACTTCTCCCTTAGGCATAGGAGAAGGATTTTAAAATGTAAAAAGCAATTACTTAGATCGATGCAAAATAACAGGAATATCAACAGCAGTCCAATTGTTGTATGTCTGTCCATGCGTCACAAAGTTGGTGTAGTCTTCCTCTTCATTGTCCTCTAGCACAACAACTAAGTGTTGTTCATTCCCATGAATGAACCCTCTGAAACACCCCAAAATTTGCCCTCCTCATTCATGCATTCATTTTTAGGTCATTAACATTTCATATTGCATTTCATCATGTCAATCAGAATCAGATCCAAGAAACTTATTTAAAAAATAAATAAAAAATAAAAAATAAAAATAAAAAAAGTAAAATAAAATAAATAAATAAATAAAAATAATAATAAAAAAATTAATTAAATAAATAAATAAAATATAACAGAAAAAGGAAGAGAAATAAAATACTCTGAGGTTTCCTTGGAACAAAACCCTAGACAAAACCTGGAGAGAAACTTGACAGAGAACTCAGAGCAGCCTCCAAACCCTGAAGGGAACTCAACTACATCGAATCACCTCTGCCTCACATAAACCCTAAAGATTGTTTTGTAAACCTCACGGGTGCAACTCAATTTCAATCAAGCTCTTCAATCAGGTTTACCCTTATTCCCATTACCTTTGTGCTTTGAAGTTGAATACTCTGAATGTTTGAGGTATGATGGATGAATTTCATTAGGTTTTTGCCCACGGGTTTATAATTATGTATGAATGTATAAATAATGCCTTGAATGCTTAATCGTTTAATTTCTGAAGTGTATGCCACAGGGTTTGAGGTTTCTGAAACCATACTGTTATCCATGAAAAAAATGCTTATCGTGTTTCACTAACCCTTTTGTTGAGTTTTTGTGAGGGCTCACATACTCTTGCAGGGATAAGTTTTCCTGGTGTTCCACCTTATTTGTGGATACCCCCTGGAGGTTCATTCCGATTACCTGTACTGACCCACTTTCTTTGATGATGTTTAGCTTGGAAGGATCCCTGGGTTTCCCATTCCTCTAATTGTTGTTACTTCGGATCTTTATCCGCGTGGTACCTTTTACATTTTTCCCGCATTTTACTGCTTTCCTAGCTGGAAGACCTCAATAGGAGGCAATGTTTTTGTGTGTTTTTTTTTTTTTTACAGGTTCCTTCGTCCAGGACTCCTTTTGCATGAGCATCCCTAGCACTACCAACTCATTTATTTTTCTTCTCCTAAGAACACGTACTCCTTCTACTACAGGTGAGTAAGTCTCTAAAGGTCGAACATCCGGTAGATTGCGTAGTAACGTCGTTCGTCCAAAACCCAATCCATAACCCCGTAGTTAGTCGAACTACGGCTTGCTCTGATTCTCATTCCAGATGAGATACGTAGGCATAAGACGCGATGTCTTAGCGAGCACAATTACCCTTAACCCCTAGGTAGCCGAGCTACAAAGACTCTGATTCTCATATTCAGATGAGATACGTATGCAGTGGATGCGACATCCGTGCGAGTCATTTTCTTTTGACCCCTTTTTTTTTAGTAAATAACACATTTGATAAACTCACACTCTTTAGACAAGAACTACAAAAGTTGATCCCGTAGAGTACTACGGATGCGTAGGGGTGCTAATACCTTCCCTTCGCATAATCGACTCCCGAACCCAAGATTTGGTTGCGAGACCCTGTCTTGTCCTTTCCTTTTTCCAAGTTTACTTCGAGCGTTTCCTTTCCCTCCTTTGGGATAAATAACGCACGGTGGCGACTCTCCTGTCTTTCTCCGCCGGTTGTTTTTTTTCGCATTCCATTTTTCAGGTTACGACAGCTGGCAACTCTGCTGGGGACCCGGTTTCCCTAAGCGAGTCCCTCCTAGCTTTTGTGTGTTGTTTGTTTATTGGGTGTTTATTCTTTTGTACAGTTATTTATCTTTCAGCATTTACCTGCTTTATTGCATTGTGTACATATGACTGTCGTATCTGCTGGTTCTGCTTGTGAGATGAGTTCTATACCCGAACTCGAGTGCACTTAGGATAGGAGAATGGCATAGTCTTGTTGACTTGTGTGGAGTTATTCCTTAGCAAGTTGACTTGCAAGCCCATTCACTTGGTGGCGGTCATGTTGGGATCAATAATGTCACACAAGTAAGTTGTGATTAGACATTACTTTTTCCAATATAGACCTTAGAAGCCAAGGACCTTAGTTTACCAAACCCATCTTGGCCTATTCGTAGGACGTAGTGCGAAAGTCGTTCAAGTGTAAGATTTGATACGATTGTTACGCGATACTACACTCACAAGAGTCTCTCTTGAGAATATTTTTGGAATACGAGTATCGTTCCTCCGATAATATCCGAAAGATGGGATTATGACTATGGGAACCTTTTGTAGAACATGTTTGGCAGGTTTAAACCTTAGTACACTCCCTTTGGGTGGTTCTTAACCTAAACTCCATGCTCGTGACTTGCAACAAACCCTTGATTCATGGTTAATCCGTTCAGGTATCCTTAATATCAATGAAACTTGGGTGTTGATAAGGTGTACACCATAATCCACCAAAAATGGATGGTTGATATTCAGGATAACATGATCCATCCCATGACCTTTGTTTCGTGTGCTTTGCTTGATCCTCTTAATTTCTCTCCAGGCAGTGCAACCTGACAGATGTTCAAGTGGGTCCAGCAATTCTGATTGACATGCCATTGCATTGCATAACATCATCTGCATATTTGCATCCAACATCTCATGCTTATTCATTTGCAGGGTATTCCCTTTTTAAGGGGGGGCCTTAAAATTGAATAAGCAGTGCATCGCATACCATGCATACCAACCCTTGTTTGTTTTGCAGGTGTCACCGCAGTGTCTAATGTTTGTTCCCTGTTGCAGGCAGTTATTGGTCCCAAGCGAGTTCACAGGTACCCGACAAAGGAAAACCGTCCACGACTAGCAATGGACCAGATACATAAAGAACTGGCTGATATGCATGAAAGGATGGATCAGTTCATGACATTGATGACTGGTATGGCAGAAGGCCAGGAGAAGCTGAAGGAATTGGTTGAGCAACCGAGGCCCGATCCAAAGGTGGAAATACCAAGTGCTGAGGGGAACCCTGGTAACCCTGGGAACCCTGGTAACCCTGGGAACGCTGATAACCTTGTGAACACTGGAAACGCGGGTAACGCAAATGTTGATGGAAACCCGGGTAATGTTGGCAACACGGTAAATGTTGGGAATGGTATTGGCGGAAGGTACAATGTGAATCAAGGGATTTAGATTAATGGGCTCCCCGTTACTGAAGATTGTTAGTATGATCAATTCTCTGTGCACGACGAAGCTCACGAGACCACTCGCCGTATGGATGAGCTTGCTGAGAAGCTCAAATCTTTGGAGTCTCAAAATTCCTTAGGTTTTGATGTCACCAATCTTGGTCTGGTTCAGGGAGTAAGGATCCCTCACAAGTTCAAACCCCCTACTATTGAGAAATACAACGGGGCTTCTTGCCCACGCACTCATCTCCAATCTTATCTGGGAAGGTTGGGAGCTCACACTGAAGATGAAAAGCTATGGATGTACTATTTTGAAGACAGTTTAACTGGAGCTTCTCGTGAATGGTATTCTCATTTGTCTCGTACTACCATCAAGAGCTGGAAAGACTTGGCAGAGGCTTTTGTCAAGCAATATCAATACAACTTGGACATGGCTCCAAATCGGACCTTGTGCAAGGAATGTCTCAGACTGCCAAGGAAACCTTTAGAGAATATGCTCAGCGTTGGAGACAGATTGCTGCATCCGTCCAACCCCATGTGTCTGAAAGGGAGATGGCGGACATGTTCATGAACACTCTTCAAGGCAATTATATCAAGAGATTGGTTGCTTGCCCGTCAATCAGCTTTGCAGAGATAGTGATTGCTGGAGAAAGGATCAAGAGTCTGTTGAAGATGGGCCGAATTCAAGACAATAATGCTTCCAACTCATCAGTTCCCAAGAAATCGTTTGCTTGTAACGGTCAGCAAAGAAGAGAAGGTGAGACAAGCGTTGTATATGCCGACAGAGGCAGGGGCAGAGGAGGCCCTAATTATTATCAAGATCAAGTGGCCGAAGTCAATATTCCAACACCTACTCCTCAACAGCAATAACAACCGCAGTATCAACCTCAACCCAGGTACAACAATCAACATCAAGGAGGTAACCCGGGTCAGCCGAGACACTATCAACAATGTCCAAGGCAGGCGGACCGGGTCATTGAGCCAATACCAATGCCTTATTTTGTATTACTTCCCAAGCTGATTGACATGAATCTGGTTACGTTGAGAACTCTGGCCCCACCGGTCGATCCCAACAATCTGCCTAGAGGTTATGATGTCAACCCCAGATGTGCTTTTCACTCCAACGCACCTGGCCATACTACAGATAATTGCAAGGCTCTCCAGCTAAAGGTACAAGATTTGAGAGATGCCCAGGCCATCAATTTTTCTCTGGTGCCTAATGTTATTCAAAACCTGATGCCAGCTCACGGCGGGCAAAGGATTAATGCTGTTGATATCGGAGAAATTTTGAATTTGGTTTCTGATGTGACTAAAGTGAAGACTTCGCTATCGGTGGTCAAAGGCCGACTCTTGAAAGGACGGATTTTCCCGGGCTGTGGGGAAGAGTGCAGAAATTGTCAAGACGCCGAGAACGGATGTGATAGTTTGAGAAGGGGTATTCAGCAACTGATAGATGGAGGTTGTCTTCAGTTCGATCAGACTCGTCCAGTGAAGAATGATGTGTCGACAGTAACGTTTTATTTCACTCCTGAAGAAATATATGTTCCCGAGAGACCCGCTCCGACAACAATATATTTCCCAGAAAGTCCAGCACCAATTTACCCTGACAACCCTCAACCGACTTGGATTGGTCCGATCATCATCACGGTACCAGGACCTGTTCCGTATGAGAAAGACAGTGTTATCCCGTGGCACTATGGGGCTGATATCTACTGCCAGGGGCAGAAAGTTAACGAATAAGACATTGACATTAGTAGTTCCGTTGTAGACAATGTTGGAGGAATTGGTGGCTTCACTCGTAGTGGACGCCTATTTGCACCATCAACATTACGCACGAATACTGAAGCTGAGGCAGCTGCCAAGGCTAAAGGAAAACAGGTATCCACCAAAGAGGTTACTACTGAGGAAGCTCCTCATAAGACCGCATTCGAGAAGGAAGTGGATGAGTTTATGAGGATTATCAAGAAAAGTGACTACAAGGTAGTCGACCAGCTAAATCAGACACTCTCGAAGATCTCCATTCTCCCACTATTGATGTGCTCTGAGGCACACAGAGCAGCCTTGTTGAAAGTACTGAATATGGCTTATGTTCCCCCAGAGATAACTGTTGACCAGCTGGAGTCGGTAGTTTCGAATGTACACACTAGCCATGCGCTAGGTTTCACCGATTATGACCTAACATCTGAGGGCAGGAATCACAACAAAGCCTTGCATATCACAATGGAATGCAAAGGGACGGTGCTTTCCCATGTTTTGGTTGATACAGGTTTTTCTCAGAATGTTCTCCCAAAGAAAGCCTTAACGAAGTTGGACTGCGATGACGCCACCCTGAGGCTGAGTAATTTAGTTGTAAGGGCTTTTGATGGCTCTAAGCGAGCTGTTTGTGGCGAAGTTGAGTTGCCAGTTAAGATTGGACCGCAGGTATTCAAGGGTACCTTTTATGTGATGGATATCCAGCCTGCCTATAGCTGTCTGCTAGGTCGACCCTGGATTCATGCTGCCGGTGCTGTTACTTCTACTCTCCACCAGAAGCTCAAATATGGACTAGAAGGTCAGATCGTCACCGACTGTGGTGAAGAGGATATTTTTGTTAGCCACCTGTCTACATTTAAGTATGTGGAGATGGATGGTGAGATATATGAGATGCTGTGTCAGGGCTTCGAAGCCATAAACATTAGTGAGGTAGCGCCCGAAGCTGTCTTCCCACCTAAGTCTGAGAAGGTCGGGACTTCTATCTCTTCATACAAGCAAGTTGTTGAAGTGGTTAAGGCTGGTAATGCCCAAGGCTGGGGCAAATTTGTGGAGCCAATCATAAAAGAAGAAAAGTTTGGATTTGGGTATACTCTGGGGTCTCAGAAGAATGAAGCCGGTACTTTCTCCAGCGGGGGTTTGGTTTCTCCCCACACCATCAATGCTGCAAATGAAGACAAGGCTGACAGCGACTGTGACTTAGATAGCTGGATTCGCCCGTGTGTCCCAGGAGAAAAGCTCGACAATTGGTCGTCTGAAAAAGTCGTCCGGTTTACTCTACTGAAGGAGTAATTTTTATTGTTTTCCTTTTATCACATGCATAACAAAGTCTTACACTTTGACCAAGGTGTAATGACTCATCTGTAGGGCCATCCATTTAGTTACATTTTGCAATTATTTTCATCATCAATAAAGGACAGCTTTTGCAAACAATTTTGTGTTCTCTTTCTTTCAATTATTTTTACTTTTACAAAAACGGCAATGTTTCTTTTTCATGTTTCTTTTTCGTTTTTCTTTCCAAAAAACACCTCGTAAAACTGATCACTCGGATCTCACTGCTAACGACACTGCTATGGCCAAGTATGACTTCGACAATCCTATCTATCAAGCCGAAGAAGGGGTTGAGGAAGATTGTGAATTGCCTGAGGAGTTAGCCAGGTTGTTGAAATAGGAGGCCCGAGCTATCACACCTTATCAGGAGGTGATTGAGACCATCAACATTGGTACCGAAGACGACAAGAAAGAGATCAAGATCGGGGCCAGTCTACAAGCCGAGAGGAAAAGATCGTTGATCATGTACTTGACTGTGTTAGAAAGGTCAATGGGTTGTGTGCTCGGTCAACATGACGAGTCAGGTCGAAAAGAGCATGCAATATACAACCTTAGTAAAAAGTTTACCGACTGTGAACAAAGATACTCACTGCTCGAGAAAACTTGCCGCGCTTTGGCATGGGTTGCTCGCCGACTAAGACAGTATATGTTGACTCACACGACTCTATTGATATCAAAGATGGATCAAGTCAAGTATATTTTTGAAAAGCCAGCAGGGTTGCTAGGTGGCAAATGATGCTGACAGAGTATGACATCCAATACACTTCACAAAAAGCCATCAAAGGAAGTGTCTTGTCAGACTATTTTGCCGCGCAACCGATTGACGATTACCAACCTATGAGGTTCGACTTTCCTGATGAGGACATCATGTTTCTCAAATCGAAAGATTGCGAGGAACCACTCCCAGAGGAGGGGCCTGACCCTGAATCCAAATGGATTATGATGTTTGATGGGGCGGTCAACGTCAATGGTCGCGGAGTTGTTGCAGTGTTGATCACACCTGAGGGGGTTCATATGCCATTTTGTGCCAGAATAACTTTTCCCTGCACCAACAATGAAGCCGGACGAAGTAGAATGGGTCCGTTCTCGATACAATCAGCTAAGCCTAGTTGAGGAAAAGAGACTAACAGCTATATGCCATGGCCAGCTATATTAGAGATGGACAAAAAGAGTGTTTGATCAGATAGTGCGCCCTCGGGAGTATCGAGTCGGTGAATTGGCACTCAAAAGAATTCTTCCTCCCAACACAGATCACAGGGGCAAACGGACACCGGAATATGAGGGTCCATACGTGGTTAAATAAGTTTTCTCTGGCGGAGCTTTGATGCTAACAACCATGGACGGTGAAGACTTCCCATCCCCTGTCAACTCAGACGCAGTTAAAAAAATACTTCGCATAAAATAAAAAAAGGGGCATCCCGACGAACCAAAAAAAAAAGAATGAAATAGGTTCAGCAAAAATTAGGGATATAAAAAAAATGTACATCCGGTGAGTCGAAAACCCGAAAGGGCGGCTCAGGCAAGAAAGGGTATCCCGGTGGATTGAAAACCCAAAAGGGCAGTCACGCAAAAGTTAGGGAATAAGCGAATAACTGCGATCTGAGTTCATCCGTGTTATATCACTGTTTCATTCAATCCAGCAATCTTCGAAGGTAAAAGATCGACTAATCATCCATTTCAGAAAGCAAGATTAGCAGAGCGTCATTTTTGAAGATTCAGCCTGAGAATCATTATCCAGTGATCCAGCCTGAGGGTCATTTTGAAGATTCAGCCTGAGAATCGTTTTCTAGTGATCCAGCCTGAGGGTCATTTTTGAAGATTCAGCAGAATTGATAACATGAAATAATATCACATTTTTGGACTCGATTTAATTAAATTATATTATTATTCACTTCAATTTATTTCATTTTATTCGATATTACTTGGTATTTTTCCTCTTATTTATCTCAGGTAGCTTATTTGAAGCACAAGTGAAAAAGGAAGAAAAGGAGGTGCAAAAAGAAATGAAGAGAAGCAATTTCACTAAACCAAAGCCCAGCCCAAAAGTACTAGCGCTGAGCCTGTGACGAGCGCCACACATGGTGTGACGAGCGTCATGCCCTGCTGCCTTGTGTTACGAGCGTAACACATGGTGTGACGGACGTCACACCATTCTCCTATATTTTTGGCTTCAGAAGCGCAACAGAGGCACGTTGAAGCCTATTGTCACGCTTGACCTGGGAAACGTGAAGACCACTTTTACGGAAGGAGTTTTGGAAACCATTACAAGTAGACTAGTATAAATAGTCACTTCCTTCAAACCCTGCAACTCTCTTCTTCGTGCCCTTTTTTTCTTCCAGCCGTGGAAGCATACTTTACAGCATTATTTTTTACAGTGTTTTTTTTTTACTTTTCTTTGCAATTTCTATTTTCTTTTCCACTCAATCTTTCAGCACTTAATTAATTTTTCACACAATAGTTTCTACACCGGAAACTATTGTGTATCTTTTACCAGATCTAACCTTACGTTAGACCCTAGGTTTTTATTCCTTCACTTTTGTTTTCCTGTCCGATTGAAGAATTCAAGAACAAATCCAACCGGTCTGTGGTAGAGTGTTCAAGATTGCCATTAATTATTCAGGTTCTTTAATTATTGTTTGAATTTATATATGCCCTGTTTTATTGTTTATTTGAATTATTTGCCTGAGATGTTTCTATTTAAGCATGATGATTGTTTAGATCTGTTTAGCATGTCTGGCTAATTTATTTAGGTATCGGTATGTAAAGTAAGCGGAATGAAGGAATCAAAACTAAGTTGATTTAATTATGCTTAAAAATAAAATCACTCTTTTTATGGTCTCAATTTACAGGTTTAATACCAAGGTTTTTGTACGAAAGTAAAAGACTAAAGAAGTTAAAATCAATAGAACGAAAGTTTGAGTTTTTAACTGGATAGTGTAAATTGGACATTAATTGTAGATCAAGGCGAAAGCAATTTTTAGAGTTAATTAAATTCTAATCTTTTTCAAAAAGTATTTTTAAAAGTTAAATGTGAGGACGAGAGTTAAGCATTTGAATTTAATGATATAATATAAGTCAACAGAGCGAGAGTTTGAGACGAGGGTGTTTAAACGATTAGTATTTTCTTAAAAAGAGTTTCTATAGATTCTATTGTTTTCAAAAAGTGATTTTGGACTTAACAAAGAAGTGACAGCTACGTTAATATAAAATCATAGTCTATTCAACAGAGCGAGAGTTTGAGAAAAGACTTTTAATCAATAGTGTCCACTGAAAAGATTTATTTTAAAACTAAGAAACCAACGAAGCTTTGATTCCCTAATTACGACGAACTACATACCGATATCCGCTTAATTGATATTTAATTTAGATCTAGTTTTAGTTTTAACTTTTCCCCCGAAACAATTAAATTATCATCCGCCTTAGCTTTACGAAGTAACCTTAGAAAACGGTATATAGATTCATAAGTCCCTGTGGGATCGATATCTTTTAAAACTACGCGATAGAACTGTGCACTTGCAGTTAGTACCCCAATTCGACTCATAAAGTCGCAATCAAGTTTTTGGCGCCGTTGCCGGGGAGTTTTGTTTAGTCGATATCGCAACTCTTCTGTTACGCTGTAGAGACTAAGGCAATTTTTTTATTTTTTTCTTTTCTTTCTTTCGTTGATTTGTATGCCACACACTCGCTCACAAGGCGAGCCGGTTTACTTACGAATCAACGACATCGAACTATATCTCCGAGTCTTACGACGAATTCGGGAATATCGTGCTGCAAACAATCTCCCTCTTATCGAAGTGCCCGACCTCAAAAATCTTCTTCCTTCACCAATACCCGAGATGGCAGAACCAGCTCGTGCTCTTCGAGATTACGCCGCTCCATCGCAAGATGAGCCGCATTCGAGTATTGCTCCACCCGCAATCGAAGCAAACAACTTCGAACTTAAACCTTCTCTGTTGTAGGCAGTGCAACAGAATCAATTCTCTGGAAATCCTACCGAGGATCCAAACCTTCATTTATCCGTATTTGTCCAATACGCTGATACTGTTAAAGCTAATGGTGTCACTTCAGAGGCAATTCGACTTCGCCTTTTTCCTTTCTCGTTAAGAGATAAAGCTAGAAGATGGCTTCAGTCTCTTCCTTCCAACCCGGTTACCACATGGAACGAGTTGAAGAAAGTCTTCCTTGCCCGATATTTTCCTCCAAGCAAAACAACTATGTCGAGAGCCCAGATAAATGGATTTAAACAGAAAGATAACGAGTCTCTTTTCGAAGCATGGGAAAGATACAAAGACATGATGAGACTTTATCCACACCATGGTTTAGAGGACTGGTTAGTGATTCATACCTTCTATAATGGTCTCTTGTACAACACAAGGTTAACAATAGACGCCGCAGCAGGTGGTGCACTTATGGATAAACCTTATGCCGATGCTTATCAATTTATCGAAAGCATGGCTCAAAATCATTATCAATGGGGAAGCGACCGAGCAATGGTAGAGAAACCTCAAACGAAAAGTGGCATGTACGAGATAAGTAGCCTTGATCATGTTAATGCAAAAGTGGAAGCCCTTGCCCAGAAAATTGAAAGTTTGAATGTATCACCTCCAACCACCGTGGTTGCCGCAACTCAGAATTGCGAAGTCTGTGGAATCCAAGGTCACACTCCTGCGGATTGTCAAATCCTAACAGGAATCCAAGCAGAACAAGTGAATTATGCTCAAGGAAATCCCTACTCGCACACCTATAACTCAAACTGGAAGAATCATCCTAATTTTTCATATAAGAGTAATAATGCTTTATACGCACCAGGACAAGCACCAAATCAAGCCCCAGCTATACCTCCTGGATATCAAAAGCTGACCCCATCTACACCTAACAATAATGTTCCTAGGAATTCCAACTTGGAAATAATGATGGAGAACTTCATAGCTTCTCAAAAGCAAACCAATAAAGATTTCTTAAACCAGAATATACACACTAGTGAACAAATCACACAACTAGCAAGTAAAGTAGATGCCTTGGCTACCCATAACAAAATGCTGGAAACACAAATATCACAAGTAGCTCAACAACAAGTGCCTACTGCTGCCTCAACTGGTGCATTTCCTGGACAGCCCCAACCTAACCCGAAAAGCCACGCTCATGCAATCATACTAAGGAGTGGAAGGGAAGTGGAAGGACCAATAGATCCAAGAAATGAAAACCAAAACTCTAAGAAGTCAATTGAGGAAGAAAGTACACCTAAGGAAAAGGAAGAGATTGTTATTCAAACACCACGATCAGAAGTGGCAGTTCTTTCAAGGAGTGAGAATATGAAGATTCAGAGGTTGGTTGGGGTAGTATGCTCTGGCAATGCATATCTACTATGGACTGGTGTTGTTGTCTTTCACTAGTAATTATGGTCAGCTACGGTCTGGTTGGCTGTTGACCTGTGTCACATGGGTTCTGGTTGCTGTGTGACACATCTGCAAGGAAGGATTCATCTATCTCATTCCTAAGGGTGAATCTAATCTGGAAAGATTCTCAAATCTGGTGAAGTGCTTGCAAACAGAAGATGTAGACACAAGAAGAGTACTCTCAAAGTATTCTTATGGTGGAAGTATCTGAAAGGATAATTGGGAAAGGATTTAAGATCAATGTCTACTTGTGCCAAGTACAAGTATTTAATTGATTTGAAGGTGAGAAAAACAAGAAAGGGGGGGGGGTTGAATTGTTTTGAAAAATAAGCGCTTTTCAAAATGAAAATCACACAAGGATTTTATACTGGTTCGCTTATAACACAAAGCTACTCCAGTCCACCCGGCCAAGGTGATTTCGCCTTCAACAAGGACTTAATCCACTAATCTTGAAAGATTACAAACAACGTCTAAGATAAAAATTTCTTAGCCCTCTCAAGTATACAGACTACACAGAGTCACTTGAGGAAATCAACAAACAATAAATGAAAGATTTATGTAATCTAGAGTGCTTCTAAGAAAGCAAATATTACAGTGTTAAGAACAAGAGTTTTTCACGTTATAAGCAAAAGCTTCGTGAATATCTTAGAGAGAAAGAATGTTTTTCTGACTTGGTGTTTCAGTATAATTTTGGCTTGTTGGCTTACTGACTTGTTAGCTAGTATCGTTTGAAAGTTGATTCTCAATCCTTTATATAGATCAGTGAGGTAGTAGTTGAAACTGGTGGATATTGAGATGAAGTTACGCCATCACATAAATAGCTTCTGCAGGATGACTTTTTCTTCTTGAAATGACTACTTACCACAAGTAGTATTTTCTTTATTGAGATTGGAGATTAACGTCTCTTTCTCAATTAGGAAATCCATTTGCAAATCTTTTCTTGACTTAAACGTTACTCTTCCATGATTAGCAATTCCATGCTCAGAGTATTTGTGTTTCTGGAGATCTTGGAAACTTTCTTCTGATGTTAATCTCTTTTGAGTTCTGATGGATTTCTTCAGATAGCGCTGAGAATTTCTGGAGTTAGACAACCGTTGTTCAGAGTCAGAACATCTAGAGTTTACTTCTTGTTCAGATGCTTCTGATACTTTGCTGTTCTTGCTCAGAGTTAGACTTTCTTGAACGTGTCTCCACTTCAGATGCTTCTGATAATTTGATAATTTGTATCTGATCTGGTTTTGTATCTGATGACATCATCAGATTTCTTCCTTCTTTCTTTAGAATCCTGCACACTTAGAAACTTTTCGTTAGGGTGCCATTTTTGGTTTCATCCTTTGTTATCATCAAAATCAAGGAATCTGTTGTAGAACAATTTTTGTTCTTACAATCTCCCCCTTTTTGATGATGACAAAACAATCTTAATTAACAAATGAAACATGAATAATATTAGATCAGATAGACAGAAGCTCCCCCTGAGATAGTGCTAGGGAGTTCTGAAGTTCTTACCAGAGTTTCTTAAGTAAAGAGGTTTCTGAAGTTTTCTGCAATTTCTTAAGTCCAAGTTAGATAATTTTATTTATAGAAAAAAAATATGTTGCAGAATGCTTAAGGTATTAGACAATATTTTCATCAGAGCTATTAATTACTTCTCCCTCTTTTTGTCAGAATCAAAAAGACATAGTAAAAAATAAATAAAGAGAAAAACTGAAATTCATATAAAAGCACAAAGGCAACAAGAAAACATCAGATTCAGAGAGAGAGCAAAAACAAAGACAACAGGCAAGCAAAAAAATATATCCTAAGTGCCTAAGGGTTCGGAGGCGGAGGCATTCTCTGAAGCAGCATAGCAAGCATGTTCTGGATGTTGTCGTTGACAGTATCTTGCTTGTCCATTCTGGCCCGGAGTTCATTCTGATCTTGCTTGAGTTCTTTCAGAGTCTGAAGAACCGTAGGAATCACATAAGAGGACTCCCCCAGAGTCAGAGCCTTCTGAGCTTCAGCTTCAGCAGCAGCTTGAGCTTCTGCATCTGCCAGAGCCTTTGCTTCAGCTTCCTTTTGCCTTAGGATTTCAGCTTCCTTAGCAAGTCTTTCTTCTTCTATCCTTCTTGCTTCTTCTGCTTCTCTGGCAATTCTCTCTTCCTCAAGCCTTCTGGCTTCAGCTTCTCTGGCAAGTCTCTCCTGGAGTCTTGCCTCAGCATCTCTGATGTAGCCATTTCTGACTTGTTCAGAGATACTCTTCAGCCTAAAGCCTCAGATGTCATCCAGCCAATGACTCTGTTCCAGTGTGTCCTTACAGATTCAGGATCATCACTGACTTCAGAGTTAGTGACCAGAGAATCGACCTTTTGAACTGAAGCCTCTGCAATCATCAAGATGGCTTCCTTAAGGGTAGGATTAGAAAGTTCAGGTTCAGGTTCTGGTTCAGAGGTGTGAGGTGGAGAGTTTGGAGGGCTGAGATTTAAAGTGAGAGGTTCAGATTCTAATTCAGGTTGGGGTTCAGATTCTGCTTCTGGTTGAGGTTCAGATGTTTGGGGTGAAGCATAAAGAGGGTTTAAATCTAAAGGTTCAGATTCTGGTTCTGGTTCAGCGGAGATGTTTGGTGGGTTGATATCAGAAGTGGGATGGTCAGAGGGTTGGTTTTCAGAAGGTATGGTGGTTGTTTGTTGTGGTGGAGGTGAAGTTGCTTCAGATTGTGTTTGTGTTTGTTGTGAAGCAAGTCTATGAGCATAAATTATGGCTATGGTTGGGGAATCAGGGTCAGAAAATTCTGGGTCAGAAGAGAGGGAAACATATGGGGGTGATTCTGGTGCTGAGGATAATGAAGATGAAGTGCTTTGGTGGGTTTGTTTAGGTTCAGAGGGAGGTATGAATGTACGGGCTATATTTAGAACTGGTGTAGGTTGGGAGGTTCTGGTGATTGAGGGTGAAATATCAGAGGTGATATAAATAGGTTGTGAAGAGAGAGGGTTAGAAGAAGCCATCAGAGGATTAGAGGTAACAAGAGGAACAGACTTACCAGTAGAGATATTCAGAGGAGCTGAAGATTTGCTTCTAGAAGTTTCTCCGAGTCTGGCCTTCTTTGCCTGAGATGCTACCTTCTTTTCAGAAAGACCTCTCTTGTATCTGACGAAGTCTTCTTCAGAGTCCAGACAGTCGTCGAGGCTGAAATTAGAGATGTCAACACCATCATCCAGCAGACGCTGAAGATAGATAGCAACAACGTCTCTGGGTTCATTCTTGAAGAATCTGGCAAGGCCATGAGGCATCTTCCTCTGATCTTTCAAACTATCCCAGGATGTATCCAGAGTTGGCCTGACTTGAATTTTCTTGATTATCCCCATACTTTTGAGGTTTCTGGCATTCAGAGGCTTCCCCACATCTATTGCCAGATCATCCATCAATTTGGTCTTTTCCAGATGGTCTACCAGTCCATGCTCAATGAAGACGTCAGATAGCAATCTTCCCAGAGGAATGTAGGATCTGGGCTTCATGTTGTTTCTGGTTTCTCTGACCGAATCTCTCAGATATCTGAAAAGGAGAGCAGGGAGGCAGTTCTTTATACCCTTCTGAATGCAGTACAGAATGCATTTCTGGTCTGCATTGATGTAGTCAGAGGAGTTAGAGGCAGGACGGTGGTGAATGGTTCCCAGAATAATCTTCAGCCACACTCTGAGGTTCTGGTGTAGCTCTTTGTTTTTAGAAGGGTTTCCTTCAACGTTGGGTTTGAAGATTGTTGGGTTGATAGCATCAGTGATGCGCTTTGACCTAGGAGGGATGTTGTAAATCCTTTTTCCTCCACTTATCTCCATGTTCAACAGAGAGGCAATAGACCCTTCAGTAATAACAATCTTCACCCCCAGAACATATGAGACGATGAAGTTGTCATCTGCATCTACAAATCTCCAGAACTCCTTGACGAGAAGTGGGTAAATGGGACCATAAAGTCTTTGGAAATAGTTTTCCCACCCTTGTTGACGAAGTTCTCCAGTTAGATCAACGCCATTTCTTCTTAGGTTGTCGAAATCAACAAGCGATTCGCACAACACATCCAAACCTTCAAAAGGGGTTGAAAGGTTGATATGGCGTTCACGGTCAAGAACGTGAGGTTCTTTGTAAACAGGGGTGATGGTGACGCCTGTAACCGTTGGAGTTTGAGTGTTTGAGGTTTGAGCAGTAGAACTAGATTCCATTTGTTGTGAAAAGTTAAACACTTCTTGTTGTTGAGCGTCCATGGTGAAGAAGAAGATGAAGATTGCAGAACTTTCAGAGAATGCTTTGAGAGAGGTTTAGGGTTTTAGAGTGAGTGAGAGTGATAAGTGTGTGAAATGTGAGAAAAGTGTTTATATACTCTAAGTAAAACACATGCAAAACGACACACATTCCAGCGTTAGCACAAAAATCAAAATAGCACGTTTGGGGGGAAAAATGATTACAGCTAATAAATGAATGTCTAATCCCAACAGTACGCACACTGCTCTAGGAGATTTCAAACGTTCTGACCTTTGATTTCTTTTGACAGCTGTCTAGAAGTTCTAGGGTTAGACGCTTAGAGCTCCACGTGTTGATGTATCTGATCTTCAGGAATACCAAAGGATTGGTTTCTGAAGATTTCTAACTCAGATATCTTCTTAACTTGGTAGAAGTATCAGAGTCAGAGGCAGAAGTACATTTGTCTACATCAGAGTCACATTTTACATTTTCAGAGCCATATTTCACTCAGGGCAATTTTTAATGTTCAGATGTTCTAAGATAAAAAGAAATCTATCTTCAGCTAGAGGCTTAGTAAAGATATCTGCCCATTGATGTTCTGTATCAATGAACTTCAATGTTACTATCCCTTTCTGAACATAGTCTCTGATAAAATGATGTTTTATTTCTATGTGTTTGGCTCTGGAATGTAGAATGGGATTCTTACTTAAACAAATAGCAGCAGTATTATCACAAAAGATAGGAATGTTACTCTCAAGGATTTGTAGATCTTCTAGCTGATGCTTCATCCAGAGCATCTGAGTTGTGCACAGTGACGCTGAGATATATTCTGCTTCTGCAGTTGATAGAGCAATTGTTGATTGTCTTTTGCTAGCCCAGGATATCAGATTGTTTCCCAGAAGCTGGCAATTTCCAGAAGTGCTTTTTCGTTCTATTCTATCTCCTGCATAATCTGCATCACAATAACCCGAGAGTCTATACTCTGATGTTTTCTCATACATCAGGCCCAGGTTAGGAGTTCCTTTCAGATACTTAAGAATTCTCTTAACTGCTGTTAAATGAGATTCTCTAGGATCTGATTGGAATCTGGCACAAAGACAGACACTAAAGAGAATATCAGGACGAGTAGCAGTCAGATAGAGGAGAGAGCCTATCATACCTCGATAGAGCTTCTGACAAACCTTGTTGCTTACCTCTTCCTTTTCCAGAATGCAAGTTGGGTGCATGGGAGTTTTTGCAGAGTTGCATTCAGTCATGTCAAACTTCTGCAGAACGTCTTTAATGTACTTGCTTTGATGAACGTACGTGACTTCTGGAGTTTGATTAATTTGAATTCCCAGAAAGAACTTTAATTCTTGCATTAAACTCATTTCAAATTCTGCCTGCATTAACTTAGAAAATTCTTGGCAAACAGAGATATTAGCAGAACCAAAAATAATATCATCAACATAAATCTGGCATATCATGAGATCATTATTAAGGTTTTTACAGAAGAGTGTAGAATCAACTTTCCCTCTGATAAAATTTTGTTCCAGAAGAAAATTGCTTAATCGTTCATACCAAGCTCTGGGAGCTTGTTTAAGTCCATATAAAGATTTCTTAAGTTTAAAAACATGTTCTGGAAAATTTGAGTTTTCAAAACCTGGAGGTTGGTTGACATACACTTCTTCTGATATATAACCATTAAGAAATGCACTCTTGACATCCATTTGATATAATTTAATAGAATGATTAATAGCAAAAGATACAAGAAGACGAATAGATTCTAACCTCGCGACTGGAGCAAAGGTTTCATTATAGTCAATACCTTCTTGTTGACTGTAACCTTGAGCTACCAGTCGAGCTTTGTTTCTGACAACTTCTCCTTTCTCGTTCAGCTTGTTTCTGAAAACCCATCTGGTTCCAATGACATGAGTGCCTCTGGGTTTAGGAACGAGATCCCAGACATCATTCTTTGAGAATTGATCCAATTCTTCTTGCATAGCTGCCACCCATTCGTTATCCTGAAGTGCTTCATCACAAGACGTAGGCTCAATCAGAGACACTAGTCCCAGAGGAATATCTTCAGAAGTTCTGAAGGTAGATCTGGTTCTGACAGGTTCGTCCTTGTTTCCCAGAATCAAATCTTCAGATACATTGATACGACTTTTGACTTTCTTTGGAATTCTGGAGATTTAATTTCTTCAGAGCTTTGAGTGACAGTTGCTTCTGGAGTTTTATCAGATTCTACAAGAGTGATTTCCAAATCTGCAAACTTTTCAACTAGCTTTGACTTTTCAGGGTCAAGCTTATCATCAAATCTGACATGAATTGATTCTTCCACAATTTTGGTTTCTGTGTTGTATACTCTATAGCCTTTAGAGCGTTCTGAGTATCCTAACATAATACCTTTCTGTGCTTTGGAATCAAACTTGTTCAGATGTTCTTTAGTATTTAATATAAAACAAGAGCATCCAAAAGGATGAAAATATGAAATGTTTGGTTTTCTTCCTTTACACAGTTCATAGGGAGTCTTTTCCAGAATAGGACTTATAGAGATTCTATTCTGAATATAACACGCTGTATTTACAGCTTCTGCCCAAAAGTGCTTTGCTACATTTGTTTCATTGATCATGGTTCTGGCCATCTCTTGGAGTGTCCTATTCTTCCTCTCTACAACTCCATTTTGTTGTGGAGTTCTAGGGCAGGAGAAATCATGGGATATTCCATTAGAATCAAATAATTCTTCAAAATCTTTGTTTTCAAATTCTCCACCATGATCACTTCTGACTCTAATAATTTTAGAGTCAAATTCTTTTTGCACTTTGGAACAGAAACTTGTGAATACAGAGTGAGACTCACTCTTGTGCTTTAGGAATTTTACCCATGTCCAGCGACTGTAATCATCAACAATGACTAGTCCATACTTCTTTCCATTAACTGATGCTGTTTTCACAGGACCAAATAAGTCAATGTGAAGAAGTTCCATAGGCTTAGAGGTAGAAACAACATTTTTCTTTTTAAAAGATGTTTTTGAAAATTTTCCTTTCTGACAAGCTTCACACAGAGCATCTGAAGAAAACTTCAGTTTAGGTAGGCCTCTGACTAACTCGAGTTTAGTTAGCTGAGAAAGTTTCCTCATGCTAATGTGTCCCAAGCGTCTATGCCATACCCATTGCTCTTCGTGAACTGACATTAGACATTTAACATTTTGATCTTTTAAATCAGAAAGATTTATTTTGTAAATGTTGTTTTTCCTCTTGCCTGTGAAAAGGACAGAGCCATCGTTCTGATTAATGGCTTTACATGTTTTTTGATTGAAGATTACATCATAACCGTTATCACTTAATTGACTTATGGATAACAAGTTATGCATTAATCCTTCTACATAAAGAACATCAGATATAGAGGGAAGAGTACCATTACCAATAGTTCCGGAGCCTCTGATCCTTCCTTTCTGATCTCCTCCGAAGCCTACAAATCCAGCGTCTTTAAGTTCCAGACTTTGGAACATAGACTTTCTTCCCGTCATGTGTCGCGAGCATCCAGAGTCCAGGTACCATGACTGGTGTCTGAACTTTGCTGCATAGGATATCTGCAACATAGATAATCTTATCTTTCGGTACCCAGAATCTCTTGGGTCCTTTTAGATTAGTTTTCCCAGAGTTTCTTATAACTTTGGGTCTTCTAGCATTTTTAAATTTGTGTTCTTGTGTGTGTGTGTAGTGATATGAAAAAGGAGATTTAATTTGATCACTTGTAGAAGTTTTATCTTCCTTAGGATCATACCCAATTCCCCTTTTATTGTTCTGACTTACTCCATAAATCATGGATGCCATAATACTCCTATCTATCCCATTCTTCAGAAATTCTTGAAAGGCTTCTTCATATTTATAATAATTTTATTTGAAGTTTGTGGTGCTTGAGACAACGCTTCTTCTAATTCTGAGCTTTTTGTTTTTGCTCCATCTCTTTCTAACGTTAAAGATCTAATTGTATCTTCATGTGCTAGAATTGTTATCTCAAGTTCATTACATTCTTCAAATTTTGTTTTAAGACAGCCTTTAATGTTTTTAAACTTTTGTTTTAATTTCTGATAAGAGGTAAGAGTTTCTGACAAACATGATTCTAAGTCAGATCGAGAAAGTTCAGAAAATACCTCTTCAGATTCTTCGTCTGAGCTGCTGGATGTGGTAGCCATAAGTGCTACGTTGGCCTGTTCATCAGAGTCAGATTCTGATGATCCAGATTCACTGTCATCCCAGGTAGCCAACAGTCCTTTCTTTGTTCTGAAGATGTTTTTCTTGAAGCTTTCTTTTCTAGGGTTGTCCTTCTTTAGCTTAGGGCATTCATTCCTGTAATGACCTGTTTCTTTACATTCATAACAGGTAATATCTTTGTTAGCTTTACCTTTTGAAGTTGACTCTGATCGATCCCCTCTGGGTCTTGGTCTTCTGAAGTTGTTGTTCCTCTTTTTCCAGAGTTGCTTAACTCTTCTGGTTAGTAGGGACAACTCTTCTTCATCATCAGAGTCTTCAGGTTCAGAGTCGTCAGTATCTTCAGTTTCTGCCTGGAGAGCTTTGGTTCTGTCAGGTTTCCGTCTTTCAGATCTGGACTTTAGCGCTACGGACTTGTTCCTTTTCTGAGGTTCATCCTCCTCTAGTTCTATCTCATGACTTCTGAGAGAACTAACAAGTTCTTCAAGGCTGATATTGTTCAGATCCTTTGACATCTTCAGAGCAGTAACCATAGGTCTCCATTTCTTTGGCAGACTTCTGACTATCTTCTTAACATGATCTGCAGTTGTGTATCCTTTGTCTAGCACTTTAAGACCTGCAATAAGAGTTTGAAATCTGGAAAACATAGCCTCTATAGCTTCATCATCTTCCATTTTGAAGGCTTCATATTTCTGGATAAGCGCCAGAGCCTTCGTCTCCTTGACTTGAGAGTTTCCTTCATGGGTCATCTTCAGAGAGTCAAGTATATCTTTGGCTGTCTCTCTGTTGGTGATCTTTTCATATTCATTGTATGATATAGCATTTAGAAGTATTGTTCTGGCCTTATGATGATTTTTGAAGACACGTTTCTGATCTTCTGACATCTTACTTCTGGGAACTTCAACTCCATTTAAGACTGGAGGTGTATATCCATCTGTGACAATGTCCCAGAGGTCGGCATCATAACCCAGAAAGAAACTTTCGATTCTATCTTTCCAGTAATCAAATTTTTCTCCATCAAAAACAGGAGGCTTAGCATTGTAAGAATCTTTTTCATTTGAGTGGGCCATAGTTTTTCTCGTACTGGATCTCTCTACACTGTTAAGTGTTTGATTAGAAAATCAATAACAGAGCCGGTGCTCTGATACCAATTGAAGGTGAGAAAAACAAGAAAGGGGGGGGTTTGAATTGTTTTGAAAAATAAGCGCTTTTCAAAATGAAAATCACACAAGGATTTTATACTGGTTCGCTTATAACACAAAGCTACTCCAGTCCACCCGGCCAAGGTGATTTCGCCTTCAACAAGGACTTAATCCACTAATCTTGAAAGATTACAAACAACGTCTAAGATAAAAATTTCTTAGCCCTCTCAAGTATACAGACTACACAGAGTCACTTGAGGAAATCAACAAACAATAAATGAAAGATTTATGTAATCTAGAGTGCTTCTAAGAAAGCAAATATTACAGTGTTAAGAACAAGAGTTTTTCACGTTATAAGCGAAAGCTTCGTGAATATCTTAGAGAGAAAGAATGTTTTTCTTGACTTGGTGTTTCAGTATAATTTTGGCTTGTTGGCTTACTGACTTGTTAGCTAGTATCGTTTGAAAGTTGATTCTCAATCCTTTATATAGATCAGTGAGGTAGTAGTTGAAACTGGTGGATATTGAGATGAAGTTACGCCATCACATAAATAGCTTCTGCAGGATGACTTTTTCTTCTTGAAATGACTACTTACCACAAGTAGTATTTTCTTTATTGAGATTGGAGATTAACGTCTCTTTCTCAATTAGGAAATCCATTTGCAAATCTTTTCATGACTTAAACGTTACTCTTCCATGATTAGCAATTCCATGCTCAGAGTATTTGTGTTTCTGGAGATCTTGGAAACTTTCTTCTGATGTTAATCTCTTTTGAGTTCTGATGGATTTCTTCAGATAGCGCTGAGAATTTCTGGAGTTAGACAACCGTTGTTCAGAGTCAGAACATCTAGAGTTTACTTCTTGTTCAGATGCTTCTGATACTTTGCTGTTCTTGCTCAGAGTTAGACTTTCTTGAATGTGTCTCCACTTCAGATGCTTCTGATAATTTGATAATTTGTATCTGATCTGGTTTTGTATCTGATGACATCATCAGATTTCTTCCTTCTTTCTTTAGAATCCTGCACACTTAGAAACTTTTCGTTAGGGTGCCATTTTTGGTTTCATCCTTTGTTATCATCAAAATCAAGGAATCTGTTGTAGAACAATTTTTGTTCTTACATGATTATCCTTGGAGCTCAGGATAACTGATGTTCTTAAAGATGTTAGAACATCTCTTCTTCAAGACCCTGTGCAGAATCACAGGAAGGATAGTACATTGGTTTATGATCTATCTCTTTGGTGGCAGCAAAAGCGTATGATCTCTGAAAAGGTTTCCTGGCAAGAAACATGTTCAACCTTGGTGTGTACAAGAAGAAGAAGACATCAGAGTCTTGATGGTAGTTACTTGGATCAGTGTATTTCTGATCTAGGTAAGGAAGTGCATTGGCTAATGCACACTGTGGAGTTAAGAACAAGTGGCAGCATTCTTGACTTCATGGAAACAGCCTTGCTTTAGGAAGTGGAATCCTTGGCATAGCTGAAGGGATAGTTTCTAACTGGTCCTTCTGAAGACTCATGCATCAGAATGTCTGATGTCTTTGGAGAAAAAGCAGGGATTCATCAAGGTGTGAGCTTGGATGACTTAACTGCAAACCTGCAGGATGGAAGTTGTTTGCTCAAACTTGGTTCCACAATCAAGTCTATGAGAGCATTGAACTCTTGTTCTGTGAAGGGAGGAAGTTCTTTCAAGTAACAGAAGAAGGAGCTGAATTCAACAGCTAGATGTTAAAGCACAATGTTGTGACATTTGGTTCAACATCAGAATCTTAGTTGGTGAAGTGGCACATCAACTTAAGATAGAAGGATCTACAGAGGTGTAGATTGGGTACTTCAAAAGGATCGTTCTCATTGCAGTATTGTGAAGTTGCTGGATGGAGAAGATGCTACATGTCTTAGAGAATCTAAGTTTTGTTTAACATGCAGCTTGAAGTTCAAGTCTCACTTGGAAGGTCATAATATCTTTGGGAGAAGTCTGATAAACTTGGAGAGGTCAAAAGGTGGCATTTGGCTTGTTCATATGAGGATTCATGAAGGAGGTAATCAACCAGTGGCATTTGGTCTATCTCAGAAGTGAGTTCGAAGGATCAAGATAATCAACATATGGCGGCTGATTATTCTTGAGGAAAGTCTGAGACAAATTACTTTTGAGCAGAAAAGTAGTAAGTTGAAGACAAAAGGAGGTGTTTTCTATTCATCTCTTGGAGCTTGTGGTAGGAGTTCTAAGTTATCTATGGAAGATTATCTCTTGTAATGGGATGAGAATGTATATGTCCCAATTTTTGTCTGGTTCTTTTGGATTAAGCTGGTGACTCAGTGATATCTGAAGATTATCAGATGGTGTTCCTTGTTAGGTTGTGAGGATGTCCTAACTAATGTTAGAACATTTTGTGAAGTGGTGTTCTGTTCTGGTTAGAAGAGAGATTGACACAAAGTGTGGATGTGTTCGGCCCCGAGGGTTGAACAGAGGGGGTGCTCTTGAAGACATGAAGATGCGTCTTATGTTTTCCATTCATCAAGTGGTCTGAGTTCTCTTTGAATCAAGAAGTATTTGAAGGTCCAACTCTGGGGTGTTGGATATGTTTCTGTGTGATCACCAAGTATCAAGAGGAGAGTTGGATGTCCATGACAGGGGGAGTTATATCCTTGTGCTGCAAGAAATCATCAAGCGGGTGGTCTATGTGTTCTCAGATAACAAGGCATGGCACCTTGTTAGCTATTGGGATGATGTGATGCATGTCAATGCTGAGTGAGCACAAGAATGTCTGACCGGATGTCATGACATTACCTGGGACAATAGTTTTCCTTCTAAAGCTCACAGTCATTAGGAAATATGGATGTGATGTGTCTAATTATGATATATCAGAATAAGCCTGAGTGCTACAGTTGTGTGTTATAGGGGGAGTAATCATCTACTTATGTGTGGGATTTTGGCTGTAGTGGTGCCTGATGTCAAGTTTCTACTGGAGGTACGAAAGTGGTCTTAGGAAATGTTGAGAGGAAGAATAATTGAAGAATGCAGGCAAAAGTCACGTTGAATGTTAAGACATCACGTGCAATGTGACTGACTGCATATAGGGAATAGTCTTCATGCATTGGAACTGCTGTTTTGGAAAAGAAACAGTCAAGAGCTATAAAAGGTATTCAAAGATAGTCTGAGATTTTGTTGGTGATTCTCTGACTGTTTCTTAGCAAATATTAATGAATCTTGATTAAACATTTATTTCTACCGTTAATTCCTAAGCACGGGCTGGACTATTTAAAGGATGTAATAGCCCTCTTCTTCTCATAAGAGAAGCACTCCATTCCCTCTAAATCATGGGGTATGTTAAGGTTTGGGCAAACAGCGTCTGGATCTGGTTTTGTGAGGGGTTCCTTTACAAATGTTTAGCTAAAAGGGGGGAGAGAAATATAGCCCTGAGAATGTACCAGAAGCAAGTAAAATATGGTAGCAAGCAGAAGTTGGCTTCAGGCACAGAAGTCACCAACTGGGCATATCACTTGTGTCTTGTGATCTGAGTTAAGAGGACAGTTGTGTCTTGTGATCTGAGTTACATTATCTATGTACTCAGCATTACATATTCTTCTGGAAGCTCTACCGGTGAAGGGAAGGGTTCTGATGCAACTGATTCTTGTACCTCTACTTCCTCATGTACACCAGCTTTGGTGTTTGTGGTGGTGGAGACAATGACAGAGATGAAGAGCATACCCATATTGGGATGTATTGTCCAGTGTAATGTATATTTGTTTTAGCTAAAATTTGCCAAAGGGGGAGATTGTTAATACCTTAGGATTGGCATTAATTTTGTAAAACAAATAATGTAATCATCTCTGTTGTTTTAATATGTTGGGTTGAAGAAGTTCAACATCTGTACCAACATGTCATGTACGATGTCACGACATCATGCCTGTGACATCGTACATGTGTAGAAAACTGAATTAATTAATTCAGTATATATTCTGGGATTAGTGAGGATATTTGGTGAATATCCTAACTCCCATGTGGAGGTCTTAAAGACTCAATTAGAATATATATATATATATAGGCTCAAAATAAGGAGATATATATGGAGAGATTTTAGGATTGAAGACCTTGTTTGTAGCAGAAATTTTCTGCTGTATTTGTAACAGCAAAGAACAAGTTTGCTGCGATTTCTGAAGGCCCAAATCCAGTTGGGTGATTAGGTTATAAATAGCTTATTGTAACCTAGTTTTTGTAAGCCTCATAGAATGAAAATTTAGGGGTGTGTGTGAGGTAAACCTCCCAATCTGTGGGAAGGTTACCATGTGTTTCTCAGTGTTCAAAACTGAGAGTATTTGTAACTCAAAGCCTGTAGGCAAGAGTGATTATGGTCTTGAATGAAGCTGTGAAGCAAGTTCAAGTTGTTTTCAACACTACATTGTATTTGTAGTGATAGGAATGGAAACTGGAGGTTTCTATCTAGGAGTTCCTAGGTATAGATTGCATTGGGTAGGGACTAAGTGAAGAGTTGTAAACGGGGGAGTTTAACTCTGAATTAATACTGCTGATAGTGGATCTTCTTCCTGGCTTGGTAGCCTCCAGATGTAGGTCATGTTGGACCAAACTGGGTAAACAGTTTTCTGTGTTTGTTTTCCTTCTGCATGCTATAATCCTGTCTGCCATAACTCAGGTTGTATTGCAGTCTGCTAATCAAGATGATAACAGACCTGGTACATATCCTTCTGTGTGAATGTCAATCAGAATGTTTTGACATTCATCACTGACAGTATATACTGAACATTAGGCATGGTGATCTCAGTTCAGTATTTAGGCAAGTCTGATCCTCAAAAGGATAACAGACCTGGCCAAAGGATCATAGTGAAACTGTCAAACTGGATGTCTTGACAGTTGTTCATGTAGGCTGATACTGGAGTAGGGACTGGTTAGGCTTTTACAGTATAGCAAAGTTAGCACAGTCTGTTTTCAAGAACATAACAAAATCAGCATGAGGAATATGTTCTGGATGTCAACCTGAATGTTGTAACATTCACACCTGACTGCTTGGGCTAAATTGTAGGATAATTAGCTTTTCTGTTTCAGCATTTTTCTCAGGCTATTTTCTAGGAATCCAACAGCTGAGCTAAAATCCAGGAAAATAACAACTAACCTACAATTAATGAACATAACAAATAACCTATGTGTTAGCTCCCTAATATGTGGAAATTAGGTTAACTTGCTTGACCTTTAGTTTAGGAAACACGAGTACTAAGCCAGCAAATTGGAATACAGTAACAGGTGATGTGCAAATCAATATTGATATATCATGCTGAGAACTGTCCAAACACAACAGAGGTAAGTGTGGTGTGTGATCTCTGCTGTGTCTTTGTACAAGAAGGACAGAACTAGGTGTTCTTCCATTCTAAGGTAACACAGTAGCAGAGGTCGTGACTACTGTGAAAGCGTGCTTGAGTACAGGGTTTTAATTTGTGTAACTGTCTTGCTGTAATAGTTACAATGTTGGATCAGATGTCATGACTTGGAGTAGAACATCTGAATTCTGACTACGCCAGAATTTCAAATATCACATTTTTGGACTCGATTTAATTAAATTATATTATTATTTGTTTCAATTTATTTCATATTATTCGATATTACGTGGTATTTTCCCTTCTATTTGTCTCAGGTAACTTATTTGAAGCATAAGTGAAAAAGGAAGAAAAGGGGGTGAAAAAGAGGATGAAAGCAAATTCCACTAAAGCCCAGCCCACAATTACAAGCCAGGAGCGTTGAAGCTGTGACGACCGCCACACAAGGTGTGACGAGCGTCACGCCCTGCTACTTTGTGTTACGAGCGTAACACATGGTGTGACGAACGTCACACCCCACTCCTATATTTTTGGCTATTGACGTGTAATAGAGGCACGTTGAAGCTATTCTTCCGCTTGACTCGTTGAAACGTGAAGCTTACTTACTGAAGGCGTTTTGGGAAAACGGTTACAAAAGGGACTAATATAAATAGAACCAAAGATCCAACCCTAAAGCTCTCGCTTCCCTTTCCGCCGTGCAAGCATTTACATCACTAATTTTCTACAGCTTTCTATTATTAGCAATTTTTTTATTTCCTTTTCTTTTCCAGTCAATTTTCAGAGCACTTAATTAATTTTTCACACAATAGTTTCTACACCGGAAACTATTGTGTATCTTTTACTGGATCTAACCTTACGTTAGATCATAGTATTTTTATCCCTTTGCTTTTATTTTCCTGTCCGATTGAAGAGTGCAAGAACAAATCCAACCGGTCTGTGGTGGAGTGTTCAAGATTCCTATTAATTATTCAGGTTCTTTAATGTATTGTTTTAATTTATATATGCTATGCATTGCTGTTTATTTATATTGTTTTCCTGATATGGTTTTATTTAAGCATGATAATTGTTTAGACCTGTTTAGCATGTCCGGCTAATTAATTTAGATATCGGTATGTAAAGTAAGCAGAATGACGGAATCAAAACTAAGTTGGTATAATTGTATTTAAAAATAAAGTCACTCTTTTTATGGTCTCAAGTTACAGAGTTAATACCAAGGTTTTTGCACGAGAGTAAAAGACATAAAGAAGTTAAAATCAATAGAACGACGGTTTGAGTTTTTAACTGGACAGTGTAAATTGGACATTAATTCTAAATCAGGGCGAAAGCAATTTTTAGAGTTAATTAAATTCTAATATTTTTCAAAAAGTATTTTTAAAGGTTAAATGTGAGGACGAGAGTTAAGCATTTAAGTTTAATTATATAATCTAAGTCAATAGAGCGAGAGTTTGAGACGAGGGTGTTTAAACGGTTATTATTTTAATGAAAAGAGATTCTATAGATTCTGTTGTTTTCAAAAAGTGATTTTGGACTTAAATAATAAGTGACAACTACGTTAATATAAAGTCATAGTCTATTCAACAGAGCGAGAGTTTGAGATAAGACTTTTAATCAATAGTGTCTTTTGAAAAGATTTATTTTAAAACCAAGAAACCAACGAAGATTTGATTCCCTAATTACGACGAACTACATACCGATATCCGCTTAATTGATATTTAAATTAGATCCAATTTTAGTTTTACTTCTCCCCCAAATCATCAAAGTATCATCCGCCTTAGCTTTACGAAGTAACCTTAGAAAACGGTATATCGATTCATAAGTCCCTGTGGGATCGATATCTTTTAAAACTACGCGATAAGACTGTGCACTTGCAGTTAGTACCCCAATAGACTTATAAAGTCGCGATCAAGTTTTTGGCACCGTTGCCGGGGAGTTTTATTTAGTCGATATCGTAACCCTTCTGTTACGCTGTAGAGACTAAGGCAATTTTTATTTCTTTCTTTCGTTGATTTGTATGCCACACACTCGCTCACAAGGCGAGCCGTTTTACTTACGAATCAACGACGTTGAACTATATCTCCGAGTCTTACGACGAATTCGGGAATATCGTGCTGCAAACAATCTCCCTCCTATCGAAGTGCCCGACCTCAAAAATCTTCTTCCTTCGCTGATACCCGAGATGGCAGAACCAGCTCGTGGTCTTCGAGATTACGCCGCTCCATCGCAAGATGAGCCGCATTCGAGTATTGCTCCACCCGCAATCGAAGCAAACAACTTCGAACTTAAACCTTCGCTGTTACAAGCATTGCAACAGAATCAATTCTCTGGAAATCCTACCGAGGATCCAAACCTTCATTTATCTGTATTTGTCCAATATGCTGATACTGTTAAAGCTAATGGTGTCACTTCAGAGGCGATTCGACTTCGTCTTTTTCCCTTCTCGTTAAGAGATAAAGCTAGAAGATGGCTTCAGTCTCTTCCTTCCAACTCAGTCACCACATAGAATGCATTGAAGAAAGTCTTTCTTGCCCGATATTTTCCTCTAAGCAAAACAGCTATGTTGAGAGCCCAGATAAATGGATTTAAACAGAAAGATAACGAGTCTCTTTTCGAAGCATGGGAAAGATACAAAGACATGATGAGACTTTGTCCACACCATGGTTTAGAGGACTGGTTAGTAATTCATACCTTCTATAATGGTCTCTTATACAACACAAGGTTAACAATAGACGCCGCCGCAGGTGGTGAACTTATGGATAAACCTTATGCCGATGCTTATCAACTTATCGAGAGCATGGCCCAAAACCATTATCAGTGGGGAAGCGACCGAACAATGGTAGAAAAACCTCAAACGAAAAGTGGCATGTACGAGATAAGTAGCCTTGATCATGTTAATGCAAAAGTGGATGCTCTGGCCCAGAAAATTGAAAGTTTAAATGTATCACCTCCAACCACCGTGGTTGCCGCAGCTCAAAATTGCGAAGTCTTTGGAATCCAAGGTCACACTCCTGCAGATTGTCAACTCCTAACAGGAATCCAAGCAGAGCAGGTGAATTAGGCTCAACGAAATCCCTAATCGCATACCTATAACTCAAACTGGAAGAACCATCCTAATTTTTCATATAAGAGCAATAATGCTTTATACGCACCAGGTCAATCTCCCAGTCAAGCCCCAGCTATACCCCCTGGATATCAAAAGCCGACCCCATCTACACCCAACAATAATGTTCCTAGAAAATCCAACTTGGAAATCATGATGGAGAACTCCATAGCTTCTCAACAACAAACCAATAAAGATTTCTTAAACCAGAATGTACATACTAGCGAACAAATTAAACAACTAGCAAGTAAAGTAGATGCCCTGGCTACCCATAACAAAATGCTGGAAACACAAATATCACAAGTAGCTCAACAACAAGCGCCTACTGCTGCCCTAACTGGTACATTTCCTGGACAGCCCCAACCTAACCCGAAAAGCCACGCTCATGCAATCATATTGAGAAGTCGAACAGAGGTAGAAGGACCGTCTGATCCAAGAATTAAAAACCAAAACTCTAAAAAGTCAACTGAGGAAGAAAATAAACCTAAGGAAAAGGAGGAGAGTAATAAGGAAACCGTAGAAAAGAAAGAACCTAATGTACCTCCACCACCTTATAAACCACCTATCCCTTACCCTCAAAGGCTTATTAAAACCAAAGATGCAGGCCAATTTAAAAAATTTGTTGACTTACTGAAATAATTAAACGTCACAATTCCTTTTACAGAAGCTATTACGCAGATGCCCTCATATGCTAAGTTCTTAAAAGAAATTCTTTCTAATAAAAGGAAACTTGAAGATAGCGAAACTGTTACACTTACTACTGAATGCAGCGCTATAATCCAGAATATGCCTCCTAAACTTAAAGATCCTGGTAGTTTCTCTATACCCTGTCACATAGAAAATTTGTCATAGACAAAGCTCTATGCGATTTAGGAGCATGTATCAGTGTTATGCCTTTATCCATATCCAAGAAACTGGAAATGGGAGAATTAAGACCAACTAAAATGTCTGTGCAATTAGCAGATCGTTCCGTTAGATATCCTGTAGGAATTCTTGAAAATGTTCCCGTGCGCATAGGTCAATTCTACATTCCAACCGATTTTATAATTATGGACATAAGAGAAGATGAAGTTACATCCATTATATTGGGAAGACCATTCTTAGCAACCGCCGGTGCGATCATTGACGTAAAACGAGGACGACTCACTTTCGAAGTAGGAGAAGAGAAAATTGAGTTCATTCTTTCAAAAATTTTGAAAGCACCTGCAATAGATGACACATGTTACTTCATGGATATCATCGATGAATGCATAAAAGAAACAGAGTTAGAAAATGACAAATTGTCTGACTATCGTGTAGAAGACAAACTTAACCAATGTTTAGCAATGACATCGGATCCTACGCAATGCCTTAAGAAACCAAACCTCGACCTGAAAACACTTCCCAAAAATCTGAGATATGAATTCCTAGACTTAGAACTTGAACGACCAGTGATAGTTAATGCAGACCTAGGAAAACTCGAAACCGAAAAACTCCTACATATCTTAAGAAAATATCCAACCGCACTAGGATACAACATCACCGATCTTAAAGGAGTAAGTCCTTCTATTTGTATGCACCGCATCATGCTAGAAGAAGACTGTAAAACTTCTAGGGAACATCAGAGGAGACTAAACCCAATCCTGAGTGAGGTAGTGAAAAAGGAAGTAACAAAGTTATTAGAGGCAGGTATCATATATCCTATATCTGATAGCAAATGGGTTAGTCCTGTACACGTAGTACCAAAGAAAGGAGGTATAACAGTTATTGAAAATGAAAAAGGAGAAACTATAACCAAACGAATCGAATCGGGATGGAGAATGTGCATTGACTATAGGAAACTAAACAAAGCAACCCAAAAAGATCATTTCCCTTTACCATTCATTGACCAGATGTTAGAACGATTAGCAAAACATTCTCATTTCTGCTATCTAGACGGGTACTCAGGCTTCTTTCAAATACCAATTCATCCTGATGACCAAGAAAAGACAACATTCACATGTCCTTTTGGTACCTTCTCTTATCGACGAATGTCGTTCGGCTTGTGCAATGCTCCTGCAACCTTCCAAAGGTGCATGATGGCAATATTCGCCGATTTTCTCGAAAACATCATGGAAGTATTTATGGATGATTTTTCCGTATGCAAACAAAGCTTTGAAGAATGTCTTGAAAACCTAGAAAGAGTTCTAGAACGATGTGTAAAAGTAAACCTAGTACTTAATTGGGAAAAATGTCACTTTATGGTACAAGAAGGAATTGTTTTAGGACACATCATATCAAATAGAGGAATTGAAGTAGACAAAGCCAAAATAGAAGTAATCGAAAACCTTCTACCTCCGAAAACTGTGAGAGAAGTACAAAGCTTCTTAGGACATGCTAGTTTTTACCGACGATTCATTAAAGATTTCTCTAAAATAACTAAACCTTTAACCGGATTATTGATGAAAGATGCTAAATTCATCTTCGACAATAAATGTTTAGAAGCATTTCAAATGCTTAAACAAGGATTGATCTCCGCGCCCATAATGCAGGCTCCGGATTGGAATGAACCATTCGAAATAATGTGTGACGCAAGTGACTACGCCGTAGGCGCTGTTTTAGGACAACGAAAGGATAAAAAGCTTCACGTCATATATTACGCAAGTAGAACCCTAGACGAAGCACAAATGAATTACGCCACGACCGAGAAAGAACTTTTAGCAGTGGTGTTTGCACTAGATAAATTTCGTTCTTACTTGGTCGGAGCTAAAATAATCGTTTACACTGACCACGCCGCCATTAAGTACCTCTTAACAAAAAAGGACGCTAAACCTAGACTCCTAAGGTGGATTTTGTTGCTACAAGAATTCGATTTGGAAATCAAAGATAAGAAAGGAACTCAAAACGTAGTAGCAGATCACCTCTCTAGACTTGAAAACCTGGAACCGGAAAGAACATCGATCAACGATGATTTCTCGTACGATAAACTTATAGCTACTTTGGAAGAAAATAAAGCTGATAAACAGGTAGAGACCACCTTAGCTATATGTGTTACACCATGGTACGCTGATCTCGTCAATTATTTAGCTGCCGGAAGAGTTCCACCTAATTTATCTTACCAACAAAAGAAACGATTCTTCCATGACATAAAACATTATTACTGGGATGACCCTTTACTTTTCAAAAGAGGCCCCGATGGTATTTTCTGTCGGTGTATACCTGAAGAAGAGATAGAAAATATAATCCAACACTGTCACTCCGCTCCTTATGGTGGACATGCAAGTACATCCAAGACCTGCTCTAAAATCCTATAAGCCGGTCTTTATTGGCCAAACATATGGAAGGATGTGCATGCGGCTATCAAGAAATGTGATAGATGTCAACACACAGGAAACATATCTAGACGTGACGAGATGCCACAAAAGGGCATTTTGGAAGTAGAGATTTTCGACGTGTGGGGAATAGATTTCATGGGACCTTTTCCACCTTCTTTCGGTAACAAGTACATACTCGTAGCGGTTGACTACGTATCAAAATGGATTGAAGCTATAGCTTCTCCAACAAACGACACACGAGTAGTAACTAGACTCTTTAAGAATATAATTTTCCCAAGATTTGGTGTCCCAAGAATAGTAGTCATTGATGGTGGATCGTATTTCATATCTAAGGTACTCGAAAAACTACTGTTTAAGTATGGTGTAAGACATAGAGTAGCGACACCTTACCATCCTCAAACCAGTGGACAAGTGGAAGTGTCTAACAGAGAAATTAAACAAATATTAGAAAAAACAGTCGCCACCTCAAGGAAAGACTGGTCATCAAAACTATCCGAAGCTTTATGGGCATATCGAACCGCTTACAAAACTCCCATAGGGACAACCCCATTTAAGCTTATTTATGGAAAATCTTGCCACCTCCCGATAGAATTAGAACATAAGGCCTACTGGGCTATTAAAAATCTAAATTTAAACTATAAGGCCGCTGGTGAAAAGCGAATTCTTAACATAAACGAATTAGAGGAACTTCGACAAGACGCCTACGAAAATGCCAGAATCTACAAAGAAAGAACGAAAAAATGGCATGATAAACGTATATCAAGAAAAATCTCAAACAAGGCGATATAGTCCTTTTGTTCAACTCTAGACTTAAGTTATTCCCAGGAAAACTACGTTCTAGATGGTCAGGCCCTTTCCAAGTCACCAATGTCTTTCCCAGTGGAACGGTGGAAATTAAAGGAAAATCCATTGAACCATTTATCGTAAACAGGCAGCGCCTAAAACATTATCATTATGCAGAGAACAATGAAGATTCGCAAGTCCTGCACTTAGACGTAATGCCTCCAGAATTTATAGATTATATTTGATGGTTTTTATGTCGAGCTTGAGACATTAAACAAAGCGCTTCGTGGGAGACAACCCACAAATATTTTTATTTTTATTTCTTCTTTGATTATTCTTTTAAATTTTATTTAGTATTCATTCTTCATTTATTTTAATTTATAATTTTTTTTTCTTTTCTTCTTTCGGCATTTGGCCAAATCCTGACTAAAACTCTTGTTTTTCTTTTCTCTAGCTAACACTAACCTGATGGGACAAATTGATCGTATGGGTATCAAATTCAGAGGGAAAGCTCAGAAACAAAAGTTTGAGGAACTAGCAGAGAGAGAGATGCTACCTAGCTTGTATGCTGATGATTGGGCAATGACTGCCTTTGGACTAAGAGAAAGTGTCATGTATTTGCTGAGTCAAATAGGGTGGGAAACCACTCCTATTCGAAGACAATTCGTCACTTACCGGAGACTAACGCTAGAATTCCTTGGCTCCCTGATCTATCTACCCAGTCATGGAAAAGGAATAAGCAGAGGTTTCATTCAGTTCAGAATGTTCAACATGGAGTATCAGTTTAACATTCAAGACTTTACTAACCTTTTAGGTTTCCCTACCTCTTTTGATACATTCACAGTGAGCCAAGAAGACCTTTTTGAATATAGAGAACTTGAACATTTTTGGGGAAGTTTGACTGGAAATGACGACCCCGAGGAACATGAGTTTCTCTCTGGAAACATACATAACCCGGCCTTTCGTTATTTCCATAAGATCCTTGCCCACACCCTTTTTGGGAAGAAGTCAAATATTACTACAGTATCACGTGATGAACTCTTCATCATATTTTGTGCTTCCCAGAACCGTCCAGTGAATGGTGCCACTTTTATGTTGGCGAACTTTGACCGCCTTATCCAAGATGAACGAGCACCGATTCAAATAGGCGGATTGATAACCGTGATTGGTAATGCTATCGGATTACATCAACCTATGCTTGACCTAAGCCCTTTTTGTGGAATTGCGACTATGAGTATACCCTTCCTTTTCAACATTATGTTTATAGCAAACCTCGGGCCTGAAGAGTTCGAACTAATAGTTGACAATCAAGTTCTTTGCCTATTCACCTTGCCTAGTCCGAGGACTAGTTTTCATAACCGGAATAACTGGCTCTACAACCTGAACGGAATACCTTCTCCTGCTAGATCTACTGAATCCATCCAGGACTATGAGATTTGTGACGACCAGATTCCTTATGCTGAGTCTGACCCTCAGACACCATCTGGTTATTATGATATTGACCCTCCACCTCAACCTATCCCGACCGAAGAGTCGGCAATACCCGATCTTAGACATCATATGCCCGGAGCTAATTATAACACCACCATTCAAGCTTTGATGTCAGAACAAGACGCCCTCGGAGAAGAGTTAGCTAATATGGGACAAGAATTTATGGGATACATGATCAGTATGACAAATCAATTCCACGAGTTGCTAAATCGTGTTAACTCCTTCGCTCCTCCGGCCAGAGATCCTGCAAGTGGCTAGAAGTTGTTTTTCTTAGTTACTTAGTTTTAGTTTAGGCTATTTATTAGTTTTGTTTCACATTATTTTTAATATTAGTATTTGTTTTTCTTTCGCATGTTTGCTTTTGTCTTCCAATGTTACATTATGATTATTTTATGAAGCTATTGCATTATTGGTTTATTTTATTTTGATCTATGCAATTTCTATAATTACAAGTAATGATATCCACTATATGCTAATAATTACTATGCCTGTTAAAGAAATACATATATTATGGTAGTAGAATAGCATGCAAGGCTATTTAAAAGCATTACAATAGCAAAATAAAATAAACATAAGCAAAACAAAATAACAAAAATAAAATATAATAATAAAAACAAATTATGAAGCACCCATGCAAGCTGACTGTGTGATGAGCGTCACACACGCCATCACGGTCGTCACACCGAGTGTCTGTGACGCCCGTAACACCCCTGTCACGAGCGTGACACCTTCAGACTAGGTGAACGTTAGTAACCGTTGGGGACACGACCGTTACACCATCCCACTTTTTACCTTCCCCATTCACTTACCCATTTTCTCACATTAAACCACATTTATTTATTTTTCACCCACTCCCTTTCCAACTTCCAAAACTTTTCCTATAAATACCCATCATACCTTTCTTTCTACATCATTCCAACAAACCACTCTATCAAAATCCTTTTTCATCCCTTCTCCTCCTTTCAAACCACTTATCAGTATGGCGGGAAACCAACAATTCGGAAATATCATCTTCCGATCCGAAGATGATAATTATCAAAGGGAACAGTTAGAGCGTTTCCAACAGCGAGGTGTCGTATCTACCAGGTATCTTGATTTAAATTATTTACAAGAATTAGGATTACTTCAAGGTATACAATGGATGCTCCGCCTTGCTGATTTAACCTTTCTATGCATACACAATCAACCTACCTACCCATCTCTCACCTTAGAATTTTTAAGTTCTTATTCGTACAACACTCCTACCGGTGAAGACGAGTACTTAACCGGCACCGCAACCTTACGCATGTTCAACACCGAATACTCACTATCCCAGAACCAATTGAGTGCCATGATACACTTCCCTGTAGGAGACCGAGTCCACCCAAGAATCCCTCCGAACTCCCAGTGGCATATAAACGCGTTCGACCTCTTTAGAAAAATATCCGGTGTGGAAACCAACAACTGGGATGTACTACTTGCTTCGCATATACATAACCCAACCATCCGGTATTTTATCCGCATCCTGCAAAACACAGTTTTTGGAAGACCGAACAACAGCAAAGTCAACGCCAAGGAATTATTCTTCCTCCACTGCGTCTTTGAAATGGATACAAAGGTAAACGCTGCTTCTTTCTTATTTCATCATATCCGCACCCTATGTGCTAGAGGCCGTCAACCTTTTGTGATTGGAGGATTAATAACCACAATAGCACTTGGTTTAAATCTAGGGGACCGACTCCAAAATTTACAATCTCTGCCACCCCTATTTATGGATATAAGCTATTGTCGGTCCAGCCGCCTAATTAAAAATAGGGTAGGCGGAAGATACTATCTTATGGTAAACAACCAAGAAGTCCCAAGCGTTGTTTTACCCAACATTGCCCTCACAGATGTCACCAACCCCAACCGCTTCATCTACGATCTGAATGCTCCCGAAGCTACCGAGCCTACACACGCAAACCCGCCTCCAGACGAGTTTGAAGAAATGGAGCAAGGTGATCAAGGTCCTGAGCAACAATCAATCCCGCTCAACCCTTCCGATAATGCTACATCCTCCCGACGCCGTTGAAGAAGAAAGCCAGCAACTAATGAAGACATCATGGACGCTATTGAACATCAAACCCAATGGCTTGATGCCATGCAAGTGCATAACAACGAAGTAATGCAACTAATGTGCCAGATGCAACAACAACAGGAGGCGAGGAATGCAATAACCGACCAGCGATTCACTGAGTTGCTCAACAGGTTTGACGACTTAGGAGTACGTCAACGATCACCAGGTCCAAGAACAAGAGGCGGCAGGCAGCATTGACTTTAGTTTCTTTTTCTTTTTCTATTTCTTTTGTTTTCTTTGAAACATTGGGGACAATGTTTCATTTAAGTGTGGGGGGGAAAACCTTGTTCTTTCAACCTTCCCTTTTCAAGTATGTTATTTTCCCTTTCATTGTTATTTCCCTTTCTTATTATATATAAAAAAAATTATTATAATATATATTTATTTTAAGTTAAGTCCCTAGTGTGAAAAATTATTATTATCTATTCCCCTCAATTTTCTTGAGCCATAACAAAAATTCAACACACTCAGTAAATATAAAGGTTGCTTATTTTATCAAACTTGAGTGAAATCAAGACAAAATTATTACCATACCAACGCTCTAAACAAACATCAACATGTTAAATCAGAAAAGTACCTATTATACCAATCCCTTGAACTTTTAGTTTTATAGTAATCCCGAGTAGTTTATACAAGAAGTCAGCACCATCTTAATAGCAAACTACGTGGAGAGCCGATGAATATAAGTGAATGATTCCCAAAATAACAAAAAATATATATATATCAGGAAATGCACTAATTAAGTTAGGTGATCCTTACCAGATCATTTAATCTAAAGGTTGCAGATCATACAAAAGCATAGTACGAAAGATCCATTATGAGTTGGTTCAGCAGGTATCTGGTGCTGAACTTGGTAGGGCGGACTACGGTCCGATCCCCCACAATCTGCAATGGGCTAAATAACGAAGTTATCCAACTTATGTAACAGAACTTCATGCTAAAAAGGGGATCAGAATCACTAACCGGTTACTCCACTATGTGCGCGAAAAGATAAAGGGCTTAATGTGATTTCGCTAAAATGAAAACGGGTGAAATAAGAGTAAAGGAACTAGGATAGGTATAATAGCATTACTCGAACTGGTTTGCATAAGGTGGGGTTATCTGAGGTTGTGACGGTAGTTGTTGATGTCAAGATTAAACTCAGGTTACTTCTAAACAAGGTTTACATGCAACCTAGTACGTGTTTTGAAATTTCATCTGGCTAAATTTTTAAAACGATTTCTATACTGTATCTTGCTTGAGGACAAGCAAAGGTCTAAGTATGGGGGAGTTTGATAACATGAAATAATATCACATTTTTGGACTCGATTTAATTAAATTATATTATTATTTGTTTCAATTTATTTCATATTATTCAATATTACGTGGTATTTTCCCTTCTATTTGTCTCAGGTAACTTATTTGAAGCATAAGTGAAAAAGGAAGAAAAGGGGGTGAAAAAGAGGATGAAAGCAAATTCCACTAAAGCCCAGCCCACAATTACAAGCCAGGAGCGCTGAAGCTGTGACGACCGCCACACAAGGTGTGACGAGCGTCACGCCCTGCTACTTTGTGTTACGAGCGTAACACATGGTATGACGAACGTCACACCCCACTCCTATATTTTTGGCTTTTGACGCGTAACAGAGGCACGTTGAAGCTATTCTACACCGGAAACTATTGTGTATCTTTTACTGGATCTAACCTTACGTTAGATCATAGTATTTTTATCCCTTTGCTTTTATTTTCCTGTCCGATTGAAGAATGCAAGAACAAATCCAACCGGTCTGTGGTGGAGTGTTCAAGATTCCTATTAATTATTCAGGTTCTTTAATTTATTGTTTTAATTTATATATGCTATGCATTGCTGTTTATTTATATTGTTTGCCTGATATGGTTTTATTTAAGCATGATAATTGTTTAGACCTGTTTTGCATGTCCGGCTAATTAATTTAGATATCGGTATGTAAAGTAAGCAGAATGAAGGAATCAAAACTAAGTTGGTATAATTGTATTTAAAAATAAAGTCACTCTTTTTATGGTCTCAAGTTACAGAGTTAATACCAAGGTTTTTGCACGAGAGTAAAAGACATAAAGAAGTTAAAATCAATAGAATGACGGTTTGAGTTTTTAACTGGATAGTGTAAATTGGACATTAATTCTAAATCAGAGCGAAAGCAATTTTTAGAGTTAATTAAATTCTAATCTTTTTCAAAAAGTATTTTTAAAGGTTAAATGTGAGGACGAGAGTTAAGCATTTAAGTTTAATTATATAATCTAAGTCAATAGAGCGAGAGTTTGAGACGAGGGTGTTTAAACGGTTATTATTTTAATGAAAAGAGTTTCTATAGATTCTGTTGTTTTCAAAAAGTGATTTTGGACTTAACTAATAAGTGACAGCTACGTTAATATAAAGTCATAGTCTATTCAACAGAGCGAGAGGTTGAGATAAGACTTTTAATCAATAGTGTCTACTGAAAAGATTTATTTTAAAACCAAGAAACCAACGAAGATTTGATTCCCTAATTACGACGAACTACATACCGATATCCGCTTAATTGATATTTATATTAGATCCAATTTTAGTTTTACTTCTCCCCCAAATCATCAAAGTATCATCCGCCTTAGCTTTACGAAGTAACCTTAGAAAACGGTATATCGATTCATAAGTCCCTGTGGGATCGATATCTTTTAAAACTACACGATAAGACTGTGTACTTGCAGTTAGTACCCCAATCGACTTATAAAGTCGCGATCAAGTTTTTGGTGCCGTTGTCGGGGAGTTTTATTTAGTCGATATTGTAACCCCTCTGTTACGCTGTAAAGACTAAGGCAATTTTTATTTCTTTCTTTCGTTGATTTGTATGCCACACACTCGCTCACAAGGCGAGCCGTTTTACTTACGAATCACCGATGTTGAACTATATCTCCGAGTCTTATGACGAATTCGGGAATATCGTGCTGCAAACAATCTCCCTCCTATCGAAGTGCCCGACCTCAAAAATCTTCTTCCTTCGCCGATACCCGAGATGGAAGAACCAGCTCGTGCTCTTCGAGATTACGCCGCTCCATCGCAAGATGAGCCGCATTCGAGTATTGCTCCACCCGCAATCGAAGCAAACAACTTCAAACTTAAACCTTCACTGTTACAAGCAGTACAACAAAATCAATTCTCTAGAAATCCTACCGAGGATCCAAACCTTCATTTATCTGTATTTGTCCAATACGCTGATACTGTTAAAGCTAATGGTGTCACTTCAGAGGCGATCCGACTTCGTCTTTTTCCCTTCTCGTTAAGAGATAAAGCTAGAAGATGGCTTCAGTCTCTTCCTTCTAACTCAGTCACCACATGGAATGAGTTGAAGAAAGTCTTTCTTGCCCGATATTTTCCTCCAAGCAAAACAGCTATGTTGAGAGCCCAGATAAGTGGATTTAAACAGAAAGATAACGAGTCTCTTTTCGAAGCATGGGAAAGATACAAAGACGTGATGAGACCTTATCCACACCATGGTTTAGAGGACTGGTTAGTAATTCATACCTTCTATAATGGTCTCTTATACAACACAAGGTTAACAATAGACGCCGCCGCAGGTGGTGCGCTTATGGATAAACCTTATGCCGATGCTTATCAACTTATCGAGAGCATGGCCCAAAACCATTATCAGTGGGGAAGCGACCGAACAATGGTAGAAAAACCTCAAACGAAAAGTGGCATGTACGAGATAAGTAGCCTTGGTCATGTTAATGCAAAAGTGGATGCTCTGGCCCAGAAAATTGAAAGTTTAAATGTATCACCTCCAGCCACCGTGGTTGCCGCAGCTCAAAATTGCGAAGTCTGTGGAATCCAAGGTCACACTCCTGTAGATTGTCAACTCCTAACAGGAATCCAAGCAGAGCAAGTGAATTATGCTCAAGGAAATCCCTGCTCGCATACCTATAACTCAAATTGGAAGAACCATCCTAATTTTTCATATAAGAGCAATAATGCTTGATACACACCAGGTCAATCTCCCAGTCAAGCCCCAGCTATACCCCCTGGATATCAAAAGCAGACCCCATCTACACCCAACAATAAATTTTCCTAGAAAATCAAACTTGGAAATCATGATGGAGAACTTCATATCTTCTCAACAGCAAACCAATAAAGATTTCTTAAACCAGAATGTACACACTAGCGAACAAATTAAACAACTAGCAAGTAAAGTAGATGCCCTGGCTACCCATAACAAAATGCTGGAAACACAAATATCACAAGTAGCTCAACAACAAGCGCCTACTGCTGCCCCAACTGGTACATTTCCTGGACAGCCCCAACCTAACCCGAAAAGCCACGCTCATGCAATCGTATTGAGAAGTGGAACAGAGGTAGAAGGACCGTCTGATCCAAGAATTAAAAACCAAAACTCTAAAAAGTCAACTGAGGAAGAAAATAAACCTAAGGAAAAGGAGGAGAGTAATAAGGAAACCTTAGAAAAGAAAGAACCTTATGTACCTCCACCACCTTATAAACCACCTATCCCTTACCCTTAACGGCTTATTAAAACCAAAGATGCAGGCCAATTTAAAAAATTTGTTGACTTACTGAAATAATTAAACGTCACAATTCCTTTTACAGAAGCTATTACGCAAATGCCCTCATATGCTAAGTTCTTAAAAGAAATTCTTTCTAATAAAGGGAAACTTGAAGATAGCGAAACCGTTACACTTACTGCTGAATGCAGCGCTATAATCCAGAATATGCCTCCTAAACTTAAAGATCCTGGTAGTTTCTCTATACCCTGTCACATAGGAAAATTTGTCATAGACAAAGCTCTATGCGATTTAGGAGCAGGTATCAGTGTTATGCCTTTATCCATATCCAATAAACTGAAAATGGGAGAATTAAGACCAACTAAAATGTCTGTGCAATTAGCAGATCATTCCGTTAGATATCCTATAGGAATTCTTGAAAATGTTCCCGTGCGCATAGGTCAATTTATAAATGTTGTTTTTCCTCTTGCCTGTGAATAGGACTGAACCATTGTTTTGATTTATGGCTTTACATGTTTTTTGATTAAAGATTACATCATAACCATTATCACTTAATTGACTTATGGATAGTAAGTTATGCATTAATCCTTCTACATAAAGGACATCAGATATAGAGGGAAGAGTACCATTACCAATAGTTCCGGAGCCTCTGATCCTTCCTTTCTGATCTCCTCCGAAACCTACAAATCCAGCGTCTTTAAGTTCCAGACTTTGGAACATAGACTTTCTTCCCGTCATGTGTCGCGAGCATCCAGAGTCCAGGTACCATGACTGGTGTCTGAACTTTGCTGCATAGGATATCTGCAACATAAACAATCTTATCTTTCGGTACCCAGAATCTCTTGGGTCCTTTCTGATTAGTCTTCCCAGAGTTTCTTATAACTTTGGGTTTTCTAGCATTTTCAAATTTTTGTTCTTGTGTGTGTGTGTAGTGATATGAAAATGGAGATTTAAGTTGGTCACTAGAATAATTTTGACTTCCTTAGGATCATACCCAATTCCCTTTTTATTTTTCTGACTGACTCCATAAATCATGGATGCCATAATACTCCTACCTATTCCATTTTTCAGAAATTCTTGAAAGGCTTCTTCGTATTCATAAATTAATTTATTTGAAGTTTGTGGTGCTTGAGACAATGTTTCTTCTAATTCTAAGCTTTTTCTTTTGGCTCCATCTCTTTCTAATGTTAAAGATCTGATTGTATCTTCCCGCTCTAGAATTGTCATCTCAAGCTTGCCACATTCTTCAAATTTTGCTTTAAAACAGCCTTTTATGTTTTTAAGCTTTTGTTTTAATTTCTGATATGAGCTAAGAGTTTCTGACAAGCATGATTCTAGATCAGATCGAGAGAGTTCAGAAAATACCTCTTCAGATTCTTCATCTGAGCTTCTCCTGGATGTGGTAGCCATAAGTGCCACGTTGGCCTTTTCATCAGAGTCAGATTCTGATGACTCAGATTCACTATCATCCCAGGTAGCCATCAATCCTTTGTTTGTCCTGAATGTATTTTTCTGAAAGCTTTCTTTTCTAGAATTGTCTTTCTTTAGCTTGGGGCATTCATTCCTGTAGTGACCTGTTTCTTTACATTCATAACAAGTAATATCTTTGTTAGTTTTACCTTTTGAGGTTGATTCTGATCGATCCCCTCTGGGTCTTGGTCTTCTGAAGTTGTTGTTCCTCTTTTTCCAGAGTTGTTTAACTCTTCTGGTCAGGAGGGACAATTCTTCTTCATCATCAGAATCTTCTAGTTCAGAGTCATCAGTATCTTCAGTTTCTGCCTGGAGAGCTTTGGTTCTGTCAGGTTTGCGTCTTTCATATCTGGACTTTAATGCTATGGACTTGTTCCTTTTCTGAGGCTCATCTTCCTCTAGTTCTATCTCATGGCTTCTGAGGGAGCTGACAAGTTCTTCAAGACTGATATTGTTCAGATCCTTTGACAACTTCAGAGCAGTAACCATGGGTCTCCATTTCTTTGGCAGACTTCTGACTATCTTTTTGACGTGGTCTGCAGTTGTGTATCCTTTGTCTAGAACTTTGAGACCTGCAATTAGAGTTTGGAATCTAGAGAACATTGCCTCTATGGCTTCATCATCTTCCATTTTGAAAGCTTCATATTTCTGGATAAGCGCCAGAGCCTTTGTCTCTTTGACCTGAGAGTTTCCTTCATGAGTCATCCTCAGAGAGTCAAGTATGTCTTTGGCTGTTTCTCTGTTGGTGATCTTTTCATACTCGTTGTAAGATATAGCATTGAGGAGTATGGTTCTGGCCTTGTGATGATTCTTGAAAACTCGCTTCTGATCATCTGACATCTTACTTCTGGGAACTTCAGCTCCATCCTCTGTGACAGGAGGTTTGTATCCATCTGTGACAATGTCCAAGAGATCAGCATCATAGCCTAGAAAGAAACTTTCGATTCTATCTTTCCAGTAATCGAATTTCTCTCCATCAAAGACAGGAGGCTTAGCATTGTAACTATCCTTTTCATTTGTGTGGGCCATAGTTTTTCTCGTTCTGGATCTCTCTACACCGTTAAGTGTTTGATTAGAAAATCAATAACAGAGTCGGAGCTCTGATACCAATTGAAGGTGAGAAAAACAAGAAAGGGGGGGGGGGTTTGAATTGTTTGGAAAATAAGCGCTTTTTCAAAATGAAAATCACACAAGGATTTTTATACTGGTTCGCTTATAACACAAAGCTACTCCAGTCCACCCGGCCAAGGTGATTTCGCCTTCAACAAGGACTTAATCCACTAATCTTGAAAGATTGATTACAAACAACGTCTAAGAGAAAGATCTCTTAGTCCTCTCAAGTATACAGACTACACAGAGTCACTTGAGGAAATACAACAAAGATAAACGCTTATGTAATCTAGAGTGCTTCTAAGATAAGCAAATATTACAACAGTAAGAACAAAGTGTTTTACGTTTCAAGCAAAAGCTTTTTGAAATATTGAGAGAGATGAAGATTGTTTTTGTATGCTTGCTTTCTCTAACCTCTCAAAGTTGATGTTTCAGTAAAATCTTGTGATGTTGTACTTGTATCTCTCAATGTTGATTTGCAGTACTTTATATAGAAGAGAAGGATTCGTTAAAAAATCATAGCAGATAATAACTCTTGAATAATAATTAGTGCCATAACTTATGTTGCTTGTTGCCAAAGCAACTTTCTCTCCTTGAATGATTACTTTCCAAAAATAGTTCCTATTCATTTGAATTTGGAGTTAACGTCTCTTTCTGTATTAGGAAGTCCATTTCCATAACTTTACTTGAAGTTAACGTTACTCTTCCTTATTTAGCAATTCCATAATCAAGGTCTTCGTGTTTCTGGATATCTTGGAATCTTGCTATCTAACTTCTGATTTTGAGTTCTGATGGTTTCTTCAGATAGCGCCAAGAACTTCTGGAGTTTGACATACCGTTGTTCAGAATCAGAACTTCTAGAGCATACTTCTTGTTCAGATGCTTCTGATATTTTGCTTTTTTTCTCAGAGTTAGACTTTCTTGAACGTGTTTCTACTTCAGATGCTTCTGGTCTTCTGATAATTTGTATCTGATATGATTCTGTATCTGATGATTTCTTCCTTCTTTCCTTAGAACCCTGCACACTTAGAAACTTTTCGTTAGGGTGCCATTTTTGGTTTCATCCTTTGTTATCATCAAAATCATGGAATCTGTTGTAGAAAATTTTTTGTTCTTACAATCTCCCCCTTTTTGATGATGACAAAACAAACTTAATTAGCAGATGAAACATAAACAATATCAGATCAGATAGACAAGAGCTCCCCCTGAGATAGGCTAGGGAGTTCAGAAGTTCTTACCAGAGCTTCCACGCAATGAGGTTTCTTGATACCTTCTGCAATTTCTTAAGTCTAGAGTCTAGAGTTAGATAAATTTATTTTTAAGAAAAAAAATGTTGCAGAGTGCTTAAGGTATTTAGACAGTATTTTCATCAGAGCTATTAATGACTTCTCCCCCTTTTTGTCAGAATCAAAAAGACATAGCAAAAAAAATGATAATAATTCAAGAAAAAACATTGTATTCAGATAAAAAGCAACAGAGGCAAAAGGAACAAGTAAACATCAGAAACATAGAAAGCAAAGCAACAAAATCCTAAGTGCCTAAGGGTTGGGAGGCGGAGGCATTCTCTGAAGCAATAGAGCCAGCATGTTCTGAATGTTGTCGTTGACAAAGTCTTGTTTATCCATTCTGGCACGGAGTTCCTTCTGATCTTTCTTAAGTTCTTCCAGCGTCTGGAGAACCATAGGAACAACAGATGAGGACTCCCCCTGAGTCAGAGCCTGCTGTGCTTCAGCAGCGGCCTTTGCTTCAGCTTCGGCAGCAGCTTGTGCCTCAGCTTCGGCAGCAGCAGCAGCATCAGCCAGAGCTTTAGCTTCAGCTTCCTTTGCCCTTTCTTCCTCTAGCCTTCTAGCTTCTTCTTCAGCTTCCTTTGCCAATCTTTCTTCCTCTAGCCTTCTAGCTTCAGCTTCTCTTGCAAGTCTTTCCTGAAGTCTTGCCTCAGCATCTCTGATGTAGCCATTTCTGACTTGTTCAAAGATGTTCTTCAGTCTAAAAGCCTCAGAGGTCATCCAGCCAATGACTCTGTTCCAGTGTGTCCTTACAGAGTCAGGATCATCACTGACTTCAGAGTTAATGGTCAGAGACTTGACCTTTTGTACTGAAGCCCCTGCGACCAGCATTATGGCTTCCTCAAGGGTAGGTACAGAAAGGTTAGGTTCAGAGGTTTGAGGTGAAGAGGTTGGAGGGCTGAGATTTAATGTTAGAGGTTCAGGTTCAGCTTCAGGTTCAGGTTCAGGTTCAGCTGAGGTGTTTGGAGGGGTGATATCAGATGTGTGGAGGTCAGAGGGTTGAGTTTCAGAAGGTTGGTCTTCAGAAGGGATGTTGGTTGTTTGTTCTGGGGGAGGTGAAGTTGCTTCAGATTGTGTTGGTTGTTGTGAAGCAAAGTTTTGAGCCTGAATTTGGGCTAAGGTTGGAGAGTTAGGGTCAGAGTATACTTGGTCAGAGGAGAGTTCAAGGTATGGAGGTGATTCTGGGGCTGAAGATGATGAAGAGGAAGTGGTTTGGTTCATTTCTTCAGAACGTGGTAAAGATGTTTGGGCAAGATTAATTTGAGGTGGAGGTAGTGAGGTTCTGGTTGTAGAAGGTGGGGTTTCAGAGGTTGTGTATATGGGTGGTGTTGGGAGAGGATTAGAATAAGCCATAAGTTATTCAGAGGGAATAGAGGGAGCAGACGTACCAGTAGTTTCTTGCAGAGGCGTTGGAGATCTGGTTCCAGAAGTTTCTCCTATTCTTGCTCTCTTTGCCTTTGAAGACTTATTCTTAGGGGGACCTCTTTTGAATCTGACAAAGTCTTCTTCTGAATCTAGACAATCGTCCAATCTGAAATCAGATATGTCGACTCCTTCATCCTTCAGACGTTGCATGTAGTGGAGGATTGCATCTACAGGTTCATTCTTGAAGAACCTTGCAAGACCATGGGGAAGCTTCCTCTGATATTTCAAGGCATCCCAGGAGGTGTCCATAGTGGGTCTGACTTGAATCTTCTTCAGAATTCCCATGCTTTTCAGATTTCTGGCGTTCAGAGGCTTTCCAGTATCTATCGCCAGATCTTCCATCAGCCTGTTCTTCTCCAGATGATCTACCAACCCATTCTCAATGAAAACATCAGATATAAGCCTTCCCAGAGGGATGTAGGATCTGGGTTTCATGTTGTTTCTTGTCTCCCTTACAGAGTCTCTGAGATATCTGAAGAGAAGTGCAGGAAGGCAGGGCTTTACACCCTTGTGAATGCAATAAAGAATGCACTTCTGATCTGCATTGATGTAGTCAGAGGAGTTTGATGCTGGGCGATGATGAATGGTTCCCAGAATGATCTTGAGCCATACTCTGAGGTTCTGATGAAGCTCTTTGTTCTTTGAAGGATTTCCTTCAGTGTTAAGTTTGAAGATGGTTGGATTGATTACTTCAGCAATGCGCCTTGACCTAGGGTTGATGTTGTAAATCCTTTTTCCTCCAGTTTTCTCCATGTTTAATAAAGAAGCAATTGACTTTTCAGTAATTACTATCTTTACCCCCAATACGAAGGAGACGATGAAATGGTCATCAGCATCAGCAAATCTCCAGAATTCTTTGATGAGATTTGGGTAAACAGGGCCATAAAGCCTTTGGAAGTAGTTTTCCCACCCTTGTATACGGAGTTCTTCAGTAAGATCTACTCCATTTCTCCTCATGTTGTCGAAATCCACCAGTGTTTCACATAACACATCCAGGCCCTCAAAGGGAGTTGCTAGGTTAATGTGAGGTTGACAAACAAGAATATGGGGTTCCTTGTACACTGGAGTAATGGAAACGCCTGTAACAGTTGGAGTTGGAATGCTTGAACTTTGGGCAGTGGTGTTGGATTCCATTTGCTGAGAAAAGTTGAAAACTTGTTGTTGTTGAGCATCCATAGTTGATGAAGAAGAAGGTGAAGATAAGGTGTTTGCAAAAATGCTTCAGAGAGGGTTTGGGAGTGAGTGAGAGTGATAGTGTGTGAAATGTGAGAAAAAGTGTTTAAATACCCTAAACGAAAACACATGCAAAACGACACACTATTCAGCGTTAGCACAAAGCACAAGTTAGCACGCTTGGGGGAAAATGATTAAGGCTCATTAATGAATGTCTAATCCCAACAGTATGCACACTGCTCGAGGAGATCTCAAACGTTTCCCTTTGATTTTCTTCTGGACAGCTGTCTAAAAGTTCTAGGGTTAGACGCTAAGTGCTCCACGTGTTGATGTATCTGATCTTCAGGAATACCAAAGGATTGGTTCCTGGAGATTTCTAACTCAGATACCTTCTTAACAGGTAGAAGTATCAGAGTCAGAGGCAGAAACACATTTGTTTATGTCAGAGTCTCATTTTACATCTTCAGAGCCACACTTCATTCAGGGCAATTTTGAATGTTCAGATTTTCTAAGATAAAAAGAATTCTATCTTCAGCTAGAGGCTTAGTAAAGATATCTGCCCATTGATGATCTGTATCAATGAACTTCAATGTTACTATCCCTTTCTGAACATAGTCTCTGATAAAATGATGTTTTATTTCAATGTGTTTAGCTCTGGAATGTAGAATGGGATTCTTACTTAGACAAATGGCAGCAGTATTATCACAGAAGATAGGAATGTTACTCTCAAAGATTTGCAGATCTTCTAACTGATGCTTCATCCAGAGCATCTGAGTTGTGCACAGTGATGCTGAGATATATTCTGCTTCTGCAGTTGATAGAGAGATAGTTGACTGTCTTTTGCTAGCCCAGGATATTAGATTGTTTCCCAGAAGCTGGCAATTTCCAGATGTGCTTTTTCGTTCTAGTCTATCTCCTGCATAATCTGCATCACAGTAACCCGAAAGTCTATACTCTGATGTTTTCTTATACATCAGGCCCAGGTTAGGAGTTCCTTTCAGATACTTAAGAATTCTCTTAACTGCTGTTAAATGAGATTCTCTAGGATCTGATTGGAATCTGGCACAGAGACAGACACTAAAGAGAATATCAGGACGAGTAGCAGTCAGATAGAGAAGAGAGCCTATCATACCTCGATAGAGCTTCTGACAAACCTTTGCGCTTACTTCTTCCTTTTCAAGAATGCATGTTGGATGCATTGGAGTTTTTGCAGAGTTGCAGTCAGCCATGTCAAATTTCTTCAGAACATCTTTAATATATTTGCTTTGATGAACATATGTAACTTCTGAAGTTTGGTTAATTTGAATTCCCAGAAAGAACTTTAGTTCTTGCATTAAGCTCATTTCAAATTCTGCCTGCATTAACTTAGAGAATTCTTGACAAACAGAGGCGTTAACTGAACCAAAAATAATATCATCAACGTATATCTGGCATATCATGAGATCATTGTTAAGGTTCTTACAGAAGAGTGTGGAGTCAACTTTCCCTCTGATAAAATTGTGTTCCAGAAGAAAATTGCTTAAACGTTCATACCAAGCTCTGGGAGCTTGTTTAAGTCCATATAAAGATTTTTTAAGTTTAAAAACATGTTCTGGAAAATTTGGATTTTCAAAACCAGGAGGTTGGTTGACATACACTTCTTCTGATATATAACCATTAAGGAATGCACTCTTGACATCCATTTGATATAATTTAATAGAATGGTTAATAGCAAAAGATACAAGAAGACGAATAGATTCTAACCTTGCGACTGGAGCAAAAGTTTCATTATAATCAATACCTTCTTGTTGACTATAACCTTGAGCTACCAGTCGAGCTTTGTTTCTGACGACTTCTCCTTTCTCATTCAGCTTGTTTCTTAATACCCATCTGGTTCCAATAACGTGAGTGCCTCTGGGCTTTGGAACAAGATCCCAGACATCATTCTTCGTGAATTGATCTAATTCTTCTTGCATGGCTGAAACCCAGTCGTTATCTTGAAGTGCTTCATCACAGGACGTAGGCTCAATCAGAGACACTAGTCCCAGAGGAGTATCTTCAGAGGTCCTGAAGGTAGATCTGGTTCTAACAGGTTCGTCTTTGTTTCCCAGAATCAAATCTTCAGATACATTGATACGACTTTTAACTTTCTTTGGGATTTCTGGGGATTTAATTTCTTCAGAGTTCTGAGTGACAGTTGCTTCTGGAGTTTTATCAGATCCTGCAAGAGTGATTTCTAAATCTGCAAAATTTTCAACTAGCTTTGACTTTTCAGGGTCAAGCTTATCATCAAATCTGACATGAATTGGTTCTTCCACAATTTTGGTTTCTGTGTTGTATACTCTGTAGCCTTTAGAGCGTTCTGAGTATCCTAACATAATACCTTTCTGTGCTTTGGAATCGAACTTGTTCAGATGTTCTTTAGTATTTAAGATAAAGCAAGAACATCCAAAAGGATGAAAATATGAAATGTTTGGTTTTCTTCCTTTACACAGTTCATAGGGAGTCTTTTCCAGAATAGGTCTTATAGAGATTCTATTCTGAATGTAACATGTTGTATTTACAGCTTCTGCCCAAAAGTGCTTTGCCACATTAGATTCATTGATCATGGTTCTGGCCATCTCTTGGAGTGTCCTATTCTTCCTTTCTACAACTCCATTTTGTTTTGGAGTTCTAGGGCAGGAGAAATCATGGGATATTCCATTAGAGTCAAATAATTCCTCAAAATCTTTGTTTTCAAATTCTCCACCATGATCACTTCTGACTGTAATAATTTTAGAGTCAAATTCTTTTTGCACTTTGGAGCAGAAACTAGTGAATACAGAGTGAGACTCACTCTTGTGCTTTAGGAATTTCACCCATGTCCAGCGACTGTAATCATCAACAATGACTAGTCCATACTTCTTTCCATTGACTGATGCTGTTTTCACAAGACCAAATAAGTCAATGTGGAGAAGTTCCAGAGGCTTAGAGGTAGAAACAACATTTTTCTTTTTAAAGGATGTTTTTGAAAATTTTCCTTTCTGACATGCTTCACACAGAGCATCTGAAGAAAACTTCAGTTTAGGTAGGCCTCTGACTAACTCGAGTTTATTTAGCTGAGAAAGTTTCCTCATGCTAATGTGGCCCAAGCGTCTATGCCACACCCATAGCTCTTCGTGAACAGTCATCAGACATTTGACATTTTGTTCTTTTAAATCAGAAAGATTGATTTTATAAATGTTGTTTTTCCTCTTGCCTGTGAATAGGACTGAACCATTGTTTTGATTTATGGCTTTACATGTTTTTTGATTAAAGATTACATCATAACCATTATCACTTAATTGACTTATGGATAATAAGTTATGCATTAATCCTTCTACATAAAGGACATCAGATATAGAGGGAAGAGTACCATTACCAATAGTTCCGGAGCCTCTGATCCTTCCTTTCTGATCTCCTCCGAAACCTACAAATCCAGCGTCTTTAAGTTCCAGACTTTGGAACATAGACTTTCTTCCCGTCATGTGTCGCGAGCATCCAGAGTCCAGGTACCATGACTGGTGTCTGAACTTTGCTGCATAGGATATCTGCAACATAAACAATCTTATCTTTCGGTACCCAGAATCTCTTGGGTCCTTTCTGATTAGTCTTCCCAGAGTTTCTTATAACTTTGGGTTTTCTAGCATTTTCAAATTTTTGTTCTTGTGTGTGTGTGTAGTGATATGAAAATGGAGATTTAAGTTGGTCACTAGAATAATTTTGACTTCCTTAGGATCATACCCAATTCCCTTTTTATTGTTCTGACTGACTCCATAAATCATGGATGCCATAATACTCCTACCTATTCCATTTTTCAGAAATTCTTGAAAGGCTTCTTCGTATTCATAAATTAATTTATTTGAAGTTTGTGGTGCTTGAGACAACGTTTCTTCTAATTCTAAGCTTTTTCTTTTGGCTCCATCTCTTTCTAATGTTAAAGATCTGATTGTATCTTCCCGCTCTAGAATTGTCATCTCAAGCTTGCCACATTCTTCAAATTTTGCTTTAAAACAACCTTTTATGTTTTTAAGCTTTTGTTTTAATTTCTGATATGAGCTAAGAGTCATCAGTATCTTCAGAGTTTCTGCCTGGAGAGCTTTGGTTCTGTCAGGTTTGCGTCTTTCATATCTGGACTTTAATGCTATGGACTTGTTCCTTTTCTGAGGCTCATCTTCCTCTAGTTCTATCTCATGGCTTCTGAGGGAGCTGACAAGTTCTTCAAGACTGATATTGTTCAGATCCTTTGACAACTTCAGAGCAGTAACCATGGGTCTCCATTTCTTTGGCAGACTTCTGACTATCTTTTTGACGTGGTCTGCAGTTGTGTATCCTTTGTCTAGAACTTTGAGACATGCAATTAGAGTTTGGAATCTAGAGAACATTGCCTCTATGGCTTCATCATCTTCCATTTTGAAAGCTTCATATTTCTGGATAAGCGCCAGAGCCTTTGTCTCTTTGACCTGAGAGTTTCCTTCATGAGTCATCCTCAGAGAGTCAAGTATGTCTTTGGCTGTTTCTCTGTTGGTGATCTTTTCATACTCGTTGTAAGATATAGCATTGAGGAGTATGGTTCTGGCCTTGTGATGATTCTTGAAAACTCGCTTCTGATCATCTGACATCTTACTTCTGGGAACTTCAGCTCCATCCTCTGTGACAGGAGGTTTGTATCCATCTGTGACAATGTCCAAGAGATCAGCATCATAGCCTAGAAAGAAACTTTCGATTCTATCTTTCTAGTAATCGAATTTCTCTCCATCAAAGACAGGAGGCTTAGCATTGTAACTATCCTTTTCATTTGTGTGGGCCATAGTTTTTCTCGTTCTGGATCTCTCTACACCGTTAAGTGTTTGATTAGAAAATCAATAACAGAGTCGGAGCTCTGATACCAATTGAAGGTGAGAAAAACAAGAAAGGGGGGGTTTGAATTGTTTGGAAAATAAGCGCTTTTTCAAAATGAAAATCACACAAGGATTTTTATACTGGTTCACTTATAACACAAAGCTACTCCAGTCCACCCGGCCAAGGTGATTTCGCCTTCAACAAGGACTTAATCCACTAATCTTGAAAGATTGATTACAAACAACGTCTAAGAGAAAGATCTCTTAGTCCTCTCAAGTATACAGACTACACAGAGTCACTTGAGGAAATACAACAAAGATAAAAGCTTATGTAATCTAGAGTGCTTCTAAGATAAGCAAATATTACAACAGTAAGAACAAAGTGTTTTACGTTTCAAGCAAAAGCTTTTTGAAATATTGAGAGAGATGAAGATTGTTTTTGTATGCTTGCTTTCTCTAACCTCTCAAAGTTGATGTTTCAGTAAAATCTTGTGATGTTGTACTTGTATCTCTCAATGTTGATTTGCAGTACTTTATATAGAAGAGAAGGATCCGTTAAAAAATCATAGCAGATAATAACTCTTGAATAATAATTAGTGCCATAACTTATGTTGCTTGTTGCCAAAGCAACTTTCTCTCCTTGAATGATTACTTTCCAAAAATAGTTCCTATTCATTTGAATTTGGAGTTAACGTCTCTTTCTGTATTAGGAAGTCCATTTCAATAACTTTACTTGAAGTTAACGTTACTCTTCCTTATTTAGCAATTCCATAATCAAGGTCTTCGTGTTTCTGGAGATCTTGGAATCTTGCTATCTAACTTCTGATTTTGAGTTCTGATGGTTTCTTCAGATAGCGCCAAGAACTTTTGGAGTTTAACATACCGTTGTTCAGAATCAGAACTTCTAGAGCGTACTTCTTGTTCAGATGCTTCTGATATTTTGCTGTTTTTCTCAGAGTTAGACTTTCTTGAACGTGTTTCTACTTCAGATGCTTCTGGTCTTCTGATAATTTATATCTGATATGATTCTGTATCTGATGATTTCTTCCTTCTTTTCTTAGAACCCTGCACACTTAGAAACTTTTCGTTAGGGTGCCATTTTTGGTTTCATCCTTTGTTATCATCAAAATCATGGAATCTGTTGTAGAAAAAATTTTGTTCTTACAATCTCCCCCTTTTTGATGATGACAAAACAAACTTAATTAGCAGATGAAACATAAACTATATCAGATCAGATAGACAAGAGCTCCCCCTGAGATAGGCTAGGGAGTTCAGAAGTTCTTACCAGAGCTTCCACGCAATGAGGTTTCTTGATACCTTCTGCAATTTCTTAAGTCTAGAGTATAGAGTTAGATAAATTTATTTTTAAGAAAAAAAATGTTGCAGAGTGCTTAAGGTATTTAGACAGTATTTTCATCAGAGCTATTAATGACTTCTCCCCCTTTTTGTCAGAATCAAAAAGACATAGCAAAAAAAATGATAATAATTCAAGAAAAAACATTGTATTCAGATAAAAAGCAACAGAGGCAAAAGGAACAAGTAAACAACAGAAACATAGAAAGCAAAGCAACAAAATACTAAGTGCCTAAGGGTTGGGAGGCGGAGGCATTCTCTGAAGCAATAGAGCCAGCATGTTCTGAATGTTGTCGTTGACAGAGTCTTGTTTATCCATTCTGGCACGGAGTTCCTTCTGATCTTTCTTAAGTTCTTCCAGCGTCTGGAGAACCATAGGAACAACAGATGAGGACTCCCCTGAGTCAGAGCCTGCTGTGCTTCAGCAGCGGCCTTTGCTTCAGCTTCGGCAGCAGCTTGTGCCTCAGCTTCGGCAGCAGCAGCAGCATCAGCCAGAGCTTTAGCTTCAGCTTCCTTTGCCCTTTCTTCCTCTAGCCTTCTAGCTTCTTCTTCAGCTTCCTTTGCCAATCTTTCTTCCTCTAGCCTTCTAGCTTCAGCTTCTCTTGCAAGTCTTTCCTGAAGTCTTGCCTCAGCATCTCTGATGTAGCCATTTCTGACTTGTTCAAAGATGTTCTTCAACGTGTTTCTACCTCAGAGTGTTTCTACTTCAGATGCTTCTGGTCTTCTGATAATTTGTATCTGATATGATTCTGTATCTGATGATTTCTTCCTTCTTTCCTTAGAACCCTGCACACTTAGAAACTTTTCGTTAGGGTGCCATTTTTGGTTTCATCCTTTGTTATCATCAAAATCATGGAATCTGTTGTAGAACAATTTTTGTTCTGACAAAACGAGGACGACTCACTTTCGAAGTAGGAGAAGAGAAAATTGAGTTCATTCTTTCCCAATTTTTGAAAGCACCTGCAATAGATGACCCATGTTACTTCATGGATATCATCGATGAATGCATAAAAGAAACAGAGTTAGAAAATGACAAATTGTCTGACTATCGTGTAGAAGACAAACTTAACCAATGTTTAGCAATGACATCGGATCATACGCAATGCCTTAAGAAACCAAACCTCGACCTGAAAACACTTCCCAAAAATCTGAGACATGAATTCCTAGACTTAGAACTTGAACGACCAGTGATAGTTAATGCAGACCTAGGAAAACTCGAAACCGAAAAACTCCTACATATCTTAAGAAAATATCCAACCGCACTAGGATACAACATCGCCGATATTAAAGGAATAAGTCCTTCTATTTGTATGCACCGCATCATGCTAGAAGAAGACTGTAAAACTTCTAGGGAACATCAGAGGAGACTAAACCCGATCCTGAGTGAGGTAGTGATAAAGGAAGTAACAAAGTTATTAGAGGCAGGTATCATATATCCTATATCTGATAGCAAATGGGTTAGTCCTGTACACGTAGTACCAAAGAAAGGAGGTATAACAGTTATGGAAAATGAAAAAGGAGAAACTATAACCAAACGAATCGAATCGGGATGGAGAATGTGCATTGACTATAGGAAACTAAACAAAGCAACCCAAAAAGATCATTTCCCTTTACCATTCATTGACCAGATGTTAGAACGATTAGCAAAACATTCTCATTTCTGCTATCTAGACGGGTACTTAGGCTTTTTTCAAATACCAATTCATCCTGATGACCAAGAAAAGACAACATTCACATGTCCTTTTGGTACCTTCGCTTATCGACGAATGCCGTTCGGCTTGTGCAATGCTCCTGCAACCTTCCAAAGGTGCATGATGGCAATATTCGCCGATTTTCTCGAAAACATCATGGAAGTATTTATGGATGATTTTTCCGTATGCGGACAAAGCTTTGAAGAATGTCTTGAAAACCTAGAAAGAGTTCTAGAACGATGTGTAAAAGTAAACCTAGTACTTAATTGGGAAAAATGTCACTTTATGGTACAATAAGGAATTGTTTTAGGACACATCATATCAAATAGAGGAATTGAAGTAGACAAAGCCAAAATAGAAGTAATCGAAAACCTTCAACCTCCGAAAACTGTGAGTGAAGTACGAAGCTTCTTAGGACATGCCAGTTTTTACCGACGATTCATTAAAGATTTCTCTAAAATAACTAAACCTTTAACCGGATTATTAATGAAAGATGTTGAATTCATCTTCGACAATAAATGTTTAGAAGCATTTCAAACGCTTAAACAAGCATTGATCTCCGTGCCCATAATGCAGGCTCCGGATTGGAATGAACCATTCGAAATAATGTGTGACGCAAGTGACTACGCCGTAGGCGCTGTTTTAGGACAACGAAAGGATAAAAAGCTTCACGTCATATATTACGCAAGTAGAACCCTAGACGAAGCACAAATGAATTACGCCACGACCGAGAAAGAACTTTTAGCAGTGGTGTTTGCACTAGATAAATTTCGTTCTTACTTGGTCGGAGCTAAAATAATCGTTTACACTGACCACGCCGCCATTAAGTACCTCTTAACAAAAAAGGACGCTAAACCTAGACTCCTAAGGTGGATTTTGTTGCTACAAGAATTCGATTTGGAAATCAAAGATAAGAAAGGAACTGAAAACGTAGTAGCAGATCACCTCTCTAGACTTGAAAACCTGGAACCGGAAAGGACATCGATCAACGATGATTTCTCGTACGATAAACTTATAGCTACTTTGGAAGAAAATAAAGCTGATAAACAGGTAGAGACCACCTTAGCTATATGTGTTACACCATGGTACGCTGATCTCTTCAATTATTTAGCTGCCGGAATAGTTCCACCTAATTTGTCTTACCAACAAAAGAAACCATTCTTCCATGACATAAAACATTATTACTGGGATGACCCTTTACTTTTCAAAAGAGGCCCCGATGGTATTTTCCGTCGGTGTATACCTGAAGAAGAGATAGAAAATATAATCCAACATTGTCACTCCGCTCCTTATGGTGGACATGCAAGTACATCCAAGACCTGCTCTAAAATCCTATAAGTCGGTCTTTATTGGCCAAACATATGGAAGGATGTGCATGCGGCTATCAAGAAATGTGATAGATGTCAACGCACAGGAAACATATCTAGACGTGACGAGATGCCACAAAAGGGCATTATGGAAGTAGAGATTTTCGACGTGTGGGGAATAGATTTCATGGGACCTTTTCCACCTTCTTTCGGTAACAAGTACATACTCGTAGCGGTTGACTACGTATCAAAATGGATTGAAGCTATAGCTTCTCCAAAAACGACACACGAGTAGTAACTAGACTCTTTAAGAATATAATTTTCCCAAGATTTGGTGTCCCAAGAATAGTAGTCATTGATGGTGGATCGCATTTCATATCTAAGGTACTCGAAAAACTACTGTTTAAGTATGGTGTAAGACATAGAGTAGCGACACCTTACCATCCTCAAACCAGTGGACAAGTGGAAGTGTCTAACAGAGAAATTAAACAAATATTAGAAAAAACAGTCGCCACCTCAAGGAAAGACTGGTCATCAAAACTATCCGAAGCTTTATGGGCATATTGAACCGCTTACAAAACTCCCATAGGGACAACCCCATTTAAGCTTATTCATGGAAAATCTTGCCACCTCCCGGTAGAATTAGAACATAAGGCCTACTGGGCTATTAAAAATCTAAATTTAAACTATAAGGCCGCTGGTGAAAAGCGAATTCTTGACATAAACGAATTAGAGGAACTTCGACAAGACGCCTACGAAAATGCCAGAATCTACAAAGAAAGAACGAGAAAATGGCATGATAAACGTATATCAAGAAAAATATTCAAACAAGGCGATATAGTCCTTTTGTTCAACTCTAGACTTAAGTTATTCCCAGGAAAACTACGTTCTAGATGGTCAGGCCCTTTCCAAGTCACCAATGTCTTTCCCAGTGGAGCGGTGGAAATTAAAGGAAAATCCATTGAACCATTTATCGTAAACGGGAAGCACCTAAAACATTATCATTATGCAGAGAACAATGAAGATTCGCAAGTCCTGCACTTAGACGTAATGCCTCCAGAATTTATAGATTATATTTGATGGTTTTCATGTCGAGCTTGCGACATTTAACAAAGCGCTTCGTGGGAGACAACCCACAAATATTTTTATTTTTATTTCTTCTTTGATTATTCTTTTAAATTTTATTTAGTATTCATTCTTCATTTATTTTAATTTATAAATTTTTTCTCCTTTTCTTCTTTCGGCATTTGGCCAAATCCTGACTAAAACTCTTGTTTTTCTTTTCTCTAGCTAACACTAACCTGATGGGACAAATTGATCGTATGGGTATCAAATTCAGAGGGAAAGCTCATAAACAAAAGTTTGAGGAACTAGCAGAGAGAGATGCTACCTAGCTTGTATGCTGATGATTGGGCAATGACTGCCCTTGGACTAAGAGAAAGTGTCATGTATTTGCTGAGTCAAATAGGGTGGGAAATCACTCCTATTCGAAGACAAGTCGTCACTTACCGGAGACTAACGCTAGAATTCCTTAGCTCCCTGATCTATCTACCCAGTCATGGAAAAGGAATAAGCAGAGGTTTCATTCAGTTCAGAATGTTCAACATGGAGTATCAATTTAACATTCAAGACTTTACTAACCTTTTAGGTTTGCCTACCTCTTTTGATACATTCACAGTGATCCAAGAAGACCTTTTTGAATATAGAGAACTTGAACATTTTTGGGAAACTTTGACTGGAAATGACGACCCCGAGGAACATGAGTTTCTTTCTGGAAACATACATAACCCGGCCTTTCGTTATTTCCATAAGATCCTGGCCCACACCCTTTTTGGGAAGAAGTCAAATATTACTATTGTATCACGTGATGAAATCTTCATCATATTTTGTGCTTCCCAGAACCGTCCAGTGAATGGTGCCACTTTTATGTTGGCGAACTTTGACCGCCTTATCCAAGATGAACGAGCACCGATTCAAATAGGTGGATTGATAACCATGATTGGTAATGCTATCGGATTACGTCAACCTATGCTTGACCTAAGCCCTTTTTGTGGCATTGCGACTATGAGTATACCCTTCCTTTTCAACATTATGTTTATAGCAAACCTCGGGCCTGAAGAGTTCGAACTAATAGTTGACAACCAAGTTCTTTGCCTATTCACCTTGCCTAGTCCGAGGACTAGTGTTCATAACCGCAATAACTGGCTCTACAACCTGAACGGAATACCTTCTCCTGCTAGATCTACTGAATCCATCCAGGACTATGAGATTTGTGACGACCAGATTCCTTATGCTAAGTCTGACCCTCAGACACCATCTGGTTATTATGATATTGACCCTCCACCTCAACCTATCCCGACCGAAGAGTCGGCAATACCCGATCTTAGACATCATATGCCCGGAGCTAATTATAACACCACCATTCAAGCTTTGATGTCAGAACAAGACGCCCTCAGAGAAGAGTTAGCTAATATGGGACAAGAATTTATGGGATACATGAGCAGTATGACAAATCAATTCCACGAGTTGCTAAACCGTGTTAACTCCTTCGCTCCTCCGGCCAGAGATCCTGCAAGTGGCTAGAAGTTGTTTTTCTTAGTTACTTAGTTTTAGTTTAGGCTATTTATTAGTTTTGTTTCACATTATTTTTAATATTAGTATTTGTGTTTCTTTCGCATGTTTGCTTTTGTTTTCCAATGTTACATTATGATTATTTTATGAAGCTATTGCATTATTGGTTTATTTTATTTTGATCTATGCAATTTCTATAATTACAAGTAATGATATCCATTATATGCTAATAATTACTATGCCTGTTAAAGAAATACATATATTATGGTAGTAGAATATCATGCAAGGCAATTTAAAAGCATTACAATAGCAAAATAAAATAAACATAAGCAAAACAAAATAACAAAAATAAAATATAATAATAAAAATAAATTATGAAGCACCCAGCACGCTGACTGTGTGACGAGCATCACACACGCCATCACGGTCGTCATACCGAGTGTCTGTGACGCCCGTAACACCCCTGTCACGAGCGTGACACCTTCAGACTAGGTGAACGTTAGTAACCGTTTGGGACACGACCGTTACACCACCCCACTTTTTACCTTCCCCATTCACTTACCCATTTACTCACATTAAACCACATTTATTTATTTTTCACCCACTCCCTTTCCAACTTCCAAAACTTTTCCTATAAATACCCACCATACCTTTCTTTCTACATCATTCCAACAAACCACTCTATCAAAATCCTTTTTCATCCCTTCTCCTCCTTTTAAACCACTTATCAGTATGGAGGGAAACCAACAATTCGGAAATATCATCTTCCGATCCGAAGATGATAATTATCAAAGGGAACAGTTCGAGCGTTTCCAACAGCGAGGTGTCGTATCTACCAGGTATCCTGATTTAAATTGTTTACAAGAATTAGGATTACTTCAAGGTATACAATGGATGCTCCGCCTTGCTGATTTAACCTTTCTATGCACACACAATCAACCTACCTACCCATCTCTCACCTTACAATTTTTAAGTTCTTATTCGTACAACACTCCTACCGGTGAAGACGAGTACTTAACCGGCACCGCAACCTTCCGCATGTTCAACACCGAATACTCACTATCCCAGAACCAATTGAGTGCCATGCTACACTTCCCTGTAGGAGACCGAGTCCACCCAAGAATCCCTCCGAACTCCCAGTGGCACATAAACGCCTTCGACCTCTTTAGAAAAATATCTGGTGTGGAAACCAACAACTGGGATGTACTACTTGCTTCGCATATACATAACCCAACCATCCGGTATTTTATCCGCATCCTGCAAAACATAGTTTTTGGATGCCGAACAACAGCAAAGTCAACGCCAAGGAATTATTCTTCCTCCACTGCGTCTTTGAAATGGATACAAAGGTAAACGCTGCTTCTTTCTTATTTCATCATATTCGCACCCTATGTGCTAGAGGCCGTCAACCTTTTGTGATTGGAGGATTAATAACCACAATAGCACTTGGTTTAAATCTAGGGGACCGACTCCAAAATTTACAATCTCTGCCACCCCTATTTATGGATATAAGCTATTGTCGGTCCAGCCGCCTAATTAAAACTAGGGTAGGCGGAAGATACTATCTTATGGTAAACAACCAAGAAGTCCCAAGCGTTATTTTACCCAACATTGCCCTCACAGATGTCACCAACCCCAACCGCTTCATCTACGATCTGAATGCTCCCGAAGCTACCGAGCCTACACACGCAAACCCGCCTCCAGACGAGTTTGAAGAAATGGAGCAAGGTGATCAAGGTCCTGAGCAACAATCAATCCCGCTCAACCCTTCCGATAATGCTACATCCTCCCGACGCCGTTGAAGAAGAAGGCCAGCAACTAATGAAGACATCATGGACGCTATTGAACATCAAACCCAATGGCTTGATGCCATGCAAGTGCATAACAACGAAGTAATGCAACTAATATGCCAGATGCAACAACAACAGGAGGCGAGGAATGCAATAACCGACCAGCGGTTCACTGAGTTGCTCAGCAGGTTTGACGACTTAGGAGTACGTCAACGATCACCAGGTCCAAGAACAAGAGGCGGCAGGCAGCATTGACTTTAGTTTCTTTTTCTTTTTCTATTTCTTTTGTTTTCTTTGAAACATTGGGGACAATGTTTCATTTAAGTGTGGGGGGGAAAACCTTGTTCTTTCAACCTTCCCTTTTCAAGTATGTTATTTTCCCTTTCATTGTTATTTCCCTTTCTTATTATATAAAAAAAATTTATTATAATATATATTTATTTTAAGTTAAGTCCCTAGTGTGAAAAATTCTTATTATCTATTCCCCTCAATTTTCTTGAGCCATAACAAAAATTCAACACACTCAGTAAATATAAAGATTGCTTATTTTATCAAACTTGAGTGAAATCAAGACAAAATTATTACCATACCAACGCTCTAAACAAACCTCAACATGTTAGATCAGAAAAGTACCTATTATACCAATCCCTTGAACTTTTAGTTTTATAGTAACCCCGAGTAGTTTATACAAGAAGTCAGCACCATCTTAATAGCAAACTACGTGGAGAGCCGATGAATATAAGTGAATGATTCCCAAAATAACAAAAAAAATATATATATCAGGAAATGCACTAATTAAGTTAGGTGATCCTTACGAGTTAGGAAATGCACTAAAGGTTGCAGATCATACAAAAGCATAGTACGAAAGATCCATTATGAGTTGGTTCAGCAGGTATCTGGTGCTGAACTTGGTAGGGTGGACTACGGTCCGATCCCCCACAAACTACAATAGGCTAAATAACGAAGTTATCCAACTTATGTACCAGAACTTCAAGCTAAAAAGGGGATCAAAATCACTAACCGGTTACTCCACTATGTGCGCGAAAAGATAAAGGGCTTAATGTGATTTCGCTAGAATGAAAACGGGTGAAATAAGAGTAAAGGAACTAGGATAGCTATAATAGCATTACTCGAACTGGTTTGCATAAGGTGGGGTTATCTGAGGTTGTGACGGTAGTTGTTGATGTCAAGATTAAACTCAGGTTACTTCTAAACAAGGTTTACATGCAACCTAGTACGTGTTTTGAAATTTCATCTGGCTAAATTTTTAAAAGGATTTCTATGTTGTATCTTGCTTGAGGACAAGCAAAGGTCTAAGTATGGGGGAGTTTGATAACATGAAATAATATCACATTTTTGGACTCGATTTAATTAAATTATATTATTATTTGTTTCAATTTATTTCATCTTATTCGATATTATGTGGTATTTTCCCTTCTATTTGTCTCAGGTAACTTATTTGAAGCATAAGTGAAAAAGGAAGAAAAGGGGGTGAAAAAGAGGATGAAAGCAAATTCCACTAAAGCCCAACCCAGAATTACAAGCCAGGAGCGTTGAATCTGTGACGACCGCCACACAAGGTGTGACGAGCGTCACGCCCTGCTACTTTGTGTTACGAGCGTAACACATGGTGTGACGAACGTCACACCCCACTCTTATATTTTTGGCTTTTGACGCGTAACAGAGGCACGTTGAAGCTATTCTTCCGCTTGACTCGTTGAAACGTGAAGCTTACTTACTGAAGGCATTTTAGGAAAACGGTTACAAAAGGGACTAATATAAATAGAACCAAAGATCCAACCCTAAAGCTCTCGCTTCCCTTTCCGCCGTGCAAGCATTTACAGCACTAATTTTCTACAGCTTTCTATTATTAGCAATTTTTTTTAATTTCTTTTTCTTTTCCAGTCAATTTTCAGAGCACTTAATTAATTTTTCACACAATAGTTTCTACACCAGAAACTATTGTGTATCTTTTACTGGATCTAACCTTACGTTAGATCATAGTATTTTTATCCCTTTGATTTTATTTTCCTGTCCGATTGAAGAGTGCAAGAACAAATCCAACCGGTCTGTGGTGGAGTGTTCAAGATTCCTATTAACTATTCAGGTTCTTTAATTTATTGTTTTAATTTATATATGCTCTGCATTTCTGTTTATTTATATTGTTTGCCTGATATGGTTTTATTTAAGCATGATAATTGTTTAGACCTGTTTAGCATGTCCGGCTAATTAATTTAGATATCGGTATGTAAAGTAAGCAGAATGAAGGAATCAATACTAAGTTGGTATAATTGTATTTAAAAATAAAGTCACTCTTTTTATGGTCTCAAGTTACAGAGTTAATACCAAGGTTTTTGTACGAGAGTAAAAGACATAAAGAAGTTAAAATCAATAGAACGACGGTTTGAGTTTTTAACTGGACAGTGTAAATTGGACATTAATTCTAAATCAGGGCGAAAGCAATTTTTAGAGTTAATTAAATTCTAATCTTTTTCAAAAAGTATTTTTAAAGGTTAGATGTGAGGACGAGAGTTAAGCATTTAAGTTTAATCATATAATCTAAGTCAATAGAGCGAGAGTTTGAGACGAGGGTGTTTAAACGGTTATTATTTTAATGAAAAGAGTTTCTATAGATTCTGTTGTTTTCAAAAAGTGATTTTGGACTTAACTAATAAGTGACAACTACGTTAATATAAAGTCATAGTCTATTCAACAGAGCGAGAGTTTGAGATAAGACTTTTAATCAATAGTGTCTACTGAAAAGATTTATTTTAAAACCAAGAAACCAACGAAGATTTGATTCCCTAATTACGACGAACTACATACCGATATCCGCTTAATTGATATTTAAATTAGATCCAATTTTAGTTTTACTTCTCCCCCAAATCATCAAAGTATCATCCGCCTTAGCTTTACGAAGTAACCTTAGAAAATGGTATATCGATTCATAAGTCCCTGTGAGATCGATATCTTTTAAAACTACGCGATAAGACTGTGCACTTGCAGTTAGTACCTGTAAGACCCCAATTTTGTCCCTAAGATCCCTCATGGCATCATATCATACTATATCATTGCCTCAAGGATCATTGTGCACCTTGCCTCCTTCCTTGTGGGTTGGTTATCCTTTTGAGAGTGATTCTTGATCACCAAGCATGTTTTGCATTGGTATATCATTGCTTTTCTTGTTACTACTAACCAAAAGTACAAAAATATGTCATCTAACCTTTGTCTTGCAGATGAAGCAATCAACAGTCAAAGCAGTCAAAGGCAGTCATTGAGTAATAGATGGTGGCCATTCTTGAGAATTTGGACACCGCAATCATTATCAAGAGTTCATATGAGCTATGATATCATTTTGAATCAAAATCCCAAGTGGTAGAGGCTTGAACTTCATCAGAACATTGCCAGATCAATTGGAGGCCTAAAAAGTCAACAGCCAAGTCAACAGTGGATTTGGAGGTGGGAATTGATTATAAATACTTCATTCATGTTCAAACAAGTCTCATTTGACATTTCAAACATCAACATTGAAGCAAATAAAGTCAGGTCAAAACTTTCCAAAAATAGAAAGTGACCCATAATTCAAATTTGCCAAAAATGGAAAGGTTTTTACCTAACTTCAACTTCAAATTACATCATCAAGAAAGCTTCAAATGAAATTTTGTTGAACATGAAAGTTGTAGATCTTTCTCTCCCATTTCCAAAAAGTCAAAGATCATCAATTTCTCATGTGTGGTTAAGGAGATATGATCAAAACATGGACAAGTGTACATGAAGATTCAAATGGCCATAACTTCTCAACCAAAACTCCAATTCAAGTGGCTCTTTTTTGTACATTCTTCTCTTGACCTCTAATTTCAAAATCATGCATTGCATTTCATCAATTGTCATCATATGAACATGTGCCAATTCACTTGATTTTTGGAGGGAATTTTTGAAGTTTAAAATTGGTCAATTATTTGAACATTCTATCATTGCCAATAGCTCCAAAATGGTTTTTTAAGTGAAATTAAAGTGAATTCGTGTACTGTTCACCATGCATTTTCATGCATAGGGTGAAATTGCTAATTTTCACATACACCACATTTTTGCTAATCCATTTACCATTTGCTTAAACATGATTAAGAGCATGATTAGGAGGGAGTATATAACACAAACCCTAACTGTTTTCAGCTAACAAGACTCACAAATTCAGATCTAGATCTAGAATTCCAAAAAAATTCTCTCAATTTTTTTTGCAATTTCTTCAAACACAAACCATTTCCATTGCATGATCCTGGTTCCTGAAGTATCATTGAGTGGATTTGCACGTAGAATCAAGAAGATTGATGCAGTTTTGAAGCATGCTCGAAGCTTGATGCATTAATGCTGAACTCAGATTTTGGTGAGATCGTGTGAAATTGAGCCTCAATTCTTCCTCCAATTACTTGTACGAGCATTATAGAAGAGATTGGAAGCATCACAAGACCTTGAATCAACACGAATCCAAAGTTGCTCTTCAAGAGGTCATTGAATCGAATCTCTCCTTTCTTAAAATGCTTATGCTATTGATGTTGACCTTTTGATTCTGAGTATTCTGAGCTTTAAACCACAAATTTTCATGCACAATTGAGTTAGATATGTTAGATTAAAGTTTCATGTGTGATTCTTCTTCTCTTCGATCCATGCGTGTTTGTTGATTTCTTGATAAGATGTTTATGGATTGTTGATGTATGATGCAAGATCTACATGCTGATATGCTCAATTTTAATTTCTGGAACCTTTGAAATTTTCTGGAAATCCATGGATGAAGATCTTTATTTGTTCTTGCTATTTTCCAGTTACCTGCGAATTTTGCCATGAAATGCACACTGTTTCCTGCGAATTCTATTGCCAGTTCATCATGTTTCCTGCGGATTTCGTTTCCAGCGTTTGCATGTGTTTAGCTTAGGGTTAGCTGATGATTGGTCCACGTATTCTCATGCGCGCGTTTTGATTGGCCAGAGCCAACGTTTAATGAAACGTTGCGTTTTGCAGCTTGGCGCCTTTTCCATTTCAAATTCGCTCCGCCTTCGATTCCCAGCGGAGACATATTTCAAATGCACTTCATGATTTTTCCTTTTCCCTCCATTCATTCATATGCTATGCTTCATCATTTTTTTATTTTTTCTCCATCTTTAAAAATTCATATTAAATTGAAAATTGCTCCAAAAATTATGTGGTTTTTTGCATTATGTCACATTTTCTGTCTAGTATTTTTAGATCATTTTTTCATAAATTGTGCATGGATGGAAATTATTTTGTGCTAGGGAATGTGAACATGTATGCATTTTGTACCTTGCCTTGCCATATCATTTGTGAAATGCTGAGCTTTTATCCAATGAATCTGAAAATTTGCATGATGAAATTAGACACTTTGCTTGACATTTTGGTGTTGATTTGGTATTTTTATCATGTGTCATTGCTGTTTTATGATCATGTTAAGGTAGGTGTGACAATTTGTGTCACACCTTTGCTTATTAATCTTATGTGATATATTTACCTTGCCAAATGAATTCCAATTGTTCTGCTTTTTTGCATGATACTTGATATGGATGATGTGATTGAGCATGAATTTTCTTGGAATTATTTGATTGATTTCTGATTTAATTGAGATTTTTCATTCTGGTTGGTCACATTTGAGCTTTAAAATAGTCTTGAACTTCAATTGATCATGAAATGCTTTTGGTATATGATATTGATGTGAGACCTTTTGGATTGTTTCAATATGTGTTTGAAGTTGATTCATGTTAATTTTCAGCTTCTGTTTTGAATTGTTTCTCCATCTTTGACCCTAGGATTTGACCTAGTGGTTTGTCTCTCATGTTTGAGCTTTGATTTCAGGTTGAACATCCAAGTTATATGGTTCATGATGCTCCATCATTTGAGCATTTGATGTTTGCCTTTGACTAATAATATTGTGTGTTTTGTAGGGTTGTTAATTCATTTGAGCTTGACTTGTGGCTTATGCCCTTTGCTTATTGGGTTTGACTGTTGATATTAACTGTTGGTTGTTTGTCTGTATAGTTGTACTGATTTGTTTGATGTTTCCACAGGTACATAAGTTGCTTAAGTTCATTTTGAACTTTCTTTTGCTTGGTTGCTTAACCACTTAGGTATAACCTCTCTTCTTCATGTAGTTTGGAAGACCTGTCATGTTATGGGGGCAGGCACCTGTCTGAAGTCCTCCTTAAGAGGCAATGCTTGTGATTGTTTACTCTTTGTGCCAAGCAGGAAAAGCCCTCTTATGAGGCAATTGGTAGATAAAAGAGATGTGTAGTCCATCTCCTACTATTCAGTATGTCATCCCTTTGCTCACATAACAAGTTGATGCATTGTGGATACTAACCCAAGATCTTATAGAGTCATTCATTTGTGGAGAAGAGTTCCAACTTTCTGAACTCCCACATTTTCTATTATTCAAAGCTCTCCCTGACCAGGGATAAGAGCTATGAGGCACACCCCTCATCTCCATTTCATCTGCTTCACCCTAACTCTCAATGTTAGGGTTAAGAGCACAATATACCCCATTCCAGTTGACTTTAAAGTCTAACCTTGTTTGAGCCTAATTGCTTGTATATAGTGTGTGCTAATTGACTTGTTTGTCTGCTTACTTGATTCATCTGTGCATATCTGCTTGAGTGTGCCTTAGTGCATTTATCATCATCATTTGTATATCATTTCATAAACTTTTCTTTATAGCATTTTTGCTTTGTCCATGGAGGAGGCAAGCATAAGTCCATTACTTGGCAGTTGTTCCTATGATATGGTGTGAGACTAGTATAAGTCCATTGATTGGCATCTGGTATCATTGTTTTGTTTTAGGAGATTGGTGTAAATCCATTGATTGGTATCCGGTATCCACCTTTGTTTGTGAGATTAGTGTAAGTCCATTGATTGGCATCTGGTATCATTTGTTTTGTTTTAGGAGATTGGTGTAAATCCATTGATTGGTATCCGGTATCCACCTTCGTTTGTGAGATTGGTATAAGTCCATTGATTGGCATCTGGTATCCATTTGCTTTGTTCATTTTCTTATTTGCATCATTTCCTATTCCAAAGGAATCACTTGAATCATCTACATATGATTTCAAGAGGTGAACATCTAAGAATTTTTACTCCCTCACCCTCCCACCTTTTGTTTCTTTAAACCTCCATTTGCATGTTAATCTCAACCTAAAAAATATTGTGCAAACATTTTCATTTCTTTTCAAATTAGATACCCAGGCCTTAGGCCTTTGATTTTCAAACTCCATTTCATAATACTTCTTTGAATTGAATTCTAATCATACTTTGACCACTCTTTTGTGAATAAATCCTAATTGGTTAATCCAACTCATACAATTGTTTTGTGGCTTTGTCCATTCTTGATAAGTTTTCATACATTAGCCATATGTTTGATTTATCCTAGTTGGTTGATGTTAACCTCATCTTGGTCCTTAGTGATTGAATTGTAAGACTTCCTTGCTTATTATAGGGTTAACCCCTCACTAGCAAGTTGAAGCTTTTCTCACGTGGTGGACTCGTTGTTTGTATAAGGTTGAGTTTTCTCCCGTGGATAACGAAAGACCTTAGGGCTTTTGTTTTAAAATGAACCCACTCATACTTTTGGAAATCTTTTAGCCAAACTACGGCGTTTTGATCCTTACCTTCCATGGAAAGGTACGTAGGCAACGGGTTCATCCGTTCAAACACAAAAATAATAACTTGTACATTCTTTTCTCGTCCTTTCAATCCATGTTTGCACAATAAATATTTCATAAACAAATAACATTTCGTACAACAAGTGTGAAAAGGGCTCCCTAGGAGTACCTAGGACGTTTTGGGTGCCTAACACCTTCCCATTGCGTAATTAACCCCTTACCCAGATCTCTGATCTTTTCATTAGTTTTCTATGCGTAAAACTTCTTAGGCTTTTGTTCGCTCTTTAGCCATTCCTTTGGATAAATAAAAGTGCGGTGGCGACTCGATTCTTTGTATGCTTTGGTTTTGGTTTAATCAATAAATCATAAAGTGACGAATACACCGCTACAGTACCCCAATAGACTTATAAAGTCGCGATCAAGTTTTTGGCGCCGTTGCCGGGGAGTTTTATTTAGTCGATATCGTAACCCTTCTGTTACGCTGTAGAGACTAAGGCAATTTTTATTTCTTTCTTTCGTTGATTTGTATGCCACACACTCGCTCACAAGGCGAGCCGTTTTACTTACGAATCAACGACGTTGAACTATATCTCCGAGTCTTACGATGAATTCGGGAATATCGTGCTGCAAACAATCTCCCTCCTATCGAAGTGCCCGACCTCAAAAATCTTCTTCCTTCGCCGATACCCGAGATGGCAGAACTAGCCCGTGCTCTTCGAGATTACGCCGCTCCATCGCAAGATGAGCCGCATTCGAGTATTGCTCCACCCGCAATCGAAGCAAACAACTTCGAACTTAAACCTTCGCTGTTACAAGCAGTGCAACAGAATCAATTCTCTGGAAATCCTACCGAGGATCCAAACCTTCATTTATCCGTATTTGTCCAATACGCTGATACTGTTAAAGCTAATGGTGTCACTTCAGAGGCGATTCGACTTCGTCTTTTTCCCTTCTCGTTAAGAGATAAAGCTAGAAGATGGCTTCAGTCTCTTCCTTCCAACTCAGTCACCACATGGAATGAGTTGAAGAAAGTCTTTCTTGCCCGATATTTTCCTCCAAGCAAAACAGCTATGTTGAGAGCCCAGATAAATGGATTTAAACAGAAAGATAACGAGTCTCTTTTCGAAGCATGGGAAAGATACAAAGACATGATGAGACTTTGTCCACACCATGGTTTAGAGGACTGGTTAGTAATTCATACCTTCTATAATGGTCTCTTATACAACAAAAGGTTAACAATAGACGCCGCCGCAGGTGGTGCGCTTATGGATAAACCTTATGCCGATGCTTATCAACTTATCGAGAGCATGGCCTAAAACCATTATCAGTGGGGAAGCGACCAAACAATGGTAGAAAAACCTCAAACGAAAAGTGGCATGTACGAGATAAGTAGCCTTGATCATGTTAATGCAAAAGTGGATGCTCTGGCCCAGAAAATTGAAAGTTTAAATGTATCACCTCCAGCCACCGTGGTTGCCGCAGCTCAAAATTGCGAAGTCTGTGGAATCCAAGGTCACACTCCTGCAGATTGTCAACTCCTAACAGGAATCCAAGCAGAGCAAGTGAATTATGCTCAAGGAAATCCCTACTCGCATACCTATAACTCAAACTGGAAGAACCATCCTAATTTTTCATATAAGAGCAATAATGCTTTATACGCACCAGGTCAATCTCCCAGTCAAGCCCCAACTATACCCCCTGGATATCAAAAGCCGACCCCATCTACACCCAACAATAATGTTCCTAGAAAATCCAACTTGGAAATCATGATGGAGAACTTCATAGCTTCTCAACAGCAAACCAATAAAAATTTCTTAAACCAGAATGTACACACTAGCGAACAAATTAAACAACTAGCAAGTAAAGTAGATGCCCTGGCTACCCATAACAAAATGCTAGAAACACAAATATCACAAGTAGCTCAACAACAAGCTCCTACTGCTGCCCCAACTGGTACATTTCCTGGACAGCCCCAACCTAAGCCGAAAAGCCACGCTCATGCAATCATATTGAGAAGTGGAACAGAGGTAGAAGGACCGTCTGATCCAAGAATTAAAAACCAAAACTCTAAAAAGTCAACTGAGGAAGAAAATAAACTTAAGGAAAAGGAGGAGAGTAATAAGGAAACCGTAGAAAAGAAAGAAACTTATGTACCTCCACCACCTTATAAACCACCTGTCCCTTACCCTCAAAGGCTTATTAAAACCAAAGATGCAGGCCAATTTAAAAAATTTGTCGACTTACTAAAACAATTAAACGTCACAATTCCTTTTACAGAAGGTATTACGCAGATGCCCTCATATGCTAAGTTCTTAAAAGAAATTCTTTCTAATAAAAGGAAACTTGAAGATAGCGAAATCCCTACACTTACTGCTGAATGCAACGCTATAATCCAGAATATGCCTCCTAAACTTAAAGATCCTGGTAGTTTCTCTATACCCTGTCACATAGGAAAAATTGTCACAGACAAAGCTCTATGCGATTTAGGAGCAGGTATCAGTGTTATGCCTTTATCCATATGCAAGAAACTGGAAATGGGAGAATTAAGACCAACTAAAATGTCTGTGCAATTAGCAGATCGTTCCGTTAGATATCCTGTAGGAATTCTTGAAAATGTTCCTGTGCGCATAGGTCAATTCTACATTCCAACCGATTTTTTAATTATGGACATAAGAGAAGATGAAGTTACACCCATTATATTGGGAAGACCATTCTTAGCAACCGCCAGTGCGATCATAGACGTAAAACGAGGACGACTCACTTTCGAAGTAGGAGAAGAGAAAATTGAGTTCATTCTTTCCCAATTTTTGAAAGCACCTGCAATAGATGACACATGTTACTTCATGGATATCATCGATGAATGCATAAAAGAAACAGAGTTAGAAAATGACAAATTGTCTGACTATCGTGTAGAAGACAGACTTAACCAATGTTTAGCAATGACATCGGATCCTACGCAATGCCTTAAGAAACCAAACCTCGGCCTGAAAACACTTCCCAAAAATCTGAGATATGAATTCCTAGACTTAGAACTTGAACGACCAGTGATAGTTAATGCAGACCTAGGAAAACTCGAAACCGAAAAACTCCTACATATCTTAAGAAAATATCCAACCTCACTAGGATACAACATCACTGATCTTAAAGGAATAAGTCCTTCAATTTGTATGCATCGCATCATGCTAGAAGAAGACTGTAAAACTTCTAGGGAACATTAGAGGAGACTAAACTTGATCCTGAGTGAGGTAGTGAAAAAGGAAGTAATAAAGTTATTAGAGGCAGGTATCATATATCCTATATCTGATAGCAAATGGGTTAGTCCTGTACACGTAGTACCAAAGAAAGGAGGTATAAAAGTTATTGAAAATGAAAAAGGAGAAACTATAACCGAACGAATCGAATCGGGATGGAGAATGTGCATTGACTATAGGAAACTAAACAAAGCAACCCAAAAAGATCATTTCCCTTTACCATTCATTGACCAGATGTTAGAACGATTAATAAAACATTCTCATTTCTGCTATCTAGACGGGTACTCAGGCTTCTTTCAAATACCAATTCATCCTGATGACCAAGAAAAGACAACATTCACATGTCCTTTTGGTACCTTCGCTTATCGACGAATGTCGTTCGGCTTGTGCAATGCTCCTGCAACCTTCCAAAGGTGCATGATGGCAATTTTCGCCGATTTTCTCGAAAAGATCATGGAAGTATTTATGGATGATTTTTCCGTATGCGGACAAAGCTTTGAAGAATGTCTTGAAAACCTAGAAAGAGTTCGAGAACGATGTGTAAAAGTAAACCTAGTACTTAATTGGGAAAAATGTCACTTTATGGTACAAGAAGGAATTGTTTTAGGACACATCATATCAAATAGAGGAATTGAAGTAGACAAAGCCAAAATAGAAGTAATTGAAAACCTTCAACCTCCGAAAACTGTGAGAGAAGTACGAAGCTTCTTAGGACATGCCGGTTTTTACCGACGATTCATTAAAGATTTCTCTAAAATAACTAAACCTTTAACCGGATTATTGATGAAAGATGCTGAATTCATCTTCGACAATAAATGTTTAGAAGCATTTCAAACGCTTAAACAAGCATTGATCTCCGCGCCCATAATGCAGGCTCCGGATTGGAATGAACCATTTGAAATAATGTGTGACGCAAGTGACTACGCCGTAGGCGCTGTTTTAGGACAACGAAAGGATAAAAAGCTTCCCGTCATATATTACGCAAGTAGAACCCTAGACGAAGCACAAATGAATTACGCCACGACCGAGAAAGAACTTTTAGCAGTGGTGTTTGCACTAGATAAATTTCGTTCTTCCTTGGTCGGAGCTAAAATAATCGTTTACACTGACCACGCCGCCATTAAGTACCTCTTAACAAAAAAGGACGCTAAACCTAGACTCCTAAGGTGGATTTTGTTGCTACAAGAATTCGATTTGGAAATCAAAGATAAGAAAGGAACTGAAAACGTAGTAGCAGATCACCTCTCTAGACTTGAAAACCTGGAACCGGAAAGAACATCGATCAACGATGATTTCTCGTACGATAAACTTATAGCTACTTTGGAAGAAAATAAAGCTGATAAACAGGTAGAGACCACCTTAGCTATATGTGTTACACCATGGTACGCTGATCTCGTCAATTATTTAGCTGCCGGAATAGTTCCACCTAATTTATCTTACCAACAAAAGAAACGATTCTTCAATGACATAAAACATTATTACTGGGATGACCCTTTACTTTTCAAAAGAGGCCCCGATGGTATTTTCCGTCGGTGTATACCTGAAGAAGAGATAGAAAATATAATCCAACACTGTCACTCCGCTCCTTATGGTGGACATGCAAGTACATCCAATACCTGCTCTAAAATCCTATAAGCCGGTCTTTATTGGCCAAACATATGGAAGGATGTGCATGCGGCTATCAAGAAATGTGATAGATGTCAACGCATAGGAAACATATCTAGACGTGACGAGATGCCACAAAAGGGCATTTTGGAAGTAGAGATTTTCGACGTGTGGGGAATAGATTTCATGGTACCTTTTCCACCTTCTTTCGGTAACAAGTATATACTCGTAGCGGTTGACTACGTATCAAAATGGATTGAAGCTATAGCTTCTCTAACAAACGACACACGAGTAGTAACTAGACTCTTTAAGAATATAATTTTCCCAAGATTTGGTGTCCCAAGAATAGTAGTCATTGATGGTGGATTGCATTTCATATCTATGGTACTCGAAAAACTACTGTTTAAGTATGGTGTAAGACATAGAGTAGCGACACCTTACCATCCTCAAACCAGTGGACAAGTGGAAGTGTCTAACAGAGAAATTAAACAAATATTAGAAAAAATAGTCGCCACCTCAAGGAAAGACTGGTCATCAAAACTATCCGAAGCTTTATGGGCATATCGAACCGCTTACAAAACTCCCATAGGGACAACCCCATTTAAGGTTATTTATGGAAAATCTTGCCACCTCCCGGTAGAATTAGAACATAAGGCCTACTGGGCTATTAAAAATCTAAATTTAAAATATAAGGCCGCTAGTGAAAAGCGAATTCTTGACATAAATGAATTAGAGGAACTTCGACAAGACGCCTACGAAAATGCCAGAATCTACAAAGAAAGAACGAAAAAATGGCATGATAAACGTATATCAAGAAAAATCTTCAAACAAGGCGATATAGTCCTTTTGTTCAACTCTAGACTTAAGTTATTCCCAGGAAAACTACGTTCTAGATGGTCAGGCCCTTTCCAAGTCACCAATGTCTTTCCCAGTGGAGCGGTGGAAATTAAAGGAAAATCCATTGAACCATTTATCGTAAACGGGCAGCGCCTAAAACATTATCATTATGCAGAGAACAATGAAGATTCACAAGTCCTGCACTTAGACGTAATTCCTCCAAAATTTATAGATTATATTTGATGGTTTTTATGTCGAGCTTGCGACATTAAACAAAGCGCTTCGTGGGAGACAACCCACAAATATTTTTATTTTTATTTCTTCTTTGATTATTCTTTTAAATTTTATTTAGTATTCATTCTTCATTTATTTTAATTTATAAAAAAATTCTTCTTTTCTTCTTTCGGCATTTGGCTAAATCCTGACTAAAACTCTTGTTTTTCTTTTCTCTAGCTAACACTAACCTGATGGGACAAATTGATCGTATGGGTATCAAATTCAGAGGGAAAGCTCAGAAACAAAAGTTTGAGGAACTAGCAGAGAGAGAGATGCTACCTAGCTTGTATGCTGATGATTGGGCAATGACTACCCTTGGACTAAAAGAAAGTGTCATGTATTTGCTGAGTCAAATAGGGTGGGAAACCACTCCTATTCGAAGACAATTCGTCACTTACCGGAGACTAATGCTAGAATTCCTTAGCTCCCTGATCTATCTACCCAGTCATGGAAAAGGAATAAGCAGAGGTTTCATTCAGTTCAGAATGTTCAACATGGAGTATCAGTTTAACATTCAAGACTTTACTAACCTTTTAGGTTTCCCTACCTCTTTTGATACATTCACGGTGAGCCAAGAAGACCTTTTTGAATATAGAGAACTTGAACATTTTTGGGGAAGTTTGACTGGAAATGACGACCCCGAGGAACATGAGTTTCTTTCTGGAAACATACATAACCCGACCTTTCGTTATTTCCATAAGATCCTGGCCCACACCCTTTTTGGGAAGAAGTCAAATATTACTACAGTATCACGTGATGAACTCTTCATCATATTTTGTGCTTCCCAGAACCGTCCAGTGAATAGTGCCACTTTTATGTTGGCGAACTTTGACCACCTTATCCAAGATGAACGAGCACCGATTTAAATAGGCGGATTGATAACCATGATTGGTAATGCTATCGGATTACGTCAACCTATGCTTGACCGAAGCCCTTTTTGTGGCATTGCGACTATGAGTATACCCTTCCTTTTCAACATTATGTTTATAGAAAACCTCGGGCCTGAAGAGTTCGAACTAATAGTTGACAACCAAGTTCTTTGCCTATTCACCTTGCCTAGTCCGAGGACTAGTGTTCATAACCGCAATAACTGGCTCTACAACCTGAACGGAATACCTTCTCCTGCTAGATCTACTGAATCCATCCAGGACTATGAGATTTGTGACGACCAAATTCCTTATGCTGAGTCTGACCCTCAGACACCATCTGGTTATTATGATATTGACCCTCCACGTCAACCTATCCCGACCGAAGAGTCGGCAATACCCGATCTTAGAAATCATATGCCCGGAGCTAATTATAACACCACCATTCAAGCTTTGATGTCAGAACAAGACGCCCTCAGAGAAGAGTTAGCTAATATGGGACAAGAATTTATGGGAGACATGAGCAGTATGACAAATCAATTCCACGAGTTGCTAAACCGTGTTAACTCCTTCGCTCCTCCGGCCAGAGATCCTGCAAGTGGCTAGAAGTTGTTTTTCTTAGTTACTTAGTTTTAGTTTAGGCTATTTATTAGTTTTGTTTCACATTATTTTTAATATTAGTATTTGTTTTTCTTTCGCATGTTTGCTTTTGTCTTCCAATGTTACATTATGATTATTTTATGAATCTATTGCATTATTGGTTTATTTTATTTTGATCTATGCAATTTCTATAATTACAAGTACTGATATCCACTATATGCTAATAATTACTATGCCTGTTAAAGAAATACATATATTATGGTAGTAGAATAGCATGCAAGGCAATTTAAAATCATTACAATAGCAAAATAAAATAAACATAAGCAAAACAAAATAACAAAAATAAAATATAATAATAAAAACAAATTATGAAGCACCCATGCAAGTTGACTGTGTGACGAGCGTCACACACGCCATCACGGTCGTCACACCGAGTGTCTGTGACGCCCGTAACACCCCTGTCACGAGCGTGACACCTTCAGACTAGGTGAACGTTAGTAACCATTGGGGACACGACCGTTACACCACCCCACTTTTTACCTTCCCCATTCACTTACCCATTTACTCACATTAAACCATATTTATTTATTTTTCACCCACTCCCTTTCCAACTTCCAAAACTTTTCCTATAAATACCCACCATACCTTTCTTTCTACATCATTCCAACAAACCACTCTATCAAAATCCTTTTTCATCCCTTCTCCTCCTTTCAAACCACTTATCAGTATGGCGGGAAACCAACAATTCGGAAATATCATCTTCCGATCCGAAGATGATAATTATCAAAGGGAACAGTTCGAGCGTTTCCAACAGCGAGGTGTCGTATCTACCAGGTATCCTGATTTAAATTGTTTACAAGAATTAGGATTACTTCAAGGTATACAATGGATGCTCCGCCTTGCTGATTTAACCTTTCTATGCACACACAATCAACCTACCTACCCATCTCTCACCTTACAATTTTTAAGTTCTTATTCGTACAACACTCCTACCGGTGAAGACGAGTACTTAACCGGCACCGCAACCTTCCGCATGTTCAACACCGAATACTCACTATCCCAGAACCAATTGAGTGCCATGCTACACTTCCCTGTAGGAGACCGAGTCCACCCAAGAATCCCTCCGAACTCCCAGTGGCACATAAACGCCTTCGACCTCTTTAGAAAAATATCTGGTGTGGAAACCAACAACTGGGATGTACTACTTGCTTCGCATATACATAACCCAACCATCCGGTATTTTATCCGCATCCTGCAAAACATAGTTTTTGGATGCCGAACAACAGCAAAGTCAACGCCAAGGAATTATTCTTCCTCCACTGCGTCTTTGAAATGGATACAAAGGTAAACGCTGCTTCTTTCTTATTTCATCATATCCGCACCCTTTGTGCTAGAGGCCGTCAACCTTTTGTGATTGGAGGATTAATAACCACAATAGCACTTGGTTTAAATCTAGGGGACCGACTCCAAAATTTACAATCTCCGCCACCCCTATTTATGGATATAAGCTATTGTCGGTCCAGCCGCCTAATTAAAACTAGGGTAGGCGGAAGATACTATCTTATGGTAAACAACCAAGAAGTCCCAAGCGTTATTTTACCCAACATTGCCCTCACAGATGTCACCAACCCCAACCGCTTCATCTACGATCTGAATGCTCCCGAAGCTACCGAGCCTACACACGCAAACCCGCCTCCAGACGAGTTTGAAGAAATGGAGCAAGGTGATCAAGGTCCTGAGCAACAATCAATCCCGCTCAACCCTTCCGATAATGCTACATCCTCCCGACGCCGTTGAAGAAGAAGGCCAGCAACTAATGAAGACATCATGGACGCTATTGAACATCAAACCCAATGGCTTGATGCCATGCAAGTGCATAACAACGAAGTAATGCAACTAATATGCCAGATGCAACAACAACAGGAGGCGAGGAATGCAATAACCGACCAGCGGTTCACTGAGTTGCTCAGCAGGTTTGACGACTTAGGAGTACGTCAACGATCACCAGGTCCAAGAACAAGAGGCGGCAGGCAGCATTGACTTTAGTTTCTTTTTCTTTTTCTATTTCTTTTGTTTTCTTTGAAACATTGGGGACAATGTTTCATTTAAGTGTGGGGGAGAAAACCTTGTTCTTTCAACCTTCCCTTTTCAAGTATGTTATTTTCCCTTTCATTGTTATTTCCCTTTCTTATTATATAAAAAAAATATTATTATAATATATATTTATTTTAAGTTAAGTCCCTAGTGTGAAAAATTCTTATTATCTATTCCCCTCAATTTTCTTGAGCCATAACAAAAATTCAACACACTCAGTAAATATAAAGGTTGCTTATTTTATCAAACTTGAGTGAAATCAAGACGAAATTATTACCATACCAACGCTCTAAACAAACCTCAACATGTTAGATCAGAAAAGTACCTATTATACCAATCCCTTGAACTTTTAGTTTTATAGTAACCCTGAGTAGTTTATACAAGAAGTCAGCACCATCTTAATAGCAAACTACGTGGAGAGCCGATGAATATAAGTGAATGATTCCCAAAATAACAAAATATATATATATATACCAGGAAATGCACTAATTAAGTTAGGTGATCCTTACCAGATCATTTAATCTAAAGGTTGCAGATCATACAAAAGCATAGTACGAAAGATCCATTATGAGTTGGTTCAGCAGGTATCTGGTGCTGAACTTGGTAGGGCGGACTACGGTCCAATCCCCCATAATCTGCAATGGACTAAATAACGAAGTTATCCAGCTTATGTACCAGAACTTCAAGCTAAAAAGGGGATCAGAATCACTAACCGGTTACTCCACTATGTGCGCGAAAAGATAAAGGGCTTAATGTGATTTCGCTAAAATGAAAACGGGTGAAATAAGAGTAAAGGAACTAGGATAGCTATAATAGCATTACTCGAACTGGTTTGCATAAGGTGGGGTTATCTGAGGTTGTGACGGTAGTTGTTGATGTCAAGATTAAACTCAGGTTACTTCTAAACAAGGTTTACATGCAACCTAGTACGTGTTTTGAAATTTCATCTGGCTAAATTTTTAAAACGATTTCTATACTGTATCTTGCTTGAGGACAAGCAAAGGTCTAAGTAAGGGGGAGTTTGATAACATGATATAATATCACATTTTTGGACTCGATTTAATTAAATTAAATTATTATTTGTTTCAATTTATTTCATATTATTCGATATTACGTGGTATTTTCCCTTCTATTTGTCTTAGGTAACTTATTTGAAGCATAAGTGAAAAAGGAAGAAAAGGGGGTGAAAAAGAGGATGAAAGCAAATTCCACTAAAACCAAGCCCACAATTACAAGCCAGGAGCGCTGAAGCTGTGACGACCGCCACACAAGGTGTGACGAGCGTCACGCCCTGCTACTTTGTGTTACGAGCGTAACACATGGTGTGACGAACGTCACACCCCACTCCTATATTTTTGGCTTTTGACGCGTAACAGAGGCACGTTGAAGCTATTCTTCCGCTTGACTCGTTGAAACGTGAAGCTTACTTACTGAAGGCATTTTGGGAAAACGGTTACAAAAGGGACTAATATAAATAGAACCAAAGATCCAACCCTAAAGCTCTCGCTTCCCTTTCCGCCGTGCAAGCATTTACTACACTAATTTTCTACAGCTTTCTATTATTAGCAATTTTTTTTATTTCCTTTTCTTTTCCAGTCAATTTTCAGTGCACTTAATTAATTTTTCACACAATAGTTTCTACACCGGAAACTATTGTGTATCTTTTACTGGATCTAACCTTACGTTAGATCATAGTATTTTTATCCCTTTGCTTTTATTTTCCTGTCCGATTGAAGAGTGCAAGAACAAATCCAACCGGTCTGTGGTGGAGTGTTCAAGATTCCTATAAATTATTCAGGTTCTTTAATTTATTGTTTTAATTTATATATGCTCTGCATTGCTGTTTATTTATATTGTTTGCCTGATATGGTTTTATTTAAGCATGATAATTGTTTAGACCTGTTTAGCATGTCCGGCTAATTAATTTAGATATTGGTATGTAAAGTAAGCAGAATGAAGGAATCAAAACTAAGTTGGTATAATTGTATTTAAAAATAAAGTCACACTTTTTATGGTCTCAAGTTACAGAGTTAATACCAAGGTTTTTGTACGAGAGTAAAAGACATAAAGAAGTTAAAATCAATAGAACGACGGTTTGAGTTTTTAACTGGACAGTGTAAATTGGACATTAATTCTAAATCAGGGCGAAAGCAATTTTTAGAGTTAATTAAATTGTAATCTTTTTCAAAAAGTATTTTTAAAGGTTAAATGTGAGGACGAGAGTTAAGCATTTAAGTTTAATTATATAATCTAAGTCAATAGAGCGAGAGTTTGAGACGAGGGTGTTTAAACGGTTATTGTTTTAATGAAAAGAGTTTCTATAGATTCTGTTGTTTTCAAAAAGTGATTTTGGACTTAACTAATAAGTGACAGCTACGTTAATATAAAGTCATAGTCTATTCAACAGAGCGAGAGTTTGAGATAAGACTTTTAATCAATAGTGTCTACTGAAAAGATTTATTTTAAAACCAAGAAACCAACGAAGATTTGATTCCCTAATTACGACGAACTACATACCGATATCCGCTTAATTGATATTTAAATTAGATCCAATTTTAGTTTTACTTCTCCCCCAAATCATCAAAGTATCATCCGCCTTAGCTTTACGAAGTAACCTTAGAAAACGGTATATCGATTCATAAGTCCCTGTGGGATCGATATCTTTTAAAGCTACGCGATAAAACTGTGCACTTGCAGTTAGTACCCCAATAGACTTATAAAGTCGCGACTAATTACATCAGTTGAGTGTTGATCATTCCCATGAATGAACCCTCCAGTGTTGAAACTCGGTTGCACATCCTCAGTTTTTACGTTGAACAGTCCTGGTAGAAATCCATTCCAACCTTGTTCTTGTTCTCAGCAATCTTTATCATTCGGCCTAATTGATCAATGATTTCAGCCTCAATAGCCTTTTGTGCAACCCTTAGAGAGAACATAGGTTCCCCAGTTTTCTTCTCTTCAGCAATAGATAAGGCTTAGAACGGCGTTCCAACCTCCTCCTCAACTTCAACATAAGAAAAGGATGACAAATGGCTCACCAAAAGTGCTTTTTCTCCACCAACAATGCCAAGCTTGTCGTTCTTCACAAATTTTAGCTTTTAGTGTAGAGTAGACGTCACATCACCAATTTCATGAGTCCATGGCCTTACCAATAAATAACTGTAGGCCAGGTGGATATCCATTACCTAGAAAGTAATCTGGAAATCACTCAGACCTATCTTTACTAGAAGGTCCACTTTACCAATGACGGTCTTACGAGAACCATCAAACGCTTTTACAATCACGCCACTATATCTCATTGGGGTGCCTTGATAAGAAAGTCTGGACAGAGTTGACTTTGGAAGCATGTTCAGTGATGACCCAGTGTGATCCAGCACATTGGAAATAGCGTCCTCCTTGCAGTTCATCAAAACATGTAGCGCCAAATTGTGATTCCTACCTTCCTCAGGAAGCTCTTCATCACAAAAACTCAAATTATTGCACGAAGTGATGTTGGCAAAAATGTGGTCAAACTGATCCACAGTTACATCATGCTCAACATAAGCCTGTTCTAGCACTTTCTACAGCGCCTCCCTATGTGCTTCAGAGTTCATCAATAGTGACAAGACGGAGATCTTTGACGGGGTTTGGAGCAGTTGCTCCACCATATTAAACTCACTTCTTTTTACCAGTTTCAAAACTTCATCATCATCACTAGCCTTCAATTTGATGGATTCACCTGACTAACACACTAAAATGCTAACCAGATTCGCTACTGGAATCTCTGCCTTCTTACTAGTTGCAACATCTTCTACCTTCTCTGGGAAAACTGGACCAAACACACGACCACTACGGGTCACCTTTGCAATATCAATAATATTTACCATAAAGTCTGCAACTGGTAAAGGAACCTCTCGACCATTCTCAATCATCGTGGCATTTTATTGATAAGGCACAACTTTATCGGATGCATACAGAACAGGGCCCGCTAACCGTATTACTAGTGGCGATACCAATCTATCGTTGTTGTTGCTGATGCTAATAACTACCCGCTCAGGGGTCTTGAACATTGGCACGATACATTTACATCATTTACATCCTTTGACTGTTGAATCTGGATTACATTCTCATCCATCAACTTCTGGATATCTCTCTTGACAATCATACACCCACGGGGGTTCACACTGCATATCACACAACCATCATGGTCATGCTTATAGTCACTGATCAAACACAAGGTTCTATGAATTTCCACCAACGACCTACGGATACGTTGTACATCGAATACTCGGAAATTCCCTGGACTGCCGTCCACCATGTTGATAGTAGCATTACCATGAGCAGGCAATGGATTAGCTTTCACATTAGGCGCTCGGTCCTCAAAGGACACCATCCTACCCTTTACAAGCTTTTGTACCTCATACTTTAACGGATAGAAATTCTCTATGTCGTGGCTAGGGGCTCCCTGGTTAAAAGCACAACGGAGTTCAGGTTTGTACCACCTTGGAAGTGGCTCGGGAATCTGTGGAGGATTTCTGGGTTGAATGAGGTTTTTGAGAACCAAAGACGAATAAAATTCTGCATATGACATGGGAATAGGGTCAAAAGAGACCTTCTTCCTCTCAAAGTTTTGTTGATTATTAATGTTGTTGAAGTTGGTTCTTTCTTGCGGTTGCTTTGACGTTGTTGTTGTTGAATCAGAACTGATTGATTGTTGGAATTATTGGAAAATACAGGAATCACTGATGAAACTTGATGTTTATGTTGACGAGGTCGAGAACTCTTTTGGACATGAGGCCTCCTCTGCCTCCCTACAGTTACTGAATTAGTTTCCCCCTCCTTCCTCTTGGAGAAACTACCACCATACTTCTTGTTAGACGATGCTTGTTCTTCAGACAGACGTCCTTCACGGACTCCCTCTTATAACCTCGTCCCCGTGTTTACCATGTTTACCCTCTTATAATGATGCTTCTTCTCTAGACAGAAGTCCTTCACGGACTCTCTCTTATACGTTCGTAGTAAAACGAACTCATCGTCTTCAAGAAGATCTTCCTAATTTCTTTCTCTTCCAATGGTGGGCTTATCCGGGCAGCAAGCTCTCTCCACCTCTGGGCATACTCTTTGAATGTCTCCTTATATTTCTGAGACATAGACCTCAGCTGGTCTCTATCAGGCGCCATATCCACATTATACTTGTATTGCTTGACAAAGGCCTCGCCTAAGTCATTGAAAGTACGGACACTTGCACTGTCCAACCTCATATACCATCTAAATGCAGCACCAGTCAAACTGTCTTGGAAGTAGTGAATCAGCAACTGATCATTATCAGTTTGAGTTTACATCTTTCTGGTGTACATCACAAGGTGGCTTAGCGGACAAGTGTCTCCCTTATACTTTTCAAAGTCAGAGACCTTGAATTTCATCGGGATTTTCACATTAGGCACTAGGTAGAGCTAAGCAACACTCTTCCCAAATATTTCCTTTCCTCTTAGAGTCTTCAACTCTTTACGTAGCTCGAGGAATTATCCTTCATTTCGTCCATTTTCTCATACCCGCCTGGACCCTCAGATGGCTCAAAGTGGTAGATGGTATCCTCAACACAAGGCAAAGTGTGCACAACTAGAGATGGCACTAACATGACCGGGCTAGATGCCAGTAGAGAAACAAAGGTGGGTGCATACCCTTTAGGCATAAAATTTAATGGCATCCCCCAAGGGAATCCAGCAGGCATAGAAGGACTGGATTGGCTGGAAGCAACAGGAAGGGTCGAGGTAGCAACCTTAGAAATGACAATCCTCTGGTGAGGAGTTGCAGGAGTTGGTGAAGATTGATTTTAAGCAACAATGACAGACTCCATCAATGCTATTAACCTGGAAATTTCATCCTTCAGCTCTCTGTTCTCTTTCACTAAGTGTTCCGTGATCTTCGGTTGATTAGCACGAGTATTATATTGGTGAGTCAGCTTCGCTGAAGCATAGAAGAATAATCGATAAGACATCTGGCGAAAGAAAACCTGCTATGCAAATGATGCATGAAAATGCAATGTTTTTGTTTATTTAATTTCAAGGAACATATGAAGTTCTATTTACAAATATATAATAGTAGTAACAACAATTTGATTGACCATAAAATCTCTTTTTATTCATAAAATTTGGAAGGATTACACTATGTGTAATTTCAGAAACCAAAATACAAATACAAGAGAAAAGGAAACTAATCATTCTAAGGATCCTTTAGCAACGATATCAGATGATCTGGCTGCGGGCACGTACTTCCTTCGGATGTGTCGAATCTCAGACTCAAAAGATGTCTTCATTTGAGCTTTCTCAAGGAAAAGCTGATCAACAACCTTCTTCCACGCACCGGAAGGATGAGGCATACTACAGGAAGATGGACCCTCTGGTCCTCTCTGTCTCTTCACTTCTCGGTCTTCAAGAAGTTCAATAAGTGCATCCTTGTCTTTCGACTCAAGCTTCAATTCTTCATGCTTTCGGCTCAAAGCACGGAACCGCTTTTCCGACATATCTTTCTCTTGCTTCATCTTGGGGAATGCGTCTTCCAACTCCTATATATCTTGGTTAGGGAAAGTTGATGGCTCATCCACAACCAAAGACATAGGTCTTTCATAAGCATACGACATCTTCAACTCCTAAGCTCTCTTCTTCACCCAAATAGTGTAAGCTCCCAAAGCTACACAATTGCACAGACCAAGCTCAGATATTCCTTTCCTATGCACGTTATGCCAAGCATGTATCATCTTTTGCTTCAAATGTTGGGGATCTTTACCCTCTTGATAGAAAAGACCTTCTAACTGAGTTTTATTAGGTTTGTCTCTCAAGGGGAACCCAAGTTGATGACGAGCCAAAGCAGGGTTATAGTTGATTCCTCCTTGTGTACCAATGAGGGGCACATTAGAGAATTCACCATAACTATCAATAATATCCAATCTATCAATGCAGAATCATACCAAATAATATCATCATTAGTGAGAGACATAAGTCTCTGAGACCACCGTAGACATTATTTGTTCTCCAAGAAAGCAAGCGTCTGAGGCAAGTGCAAAATAAACCACTTAATAGAAGAGGAACACAACACACAATAGTCCCACCACTTTTAGAATTCCTTAAATGCAAAGAGAAATACATGTCACCCAACAGAGTCGGAACAGGATTTCCAATCAAGAAGATTCTAATGGTGTTAACATCAATAAAACCATCAATGTTAGGGAACAAAGCTAGACCATAAATGAGCAACACAGAGATGGCTTTGAAAGCATCCACACTACCGGCTTGAGAAAAGACAATAGCTTTACCAATGAGGAATTCAAAAGTCAACCCCATAATACCCCCTTTCTTCACCAAATGAGCATCAATCTCAGATTTCATCAGATGAAGAGCTTCAGCTATAATATGAGATCTGGGAATCTCCTCAATTCCACTAAAGGGTACTTTGTCAGATACGGGTATTCCCAAGAGATGGGCATACTCCTCTAGCATAGGCACAAGCTGATAATCAGGAAAAGTGAAGCACTGGTAGATAGGGTCATAAAATTGAACCAAAACACTTAGAAGTCCTTCAACCACATCAGTAGATAATACAGAAAAAAGCTTCCCATGATGTTGCTTGAAGTCCAAGGGATCTAATACAAAAGATGATAACTTCCTTAACTCTTTCAAATCAGGACATCTGAAACTGTACTTCTTAGTGTTCATTCGTCCATAATCCATGGTCTGAAAATATTTGCAAAGAGACCTTAGTTCCTTGAAATTTATTTTTCTATGATGAATGTCATGATACACATGTATTCATGAATGCAACAATCACAAACAAGGGATCACACACAAGGCAAACACAAACGAAGGTCAAGGGATGGATCAAGTCATCATCAAGATCAATCATCCATTTTGGTGGATCATGGCTTTCACCTTATCAACACCCAAGTTCCATTGATATTGATGAGACTTGATTGGATCTACCGAGAATCAAAGGGTTTGTTGTGAGTCACGAGCATGGAGTCAAGTTAAGAATCATCCCAAAGGAGTGTACTAAGGATAAAAACCTGTAGATCATGTTCTAAAAAGTTCCCAGAGTCTTAATCCCATCTATCGGATATTACAGGTTAGGATGACTGACACATCAACCCATAATATTCTAAAGAGAAACTCGTCTAAGTGTAGTATCACGTAACAACTGTTATCAGGTATACACCTAAACAGCCTATGCACTACGTCCTAAATAGGCCAAGTTGGGTTAAATGTTCTACGGTCCTCAGCTTCTCGGACCCCAAATCAGAGAAAGTAATGTCTAACCACAAATAACTTGTGTGACATTAGTAACTCCAAAAAGGTCTCCACTAAGTAGATGAGTCTCAAGCCAACTTGTTAAGGACTACTCCACACAAGTGGAACATGACTATACCATCCTCTTATCTTAATTGCACTCAAGTTTGGGTTAGAACTTGTCTGACCACTCAGATATCACCAAGCATAATAGACAGATTATATCACGCAAACAAATATACATACATCAAAAAATATACAAATATATACATATATAAAAAAGTAGGCTAAACCCATTGAGGACTACTCCCCAGCAGAGTCACGACTTAATTTTTGTAGCGGTAAATTCATGACCATCAAGCTATGAATAAGCTTGGCATCGATAAAACCATAGTCGCCACCGCGCATTTATTGTTTCCGAAGGAAAAGGGAAAAATACGAACAAAAACTAATAAAATGCCAGAGATTACAGGTAACGGGTTGGTTACACAGAGGGAAGGTTTTAGCATCCAAAGTGTTCATAGGTACTCCTAGGGAGCCCTTTTTTATGTGCGTATGTGTTTTTGGTATAAAAGATGTTTGAGAAAAATAGAGTGTGGGGATGAGAAAAAAATTCATTGATTATATTTTTGTCTTTGACAAGACCTTCAGACTTGTGCCTAGGTACCAACATAAAAATGAGGGATCAAAACCTTGTAGTTCGTGGTAAAAAATTCAAAGAAGTTGGTGAATTTCTTTTAACAAAATTTTAATAAGAAAATGCATAAATGGCCAAAAGTTTGAACAGAGTTGTTAGTTCTTTTTGTCTTTTGAAATTTTAAGTCAATATGATTAGATTTATTTACAAGTTTGATTTAAGAAAAATGAGTTCGAAAATTCAATGGCATAAGGCTAAAATTTCTATTTGAAATAAGGGCTAATTTTGAAATCACAAGCAAAGAAAGCTTTTGAAAAAAAGTGGAGAGATTTTAAAATTTAAGAAGTGGGAGGAGATGAAGAGACTAATCCTAAGCATAAAATTAAAAGTTAAGAGTTGAAAAGATCTGACCAATGGGATGCAATCCAACAGACAAGTATGTCATATAGAAAACCCACTTTCCCTTTGGACTTTGGATCAAGCAATAATCAATAAGCAATTAGCAATATCCAAACATAATGAAGATCAAGGCATCAAATAAAGATAGCCACATCCAAGCAAGCAAATCCCATAGCTAGCAGTCTTCTTTGTCTTCTCATGTATCAGATGAAATACTCCTTGATCAACTCAGAATAAAGCATTTGACACAAGATCAAAATAACAGTTTGCACCAAGAAAAAGTAGCAGATGAGCTCAGTTCATAATAACTTGATTTCAGAATGTTGGCATTGGCCAAGTCCTTTTTGCACAGGGAATGTTGCCTAGTTCTAAGTCCAGAAGTTCATATCAAGATCAACGGTCCACCAAACATTTTTTAGGTTTTTTGTTGTTTATTAAGTGTTTTAAGGTCCTAAGACCATAAACAAAATCAAAATGCACAAACAAAATATATAATCACAAGATATGGCTCCAAAGAGGAAAGTGAAAATGACATAAACATAAACAAGTTAAATGAAATGTAAATTGCGATGAATGATAAATGACTAAAAATGAAATTGCATAAAGTAAATGACTTGAAAGTAAAGCAATATTAATAAGAGTTAGTCAAATTTTAGTCAAGGTTAATTGGATGTTAGGGGTGTTTTTTCTTTTTAATTTATTAAGTCATTCTTTGAACCAAGACATCTTCCATAGGAAGGAAAAAAGGTCAAGTTTCCATACAATACCTTGAAATATGGGAGACTTACAATCTTACTTAGTAGAATTCTATGCCTTTAGGGTCAAATTTTACTCTATGTTAAGCAATCGTAATTGGACTTATGTAGAAGTCACAATTATCTGAGGTCGGACAATAAAAATTTAGGTGTTAATGCATGTTAGAGATTTGGTATAATGAACCAAACTCCTAAAACATACCACATACTAAAAGAAAAGATCAAGAGGGATGGACCTATCTCATCCATACTTGTATTGCTTTATCTGACACAAGGTCATTGATGAACCAATTAGCCTTAGGATATTTGAGATTTCATTGGTCAATGAAAGGAATGGGGAAGAATAGGGATGAAGATGAAGGCGGTGGGAATGAGAGAAATACAAATTGGTCATGGGAGGAATTTTATCAAATTAAAATCATTCATTCATTTTGGGAGATGAAATCTACATTTCACCAATCCCCTAAATTCAATGATTTTAATCCAAAAAAAGTCAAATCAACCTTGACCAAGGCCCAAACAAATAGTTAAACATCACAAGACCATAAAAATGGCTCAACATAATTTTTACACAATTAATCAATTAAAAATCAATTTAAAAATGCATCAAAATACAAGTTAGTTTGGTCAAAACCTAAAACCTCTATGTTGATTCTAAGTGTCGGCAGCAATTTTGGTAAAACAAAGAGTGTTCACAAGATGTTATATGTGATGTCTTAACATGAGATATCCTATGTACCTGCTGGAGTTAAAGAAGATATGCAAGCAGGATTGTTTCAGAATGCCACATATAAAGACAAGGCTTCTGATATTGGGTGTACCTGCTGGAGCTTATATGGAAGACATATGTTGCAGGATTGTTTCAGTTGACATACTCATTGTCATGGTAACTGATATGGCTGTACCTGCTATAAAAGGAAACTGGATTATGCAGGATTTTTCCAGATGTCAGACCCGATGTCATGACATCCTATACACAGAACATTCAGTATGAATGTCTGGTGTTTTGTGATTGCACAATTGGTGGCAATCATTGGTTGATGGAAGATATGGCTAGCTGGCGCAATCTATCAAGGATATCAACCAGATTTGTTTATTTTCCAAGGAGATCTTTACAGCTGATATGAAAAGATTTAATTGGAAAATATCTTTAGGGTTTTCAAGTTGTCCAATGTTTCTATAAAAAGGGACTTAGAAAACCTGATTGTACACACAACCAAGACTGAGCGAAATTTAGAGAGAGAGCTAGGGTTTGTGTCTCTAGGTCATTCAAGTCATCCATAGATGATTGAATTGGACTGATTTGTCTTCTTGATTAAAGCTTTGAAGCAAGATCAAGAGTGTGTCTTCTTGATTGAAACTGTGAAGTAAAATCAAGAATATTGTAATTGAAAAGTATTTTCTTTTCACAAGGGATTGTTGTTTAAGATCACGGGTCTGTGATTGTAAGGGAAGTGAGTGGGTTCTCATATCTAAGAGTGCTTAGGTAGAAAGTGCACGGATAGAGATTAGGTTAGAAAGACTGTAACTTGGTGAAGTGTACGGATAGTCTTTGAACTAACTCTATTATAGTGAATTTCCTTCCTGGCTTGGTAGCCCCCAGACGTAGGTGAGTTGCACCGAACTGGGTTAACAATTGCTTGTGTGATTTGCTTTTCAATTCTGTTTATTTATCCAATGTGTATTAACAGATATCAGTGTCGTGACATTACCTTCGACATCTTATATCTGATACCAGAATTTCAATTGGTATCAGAGCAGGCATCCTGCTCTGGTTCTGGGTGAGATCTAGGGGCAATACTTTCTGGTACAATGGAGAGAGATGGAGGATCTGTTCATAGGCCACCAATTTTGGATGGTTCTAACTATGACTATTGGAAACCGAGAATGGTAGCGTTTCTGAAATCCCTTGATAACAAGGCTTGGAAAGCTGTGCTAACAGGTTGGGTGCATCCTGTCATTACTAAAGAAGGAGAAGTCACCACTGAGAAGAAGCCTGAAGAACAATGGTCCAAGGAGGAGGAGGATCTTGCTCTTGGAAACTCTAAAGCTCTGAATGCCATCTTCAATGGAGTGGACAAGAATATTTTCAGGCTGATAAATAACTGTGAAATAGCCAAAGAGGCTTGGGACACTCTCAAGATCACTCATGAAGGGGCATCTAGGGTAAAGATGTCTAGACATCAGCTGCTCACCTCCAAGTTTGAAAACTTAAGAATGAAAGAAGATGAAAATATTCATGAATTTTACATGAGCATTCTTGAAAATGCCAATGCCTCTGGAGCCTTGGGCGAGAAGATGCCAGATGAAAAACTGGTAAGAAAGATATTAAACTCCCCAAGAGATTTGCTATGTAAGTCACAGCCATAGAAGAATCTCAAGATATCTCAAATATGAGAGTGGATGAGCTGATTGGGTCCCTCCAAACATTTGAGATGGGAATATGTGATGGAGCTGAAAAGAAGGCCAAGAGCATAGCATTTGTGTCAAACACCGAAGAGGAAGATGAGGTAGGTGGTCACGACATTGATGAAGACCTGGCAAATGAGATAGCAATGCTGGGAAGACAGTTCAACAGACTAATGAAAAAGGTAGATGTCAGAGCTAAGGGCAATGTCAAAAACATCACATCTGACATCAATAAATCCAGCAGCTTTGGTAAGACCACAAAGTCTGAAGAAAAGCCCAAAGAAGTTCAGTGCTATGAGTGTAATGGGTATGGTAATATTAAAACTGAATGTGGGACCTACCTCAGGAAACAAAAGAGGAGTCTTGTAGCCTCTTGGTCTGATGGAAGTGAAACTGAAGAAGCTACAAGTCATGTAAATGCTTTGACAGGAAGATGGGGGTCTGAGGAAGAGTCAATTGATGATGAAAGATCCTTTGAAGAGCTGGACACTACCTACAAAGAGTGGTGCCACAGAAGGGAAGGATTGTGCAGATAAGTTAAAAGATAGGAGGAAGTGATAGCTCAGCTGAAAAATGAGAAGAAAGAGTATATGGAAATCATCTCAAAATTGGAAACTGAGGCTGTATTCTTGAATTCCAAACTAGATGAGATGACTAAGTATGTAAAAATGCTTAACAATGGATTTGCCACCCTAGACAAGATTCTCCAGACTGGGCAAATAACTGGAAACAAATCTGGCATTGGATTCAAGGGTGAGTGCAGTTGCAAATCAAAATCCAAACTTAAGAACAGTCATGGTAGAAGCAAATCTGAGATGTCACATCAGATGTCACAACAGCAGAAAGGGAACCATCAAAGATGGAAATGCCAATATTGTGGAAAATTTGGCCACCTGAAGCCCTTCTGTTATAAGCTATATGGCTATCCTGGTCCTGTTCAGTCTCAACACCAATCTAGGTCCAAACATCACAAGACTGTTAGCAGAAAGCAATGGGCTCTTAAGACAAAGGTCACAAGTCTAATAGCCCACACTTCCCTCAGAGTCTCAGCCAAAGAAGATTGGTATTTTGACAGTGGTTGCTCCAGACATATGACTGGGAACAAAAACCTGTTGACTGAACTTCATCCTCATGCCATGAGCTATGTTACTTTTGGTGATGGTGCAAAAGGGGAAATCAAGGGAATGGGTAGGCTAGATTGCCCTGGAGTTCCTGACCTTGATGATGTTCTACTTGTTAAGGGATTAACTGCTAATCTCATAAGCATCAGTCAACTATGTGATCAAGGTCTGAATGTAAACTTCACAAAAACTGAATGTCTGATTACTAACAAAGAAAATAAAGTAATCATGAAGGGAGTTAGGTCCAAAGACAACTGCTACATGTGGAGCTCTCAAGAAACTGGATACTCTTCAATGTGTACCTTAGCCAAAGAAGAAGAAGTGAAGATATGGCATCAAAGATTGGGCCATCTGCACCTGAAAGGTATGAAGAGAATCATATCAGTAGAAGCAGTTAGAGGGATTCCTAACTTAAAGATTGATGAGGAAAAAATTTATGGGGAATGTCAGATTGGAAAACAGACAAGGATGTCACACCAGAAGCTCAGACATGACACAACTACCAAAGTCCTGGAACTACTTCATATGGACTTAATGGGACCCATGCAAGTAGAAAGCCTTGGTGGTAAGAAATATGCATATGTGATGGTGGATGATTTCTCCAGATACACCTGGATCAATTTTATAAGAGAAAAATCTGATGTGTTTGAAGTCTTTAAGGAGCTGTGTCTGAAGCTTCAAAGGGAAAAAGGAAGTCCTGTTATCAAAATTAGAAGTGATCATGGAAAGGAGTTTGAGAACAGCAAATTTGCTGAATTTTGTTCTTCAGAAGGAATTCATCATGAGTTCTCATCCCCCATTACTCCCCAGCAAAATGGTGTGGTGGAAAGGAAAAATAGGACTCTGCAAGAATCAGCCAGAGCTATGATTCATGCTAAGAAGTTACCCTATCATTTTTGGGCTGAAGCCATGAACACAACCTGTTATGTCCACAACAGAGTGACATTAAAGAAAGGGACTCCCACAACTCTCTATGAAGTCTGGAAAGGAAGAAAACCTACAGTAAAATACTTTCATGTCTTTGGTAGCAAATGATATATCTTAGTTGATCGTGAGCAAAGAAGGAAGATGGATCCCAAAAGTGATGAAGGAATATTTTTGGGCTATTCAACAAACAGCAGAGCCTACAGGGTCTTCAATTCCAGAACTAATGTGTTGATGGAATCCATTAATGTAGTGGTTGATGATCAACAGACTGATGTCATAGACGATGTTGAGACATCTCTGAATGATTCTCCAGTTGACTCCTCAGACAAGAATAAGGAAGAAGAACCACCTCAAACTGAACCTGAAGATGACAAAATCAACAAGGGACCCTCTATCAGAATTCAGAAGGATCATCCCAAAGACCTTATCATAGGAGACCCAGATAAAGGAGTCACTACTAGATCAAGAGAAGTAATCTCACATGGCCGCTTTGTGTCAAAGATTGAGCCCAGAAATATCAAGGAAGCCTTGACTGATGAGTTCTGGATCAATGCCATGCAAGAAGAACTAGGTCAATTCAAAAGGAATGAAGTATGGGAATTGGTTCCTAGACCGGAAGGAGTAAATGTCATAGGTACAAAGTGGGTATACAAGAATAAATCTGATGAACAAGGGGTTGTTACTAAAAACAAAGCTAGATTGGTAGCCCAAGGATATACTCAAGTAGAAGGAGTTGACTTTGATGAAACTTTTGCTCTTGTAGCTCGCCTTGAGTCCATTAGATTACTGCTTGGAGTGGCATGTATTCTGAAATTCAAACTGTTTTAGATGGATGTGAAAAGTGCCTTTCTAAATGGCTACCTAAATGAAGAAGTGTATGTTGAACAGCCTAAAGGCTTCACAGATCCAAACCTTCCTAAACATGTGTACAGATTGAAGAAAGCCCTCTATGGGTTAAAACAAGCTCCCAGGGCTTGGTATGAGAGGCTCACAGTATTCCTCACTAACAATGGATACAGGAAAGGAGGTATTGACAAAACTCTGTTTGTGAAGAATGAAGGAGGGAAGCTCATGGTGGGACAAATATATGTAGATTACATAGTATTTGGTGGAATGTCAGAGCAGATGGTTGAACACTTTGTTAGACAAATGCAATCTGAATTTGAGATGGGCCTTGTTGGAGAACTGACTTACTTTCTTGGGCTACAAGTCAAACAGATGGAAGACTATATCTTCTTATCTCAAAGCAAGTATGCCAAGAACATTGTGAAGAAGTTTGGCATGGAGAATGCAAGTCATAAAAGAACTCCTGCTCCTACACATGCAAAAATCTCCAAAGATGAAAATGGTGTCAGTGTAGATCAAAGTCTATACAGAAGCATGATAGGGAGTATGCTATACCTCACAACAAGCAGACCTGACATTGCACTTGCTATTGGTGTGTGTGCTAGATATCAAGATGAACCAAAAGTCAGTCACATAAACCAAGTAAAGAGAATACTGAAATATGTCAATGGCACCAGTGACTATGGGATGCTATATACTCATGGATCTGGATCTATGTTGACTGGATACTGTGATGCAGACTGGGCTGGAAGTGCTGATGATAGGAAGAGCACATCAGGAGGATGCTTCTTCTTAGGGAACAATCTGATTTCATGGTTCAGTAAGAAATAGAACTGTGTATCTCTATCCACTGCTGAAGCTGAGTACATAGCAGCGGGAAGTAGTTGTTCTCAACTGGTCTGGATGAAACAAATATTGTCTGAATACAATGTCACACAAGAAGTCATGACATTATATTGTGATAACCTGAGTGCTATAAATATTTCCAAGAATCCTATTCAGCACAGTAGGACTAAGCACATAGATATCAGGCATCACTTCATCAGAGAACTTGTGGAAGAAAAGATCATAGCACTGGAGCATGTTCCTACAGAGAGGCAATTAGCTGACATATTCACAAAAGCCTTGGATGCCAATCAATTTGAATGTTTAAGAGGAAAATTGGGGATCTGTGTGTATGAGAATCTATAGCAATCAAAGGATTCTGGGGATAGTTCTCACAAAAAGAGTATGGAGTTTTGTGATGTATGGTATAGCGAGAGATGTGATTGGTGTAAAGATTCTATGAGATTTATTTACCTTTGGTCAATTTTGACTAAAAAGGGGGAGAAGTATATGGAGCTGGTGGAGCTGAGTGAAGATGGGTACTGGCTGAGATGGATAAACAGAAGTACAACCAATATTGGAAGAAGTGCACGGGTGTTAAAACAGAATGTTTCTGTTGGGCTGTTAGCAGATGTCAAAGAGGATGTCTGATATGGTGCACAGGTGTTGATGTTATAGCAGATGTCAGTGTGACATTCTGGATGGTACAGGTGCTGGAGTTACGGTAGCTGTTTTTGGTGAATGCACAGTTTTAGGGGGAGAAGAAGTACCCTAGTGCATTGTGCATTTGTGTGTCTTTCTAGTTGCATCCATAACTAGTAATTATGTTGACTGTTGCACAGTTTTAGGGGGAGGAGAAGTACCCTTGTGCATGTGTGTATTACTAGTAGCCATAGCTAGTAATTGTTTTGCTTCTGCTGCTGATTAAACTACTGTTTAGTGGTTTAAACTGCTGATAGTTTGCCTTGTGAACAAAAAGGACAGATATATGTTTTAGCCAAAATTTGCCAAAGGGGGAGTTTGTTGATTCTAAGTGTTGGCAGCAATTTTGGTAAAACAAAGAGTGTTCACAAGATGTTATGTGTGATATCTTAACATGAGATATCCTATGTACCTGCTGGAGTTAAAGAAGATATGCAAGCAGGATTGTTTCAGAATGCCACATATAAAGACAAAGCTTCTGATATTGGGTGTACCTGCTGAAGCTTATATGGAAGACATATGCTGCAGGATTGTTTCAGTTGACATACTCATTGTCATGGTAACTGATATGGTTGTACCTGCTATAAAAGGAAACTGGATTATGCAGGATTTTTCCAGATGTCAGACCCGATGTCATGACATCCTGTACACAGAACATTCAGTATGAATGTCTTGTGTTTTGTGATTGCACAATTGGTGGCAATCATTGTTTGATTGAAGATATGGCTAGCTGGCGCAATCTATCAGGGATATCAACCAGATTTGTTTATTTTCCAAGGAGATCTTTACAGCTGATATGAAAAGATTTAATTGGAAAATATCTTTAGGGTTTTCAAGCTGTCCAATGTTTCTATAAAAAGGGACTTAGAAAACCTGATTGTACACACAACCAAGACTGAGCGAAATTTAGAGAGAGAGCTAGGGTTTGTGTCTGTAGGTCATTCAAGTCATCCATAGATGATTGAATTGGACTGATTTGTCTTCTTGATCAAAGCTTTGAAGCAAGATCAAGAGTGTGTCTTCTTGATTGAAACTGTGAAGTAAAATCAAGAATATTGTAATTGAAAAGTATTTTCTTTTCACAAGGGATTGTGGTTTAAGATCACGGGTTTGAGATTGTAAGGGAAGTGAGTGGGTTCTCATATCTAAGAGTGCTTAGGTAGAAATTGCACGGGTAGAGATTAGGTGAGAAAGACTGTAACTTGGTGAAGTGTACGGATAGTCTTTGAACTAATTCTATTATAGTGAATTTCCTTCCTGGCTTGGTAGCCCCCAGACGTAGGTGAGTTGCACCGAATTGGGTTAACAATTGCTTGTGTGATTTGCTTTTCAATTCTGTTTATTTATCCATTGTGTATTAATAGATATCAGTGTCGTGACCTTACCTTCGACATCTTATATCTGATACAAGAATTTCACTCTACAAAACACCAAATAAATGTCCAAGAGATTTATCTAGGTCAAAGGACCTTAGACAAAAAAATTCAATATTTTTGAAAAGTCAGAAGTATTTTTAAACAATTAAAAATATCCACAAAAACATTTTATTCATGAAAAATATCAAAATTAATCCAAAAAATATTTTTAATTCATAAAATGAAAGAGAAAAATATTTAAAGATTTTTGGTGAAAGTCCCATATTTTTTGGATTAAAAATGAAATTATTATGAATTAAACAAAATAAAGCAATTAAATGAAAAATCAGAAAATACAAAAAAAACAAGGGCCATCAGATCTCCCTCATTAATTGAGGTGGCAGATATAGTGGCCACACGCGCGCGTTCCACCATGCTCCTTGGTCAATGCAATGTATGTGTGGTAATCAGAATGAACGCTCAAGATTAAAACATTTGAACCAGATCAGATGGCTTGGGACTTGCCAACGCACCACCGGAGTCCTAGCTCTGGTGATCACCACCGAACTGGTCCAAACTCAACTTCATGAAAAATGAGAAACAAGGAAACTATCTCAAAGAGAAAATGCTCAGGAGCTCGAATCTGCTCTCAATTTTCTCTAATTCAAAGTATATCAATCTTGTTTCCTACATTGGTAGGACTACAGCCAACCAAAAATCAACCAAAATAATTTTGAAATGCGGGAGAATCGAAGAATAGAAGTTTCTGAAATTTCACCTTCGAGTAGCTTCAATTCAACTTGATCTAGATATGGAATTTCTTGATTCTTCCTCCTCTTGCTTGTAGTAGTCAATTGAGATGGAAAAGGCAATGAATTCTTGGAGTTTGAACTTCAAAACAGAAAGTGAAATTCAAACTCAATTTCAAAGAAATCCCCCAAGAAATTCTATGGTGTAAGGGTTTGAGTTCTCTTGACAAAGCTTAGGTAAGGTGTTGATGTTAATTATGAGTCCATGAACTTATTTAAATAGGCAATGGAATTAATCTTTGCACCACTTAAAATTTTGCCAAAATTGGAAACCAAGTTGCATGGATGCATGGGCAATAGTTTGGGTCTAAAGAATGATGAAATCCATATCTAATTCATGCACAAAGTGTACTGAAGTCATCACATGGTAGCATGTAAAGAAGAATGATCATTTGAATCCAAATCTTGCCAAAACAAACCCAACAAAAGAGCCATGCGTAAGTCCCACAATTTTGATCCAAATGGGATGATCTTTGACTTTTGGGAAAGGTGAGATCAAGGGGAAAAACTTTCATGTTGAACACTTTTACACTTGAAGCTTGGACCATGATACATTTTGAGGTGGAAGTTTGGAAAATCAAACATATTTGAAAATTTTCTAAGTACCAAGTCAAATGTTCACTTCTTCCACCTTGAATAACTTTTTCTATGGACTTCAAATGGAAATAGTTCCTTCCTCAAAGTCGTATATATTTCAAATATATTAAATTTGGTCACAAATTTGGCCTCATTTTGATTTGGCATGAAGAATTTATGCACATTAGAAGTTGAGGAAAATCACTTGTTCAATGGTAATGGTCCAAAATGATCTATAATATTTCCTCTTGGAACATGCATCTTCAAGTTGAGTTTAAACTTATTCCAAACATAAAAGTTGAAAAGGACATCTTGAATTTGATCATGGAACTTTAATGTCTTTCATATAATAAAAATTGAGTAAGTTATGGTCTTTTGAAGTTGACCTCCTAACTAGGGTTCAGAGAAAATGACCTATAATCTTTCACCATAAAAAATGACTTTCCAAGAAAACTTAGCTCTTGACTTAAAAATGAAAGTTGTTTAGAATGTAATAAGGAGTGAATTTTATCTTGGAATAATTTTCATATGAAAAATATTGTAGGAGATAGGGTCTAGGAACCCCAGTTTTTGACTAGTTGACTTTCTCTGGTCAACTACCATGAACCAACTTGCAAACTTGACATTCTCTTGATATTTGGGGCTCACGGAGGATCATATATGTGTAAGATGATGTAATATTAAGTATACTTTGATATATTTGATCAAATTTTGAAGAAACTTGTTGAGGAAGTCACACAAGATACCTAGATGAATTAGGGCTTCCAAGGAAAACAAGCTTCAAACTCTTGATGAACTCTTGATCAAAATGATACGTGAAGACCATGGGGATCCATATATGATGTCTAGAACCAATATAAACCATATTTTGATTGATCTCCTTGCATTGAGGGTCTTAAACCCTATATATGAGCTTGATGGTGCATGGGTGAACACACACACTACCTACAAAAGTAACAAACTATACATAGACATATTTTTGGTATTTTGGATAGTAAATAATAAAAAAACAAAGTATGATACAATCAAGTGTGCTTGGTGACCTCTCCCAATGCAAACCCAATGAATGAGGGGTAAGGAGGATGCCAAGGTGTGATCCTAAAACGAATGCAAACGATGAGATAGCATGAGGGATCTTAGGGTCAAAATTGGGGTCTTACACTTTCAAAAACTGATCTACTCAACCCCCCTTCTAGATCGGTACTATCTTCTAACAAGTGGTATCACGAGCGTCGGTTCATCTAGTGCTTCACATATAGATTTTTAGAAAATGAGTAACGATCCTAAAGGGGCGTACAATAGGGCGCCTATTTTTACCGGTGAAAACTATAGTTATTGGAAAGATTGTATGTCTATCCATATCAACTCTATTTATAAGAAAGTATGGAAAGTCATCCAAGATGGTCCTATGGAAATAACCATGACCAATGCGGATGGTTTTGTTATACCGAAGATGAGAAAAAGTATAGCTATGATTGGAAAGCCAGAAATATGCTCATTGCCGCCTTAGGTGTTGGTTAGTATTATAGGGTTTCCCATTGTACTAGTGCTAAAGCTATGTAGGACTCATTGCAAATTACCCATGAGGGAACCAATGATGTCAAACTAGCTAGAATCAACACTTTAACTCAAGAAATTGACCTTTTTCATATTGAGGATGGTGAAACCATTGCCGATATGCAAAAGTGATTTTCTCATCTAATCAATCGGTTAAATGCTCTGAGTAGAACTACCCCTAATGATGTTGCTACTAACAAAATCTTAAGATGTCTTAAAAGGGATTAGCTACCAAAGGTCACCGCGATTAAGGAAGCCAATGATATAAGAACATTGGACATGACAACAATGTTTGGCAAGCTTCAAGAGCATGAGCAAGAGCTCATGAATCTTGAGAAACATGAGAAGAGTCAAAAGAAGGAAAAGAAGGAGAAAGCTAAGGACACCGAAAGGAAGTCTATTGCTTTAAAGGGTTTAAGATATAAGTCATCCACCAATGATACGTGTGAGAGTGGATCAAATGATGATGATAAAGATTCGAATGAAGACATGGGGTTGTTCGTAAGGAGTTAGAACTGATACCTTATAAAGAATGAAGTCCAACATTCAGAAAAATATCTTGTCAACTATAGAAGATAATCAAAATTCTCGAATCGAGAGGAAGGTAAGATAACTAATTCAAAAGGATCATGCTTTAATTGTGGAAAGGTCAGTCACTATAAGTCGGACTTCCCCTTGTTGAAAAAAGACAAAGGAAAAGACAAATTTCACAATAAATCTAGCAAATCTAGAAGAGCATACATTGCATGGGAGAGCGATAGTGAGTCCTCAAGCGATGATAACTCAAGTGATGAATAAGAAATTGTCAATCTTTATTTTATGGCTCATCAAAAGAAGAAAAATAATGTAAGTCATTCTAAATATGATCATGCTGATAAAATGTCTTATTTTGATTTGCAAAACTCCTTTAGTACTCTATACAATGAGGCCAAGGAAGCTTTTAAATGCTTAGCCTCAAATAAGAAAATTTTCAGTTATTTAGAAAAGAAGATTTCTGATCCGAAAAGGAATTAGAAACTCTTAAAAATCTATGATAGAGGATACTAAAGGCAAAATAGAAGACGATAAGGGATTTTGGTTTAGTTGGTCTGGATGTGAAACTTGTCACATTTGGCAAAGAGAGGCTAGAACTCTTCAAGCTAAGTTAGACAAGGCTTTACAACCTAAAGTTACCTTTACTACTGATCAATCACATTTTAGAAGTAATATGAATAATCCGTATCAAACGTACGCTTATGTGGTAAAGGATCAAGTTAGCAAAAGCAACTCTCATCCGAACTTAAATTGTCTATATTGTTGCAAAAGGGGACATACTATTGCTAAATGCTTATTTAGGAATTTTTGGTTCCTAAAGGCATTTTTCAATGGTTCCCCAAATGAAACCAAGGTCTAACTCACACCCTATGACCCAATGAAAATTGGGTACCTCCTTCCCTTGTTTAAATTTGTAGGTGGAATGTCTTGAGGATACAGAGAGAACATGGGTCCTCAATAGTGGATGCTCAAGACATATGACGGGTGACATTTCCTTGTTCTTTGGTTTTGTGGCTAAGAAGAAAGGGTTTGTAACCTACAGTGATAATAACAAGGGAGCCATACTCAAAAAAGGTAGTGTAGGTAATACCTTATCTACTACTATCTCAGACGTCCTTTTAGTTAAAGGCCTTAAGCACAATCTCGTTAGTATCAGCCAATTATGTGACAAAGAATATAAAGTATCGTTTTCAAAATATTGTTGCATGATTGAACATAATGATAAAAATAATGATGTGCTTAAGGGTTGGAGGGAAAATAATGTATACATGCTTGACTTGAATGAAGTATCTTTAACTAGCGCTAAATGTCTCGTCTCCATGAGTGAAGACCTGTGGCTTTGGCATAGGCGATTAACGCATGTTAACTTTGACTTGCTAAATAAAGTTGTTGCAAAAGATATAGTAGTTGGTCTTTCCAAAATCAAAATTTCAAAAGATCACTTATGTGATGCGTGCCAAATGGGAAAGCAAACAAGGATCTCGTTTAAATTTAAAAATATTGTTTCCATAACGAGACCCGTTGAACTTCTCCATATGGACCTTTTTGGGCCATCTAGAATCAAAAGTCTAGGTGGAAACTACTATGGTTTTGTTATAGTAGATGACTACTCTAGATTTTGTTGGACTATCTTCTTATCAAGTAAAAGTGACACTTTTTCTGCTTTATAAAAGTTTGCCAAGATGTCTCAAAACAAATTAAACACTAGCATAGTTACTATTCGAAGTGATCACAGAGGTGAATTTCAAAACCACCTCTTTAAGGAATTTTGTGAAACAAATATAATTAATCATAATTTTTCTGCTTTAAGCACTCCACAACAAAATGGAGTAGTGGAACGTAAAAAACGAATTTTAGAAGAGCTTGGAAGAACTATGATCAATGAAAACGGCCTTCCTAAATAGTTTTGGGTCGATGCCATATATACGACTTGTTATGTATTGAATAGGATACTCATTCATCCTATTCTAAACAAAACCCTTTATGAATTACTAAAGGGAAAGAAGCCTAATGTTTCACATCTTCATATCTTCAAATGTAAATGCTTTGTATTAAACAATGGTAAAGAAAACCTTGGTAAATTTGACTCAAAAGCCGATGAAGGTATCTTTCTCGGATACTCTCAATCTAGTAAAGCATATAGAGTATATAACAAAAGGTTACTTATTATTGAAGAATCCGTGCATATTTTCTTTGATGAATCTTATCTGAAAACTGTCGGAGAAGGTATTATTGTTGATGGTGCAGGTGTTCCTTCGGAAGACATAATAAAATATCAAGAAGAAAAGCGTGTTGAACCCCATCCGGAAAAATCTGAGGAGAAGCCGGATCAAATTTCCAAAAAGAAATAAGAGGATCATTCTATTAATAACAATGATCTTCCTTTGGAATGTAAATCTTCTAAGGATCATCCCATCGATAATATTCTAGGAGATATCTCAAAGGGAGTTACCACACGGTCAAAGATAAGTAACTTTTATTATCATTTCTCTTTCGTCTCTCAAAATGAGCCTAAAAACTCCAAAGACGCATTACTCGATGAACATTGGTTTTTAGCGATGCAAGAGGAACTTAATCAATTCAAAAGAAATGAGGTGTGGATCTTGTCCCCCCTCCGCGAGACCATCGAGTAATCGACACTAAATGGGTGTTTAAGAACAAGTTAAACGAAAATATTGTTATAGCTCTCAACAAGGCTCACCTTATGGCTCAAGGGTATAACCAGTAGAAAGGCATCGACTATGAGGAAACTTATGCTCCGGTTGCCCGACTCGAGGTTATACGCATTTTGCTTGCCTATGCTTGTTCTCAAGATTTCAAATTATTTCAAATGGACGTTAAGAGTGCTTTCCTAAACAATTACATTAATGAAGAGGTCTATGTATCTCAACCTCCCGGCTTTGAAAACTATGAGCATCCTAACTATGTTTATAAGCTCAAACGTGCTTTGTATAGTCTCAAACAAGCCCATAGGGCACAGTATGAGCGTCTTAGCAAATTTCTACTAGAGCATGGATTCTCAAGAGGAAGGTTTATACTACCCTATTTATTAGGCGTTAAAGAAAACACTCTATTCTAGTTCAAGTCTATGTAGATATAAAAAGGTAAGGCCATAGATATAAAAAGGTATAGAGGTATGATCGGATATCTCCTCTATCTTACCGCATCTCAACCAGACATTATGTTTAGTGTATGTATGTGTGCTAGGTCTCAATCATATCCCAAATAATCACATTTAAAGGTCGTCAAGCACATACATAGATACCTATGTGGTACTTCAAAGTATGGGGTTTGGTTCTCTAAGGGAAGTCATTGCTCTTTGGTTGGTTACTCCAATTCCGACTTTACCGGTTGCAAATCGGATAGGAAAAGCACTATTGGCACTTGTCATTTTTATTCAAATTCCGTAGTGAGTTTGGCACAACAAAAATCAAGTTTCAGTTGCTTTGTCAACAGTCGAGGTGGAATACGATGTTGCAGGTAATTGTTGCACTCAAATTTTGTGGCTCAAACAATAATTACTCAACTTCAATGTTCAACTTGAACGTATTCCCATTTTTTGTGACAACACAAGCGCCACCAATTTAACCAAAAATCCTATACTACATTCACGCACTAAACATATTGAAATTCGGCATCACTTCCTTAGGGATCATGTTGAGAAAGGTGATGTTGTCTTCGAGCATGTTGATAGCAAAACTCAACTCACTGATATTTTCACAAAACCACTTGCGACAGAGCCTTTCTTCCACATCCGTAGGGAACTTGGTGTTGGTGATATCTCAGATCACGTTTAAATATCTATATTATGTCGGTCTATTCCTTGATTTATAAGTGTCGACTATGTGAGGACACTCGTCGTCTATCACCATTGGAGGTAATATCGTTCCTATCCATTTTACCTATATTGATCAACTATGTATGTATATACTTGTTCTATGTAATTCTTGATAGTCATTTTTTTTGTTTGAACTAAATGTGATCCATTTCTATGCTTGAATTATGCTTGAACTTGCTTATGTATCATATTTAACATGCATTCGTTGTTAGGAGAATTTTTTAATCTCATGTCTTCTAACAACTAACATGGGTCCCAACAGGTCGACCTATGAGTCGACTCATTACTGAGAACTCAATCCCATTATTTCCTTCGGGTACCAACTGGTCGACCAATGAGTCGACTCATCAATAAGAACTCAATCCTTGTATTTCCTTCGGGTCCCAATAGGTCGACCCATGCGTCGGCTCATCGCTACCCAGAATATATTATTTTGGGATTTAAAACACAAGTGTGTCGACTCATTACACGTGTGAGTCAACTCTTCGCTGCCCAATGCAGAGATTGCATTAAATTCGGGTCCGACTAGGTCGACCCATGTGTCGACTCTTTGATGCCAGAAACTGCTCATCTAAGTCTTAATTAGGTCGACTTAGTTTTCAAGAATTTTCTCTGCACAATCAATTCATTTAGTCATTTGGTCTTCTCCCTCTCTCTATCACTCTCTTCCACACAAAAACCCTAAAATCTCCTTACAAACAACTCTCAAATGGCGTCAAGAGCATATGAAAAATGAACTGCAAGAGGATCCTCCTCTCACGCTCCGTTAACTGCTTTATCCTTACTCTCTGATGATCTTGCTGAAACCTTTGTAACGAAGTTCAAAAATAGAATAGTTGTAAAGTAGTACGTATACTCACCGTTAGTGGTTGGATGCATGCACATTCCAGATATTGTTGAACAGGTAAATTTTCAAGGAATCGATTTGTTCTTAAGCTGTGCCACTGATTTAGTCAAACTGTTTTATACTGGCGTTGATGGAAAATTCAAGGGTTTTAAGTTTGCATGCAATATTGGTAATAAGGTTATTGAAGTGAATGATGATGTTTGGAAGTCCCTATTTGAGATTTCTCCACTATCGTCTCCTAATGATCTCAAGATTATCGACACTGTGTTTGCTCCAGACTATGAGTTTAGGAATGCCTTAAACTCAATGCTGAGGAGACCGTTTGCTGCAAATATCATTACGAGCAATCCCCACCAATGTGACAACAGTTCTTTTGAAGCCTCTTGATAGTATTTTACATTGGGTCATGACGCATGTTCTGCGTCCTAAACAAGGAGGTTACTCCAGAGTGGACAAGGCCGAAGTATACATGGTTTATGTGCTGAAACACAAGCTAAAAGTAAATTGGCCGCTCCTACGTTGTAAGTCGGATCTTTGCTCTAAAGGAGTCAGGTCGAGGCACTGCTCTCTGCTACTATTCATTTATTCAAAGTATCCTAAACAAAGCTAAAGTTTTAGTTCAAGGAATTCCATATAAATTCATGACTACAAATCAAGAGTTTTGTCAGAAAACATTAAATTTGATGGGCTACACTTGGGATCGTACAACACGACTATACAACACCAGTAAACCAGTTCCAGGTTCAAATTCTCGGCAGTTGGAAGACGATGATGATGATGATGAGGAGGAGGAGGAGGAGGAGGAGGAGGAGGAGGAGGAGGAGGAGGATGAAGATGATGAAGACGAGGAAGAAAATAATGATGACAACTCTCAACCTATGGAGCACAATCAACAAGTCACTGACCATGGTGATTGGCTAGGTACTACTTCTGGACAACATCCATCTGATAATCAAGGCTGGGGATAATGTAAACACACCGGATGGACCAGTAACCGTTCATCCTATATGCCCACACCCTCTTCTCAACCTAAAAATTCTGATGTGATGGAAATGTGGAGAAAAATGAAAATACATCAGCAAAATTTTGCTACACTTCAAGAGGAGAGATTCACGACCTTGCAGAATCAGCTTCAAATTCAAGGTGATAAATTTGCATCTTTTGCTTCCCTCTGAGAGGAATGATATTCAGATCTAAGGAGTAAAATCCAAACCCACAGTGACAACTTCAACTCATTTACCTCCACCATCATGCAAAGGATTGATAGCACTCATCGCGCTCTCGTGGGATCTGTAAATACGCTTAACCGGAACGTCATTGACTTAATCTATCTCTATGAATAAGAGAGACCTTCGCGTCTACCTTACGGCTATAAAGGCATAAATGACCCGTCCCGAGGAAGACGGCCTTAGATGATTGTTTAATTCAATGCATTTCCATTTCCCAATGTTTGCATGTTATTGTACTTACTTATTTGTTTTAAACCTTATGTTGAACAATTATTGCAATCTTATTTACCTATTTTATTTTGTTCTGTGTAATATTTATGCTTATACTTCTTCCATTGACTTCATGTTATGTGCAAGGTTGTTGATGTCTATATGTTGCAAAGTCATTGACTAAGTGCTTCTGAATATCTTTATTTCATCTTGACCGTTTCATTGTTTCTTTTTGATGTTGTCAAAGGGGGAGAAGCAATGGAAACAAACACAATAGCTAATTTAGCAGAAGGATAATAGCATAATGTTTGAAGGCATGCATAAAATCAAGGGGAGGATGTCTATCAAAGTACGCGATTGTGCCACGGTTTGCCATCATCAAAAAGGGGGAGTATGTGAGGGCAAATATGCCTAGTCCTTATTTTAATGATGTCAAACCTTTCTAATCGCTCATAATGTGTACTTTGGACAGTATCATCATATCATAGAATGCATTCATCCTCTAACATGTTCAAAATATAAGTTCAACGTGTCCAAGCATATAGGAGCATATCATAGATGTGAATCATGCACTTGATCATCGTTAATATCCAAGGTTCATAAGAGATTGGTTTAAATTGGTTAAAATACATCTCAAAACTCATTTTTGGGAGTTTAAGAACTGTGAGTCGACTCATGACTCGAAGCGTAACTCTCGAGTCTGAACAGGTCGAGTCACAGGTCGACTCTATCCTGGGAAAACTAAATGAGTCGACTCATCCACATGTTGCGTCGACTCATTGCCTATTTTCATTTGAACCATGTAGCCACGAGTCTGAATAGGTCAAGTCATATGTCGACTCAACCCTGGAAAAACTTTGTTTGAGTCGAATCATCCCCTGTTTGAGTCTACTCATCTCCTGTTTTACTTGAATAATTTTGCCTCGGGTCCATATAGGTCAAGTGACCTGTATGAACATGTCGAGTGGTCACTGCTTGGACTCAATATTCTGCTGTGTAATTTTGCAAAATAATTCTGATATGTCGGTTATTTGGTCCATGCATCATATAAATATTCTAGAGTCTCTTCTTCAACATTAAACAAGAAAAGTGAAAGATATACACCAAAGTGCTCATCATCTTCATTCTTCATTGCATTTCTCAATAATCCCACATAACAATCTTTGTTAAGCATTGTGCATTGTTATTATGATAACGTCCAAGTAAGATTGTGTAATCTTAGTTTGGGTTAAGGCTTTTTGTGGGTTTTTCTTGAATAAAACCATTGGGGTTTTATCCTCCAAGAATTGGGGTTTTTTGCACTAACCTTTGCTTCGCAGATTCAGCCGAGTGAAAAGTTTGAAGAATGGTGGGTTCGGTCAAACAAGTAACGATAACTGGAGGATTGTGAAGAAAGCTTACGGTTCAAGCAACTTGCATTCAAAATCAGTCGAGCTGAAGTTTTGTAGAACGTGGCGTTCTTGCAATAAGGTAGTTGTAACCGGAGGTTTGTTCGAAGCGCTTAAAGGACTTGGTTCAACTTGAATCAAGGGGAGAGAACCGAATAGGATTTGCAACAACACTAGAGGTTGATTGGTGGTGATCATTTGTTCTCTTGTATTGACTTTGTGACGTGTTAATAAAAACATCTTAATTCTAGATTTAGAATTGAGGGCATAGACGATAGGGGAACTGCCTCAACAAATCCGGTCTTGTTCTCTCTTTCTATTATCTCTTTAAATTATGCATTAATTATGTTTTGTGTGAAATTAATAGTAAAATCAATATCGCTTGATTGTTGTGCATAGTAACTATTCAATAAATTGGTGCAATCACTTTGATTGCAACTGAGTAAAATTCTTCACATTCAATTTGAGTCAAATTGAAACTTGGTGTGGAGTGCTCACCAAGTTTTCGATAAAATTAATCTCACACAAGTCTAGTAATATTTTACTTGCTCTCTTATTGTGTTAACGCATTATTAGAGGTAATGATATCAAGGATTATGGTAGTTAATCGATTGATTTAGATAGTGGTTGATTATCTCTATAATAGTTATTCCATTCGATTTCACACATATTCGATCTTTCCATTAACGGATCGTTTAGAAGATTATAATCTAGGGTTCTTACACAATCGTTGAAAACATTTTTAAAAAGCGCTAACTTTCAAAAACTGATCTATTCAACCCCCCTTCTAAAAAGCGCTAACTTTCAAAAACTGATCAAGCAAGATTCAAGCTCCTCAAAGGTGATTTTTCAGAAACTTTCTCTCTTCGATTCTCTCTCAATTCTTCACCATTCTCTTTGACTTTTGGTTGGCTGAAGTCCTACCAATGTACGCAACAAGATTGAGTTGCTTTGAGGTCAAATCGAAGCAACTCAATTCATGATCCTCAAAATTTAAATCTCTGTATCTATTAATATACTAGGAATTGGAGAAAATTGAGGCGAGATTCGAGCTCCTGAGCCTTTTCTCTTTGAAATAGTGTCCTTGTTTTTCATTTTTCATTAAGTTGAAGGTGGACTAGTCTGGTGAGGTCCACCGAAGAAGATGACCGGAGCCCTAGCTCCGGTGGTGTGTTGGCGTGTCTAGAACCATTTGATCATGATCTCATGTTTTAATCTCAGCCTTTCCTTTTGATTACCTAGTGTGTGGCGCAGTTGACTGAGGTGTTTGTGGAACACGCACGCTTGGCCATCAGATATGCCACCTCAATTAATGAGAGAGATCTGATGGCCCTTGTTTTTTTGTGTTTTCTGATTTTTCATTTAATTGCTTTATTTTGTTTAATTCATAGAAATTTCATTTTTAATCCAAAAAATATGGGACTTTCACCAAAAATCTTTAAATATTTTTCTCTTACATATTCTGAATTAAAATTATTTTTTGGATTAATTTTGATATTTTTCATGAACTAAATGTTTTTATGCATATTTTTAATTGTTGAAAAATACTTCCGACTTTTAAATAATAGTGAAATTTATTATCTAAGGTCCTTTGACCTTGTTTGACCTAGGAAATATCCCTTGGCCATTTATTTGGTGTTTTTAGGGATTTTAAGTTTTGACCAAATTAAAATGTATTTTAATTGATTTTTTAAATTAATTTTTAATTGATTAAATGTTTAGAAATATTGTTGAGCCATTTTAATGTTCTTGTGATGTTTGACTTTCTATTTGGGCCTTGGTCAAGGTTGATTTGACTTTTGTTGGATCAAAACCATTGGATTTAGGGGATTGATGAAATGTACATTTCATCTCCCAAAATGAATGGATGGTTTTGATTTGATGAAATTCCTCCCATGACCAATTTGTGTTTCTATCTTCCCCTCCCTCTTCATCTTCATCCTTATTCTTCCCCTTTCTCTCATTTGACAAATGAAATATCTAATGTCTAAAGGCTAATTGATTCATCAATGACCTTGTGTCAGATGAATCGATACAAGTATGACTGAGATAGGTCCCTCCTTCTTGATATTTTCTTTTGGTGGGTGGTATGTTTTAGGAGTTTAGTTCTTCATACCAAATCTCTAACATGCATTAACACCTATATTTGTATTGCCCGGTGTTGTACCCCAAAATTTTCCCTTTACTTTTACATCTTCTCATCTAAATACTTGCATACATAAATAGAAGTCATATGCATCATTCATAGATCAATGGATTACCATGGACTCTAGAATCTTGTCCTGTGAAGCTAGGGTTTGGGTAAAGATCAAACTTCCAAAAGCATGGTTTGACTATCCATCAAAGCATAAGAGAGGTCATAACCCTAATTCCTGATGATTTGATGATGAATCCTAGTAAGGGCTCATACATTGGAAATTTTGTTATTGAAACATCTGGTTTGATCCAAGTGGATTGATTGGGGAAGTAAGCCTCACCAAAACCCTAATCAAGGAGGGGATGAACTTGATGGACTTGGTGGCTTGACTTTTCATCTAGTGACATCCATAACCCTAATGTAATCCACTTTTCACCCATTGTCATCAATGTACATGGTCCAATCTTGGTGTGGTTTCATTTGGGCATTGGTCTTGAATTCAATCCATTTTAGTCTCAATGTCTTGTTGTTTTATCCATTGATTGTGGGTGCATTCATGGCCTTGTTTATCCAAGCCTTCTGATTCATGGCCTTTTTTATCCAAGCCTAACAACCAAAACCTATTGATTCATGGTTGTTGTTTCATTCAAGCCTTATTCTTATTCCATCAAGTCATAACTTTGTTCATAAACCATGTTAATGTATTTTACCAGTCAAGTCATGTTCATTTCATTTCAAAATCAAGCATACATGTACAAAAAGATAACCGATTTGGAAACTAATTTCAGTCCATTGTTAACCCATTTCAAACCATTTTAAATCCACTACAATCCATTACATTAGTCATTACATGGAAAAAAATACATATTTTTACAACTTTGACCAAGGGTTGACTTTGGTCAACTGTTGACTTTTTGGTCAACTTTGACCAAAGTCAACTCACCCATTTTTTGACCAGTTAAGACCTAATCTAGCCTTCCTTTGTTGATTCATCATCCAAAAGTCATGTTTGAAGTGTTTTGCTTTGTATCTTCATTTCTAAGTAATTCAACTCTTCTTACAACTTCTTGTGCACCATGCCATAACTTGGACTTTGTTGCATTTCCAATCATAGCTTCGCATTGCTAAACATGGTCTTACATTCACCACAAACAAGTACCATAATGACTTAATCATATACTATAATTACATTGATTGGACAAGACAATGCACTTGGATTTGGACTTGAACTCACCATGATAAACATCCTGCCATCATGATCCTGTAGTAGCCATGATCCTGTCATGAAATATGTCAACATTGCCTAATTCAAGTCACTAACATTTGGCTTTTGAAAGGGAACCTGTTCAACAAGTCATTAGCAAAGCTTCAAAGACAAATCCACTTAGGTAATAACCTGCCACAACCACTCACTAGTGGAATCACTCAAAACCAATTAACTGACCACTTAACTAACCATTTGGAATCAACTAACTTCCAACTCAGCGAGTTAACAGAAAACTCACTAAGTTCATCTCAACTAACTCCAAACCAAATCCTAACTGATCCCAAGCCTGATTCCAAACCATATCATTTCCAAACCTAACTCCTATAAATCTACATCTCCATCATCATTTCAGTACCTTTTGGAAATCATCACTCTCAACTTAGTGCAATCATTTTCGAGCTATCTCTTTTACCCTCACCATATGCATAGTTTAGAAGCCATTGATGCTCATCATCAGAGCTTCAATATCGCTCATGCTTAGCCCCTTCACCAGCTCTCTCAATTCGTTACTCTCGGATCCAAAAGAAGAAGAAGAAGGAGAAAAACTTGAAAGCTAAAGGGAAAGATTCAGGACTTGTTACCAGGAAACTCATCATCGACGTCATCGTATCCGTCTTCTCCGGCCAACTAATTCTGAAAACCTTCGCGTTTCTTCAAATCTTAGTTACCAATATGTAGAGCGTAATGAGAAGATTAAAATCCCTCATTCTAGGGGCTTTGAATCACTGAGGTTGGAATTCAATTGGGAGATTTCCCTTTAGGGTTCTTGGAGTGCAGAGATTCGGTTAGGGGTGTGGGAATCCAATTTATTGAATTTGATCGAAGATTCAAGTAGAGTGTGAGGAGATGATCCTTTTGATAGCTCTGGTTGGTGTTTTGGTGGCCACCGTCGTCGGAAGCGACTTCCGGTGCAGTTGTCTGTGGTGTACGTCCGGCGAATCAGTGGAGAGGAAGATCGCGCATTGAATCCAGTTCAAATGCTGTCGACTCTGGTTATTGGGCCTAAATCATTGGCCAAACCCAACCTTTTCATTCGTACACACTATGTTTCATTTCTCTCCCCTAACTAGAATTCATTTTAAGTTGGGCTCTGTGATCAGGCTCACGTGCCAATGTCCTCGTGCACCCTGCGTTTCCTTGTTTGCACGTCCCTGGCTAGGGCAGTTTCCAATAGGGTTTTTGAACTAGGCCCATACGCCTGGTTCCTTATCACACCTTCAGTTTGGGTTTAATACCCCTTCGCCCAACTTTGATCTTCTTTAGCTTTTTTAACACATTTGTTTTGATTTCTATTTCTCTTTAGATATTAAAATGAGGTAATTAGGTTTTAATAGTTGAGGGATTAATTTAATTTTGGTACAATTTTAGCTTGATTTAGAATTAAAATTAATTAGGACTAATAAGATTGTAGTTCTTCTTTAGAATTTAGTTAATTCTCAAACAATTAGGTTAAATCAAGCCTTAGGACTTAATAAATTTTAGGTTGTTATTAGATTTTAATTAGATTTTAGTTGGTGCTAATAATTGAATGTCTTTGCCAATTGACCAGTTTACCCTTTTAGGGTTTATTTTGGCTTTTGACCATGCATACGTACTCCTTTAGGATTTTAACATATATTTTCTAATCAACCATAACATGTACCCTTAGGTTGGTTTGATTCTCACCTTTAGATTAGGACTAACCTAGTTTCCTAAATCATTTCAAACTCTCCGATTTAAATTGATCAAAAGCAATTTTGATCAAGTAAATGCTTTGAACTTGTATAATCCCACAGTCTAAATTGAGTGACCAAAAGATCCTTGGTCATTTAATTAGACTTTTATTCTAAGTCGTGGAGCTCGAAGCCTCAAGTCAAGATCTTCAATCAAGGCATCCTCAGTCACACCAAGAAGCGGATTATACAAGATACATCAAAGGTCAACACTTGATAAATACGATTCAAATTGTACAAAACGAGCCTTAATTAATAAGGAAAGTTTAGTGGTAAATTCATGATCATCATACTATGGATAAGCTAGATGTCAACATAACAAGAGTTGTCGCCGCGCTTTTATTATTTCCAAGGGAAAAGGGGAAAGTACGAACAAAACTCAAAAGATAAGAAGTTTTCAAATCAAAACTAATAAAATGCCAGAGATTACAAGTAAGGGGGTTGGTTACACAGAGGGAAGATGTTAGCATCCAAAGTGTCCTAGGTACTCCTAGGGAGCCCTATTTTGTGTGCATATGTGTTTTTGTATAAAATGATGTTTGCAAATAAATAGAATGGGGGGATGAGAAAAGAATTCATTAATTATATTTTTGTGTTTGACAAGACCTTCGGACTTGCGCCTACGTACCAACATAAAAATAAGGGATCAAAACCTCGTAGTTCGTGGTAACAATTTCAAAGTTAATGCATTGCTTTTAACAAAAATTTAAGTTTGAAAGGCACAAAGGCCTAAAAATCGTTTGAATGAGTGTTAATGCTTATTGGCTTTTGAAATTTTAAGTCATGTATGGTTAAGTTCATTTACAAAGTTTGATTTAAGAAAATGAGATTAAAAAGGCAATGGCATAATGCCAAAGTTTCTAGCTTGCAAAATGGTCAAAGTTTAAAAAAAACAAGCACAAGCAAAGAAGATTTTTAAAAGGAGGGAGAGATTTTGAAATTAAAGAAATGGGGAGGATATGGAGAGACTAATCCTAAGCATAAATTTAAAAGTTAAGAATTGAAAAGATTTGACCAATGGGCTAGAATCCAATAGACAAGAATGTCATATAGAAACCCAAATTTCCCTTGGACCTTAGAATCACACAACAATCAATATACAATAGCAAGTTGAATAGAAATGCATCAAATAAAGATATCCACATCCAAGCTTGACAACTCCATGATCTTCTTCAAGTTTTGCCCATGTAGCAGATGACTTCAAAGGATGGCATAAGTCACAGGTTCAAAATAACAACTTCATAATGATCATGTTGCAGATAAACTTAAATGGATCTTCAATGATGTATCATATGAAGTTTCAATCCACAAGCATTTGGTTTCATGAAAGTTGGCATTGGCCAAATCCTTTGCAAAGGGAGTGTTGCCTAAATTCTAAGTCCAATTCTCAGATCAAACCAACAGTCCACACAAAATGTTTTTTAGAGTTTTTGTTCTTATTATGTACATTAATGGTCAAAGACCACACAAACAAACATAATATACATAATCACAATATGTCACAAAATATGGTCCAAGTGGACAAAGTGAAAATGACATTAACATAAACAACTTGAATGGTATGAATAATGGAAAATGAATAAAGCTTTAAAAATTAAAGTGCATTAAAAGTAAATAACTTGAAATTAAATGGTAGTTGTTAATGAGTTAGAAGTTAGTATTGCTTTTGCTTTGCTTTTGTTTTAAGTCATTCTTTGGAGAACACTCAACCCACTTATCACAAGCATGGATCCTTGAACCAAGAAATCTTCCAAAGAAAGGAAAAAAGGTCATGTTTCCATACAATACCATGAAAGAGGGGAGACTTACAATCTCACTAACTAGAATGCTATGCCTTTTTTGTGTCACAAATTTAGTGTTATGTTAAGCAATCGTAATTGGACTTATGTAGAAGTCATAACTATTTGAGGCCAGGCAATAGAATTTTGGTGTTAATGCATGCTAGAGACATAATATGATGAACTATGCTCATGAAACATACCACACACAAAAATAATATGCAAAGTGGGGGACCTAATCTCATCCATACTTATGTTGATTTTGCAATCAACTAGCCTTAGGATATAGAGACATTATAGCTCCATGACATGAATGCATAAAGAAGGGGAATGAAATGAAGAGGGAGGGGGAATGGATCAAACACAAATTGGACAAAGGAGGATTTTTACCAAGTTAAGATCATTCATTCATTTTGGGAGATGGAATGTACATTCCATCAATCCTCTAAATTAAATGATCTTAACCTAACAAAGTCAAATCAACCTTGACCTAGGCCCGACAACACAAATCAAACTCACAAAGTCAATTAAAATGGCTCTACATAATTAATTTGGCATTTAATCAATTAAAAATAAAAAAAATAATGCATTAAATTAAATATGGTTGGTCAATTTCCTAAAACCTCATCACAACATCAAAGGACCTTGGAGAATTTTTTAAAGAATTTTTGGAAACCTAAAAGTATTTTTAAACAATTAAAAATATTCAAAAACTCAATTAAATCATGAAAAATATTAATAATGATCCAAAAAATAATTTTAATTCAGAAAATGAAAGAGGATTTTATTTTAAAAAATTTGGTGAAACTCTCATATTTTTTGGATCAATATTAAAACTAATATGAATTAATGAAAATAAGAGAAATAAAATGAAAATTCCGATAATCAAAAAAACGTGGACCACTTGATCTCCCTCATTAATTGAGGTGACAGATCCAGTGGTGAGAAACATGTGTTCCATGGTACACGCTAGTCAGCGCTCCACATGTTGGGTAATCACAAGCAATGTCCCTGATTAAAACATTTTAAATCAATCCAATGGCTCAGAACACATCCAACGCATCGCCGGAGCCAAGTGTCGGTCATCTTCTCCGATGACTCTGGCGGGACTGGTTCTTTCATCGCCATAACATAAATGAAAAAGGAGGACATGATCTTAAAGAAAAAATGGCGTAGATCACGAATATCACCTCAATTTAACCAAACTCCAAATATATAAAGAGACACGTGGAGTTGAATTTTGAGGTGTGTGAACTGAGTTGCTTCGAATCGTGCTTGATCTTGCTTATGGAGCTTGCAGAAGTAGAATGGTAATGGTGCAAAGCTTTGCTTCCTGGAGTTTTTGAATCTCCAAAAGGGGAGATTTAAACTCAAATTTCAATTAAAATTTATCAGGTATTCATTTGAATGGTGAGGGTTTCAATGGTTGGAGGCAAAGCTGGCGCGCAAGGGTCCTTGAAACTGAAGCAATGGACCTCTATTTATAGCAAATGGTAAGTGTTATTTGCACACTTGAAATTGCTTCCAAATTTGGCAATGTGAATGGCACGCGTGCATGGGCATGTACAGCCCATGAAGCATCTCAATTAGATCCAAAATAAAATGAAATGAAGTCTGGATGAAGATTGCAATGCAAGGCAAAGATGTTTGGATGTTTGAAGCATGATTCTTGCCAACTAATATAGCCATGTTCAAGCTATGCGCAAACCCCTCAAACTATGTCCAAAATGAATGAATTTAGACTCTTTTGGAAAGGTTAGGTCAAGAGGAACAACTTTTATGTTGAAAATGTTTCCATTTGGAACTTATATCATGGTAAATTTTGAGGTGGAAGTTTGGAAATTTCAACATGTCAAAATATTTTCTAAGTGTCAAGCCATATGTTCAATTATTCCACCTTGGCTAACTTTTGATGTGAGTTCCAAATGAGAAAGGTGTCTTCATCAGAGTTGTATCCCTTTCAAAAGCCTTAAAAATGGTCACCAATTTGACATCATTTAGATTTGGGATGAGTGAGTTATGCATTTTGGAAGTTGAGGAAAATCACTTGTTCAATGGTTTTGGTCCAAAATGACCTATAATGTATCCTCATATCACATGCTCATAAAAGTTGATTTAAGTCTTACTACAATCATAAAAGTCGAAGTAGACACCTTTAATTTGATTGTGCAACTTGGAAATATTTCATATCATAAAAATTGGGCAAGTTATAGCCTTGGGAAGTTGACTTTCAAATTAGGGTTTAGACAAAATGACTTGTAATGTTTCAACATAAACAATGACTTTAAACGCAAAATTAGCTCTAGACCTAAACATTAAAGTTGCTTTTAATTTTATTTAAAGTAACTTTGATCTTGGAAGCATTTTCATATGATGAAAATTGTAGGAGATAGGGTCTAGGGAGACCTAGTTTTGATCAAATGAATTCATCTGGCCAACTACCACCAACCAACTTGCTAACTTGCAATTATCTTGACTTTTTAGGCCCATCGGAGGTCATATATGCATAATATTATGAAATTTGAAGTTTCCTTTGAAGTATTTTATCAATGGGTGAAGAATCTTGTTGAAGAAGTTACTCAAAATACCCATATGAACTAGGGTTTCCAAGGCAAACCAACTCCAAACTCTTGAAGAATTCTTGACCAAAATAACATGTAGAGATCATGGGGACTCATATATGATGCTTAGAGCCATTGTGGATCATTCCTTGGTTGAGATCTTAGCAGTGAGGGTCTTAAACCCTAGATGTGAACTTGATAGATCAATGGTGATCATGCTCTACCTACAAAAGAGTTAGACAAATGCAAAGACATATTTTTTGGTATTTTCGTTAGTGAATGATAAAATAACAAGTATGATACAATCACATAGTGATTGGTGATCTCTCCCAAAACAAACCCAATGAAAGAGGGGTAAGGAGGATGCCAAGGTATGATCCCAATGCCAATGCATATGATAAGGTAGCATGAGGGATCTTAGGGTAAAAATTGGGGTCTTACAGCTGCCCTTATTTAAGGACATTCTAACTGAGGAGTTGAAGGTTAAAATCATCGTATCGACTTAGTAGAATGAGCTTAAATAACAACGTATAGAAACAAATTTTGGTCCCTAAGAGACCTCATGATGCATATGATATGAATGTTAAAATAAATCATTATGGGGAAAACAATCCGGAGAACAATCCGGAGAGACTGAAAGTCCACAGGAGTGTAACACATTTTCCTAAGGAAAACTAACTGGGGAGACAGAGACTCTGGGGGGAAAAGGGGTGTGCGCAGGCCAGGCTACGACTTAAAACAACTGGGAGACTGGAGGAATTCCATAAAAATGGAAAGACTCAGCCGGAAACAAAGGGAAATCCTGCAAGGGAAACGGGTAAATCAGAATAAAACTGAAATACTCGAACCATCCAGGAAAAACGATTTCACCAAGGAAATACGCACTCAACTCAACTGGGGGAAGAAATAAACTTCAAAACAGGAGGAGCAGAAATCTATCATCCACTACAAGTTACTGGGTAAGGAGATAATAAAATCTGACAGGGAAGACATTCGTTACCTGCTAGAGTAAACATATCAAGGATGACTCACTAAGGGTCGCCAAGAGGTGTATTCATTACCAGTCACTGGGTAAGAATAGCCTTGCTAGGGAAAAACTGAAAATAGGATTTACAACTACCGACTACTGGGCAGAAGACCACCAGGAGAGAATATTTGTCACTGGTTAGAGTGAACATATCAAGGATAAACTCAAAGGAAAGAAATTTGTCATCAGTTAGGATGAACATATCAAGGATAGTCTTGCCTGGGGATGTTTAGGAGGATATCCGTCATCGGTTAGGATGAACATATCAAGGATAAACCACCGGAACAACAAAAATAGGAAATACATCTATCGAATGTTGGATAGAATACCATCAGAGAGAATATCCATCACCGGTTAGGATGAACATATCAAGGATAGACTTGGAGGGGAATAAAAGCAAGATTTAGAACTACTGGTTACTGGACAGAAGACCGCAAGGAGAAGGAAATCCGTCATCGGTTAAGATGAACATATTAAGGATTAACTCTCTGGGGGAAAAAAATAGGGATTACAACTACCTTTTTACTGGGTAGAATACCAAAAGATGAGAATATATGTCACCGGTTAGGATGAACATATCAAGGATATACTTCCTGGGGAAACGTGAAAACGAATTCGCTGAGAAGTAACAAGGTTACTTTTGCCGGGTACTGGGTAAGAAGTAACAAACTTCCCACTAAAGAGAATACTACCAGTTACTGGGTAATAAACTCTCAGGGGACCAAAAACGTCTATCTAGGCAAGATCTAGAAAGAAACGGTCCATGAAGACTCAAGCCAATAAGGATATAACTCAATGGGAATGGTTCCATCCAGATAATCAAATGGGGAGGAATCTGAAAAGATCATTATCCACAAGGAAATAACTCAGTGGGGAAAGGAGAAAGGTTAAAGTCTTTCTGCTTAAGGGGTTGACACTCTACAATTGAAGGAGGACAGTGACTAAACTTATATGGGGATAAAGTACCACCATAATAGAGAATAAGAATTACAGGAATGAGTTTCAAAGCACAATGATGCAACAATGAAATTATATGAGTGTATATGTATATGTAGATGTATATATGATGATTATGTTGACAAAAAAATCACAAAGGATACAAAATGTCGCATATTTGAATCATCGATACAATTCTCGGCCAATCCACAAAAGAGGGAAACAACTGCCGGAGGAAAGAGAGATCAACATCCCAAAGGCTCAACCCTAGTTGGGGAAGAAGGATATCTACTATGGAAAAGTGTTATCAACTCCGTGGGGAATTTTAGGTCAACACCATATCAAATGGGAGACAACCACGCAGGGGATAACTGCAAATAACTGCTCAGAAACCAGGAGGGAACTCTGACTGGGAACGAATCTGACGATGACTGGGGAGGAAACCAAAGTTCTTCCAGAACCACGAAATATTCTAACTTTGCTGGAGACCAAATATACATTTGCCTAGGGATGAAGGAGAAATAACCGTCTGGAGAAATCAAAAAACACCGAGTGCTGACCAAAGCTGTCAGGGATGAAAGAGAAATTGCGCCTACTGCTTAGGGAGAAACAATAACGCTCCACTCTTTAAGGCTTACTGCTTTCGAACCGTTGTTGATACTCTTTTTAAATGAAATCGATTGCTTGAAAATAAATGCTTTTATATGTTTAAGAAAACGTGATTTTGATTAAAATTTTAATTTTAAAAAATGATCATAATAAAATTTAAAACTATTCGGCTGAATTAAATAAGAGTAGAAACAATTGGATAAAAGCTCAACTTTATTTGATGGAATGGTAGTCTGTAAATGACAAGACTCCATAGATCTTTACAGAGTTGAAAATGGTAATTTACATGGAAAAAGGGTTACATTGAATACAATGATCACTTAATCCTTCTACCAACTCTTGATATGCACTGTGCTCTTGACTGCTACTAGGGATGAGGAATCGAAATCGATCATTGTGCTCAAGAATGTCTTCAAAACTGAAGATCAGCAGGATGCAGTTACTTGCCATGATCCCTAATTTTTGCATAAATTTCCCCAAGGTGGGGTACTCAATTTATTAGGTTAAATCTTTCTGTTTTATGTCTCTAACTTTTTCCTGGATCGCCATTTCAGGTTTCCAATCCACCAAGACGCTCATTTTTGCCTAAGCCGCCCTTTCGGGTTTTCAACTTAGCGAGTTGTTCTTTTCTTTTTTAGGCGAAGTATTTCTTGATTGCATCTGCATTCATAGGACGAGTGAACTCTTCACCATCCATAGTTGTAAGGATCAAAGCACCGCCTGAAAAGGCTCTCTTAACAACATATGGTCCATTATAGTTAGGAGTCCATTTTCCCCTAGAATCTGGTTTGAAAGATAAAATCCTCTTGAGCACAAGGTCACCTTCTTTGAAAACATGAGGTCTGGCCTTCTTATCAAAATCTTTCTTCATTCTCTGCTGATATAACTGGCCATGACACATGGCAGTCAAGCTCTTCTCTTCAATTAAATTCAACTGATCAAACCTAGTATGACACCATTCAGCCTCAGTCAACTTGGCTTCCATGAGCACACATAATGAAGGGATCTCCACCTCTACTGGGAGCACAACTTCCATGCCATAAACAAGTGAGAAATGGGTTGCCCCTGTTCAAGTGTGGACGGATGTACGATACGTCATGCTAATCCTTATACGTTACAACCATCTTCTGAATAATCTTCTTAATGTTCTTGTGTGCAGCTTCAACGACCCCATTCATCTTGGGTCTGTAGGGAGAAGAATTATGACGTGCTATCTTGAAGTCTTTGCAAAGAGCTTCCACCATATTGTTGTTTAAGTTTGATCCATTATCAGTAATGATCTTACTTGGCACACCATAACGGCATATAATCTGATTCTTTATAAACCTCACAACAACTTGCTTGGTTACATTTGCATACGATGCCGCTTCAACCCATTTTGTGAAGTAGTCAATAGACACCAAAATGAAACGATGTCCATTCGAAGCTTTGGGCTCAATCATATCAATTCCCGACATGGAGAATGGCCATGGAGAGGAAATGACGTTCAAAAGTGTTGGAGGAACGTGAATCTTATCAGCATATATTTTACACTTGTGGCATTTTTTCACAAACTTGCAACAATCAGATTCCATTGTCAGCCAGTAGTAACCTGCTCGCAACATCTTTTTCACCATTGCATGTCCATTGGAATGAGTACCAAAGGAACCTTCATGGACTTCAGTCATCAATAGGTCTGCTTCGTGTCTATCCATGCATCTGAGCAAAACCATATTGAAGTTCCTCTTGTACAGCACATCACCATTCAGGTAGAAGTTGTCGGCTAATATTCTCAAAGTCTTCTTATCTTTCAAAGATGCCCCAGACGGGTAAATCTGACTTTGGAGGAAACATTTGATGTCGTAATACCACAACTTCTCATCCTTGACTTCTTCAACAGCAAACACATGAATTAGCCTATCAAGACGCATCACAGTCAAATTGGGAACCTCATTCCAATATTTCACTACAATCATTGACACCAATGTTGCAAGAGCATCTGCCATCCGGTTTTCATCTCGTGGGATATGATGGAATTCAACCTTTATAAAGAAAGTTAAAATCGTACACATAATCTCTTTATGGTATCAAACCGGGCTGATTCGTCTCCCATTCTCCTTTGATTTGATTCACCACCAAAGCTGAATCTCCATAGACGTCCAAATACTTTATTTTGAGATCAATGGCCTTTTCAAGCCCCACAATGTAAGCTTCATACTCAGCCATATTGTTTGTACACTTGAAAGTCAATCTAACTGTAAATGGAAAATGTGTGCCTTGAGGAGTAATGATTACTGCCCCAATGCCATTACCATACTGATTAACAGCTCCATCAAATACCATGCCCCAATGGGAACCAGGTTCTGGCCCTTCTTCAAGCAATGGTTCATCACAATCTTTCATTTTCAAGTACAAGATCTCTTCATCAGGAAAAACATATTGCACTGATTGGTAATCTTCAATCGGCTGGTGAGCCATATACTCAGCCAAGACACTACCTTTGATAGCTTTCTAAGATCGGTATTCAATATCATACTCTGATAACAACATCTTCCAACGGGCAATTCTCCCAGTTAAAGCAGGCTTCTCAAATATGTACTTGATTGGATCCATTTTGGATATCAACCAAGTAGTATGATTCAGCATATATTGACGCAGATGCTTAGCAGCCTAAGCCAATGCGCAACAAGTCTTCTTAAGCATAAAATACCGAGTCTCACAATCGGTGAACTTCTTACTGAGGTAGTAAATTGAAAATTCTTTCTTTCCAGTCTCATCTTGCTGACCTAGAACACAACTCATACTCTCTTCAAGCACAGTCAAATACATAATCAAGGGTCTTCCTTCAACAGGTGGAGACAGAATCGGCGGCTCAAGCAGATACTCTTTGATACTATCAAAAGCTTTCTGGCAGTCTTCGGTCCAATCACAAGACTGATTTTTCTGAAGAAGCTTGAATACAGGCGCACATGTGGTAGTCACGTGTTAAATGAATCTCGAGATATAATTCAAGCGGCCAAGAAAACCTCTTACTTGCTTCTCAGTTTTGGGCGCATGCATCTCTTGTATTGCTTTGACCTTGGCGGGATCAACTTCAATACCCTTCTCGCTGACAATAAAGCCCAAAAACTTACCAGAATGAACACCAAAAGTACACTTATTGGGATTCAAGCGGAGTTTATACTTCCTCAAACGCTGGAATAGCTTCAATAAATGCTCAACATGTTCCTCTTCATCAATATATTTAGCAATCATATCATCAACATAGACCTTAATCTTTTTATGCATCATATCATGAAAAAGAGTAGTCATTGCTCTCTGGTAGGTTGCACCAACATTCTTCAAACTGAAAGGCATCACTCTATAACCGAATGTTTCCCAAGGTGTAATGAATATGGTCTTCTCCATATCTTCGGGTGCCATCGTGATCTGATTATATCCGGAAAATCCACCCATAAGCGAAAAGACTTTGAATTTAGTTGTATTATCTACCAACATATCAATGTGTGGCAGAGGGAAATCATCTTTTGGACTGGCTTTATTCAAATCTCTGTAATCAACGCACATACGGACTTTTCCATCTTTCTTCAGAATATGCACAATATTGGCCACCCATTACAGATACTCAGCAGTAACAAGGAAACCAGCATCAATCTGCTTCTGCACTTCTTCCTTAATCTTTACTTCCATATCAGGATGAGCTCTCCTCAACTTCTGCTTGACTGGCGGGCATTCTGGCTTTAACGGCAATCTATGCTCCACAATCTCAGAATCCAACCCAGGCATGACTTGATAGGACCAAGCAAACACATCTGAATAGTCTCGGAGAAGATCAATCAACCCCTTCTTAACCTCAGGACACATTCGAGATCCAATCTTGACCTCCTTTATGTCATCCTCGGAACCCAAGTTGACTAACTCAACCTGCTCTTTGAACGGATGAATGGATTTTCCTTCATGCTCAAGAAGACGAGGCAATTCATCACTCACTTCTTCATCACTTTCCTCCTCATCCTCAAACACATGGAATTCAAAATTTGGAGAAGGAGAAGGATCATTTTATTCAATGGGGTTAGAAACCAACCTGCATAATAATTTGATATTTGATTTTAGAGAAGTGAATTTGTGACCAAATATTAAGCAGATGGACAATTATATTATTTATTTATGTTTTTTGTGATTACCATTTTCTGAATAAAGCAAAAAAGTAAAAACAAAACATCATATATGTGGATGAATAGAATTATATTTTATTGATGATTGAATTGAAAATGCCCAACAATGTTCACTTCTCCTTTAGGCATAGGAGAAGAATTTTCAAAAACAAATAAAATAAATTACTTAGGTCGATGCATAATAACAGGAATATCAACAGCGGTCCAATTGTTGCAAGCCTTTTCATGCGTCACAAAATTGGTGCAGTCTTCCTCTTCATAATCCTCTAGCACGATAGCTAAGTGTTGTTTATTACCATGAATGAACCCTCCACTACGGAAGATGAGTTGTACATCTTGAGATCTGACTGCTGACGGACCTTGTTGGAAACCCAAACCGGCTCTACTCTTGTTGTCGGAGACCTCTACCATTTGTCCCCACTGATCAGACTAACCATCTTCAACAACCTTCAATGCATCTTTAAATAAGGACATGGGTGCCCCAACTCTCTTTTCAACAGCAATAGATAAGGCTTGGAATGGAGTTCCAACCTCATCTTCGGCTTCAACATAAGAGAAAGATGACAGGTGGCTGACCAACAACGCCTTCTCCCCGCCAACAATAACTAGCTTCCCATTCTTGACAAACTTGAGCTTCTGATGCAATATGGATGTAACAGCTCCTGCCTCGTTGATCCATGGCATTCCTAACAGACAGCTATAGGCCGGGTGGATATCCATTACTTGAAAAGTAATTTGGAAATCAGTCGGACCTATCTTCACCGGAAGGTCGACTTTACCAATCACAGTTTTGCGCGAACCGTCGAAAGCTTTGACGATCACGCCACTATATCTCATAGGCGCTCCTTGGTATGACAGCTTCGACAATGTTGACTTTCGGAGTACATTCAAAGAAGATCCGGTGTCTACCAACACATTCGACAGAGCGTCATCTTTGCAGTTCATGGAGATATGCAAATCCAAGTTATGATTCCTACCCTCTTCAGGGAGTTCTTCGTCACAAAAGCTGAGGTTGTTGCAGGAAGTAATGTTAGCCACAATATTATCGAATTGATCCACCGTAACATCATGTTCCACATAAGCTTGCTCAAGAACTTTCTGCAGTACTTCTCTGTGCACTTCTGTATTCATCAACAGAGACTATACTAAGATCTTCAAGGGGGTTTGGAGAAATTTCTCTACTATGTTAAATTCACTTTTCTTGATTAGCCTGAGTACCTCATCATTGTCATTAGGCTTCAAACCGTTGGATTCACCAGACTGACACTTTGGAGCACTAACAGATTCTACTATGGAAACATCCACCTTCTTATTGACAGATAAATCTTCTACATTCTTTGGGAACACCGGACCAAACACACGACCACTACAGGTCACCTTAGTAACATCAGCAATGCTTACAACAGAACTGGTCATAGGCAAAGGAACCTCTTGACCATCTTTCAACATAGTTACATTATATTGATATGGAACAGCTTTATCGGATGCATACGGGACGAGACCCGTCAACCGTATAACCAACGGTGATATCGATCTTTTTCTGACGTTGTTACTACTGCTGTTGTCATACTGAATAACCACTCTCTCAGGATTCTCGAAAACCGGTATTAATACATTAACATCGTCGTCTATATAACGGGACTGAACAATCTGAATCAAACCTTCATCCATCAACCGCTGGATGTCTCTTTTCATAACCATACATCCTCGGGGATTAACACTGCAAATAGCACAACCATCATGGTCATGCTCACAATCACTCACCAAGCAAATATCCTTGTGCATTGTTACCAAGGACCTTCTTATAAAATGTACATCGAATACCTTGGACTTCCCTGGACAACCGTCCACCATATTAACAGATGAATTCCCATGGGCATGCAATGGATTAGCTTTGACGTTCGGCGCTCGGTCCTCAAAGGACACCATTCCATTCTTTACCAGCTTCTGAACTTCATATTTGAGAGGGTAGCAGTTCTCTATATCGTGGCCAGGGGCTTCTTGATGAAAAGCACAGTGGAGTTCTGGTTTGTACCACCATGGAAGTGGTTCGGGAATTTGCGGAGGATTTCTTGGTTGTAGTAGGTTTTTGAGAACCAAAGAGGGATATAACTCTGCATATGTCATCGGAATTGGGTCAAAAGAGACCTTTTTCCTCTCAAAATATGATTGTTGTTTGTAGCGGGTATTCGTTACCTTTAGATTTATTGACTAAATCAAAAGTAAATCATACAATTCGAGTTGCCACCGCACTTCTATTTATCCAAAGGAAAGGTTAGAAAGCGAATAAAAACCGAGAAGTTTTATCAAATCAAAAACTAATAAAAATGTCAGAGATCTGGGTAAGGGGGTTGGTTATGCAATGGGAAGGTTTTAAGCATCCAAAACATCCTTAGTACTCTAAGGGAGCCCTTTTTACAAATGTTGTAAGGTAGGTTGGTATTTCTGAAAATATTTGTGCAAACATGATTGGGGAGATAAGAGAAGAATATACAAGTTATTTACAATTTTGTGTTTGAATGGATAAACCCATTGCCTACGTACCATCTTAAAAAAGATTAGGATCAAAACCTCGTAGTTCAGGGTAAAAATCTCAAAAGAAGTTGGTGAATTGATTGGTCAAAAGCCTTAAAGGTCGTTTGTTATCAAAGGGAGAAAACTCAACCTAAAACCACAAATCCACCATGTGAGGAGAGCTTCAACATGCTAGTGAGGGGTTAACCCTATAATAAGCATGGAAGACTTATAGCCCATCACTAAGGATATAGGTGAGTATTATATCAACCTCAAGGATAACTCAAACCTAATAACTAATGTTTATGAAAAGCTTTGGTAAGAAGTGGCCATTGGAACCACAAAAACAAATTGAGTGAGTTATATTTACAAATGAAAATTATTCACAAAGTAAGGTCAAAGTTGACTTAAGGATTCAATTCAAAATAAGTGTTATGAAAAGAGTTTGAAAAATCAAAGGCATAATGCCTAGGTTTCTAATTTTGAAAACAATGTTAATGTTTGCACAAAAGTTTGGCTTGGGTTAGAGTAGAGAGAAGAAGAGAATGGCTAGGTCCTAAACATGCAAAGATGAAGGAAGAGAAATAAAACCACATTAGAGTTCCCTTCTTGAGATCATAGTGATGATCCAAGTTGCTCCTTCCTTTTCCTTTGGATATAACAAGCAATAAGCAAATAACTCAAGCAATCAAGCAAATAATCAATCAAGCTCCTAGGAATCTTCCAATTGGCTTTTGTATCTCTCATTTTGGATGCTCATGACAATGTCCTTCTTGGCTCAAGTTTAGGATCCCTAACACAAGAACACACAAATCAAAAAGTTCCACAATGCAATAGAAAGAATGGACAAGAGTGAGTTTAGAATTAGGGGTCCTTTCAATGTCTTCTTCAAGATTAAGCATTCTAAAGGCATGAGACCTAGTTGCTCTTTGACAATTTTTCTTCTTTGTTTAGAATTCTAAAGGCATGAGGCCTAGTTTCTCTTTGACTCCATTTTTTGCATAGATAAGGTCCTAAAGTCTAAGTCCTTTGTCCATTTGCATTGGGTTCACACAATCAAAACAAAACAAGCATAATAGTATATACACAATAATATGCTCAAGTGAGCAAAAGGCAAATTGCATAAACATAAACATGAGCTCAAGTGAGCAAAGGGGAAAAGCAAATGAATTAATGAACAAGATATTAAATTGCATTAAAATAAATTGCAAGAATTAAATGCTTGAATTAAAAGTTAGTAATTAGTAGTTAGTGTTAGTATGCCATAAGGCAATTTAGCGCTATGTTAAGCAATCGTAAGTGGACTAATGTAGTAGTCATACATATCTGAGGCCGGTAAATAAAACTATAGGCAACAAACACAAGTTAGAGACCATGACTAGTAAGCCAAGCTCCTACAACTTGCCATACCAAAAGAAAAGAAGAATGATCTTGTATGGATTTAGGTTTTTTGCTTGACCAAGAAGCAACCTATCTCTAATGCAAAGCCATTGACTTGATCTTTGATCAAGATGAATTAGCTTTGAATCAAAGAAGGTTAAGCCCCTCATATGTCAAGGCTAACCACCAATCATTAACTCATTGATCAAAAAGAAAAAAGAAGAAGAAGAAGAAGAAGAAGAAAGGGAAATGTACATAAATGGAATTCAAATGAAACAACCAACACACATTGATCAAACACGAATGGAATCAAAGTCAATCAATGGTAAACAGAAGCAAGATGAAGTTTAGAAATCAAGAAACAAATAAAATATTTTTGGTATTTTTGAGAATTAAAATAATACTTGAATTAAAATAAACAAATAAAGGTCAAACTTCAAATTCAATTCAAATCAACTTGGAAAAGTCCAATTGGATCATCAGAAGTTCAACATGGTCAAACAAGGTTTGACAAAAAAATTCAACATTTTTAGAAACCATAAACTAATTTTAAACAATTAAAAATGAATAAAAAATAACATAATTGAACTAAAATCTCAAATAAATCTCAAATCAATTAAGAAATTGATGAGAATATTTTTCATAGATTCATCATCATTCAAAGATGTTAAGAAAATATTTTTGGCATTTTTGAATATTGGAAACTATTTTAAATTAATTAAAAATAACCAGAAAAGAGAAAATTCACAAAAAATATTAAATGGATAAATAAAAAAATATTAAAAATCATTTTCAGAAACTAGAATTAAAAAGGGAAATAATGCAATTGGTCCCATATTTTTTGGATTTAAAATGAAAGAGATATGAATTTTTGAAATAAAAGGAAATAAAAGAAAATAAAAAGAAAAATCAGAAATTTGAAAAAGCCTGGCGCGTTGGATCTGATTTCATTAAATGATGTGGCACATCAGATGGTGGATAAGCGCACGCACCAAAGGCCTTGGTCAAAAGAGAAACACAATGCATTTAAAAAAGTCATAACATCCAAAGGCTCTGATTCAAACTGGAAAAGAGATCAAGTAGTCCAGATACATCCACGCATGGGGGGCGGTGGTGTACACCACCATCTTCTATGGCGAGCAAGCCAACTCCGGCCAGAGTTGCAGGTTTTGAAAACCTCACCAAAACATGTGATCCTCATATCATTGGAAAGCTGGGGTGATGTACATCACCCCTGTGCCATTGGCTTCAACTCAAGATCCCTACATGAAGAGAAATCTGAGATGGAAGTTTATGGTGTTCAATCTGAACTTGATCAATTCATGAAATTAAATGCACAGATCAACTGCCTCTCACATGAGGACTTCAGAGGAACCAACAAACACAAGAAATGAGCAAGATCTAGGGAGATTCGAATGGAAAAAGTTTGAACAACAACCTTTGAAGTGCAGCTCTACAAGGCACGATCTCTTCCAATTCTTTGTTGCAGTGTGTTCTTGAGATGGCAAAGTAGCTAGGCTTAGGAATTGAAGCTCAATAATCAACCAAGGAAGTTAAAAATTGAACTGCAAAATTGAAGAAGAAATGCAAAATTCCTTTGAGTGAAAGGTAGAATTTCAATTCTACAGAGTGTTAGTCGCCTTAAGGTTGGAATTGAATGAAGCTAAGCACATGTATTTATAGCACAAGGTGATGCAAATCATGGAAAATTCGTGTGCATGTGGAATGAGGGCCTCCATGCATGGGCCTGTACAGGCGCATGGGAGGACCAAATGCAATTGGTTTAGCATGCTAAAGTCACATAGATCAGGTTTGGACGTGTACATGTCATTGCAATGGAGTGTGCACTAAGTTTCAACATGTTCTGCATAAATGCACATAAATCTTCACCTCTTAGAAAATGCACTTTGCCAATTTGAAACATGGTCATGTGGGTAATGGTTAGAAAGGTCTTGACATGAGGAACAATTGTTATGTTGAACAAAAATCCATTTGGGATTGGTAAATTTATGAAAACTGATCATGAAGTTCAATGTGCAAAACATGTGTATGTGAATTTTACCAAAATGGACCAACTTCAAGCCCTTCTATTTAAATGATGCAAGCTCCAAATGACAAAACCTTCAACATCAAAGTTATAGATCTTTTCAATAAAATCAATTTGGACTTAAATTTTGCATCATTTGAATTTTGGATGAGAAAGTTATGGGCACTTGAAGTTGGACTTTTTCACATTTCAATGGCTTTGGTCCAAAGTGACCTATAATGTTTTGTATTATCACATGTACGTATTTTAGGATTATGAAAATATGTTCAACATAAATATTTAAGTAGACATCTTAAATTTTCCAATTCATTTGATCCCACCTCAAAATCATGAAAAATGAGTGAGTTAGGCCCTTGGGAAGTTGACCCAAAATTAGGGTTTCAGTCAAAATGACCTATAATGTTTTGAAATGAATGATGACTTTCCAAGCTTCAAATCAATTTTTGATGAACATGAAAGTTGATCATATGGTTCTTAAGAACATTTTTTAGCTTGGGTTCATATTCATTTGACTAACACATCAAAAGTTAGGTCTCGGTGGATTTGAAAATAGTCAGATGAATTGACTGATCAACTTCTCAAGTCTAAACTTCAAATCCTAATGAATTGATGATTGAGGACACTCAAATAGGCTCATATATGCATGAAATTATAAATTAAAGAACTTACCTTGATTTTATTTGATCATGGGTTGAGGTTGCTTCATGAGCAAGGCACAATTGATGCACAGTTGAATTAGGGTTTCCTTGGGAAACAATCCTCAAGCCCTTTGGTTTATCTTGATCAAATTGACAAATTGAGATACTTGGGAGGCATATATGATGATTGAGAGATTTTGGAACCATTGTCATTCTTGCTTTCAACTTCATCTGGCCACATCAATGAGCATAGGGGTCTCCTAGGAGCCTTGGATCACATGATTGCTCAAGCTACAAAACACAAGATGTTAGTGACATATTTTTGTGCTTTTTGTTAGTAAACAAAATAATAAAAGAAATAATATACAATTCAAGCATGCTTGGTGGTCTCAAACCAACTCACACAAGTCTCAACCCAAGGGTTAAGGAGCCACACATGCTATGATTCTTGAGGCAAATGCAATTAACAATGATATGATGCCATGAGGGATCTTAGGGTCAAAATTGGGGTCTTACAGATGCCCCTATTTAAGGTCATTCTAGCCGGAGAAGTGAAGGTTAAAATCTTTGTCTCGACGAGGTAGAATGGGCTTAAATAATAACAAAGAGACGAATTTTGGTCCCTAAGAGACCTCATGATACAAATGTATGCATGCAAAAGTTAATACTCTGTGGGGGAATATATCCACAAAGGAAAAAGAAATCAGGGGAAACTGAAAATCCATATGAGTAATACACTCATAACTGGGATAGAGACTCCAGGGAATTTTACTGGGGAGTAAAGGGGAATAAAATGCGTGAGCAGGTCATGACTTGAAACTTGCTGAGAGACATGAAGGGATTCCATGAAAATAAATCAATGGAAAGACTTGAGCTGACGCAAAGATGCATGTATTGGGGAATATGCCAATACGGCAAAACTATCCACAAAGGATACTTCGGATGAAAATCTGGACACAGATGGGGAAAGCCCACTAAGGGACTCAGACGGGGAGATCCACAAAGGACTCAGCTGAGGAAGAGATATATGAGGTATTACCGGTTACTGGGTGTAGCACCTCAAATTTGCACCTCCTATTTTGTACATACATTTTCATGTTTAGGTCATTAGCATTGTATTGTCCACTGCATAGCATTGCATTGTCCTTTGCCTAGTGCAAGTCATCAGTCAAGACTGGTCAGGAGATCCAGTTGTGTAAGCAAGCAAGTGCATTTCCTACGGAGGCAAAGCCCTAGGGTTGGTTCAATGAGTTCATATGATTCAAGGATCATTTTGAAGTGGTTTGGCCAAAGGTTGGATGTTCAGAGATCATCAGTCAAGATGCAATTCATCTGAAACCCTAGAAAGTCAACCAAAGTCAACTGTCAATTCAATCATGGATTTGAAGGTGGGAGATGGTTAGAGAGGCCTCATTCATGTCCATACAAGTCTCATTTGACATTTCAAACATCAACAATGAAGAATTTGAGGTCAGATGAAAAGTTTCCAAAAATAGTAAGTGACCTGTAATTTGAAATTGCCAAAAATGGAAAGGTTTTCTCCTCAAGATTACATGACCAAGCAAGCTTCAAATGAGATTTTGTCCAACATGAAAGTTGAAGATCTTGTTCTCCCATTTCCAAAAAGTCCAAGAACATGAATTTCTCATGCATGGTTGAAAAGATATGGATCAATCATTGCCAAGCTAATTTGAACTTCAAGAATGCATAACTTTCACACCATAAGGCCAAATGGGATGGTTCTTTTTGCAACATTTCTCTCTTGACATGCACTATCCAATTCATGCATCATATGCCATGCATTTCCATCACAAAAATATGTGCATTTTCATTTGAATTTTGGAGGGAAATTTCCAATTTGAAAATGGGGCATTGTTTTTACATTGTAACACTTGCCTTGGCTCTAAAACAACATTTGAAAGGATTTTCAAACCAGAATCGTGCACTGTTCCATTGGCATGCATGCATAAGGGGTGAATTTGCAAAATTGGCATAAACACTTGTTTTCACTAATTCCACTTGCATTAGCTTAATTGGGATTAAGAGCTTCATTAACATATCATATATATATATATATATATATATATATATATATATATAATCCTAACAGAAAATTGCATCAACACTTCATAATTTCCAGATCTGAAAAATCTCTTCAAATTTTCTCTCTCACTTTTCATCAATTTTCTTCAAAAGCATTGCCTGGTTCTTGATTGATTCATCATCCACAAGCATTGGAGAGGTAGATTGAAGCAAGATCCATCAAGAATCGTGCAGATTTGAAGACTGTTGAAGTTCACATCCATCAATGGCAATTGGAGTTTCTGGCCAAATCGTGCAAGGTTAAGCATCGAGCATTCATCCATTCAATTATCCAAGAGCTTAGGAAGATCTGTTTGTGCTTAGCAAGGCTTGAATCAACATGTTTCATTTCTGCATTTCCATTGAGGTCAGAATTCGACTCTCATAATTCGTGAAATTGATGTATGCATGTTGTAGATCTTTCATTGGTGGTTACACTGAACTTTAAATCCATGAAATCCATGCAGAAATGAATTAGTTATGAGGATTTTAAGTTTGGCATGTGAAATTTGTTTGCCTCGATCCATTCATGTTAGTGAGAATTAGGTTAAATTAGATGTGGATTAGTGATGTACGTGGAAAGATGAGTCCATTGGTGTGATTGTTTTTGATTTCTGGACACATGTGTTCTTGAGCCTCAAGAACACGATGAATATTGATGAACATCCTAGGGTTTTAGTTTCCAGAAGCTTGTTTGATCCTTCCGCGCCTGTTTTGCATGCGTTTGAGTGTTAATCTCCATGTATTGGTACGCGTAGCATTGATGTGGCAAATTGGTTGGCTGATAGCGCTTCCCACTGCCACATAGACTTAAGTGAAGCGGTGCGTTTCACTAGGAAACGCGCCACTTTCAAATATCAACTCAGTTCGATCCCTGGCTCGTACCTTTTCCAAATAGCCTTGCTGATTTATTTCATTATTCTTCATGCCATTCACACTATGCTTCATCATGTTTTTTTATTTTTTTCTTCAATTTAAAAATTCATAACTCAATAAATATTGCTCCAAATGACATGAGGTTTTTTGCATTTTGTTCCTCAACATGTCTAGTATTGTTTGGCTATTTTTCCAGAAATTGTGCACGGTTGAAAAATGTTTTGGCTTAGGGATTGTTCACATGTGTGTTTTCTTGACCTTGCTTGCCATTTGCTTTGTGAAATGATGAGTTTTAATCCAATACTCTTGAAATTTGGCGTGCTTAAACTAGACATATTGATAGACATTTTGGTGTTGGGTTTGCATTTTTAGCATTTATGGTTGTTGAGATATGATCTGGTTAATGTAGGTGTGACAATGTGTGTCACACCATTGCTTGCTCAACTTGATGATTTTCTTTGCCTTGCCAAATGAATGCCAAATGATGTCATTTTTTGCATGTTATTTCTTCTGGATGCTAGGATTTCTCATGAATTTTTGTGGAATTTTTGGATTGATTTCTGATTTGTTTGAGATTTTTCTTTCTGGATTGCCATTGGTGGACTTTTGAAGAGTGTTGAACTTCAATGATTTGTGAAATGCTTATGCTTTATCATATGAACTTGAAATTTTGCACATTGATTCTAGAAATATTGAAGTTTGTTGTGGCTTTGATTGGAGGTCTTTATCATGTTTGAATTCTGTTTTAGGCTTGTGCTAAGTTGATGTAGCATTTTGTGTCTCATTTGAGCTTGTTTGTACCTACCTTGCCTTATGGAATTTCTTTACCATGCTTAAACTTGTCCAAATGCCTTGATTTTTGGTGTGTTGATTATGTTATGTGTTCTGTTTAGCCATGATTTTTCTTGAGATTAATTGAGCCATTTTGGAATTAATGTGCATTTGTTCATTCTGTTTCTTCAATGAGCTTTGAACTTGCATGCCTTGCCATGATCGATTTGTGAAATAAATTTGGTTGATGCTATTGACATGAGACCTTTTGGATGATGTTCTTAATTGGTTGAGTTTGATTCATGTCAATTTTCATGTTCTGTTTTGAATTATTTCTCCTTCTTTGACCCTAGGCCTTGTCCTAGTGGTTGGTGCTTATGTTTGAGCTTTGTTTTCAGGATAAGAAGCATATGGCCTTGAGGAGATTGGTTCACATTGCTTAAGTTGGTTTGTTTGGTTGATGTTGACTAATCTTGAATTGTTTTGTAGGTGGATTTTAGCTCATTTGAGTTGAGCTTGTGCCTTGCACATGGTTGCTTTGCTTGTTTGACAATATCTGTTGACTGTGGACTATTAATTGTCTGTTTGACTTTTTGAGATGTGTACTGACTGAGTTGGATTGTTTTCAGGTACATTAGTTGCTTAAGTTCATTGTGAACTTGATTTTGCTTTTCTTGGTTGCTTAACCATTTGAGGTATAACTCACTGACTTCATGTAGTCTGGAAGACCTGTCCTGTTACTTGGGCAGGCACCTGTCTGAAGTCCTCCTTAAGAGGCAATGCTTGTGTTTGTTTATCTTTGTGCCAAGCAGGAAAAGACCTTTGATAAGGCAATTGGCAGATAAAAGAGATGTGTAGTCCATCTCCTACTAGTCAGTGTGTCATCCCTTTGCTCACATTACATGTTGATGCATTGTGGATATTAACCCAAGATCTTTGTTGAGTCAGTCACATGTGGATAAAAGAGTTCCTGCTTTCTGAACTCCCACACCTTCTATTCGAGTCAAGCTCTCCCAGGCCAGGGATAAGAGCTGTGAGGCACACCCCTCACTTCCCATTTCATCTGCTTCACCCTAACTCTCAATGTTAGGGTTAAGAGCTAACATCACCCGATTCCAGTTGGCTTGTGTTTCACAGCCTAACCTTGTGTGAGCTTACTTTGTTTGTATATAGTGTGTGCTATTTGTGTGTATGTTTGCTTTGCTTGTGCTGCTTAGGTTTAGCTTGCTCCCTATGCAAGTTAGATAGAAACCTTGACCTAGGACCATGGTGAATTTGCATGATAACTATTAGGCTCGAGTTAGTCTCCCTTCTAGTATGTCATTTCCCAGTCTCTGGTTAGGCTAGTCCTTTGACCCTGCGTAGGGGAACTACGTCGCCCTGATCCTCATACCAGATGAGGTACGTAGGCAGGAGATGAGCTGATCTCTCAGGGCGCCCTTTTTGTTTTCTTGTGTGTGTTAGGAGATGGATGTAAGACCAGCGATTGGCATTCTGTATCCTATTGTTGTGTGCTTGGAGTCCGATATAAGTCCAGCGATTGGCATTTGGTTTCTAGTGTGGGTGTGTTTGGTTCGGAGTCTGATGTAAGTCCAGCGATTGGCATTCGGTTTCCATGTTTGCCTGTTTGTGTGGAGTCTGACATAAGTCCAGCGATTGGCAGTCGGTTTCCTGTGTGGTTTTGTTTGGTGTGCGTTAGCCGAGCTACGAGTGCTCTGATTCTTCTTTAGTCCGAGAAGATACGTATGCATAGGATGCGACATCCTAGCGAGCACGTTTCCCCTTGTCCCGAACTACGTCGACTCTGATGTCTGTGCCTGACAGACTACGTAGGCCTAGGATGCGATATCCTGCCGAGTTAGTCTCTTTTGTTTTCTGTGTCTCTTTCAGCCAGTGTTTGATGTTTGTTTGAGTAGTGTTAGCAACCTTTATCCTTCCTTTTGTGCGTGGATCTCGTCGAGTACGACGGATGCGTAAGGGTGCTAATACCTTCCCTTCGCATAACCGACTCCCGATCCCATCTCTCTTTGGTCGCGAGACCATGTCTTTTCCAGGTTTACTTCGAGCGTTTCCTTTCCCTCTTTTGGGATAAATAACGCACGGTGGCGGCTCTGTTGTTTCGTTTTCCCGCCGGTTTTCACGTAATGCGACACTGGGTAATAAGCTCAAAGAGACATGCGATCAAAACACTGGTATAAGGGTGAGAGAATGACACGTTCGGGGAGAATGGATATATAAGACCGGTATAACGGTGAGAGATATCAATCATCCAAAACATCTGAGGAAGACCTAAAAAGGTATATTTCAACTCAGGAAAATCTAACTCCACAGGGGACAAAAGTCACAATAGGGAACAGACGGAAGGAACACCAGGGATACCGGTTACTGGGCATATAATAGGTGACCAACCAAGGGTGAATTGGGGAATATTTCCAAGATACTCATCATCCGAAAGGGGGGCTGAAAAAGCAAACTCGATTACAGGATGGACATTCGATTCCATAAGGAAATACGAATCTTACTCTACTGGGGAAGAACAAAGGCTTCGACCGAAGAGTGCATGAGATATATTATCTATTACCGTCAAAACGTAGATAATATACTCGCATGGAAGATTATCCACAACCGGTTACTCGGTTAATAAAGGATAAATCGACCGAAAAGAAAGGACATGGGGATACCGACTACTGGGTATAAAATGATGACCAATCAAAGGGGAGAAACAATCATTACCAAACAAGGGTAAATGAAAGATGACTCACCGGAGATAAATTGCTTAATCAGCGCAATTATCCAAGAAGTATATCACCGGTTACTGGGAGATATACTCAACACGAAGGAATATCAATATCGAATATTGGATAAAGATAACCAACAAAGAGGGGATTACATCTACCGGATACTGGGCCGAAAACCACAAAAAAGAGTAACCGTCATCGGTTAGGATGAACAACAATCAAGGGTTAACTCTGCAAGGGGACAACATGGGATTTACAACTACCGGTTACTGGGTAGAAAACCACATAAATAAGACTTACAACAACCGGTTACTGGGTAGAAGGCCACAGAAACTTCGCTGGTGAAAAGATGGACAATTACTAGTTACTGAGCAATCATTCATTTGAACTACGGGGAAGTGCAGAGGAAATAACAAGAGGAGTCAATCTAGGAACAAACTAGAGGGACACAATGAAGCAAGACTCAACCCAATGAGGATATAACTCAGGGGAGTAATTCCATCCCTAATACATATTTTAGGGAGGAAACTGAAATAAAATCATCCACGAGGATATAACTCAGTGGGGAATATGGAAGAAAGGATATATACTTTCTGCCTATGGGGCTGACTCTATATGGAGAGATCAGACACCAACATCTGCTTGGGGAAATATATATCACCAAATGGCAGGAGATAACAAACAAAGATATATTGCAAGGAATGCAACATGAATATCTGAATGTTATAATTATGCATGTATATGCGTGGTTTATGTATGATTAATGTTGACAAACAGACATATCTAACACAATCAGGCCCAAGAATCAATGGACGAACATCCGGTACTACATCTCAAAAGAGAAAGCCAGACCCACTGGAGAAATCCAATCTGGTGGGGAAAACAAAATACCAGGAAACACCGATCTCTGCAGGGGATGAAGACCAAAGCTGAGGATCGAGCAAAGTCATTGTCGGGAATAAAGACTACTGCTAGGGGAACAAACAGGATCGTCGGGGATCAGATACCGCTGTTGGGAATAAACAAGGGATCAGAATTACCAAAGTTGGGGATCTTTCAACAGTATGCAGAGATATGGATAAGATCAAACAGAGAACAAATCTACTGGGGATCTTATCAGGGGGTGATGTAGACTTTTGTGGGGAACAACCACCAAACAGAAGCACATCAAACAACACTCACTTCTAATCACAGAAGGAAATATCTTTGCTACGGAGAAGGAGAACCAGTCATTCCGCTGGGGAAGGAATCAACACATCTTCCTCAGACGTTCCAATGCCAAACTGAAATCAGGCAAAGCCTTAGCTGGGGAAGCTAAGCACGGATAAGATCTGTCGTAGAAGCAACTCTACTGGGGAAATTATCAAGGAGAGATATGAAACTCTGTAGGGAATAACCACCAAACAAAAGTTCCAATAACCATCACATTTCCTCAAACTGCTGGAAAAACATCAATTTCTACCGAGAAAAAGGGGAACACTACTCTGCTGGGGATAGGAAAATAAACATTTTCATCACCCGCTCTGCTAGGAGGAAAATTATCCAAGAAGGAGAAAGCAACAACAAATCAGTCTCCGGTCAAGCAACTCCACTGGGGAAACAACTGCTGAGGACCAAACTGAGGGAGTCTAAGATGAACAACCCTGCTAAGGATGAACAGGAGGCAAACCTGCTGGAGATTAATGTAGGTGAATCCACATAGGCTAAGCTACAAACCAACTTCTCATGAAGAGAGTTCCTGCTCACTCTGCAGGGAATTTCCAATTTGAATGAGGAAATACCAACTTCCTCGCAAAGACTAGCATTCCAATTTATTAATCTATAAGGGATTTTAGGTCAATCCACACAAGGGATTAGAACCATGTAATTGATAACACAGATGTTAGGTCCAGCCTCAACGGGGAGCTAGAAAATTAAGACCAAACTCCAGACTCTCAGGGGACTGGGTGGTGTATCACTTTCTCTGCGCTCACTGAGGAGACAACCTGATAGATGATGAAGAGGATAACAAATATGCTAGGAATATGAACAAATGTCTTACCCTTTTGGAGGTCATACTATCCGTGGGAGAGCACTGAAGATGTCTCAATTACCCTTTTCAGTCTTTTGTGAATGTTCACTTTGTTAAAAAACAATTTTAGAAAATTTTATTTAAAACAATGATATTTATCAATTTAACACATGCAAACATTTGTTGAACGAAAACAAATAAGAGTGCAAAGAATTGGATAAAGGCTCAAATTTATTTGATTGAATGGTAGTCTGCAAATGGAAAGACTCCATGGATCTTTACAAATTTAAAATTGGTGATATATATTGGAAAAAGGCTACATTAAACATAATGACCATTTCTCCACCAACTCTGAATCCAATGTATTTGAAGCTTCGGTTGACGATGACTGAGCGAGAATCTTTAACAGAAGACGGCTTGTAGAACAAAGTCTTGTCAGGATACAGTTACTTGCCAAATCCCTAATTTTTGCCTAGATTGCCCCAGGGTGAGGTACTCAATCTAGCGGGATATATATATTCATTTTTTCATGTCTATAACTTTTGCCTGGATCGCCCTTTCGGGTTTTCAATCCACCGAGACGCTCATTTTTGCCTAAGCTGCCCTTTCGGGTTTTCAACTTAGCGAGCTATTCTGTTTTTATTTTAGGCGAAGTATTTATTGACTGCATCTGAATTCACAAGACGAGTGAAATCCTCCCCATCCATAGTTGTAAGTATCAAAGCACCGCCTGAAAAGGCTCTCTTAACAACATATGGACCTTTATAGTTTGGAGTCCACTTGCCCCTGGAATCGGGCGCGAAAGACAAAACTTTCTTGAGCACAAGGTCACCTTCTCAGAACACACGAGGCTTGACCTTCTTATCAAAGGCTTTCTTCATCCTTTGCTGATATAACTGACCATGGCACTTGGCAGTTAATCTCTTCTCTTCTATCAAATTCAGCTGGTCATAACGACTCTGAACCCATTCAGCATCAGTTAACTTGGCTTTCATCAAGACTCTCATTGATGGGATCTCAACCTCCACGGGGAGCACAACCTCCATGCCATAAACAAGAGAGAAACGGGTTGCCCCTGTTGAAGTGCGGACAGAAGTACGATAACCATGCAAAGCAAATGGTAGCATCTCATGCCAGTCTTTGTACGTAACAACCACCTTCTGGATAATCTTCTTGATGTTCTTATTAGCAGCTTCAACAGCCCCATTCATCTTGGGTCTATAAGGAGAAGAATTATGATGTGCAATCTTGAACTCGCTACACATCTCTTTCATCATCTTGTTGTTCAAGTTAGATCCATTATCAGTAATGATCTTATCTGGCACACCATAACGGCATATGAGTTGATTCTTGATAAACTTCACAACCACATGTCTGGTCACGTTTGCATACTATGCAGCTTCTACCCACTTGGTCAAGTAATCAATTGCTACGAGAATAAATCTGTGACCGCTGGACGCCTTTGGCTCTATCATGCCAATCATGTCAATTCCCCACATAGAGAAAGGCCATGGTGATGAAATCACATTCAGAAGTGTCGGGGGAATATGAATCTTATCCGCATAAATCTGACACTTATGGCATTTCTTCACATACTTGTAGCAGTCAGACTCCATTGTCAGCCAATAGTAGCTTGCTCTTAGCATCTTCTTTTCCATGTCATGTCCATTGGAATGAGTACAAAATGAACCCTCATGGACTTCAGTCATCAATAGGTTTGCTTCGTGTCTATCCACCAATCTGAGCAGGACCATGTCAAAAATTCTCTTGTAAAACATGATGACACTGAAATTCACCGTATTTTTGACTCCGATTTCGCATGCATTTTAGTAGTTTTATTCTCATTTTGTTGTGTTATTACTATGTTTCTCTTTGTTTTCAATTTTTTACTTTAATTGGAGCCCCGATCGAGAAAAGGAGTGAAAAAGAGCTAAAAACCCTAAAATTCAGCATTTTGTACTTGTGGCTCCCACTGTGGCTGGCGACATAGACCCTACCATGATGTGTCCTAGCTCAACTTCCCTGAACTTCCACGTTCCCCACTACTTCCACTAAGGCACCACAGATTGGCCTTGTGGCGGGCGCCACAAGAGGAAAAGTTTTCCCTTCCAAATTCTAACTGAAGGGCATCCTTGTCATTTCCATCATTTTAGTTGCTTATAAATAGAAACTCGAATTCACTTGTTTAAGCATCCAAACTTAGAGCAGAGGCAAACTTAGAGAAAACTTTGTTTCACTTAGGCATATATTCAGTATTTTAAAGTGGTCATCGCTTCGCATTAGGGTGTTACCACAATTGTGTAATCAAGTCTGTGATCGAGTCTGTAATCGAGTTTGGAGCACTTTGGAAGGAAGTTAATCCTGCCGCCATTTTCATTTCCGCTTTGCATTTTATTCAACCCTCCGATTGGAGCAGGTTTTTATTGCTTTACCTTTATCTATTTATTTCCCGCACTGTCTTTACTTTATTTATTTCCCGCACTGTCTTTACTTTATTTATTTCCCGCACTGTCTTTACTTTATTTATTTCCCGCACTGTCTTTACTTTATTTATTTCCCGCACTCGCTTTACTTTATTTATTTTCCGCACTCGCTTTACTTTATTTATTTTCCACACTACTTTTATTTATTTTCCGCAATCGCACTATTTTTATTTAATTTTCCGCACTCTCACTACTTTTATTTACTTTCCGCACTCGCACTACTTTTATTTAATTTAAATGCACCTTTACTTTAACATGTCTAATTAAACCTATAAGGTTAGAATGTAAGGATCGTAATTGAACCGATAATCCGTACAATTGTTCGTAGAAACGCTTAAGGGCTATTTTAACTTTCAACTTAAGTTTTCCCGCACTTAATTTCCGTTGGGTAAGATCGAAAGCCGTCCAACGTCTATTTAAACTTAATTGTTTCTAACTATTTCAAAAACAACGAAAGCGCTTTGTTTAGTTCATTAGGAGTTTTTAACTTAAGAAGAAAAGAGATTTTAAAACTATTTTCGGACGCGTTTATAAGTTTAGAGTCTGGTTCGTGAAAACCTCTTTTGGTTAAGAAATCCAGGTTAAAATACTTTTCAACTTAGTCAAGATACTATATTTCTTAAAAATAGGTTTACTACTCTAACGCTGTAAGACCCTAATTTTGACCCTAAGATCCCTCATGGCATCATAACATTGCATTTGCATAGCCTCAAGGATCATAAGCATCTTGGTTCCCTTTGCCTTTAGGTGGGATTCCTCTTGTGAGTGGTTTGAGATCACCAAGCATGCTTGAATTGTATATTATTGCTTTTCTCATTTTTTATTAACTCAAAAGCACAAAAAATATGTCACTAACATTTCTTGTTTGTAGCTTGAACAGTCACAAGTTCAAAAGCTTCTAGGAGATCCTATGTGCAATGATATGGTCAAGAGAAGATGAAAGCAAGCATGGTAATGGTTCCCAAAGCTCTCATCCATAAAATATGCCTCCCAAGTATCTCAATTCATCATTTTGATCAAATCAAGTCAAGGGGTTTGAGGATTGTTTCCCAAGGAAACCCTAATTCATTTGTTCATCAACTGTGCCTTGCTCTTGAAGCAACCTCAACCCATGGTCAAATACATTCAAGGGAAGTTCTTTAATTCATCATTTCATGCATATTTTAACTTATTTGAGTGTCCTCAATCATCAATTCATCAAGATATGAGTTGTGGACATGAGAAGTTGATCAGTCAGTTCATCTGACTATTTTGAAATACACTGAGACCTAACTTTTTACGTGTTGGTCAAATGGAGATGACCCCAAGATAAAAAAATGTTCTTAAGGATAAAATGAACAACTTTCATGTTCATGGAAATTTGATTTGAATCTTGGAAGGTCGTCTTCCATTCCAAGACATTATAGGTCATTTTGACTGAAACCCTAATTTTGGGTCAACTTCTCAAGAACATAACTCATTCATTTTTCATGATTTTGATGTGAGACTTAATGAATTAGAAAGATTATTGTGTCTACTTCAAATTTTATGTTGAGAAAAATTGCAAAACCTCAAAAGAAGTAAATGTGATAATGAAAAATAATATAGGTCACTTTGGGCCAATTGCATTGAAATGTGAAAAAGTCCAACTTCAAGTGCCCATAACTTCTTCATTAAAAATTCAAATGATGCAAAATTTAAGTCCAAATTGATTGTATTGAAATGATATACAATTTTTATGTTGAAGATTTTATCATTTGGAGCTTACATCATTGAGACAGAAGGGCTTGAACATTGGCCAAATTTGGAAACTTCATATATGCATGTTTTGCACCCTACACTTCAAGCTCAAATTTCACTAATTTCCAAGGCCCAATTGGAGTTTTGATCAACATAGCATTTGTTCCTTATGCAACAAGCTTTTTAACCATTACTCATAAGGTTGCATTTGGAGTTTGGAAGCATCATTTTCGAAGACATGAAGAATTAAGTGCATTTTGTGAAAGCTATTCCAATTGCCATGCATGAGCTGATTACACCTAATGTACACGTCCATTTTCCTTTCACATGAACTCAGCAAGTTGTTTCAGCCTTCATTGGGCCTTCCACATGCTTACACAGGCCCATGCAATTCAAATCCCATTTTCCATGCACACGAGTTAGCTCATGCTTACAGCTCTCTCCATCTATAAATACCATGCCTTGCCTTCACAATTCTTCAACCTAATGGCGCCTAAATCCCTGCTGAATTGAATCCTCACCCATACCAAAGGAACAAAATTCATTTTTCTCAAAAAATTCAGATCTGAAATTCAATTGCATTTGGTTGAATTTTAAGATCTAAAGTTCCTAGACCTTCTTCATTTGATCCATTGAAGCTTCTGTTTGCAAAAGGAACCAAAGAGAGTGACTCAATTCTTCATAATCCAAAGGTTTTGCTCAACTGAAATTTGCTTCGAATCTCATCAAACTTTGCTCTATTTGCCTTGATCTTGTGTTGTCTGAAGTCCTCTCTATAGAGGCATCATTATTGTGTGCTTAATTGTTGAAATCGAGCAAGTTCAATTGAACACCACCAAACTTCCATCTCTGATTTCTCTCTTAATAGGAATCTAGAGTGAAATTGAGTGGCATAAGAGTGATGTACATCACTTCACCTTTCGAATAGTGCCTGGATCGTGCATTTTAGTTAACATTTGAATCTCTGCATTTTTGAACTCTCACCGGAGCTTGCCGGGGAAGACGGTGGCGCTGGCCACCGTCTGTTTACCAGATCCAATCTGAGTCGTGCGATGCATTCTCCAGATTTAATCTCCATGCTTCATTGTTATGACTTTTCTTGAATATCCATGTGGTTGCATTGACTATGGAATACGCTAGGCGCGCACTTGTGGATCCTTGGATCTGCCAGCTCAATTAATAAGCTCAGATCCAAGGGCTCACGCTTTTTTCCATTTTTTAATTCTGATTTTTATTTTCTATTTCACTTTTAATTCCATTTTATTTCTAAAATCCATATCTCTTTCATTATTGGTCCAAAAATTATGGGACCAATTGCATTATTTCTCTTTTAATTTCTAGTTTCTAAAAATGATTTTTAATATTTTTTATTTTATCATTTGCTATTTTTTAGTAATTTTCTCTTTTCTGGTCATTTTTAATTCATTTTAAATAGTTTTTTATATTCAAAAAATACAAAAATATTTTCTCAACCTCTTTGAATGATGATAGATCTATGAAAAATATTCTCATCAATTTATTAATTGATTTGAGATTTATTTGAGATTTTAGTTCAATTAGGTTATTTTTATTCATTTTTAATTGATTTAAAATAGTTTCTGACTTTTAAAAATGCTGAAATTTTTTGTCAAACTTTGTTTGACCTTGTTGAACTTGAGATAATTCACTTGGACTTTTCAAAGTTAATTTGAAGTCAATTTGCTGTTTGACCTTTCTTTAATATTTTAATTCAAGTTTTATTTTAAATATTAAAAATGCCAAAAATATTTTGTTTATTTCTTGACTTCCAATCTTCACTTTGCTTCAGTTTTCTATTGTTTGACCTTGATCTTCCCTATCTTTGGTCAACATTTATTGATTGATACATTCCATTTCATTTAATGCACTTTATTTCTTCATTTCCATTATTCATCTCCTTCTTCTTCTTCTTTTCTTTTCTTGATCAATGAGTTAAAGGTTGATAGTTAGCATTGGTTAGGGAAGTTTAATCTTCCTTGATTCAAATCTAATTCATCTTGATCAAATGATCAAGTGAATGGCTTTGCATTAGGGATAAATTGCTTTCTAAATCATGCAAAGGACTTAAACCAATACAAGATCATTTCTCATCTTCTTTTTGGCATGGCAAGTTGTTGGAGTTTGATTTACTAATCAAGACCTCTAATTTGTCTTGTTGGCTACATTATTATTGACCGGCCTCAGATAGTTGTGACTTCTACATAAGTCCAATTACGATTGCTTAACATAGCGCTAAATTTGCCTTATGGCACACTAACTACTAACACTAACCATTAACAATTAACTTTTACTTTTTGCTCTTTACATTTATGCAATTTACTATTCTTGTACATATTATTCATTTGCTTTTCCCCCTTTGCTCATTTGAGCACATGTTTATGTTAATGCAATTTTCCTTTTGCTCACTTGAGCACATAATTGTGTATATATTATTGTGCTTGTGTTTTGTTTTGATTGTTGTGGACCAAATGCAAAGAAATGGACAAATGGACTTAGTTTCTAGGACTTTCCCTATGCAAATTGGAGTAAAAGGACCTTAATGGTGAAGATGGATTAGCAGGACCAAACCTCTAAACTCACTCTTGTCCATTCTTGATTTGCTTCATAAAACTTTTGATGTGTGTGCTCTTGTGCTAGGGAATCCTATGAGAGATCAAATTGAAGAACCATTGCCATGTTCATCCAAAGTGAAAGATACAAGATACATTGAGGATCTTCCAAGAAGCTTGTGTGATTGTGTTGATTGTTTGAGCTTACTTTTTTGCTTGCATATTCCAAAGGATGGGAGCTACTTGGATCATCAATATGATCTCAAGAGAGGAACTCCATTTATGGTCTTGTTTCCTTTCCCTTATCGCTTGTATGATTAGGACTTTAGCCATTCTTCTTCTTCTCTCCACTCTAACCCAAGCCAAAACTTTTGTGAAAACATTTAACACTTTTTTTTAAACATTAGAAACCTAAGCCTTATGCTTTTGATTTTCAAACTTTCTTTTCAGAACACTTATTTTGAATTGAATCTTTAAGTCAACTGTGACCATATTTTGTAAATACTTTTCATTGGTAAATACCACTCATTCAAATACCTTTTTTGTGGTTTCAATGGCCACCTTCTTAATCAAAACTTTTCTTAAACTTTAGCTATTAGGTTTGAGTTATCCTTGAGGTAGATATAATACTCACCTATATCCTTAGTGATGGACAATGAGTCTTACATGCTTATTATAGGGTTAACCCCTCACTAGCATGTTGAAGCTATCCTCACATGGTGGATTTGTGGTTTTGGGTTGAGTTTTCTCCCCTGGATAACAAAAGACCTTAAGGCTTTTGGACCAATTTATTCACCAACTCATTTTGAGATTTTTACCCCGAACTACGAGGTTTTGATCCTAATCTTTTTTAAGATGGTACATAGGCAATGGGTTTATCCATCCAAACACAAAAATGTAAATAAACTTGCATATTCTCTTCTCATCTCTTCAATCATGTTTGCACAAATAAATTTTCACAAAATACCAACCTTACAACAAGTATGAAAAGGGCACCCTAGGAGTACCAAGGATGTTTTGGATGCTTAAAATCTTCCCATTGCATAACCAACCCCCTTACCCCGATCTCTGACATTTTTACTAGTTTTTGATTTGATAAAACTTTTAGGTTTTTGTTCGCTTTCTAACCATTCCTTTGGATAAATAGAAGTATGGTGGCGACTCGACTTGTATGGTTTACCTTAGATTTAGTCAATATCTCTAATGGTAACGAATACCCCGCTACAGAAAAGTGGCGACTCTGCTGGGGTGGTTTTGCCTAGTGGGTTTTGCCTACTTTTCATATTTTGTTGTATTGTATTTTATATTGTCTTGTGACATATTTTTTGTGCAATTTGGGATTACTGTATTGTATGTAATGATTGAATTGTTTGAATATTAATTCCTTGTATGCTTGGTGATCTTTGTGAGATGAGTTCTATACCCGAACTCGAGTGCACTTAGGATAGGAGAATGGCATAGTCTTGTTGACTTGTGTGAAGTTATTCCTTAGCAAGTTGACTTGCAAGCCCATTCACTTGGTGGAGGTCATGTTGGGATTAATAATGTCACACAAGTTGTGGTTAGACATTACTTTTTCCAATATAGACCTTAGAAGCCAAGGACCTTAGTTTACCAATCCCATCTTGGCCTATTTTTAGGATGTATTGCCAAAGTCGTTCAAATGTAAGATTTTATATGATTGTTACGCGATACTACACTCATAAGAGTCTCTCTTGAGAATATTCTTGGAATACGAGTAGTCGTTTCTCCGATAATATCCGAAAGATGGGATGATGACTATGGGAACCTCTTGGAGAACATGTTTGGCAGGTTTAAACCCTAGTACACTCCCTCTGACTACTCAGGTGGACGAAGGGTTTATGAGTGTATTGGTGCAGTTCTATGATCCCTTGTACCATTGCTTCACGTTTCCGGATTTCCAACTTTTACCTACGCTTGAGGAGTATGCCTATCTTGTGGGTATACCTATTCTAGACCAGTTTTGATGTTCAGTGGCTTGGAGAGTATTCCTACTTCCCAAGAGATAGCTGACATGTTGCATATAGATGAATCTCTGGCTTGGAGAGTATTCCGCCTTCAAGGAGAACAAGGGATGTCTACGGTGGTCCACGAGACTTATGTCTCTCACTAATGATGATATCTCTTGGTACAACCGTGTGTATGATGGTGTGCAAATTATCGACTCTTGTGGGGAATTCTCCAATGTGCCTCTTCTTGGTACATGTGGTGGGATCAACTACAACCCTGTTTTAGCACGTCGTCAGCTTGGGTTCCCCCTAAAGGATAAACCTAATAACATTATGTTAGAAGGTGTGTTCTTTCAGGAGGGTAAAGATCCCCAAGGCTTGAAGGGCAGAATGGTCCGTGCTTGGTGCAAGATTCATAGGAAAGGAAGGAAGGAGTTGGGTCCTAAGAACTGTGTCGCTTTGGAGCCTTATACTGCTTGGGTTAGGAAGAGAGCTTTTGAGTATCTCATGCCCTACGAGTATCCGAGACCTACACCTTTGGTTATGGTTGGGCCTTCAACCCTCCCTGACCAAGGAGTAGAGGAGTTGAGAGACGAAGACCGTTCACGTGCCTGGATCCGTGAACGAGAGGAGTTGCTTCAGCAGATCAAGGAGAAGGATGCTTTGATTGAGTTCCTCGAGCATCAAGTTATTGATGATCCTAATGATGCATGGATTTCTCTACTTCCTCGGTCTTCCAAGTTTTGGAAGAGGAAGTATGATCGAGTCTCCAAAGAGAAGGCGGATATGGAGGCAGCATACGAGAGGGAGGTGAAGAGACTTCACGCATCCTATCTTCCTGTGTCCCGAGCTTTAGATGATTGTTTCTAGGGATCCATAGGATGATTATTTTCCTTTTCTCTTGTATATGATTAACAATGTTGTACTTCTTTTCCCTAATATTATTTGATGAGATATTTCCATATGTGATAAATGTTTAATATTTCCAAAATTTGCAAATAAAACCCTAAAGTTCCTTTGAAATAAAAAACCAATCATATGCACAAGCATTGCATGCATCATGTGCATAAGCAGGTTTTGTTCCCGGCTTCTTGTCCTGTGGTCTAACTCTGTGTTCTTTATCTATTTTGAAGACAAGCTGACTCACCGGTACTACACCAGAGCCAACACTTCAAGACTGATGGATCATCTAGAGCAAGAGAACCGTGAGCTGAAAGAGGAAGTGGCCAGACTAATGCCCTGATGGAATCATTCTTGGCTGCCCAGAGCCAGTCTTCTCCAACACCTTCAACTCCTCCCTAGAGGGCAGTCATCTCTGAGATTGTTTCCTCTACTGTGCCTGCAGCCAGTGCACATTTTGCTCCAACGGCCATGCCAGCCGGGTTTCCGTGGGGGATGCCTCCTAATTTCATGCCTGAGGGCCCTGCTCGAACTTTTGCTTCTATGCCGGCATCTAGCCTGGTCCTTGTTGTTCCTCCGCCTGTCGTGCATACCATGCCTAGGGTAGACGATACCATATATCATTCTGAGCCATCTGAGGGCCCAGATGTCCATGAGAAGATGGACGCTATGAACGACCAATTTCTTGAGCTTCGCAAGGAATTGAAGACTCTTAGAGGAAAGGATCTCTTTGGCAAGTCTGCTGCCGAACTATGCTTGGTTCCCAATGTGAAGATCCCTGTGAAATTCAAGGTCCCTAACTTTGAAAAATACAAGGGGAACACCTGTCCTCTCAGCCACCTGGTCATGTATGCCAGGAAGATGTCAACTCAGACTGATAATGACCAATTGCTCATCCACTACTTTCAGGACAATCTGTCCGGTGCCGCTCTGCGTTGGTATATGGGGTTGGACAGTGCGAACATCCGATCCTTCAACGACCTTGGCGAGGCCTTCGTCAAGCAGTACAAGTATAATGTGGATATGGCTCCCGATAGGGATCAGCTAAGGGCCATGTCCCAGAAGGACAAAGAAACATTCAAAGAGTACGCCCAGAGGTGGCGAGAGTTGGCAGCACAGATCGTGCCTCCGCTAGAAGAGAAGAAAATGACCAAGATCTTTCTGAAGACCTTGAGTTCATTCTATTATGAGCGGATGATCGCTAGCGCTCCTTCTGACTTCACCGAGATGGTGAATATGGGGATGCGGTTAGAAGAAGGGGTCAGAGAAGGACGTCTAACCCGAGAAGAAGGCTCTTCTGCCAAACGTCATGGGGCATTTGCAAATAAGAAAGATGGAGAGGAACATGTTGTGACCTCCCATGAGAAACCTAGAAGACCCTCTGTGAGGAGGAAGGCTGTGCGTCCCGCCGGTAACCAGCACCAGGTGGCTCATATAGCACCTGTTTTTAGAGATAATCAGCAGTGTCAGCAACATAGCAACAATCAGCAACCACATCCGCAATATCAGCATCAACAGCATCGTCCGCAATAGCAGGCCTACCAACCTCGAAATAGTAATCAAACCAGCACGAGTTACGAGAGGAAAAAGGTCACTTTTGACCCTATTCCAATGACGTATGCAGAATTATATCCCTCTTTGATAGAGAGGAAGTTGATTACTCTAAGAGACCCACCGGCTATACCTGCTAACCCTCAGTGGTGGTATAAGCCTGAACTACACTATGTTTACCACTCTGGTGCTCCCGGCCACGACGTGGAGAATTGTTACCCTTTAAAGACCAAGGTTCAAGACCTTGTGAGGTGTGGCATTCTATGTTTCGAGGACGTAGGTCCTAACGTGAAGAAGAACCCATTGCCCGAGCATGGGAAATATGTCAACATGGTCCAGGGCTGCCCTGGCAAATACAAGGTCAAATATGTCAGTCATATTCGACAGTCTCTTGTCGAAATGCATCATTTGCTATGTGATTACAGTCATTATGAGCACGACCATGATAGATGCCGAGTATGCTCTGTTAACCGATTGGGTTGTCGCCAGGTGCGCAAGGATATTCAGGAAATGCTGGATGAAGGAGTCATTGAGATTCTTCAGAATAGGAATGTTGACGAAGATGAGCCTGAGGTCAACGTAATTTCCCCAGTATTCCGGATGCCCGAGCCTGTTATCATCAAGTATGATGGTAGCAAGTAGAAGGTTTCTCCTGTTCTTATCATTAAGCCTGCCGGTCCAATACCGTATTCTTCCGAAAAGGCAATTCCCTTTAGCTACAACGTTGTTGCTGTAGAAGATGGGAAAGAGGTGTCTTTGCCATCCTCCTCTGTTGTTAATATCGCAGACGTCAGTGGTTTGACCCGCAGCGGTCGTGTGTTTTCAGCACCCCCCAAGCCTCATGCTAATGCTGATTTTGTTGAACGCCCGATTGGGAATGCGGTGAGCATTCCGAATCCGGCACCTGTTGTTAGGCCCTCCTCTACATTGATAACTCCTGCTTCTGTTGGCCCAAGCGGCAATGTGAAAGAAGATTGTGATGAGATGTTGAGGCTCATCAAGAGAAGTGAGTACAATGTTGTAGACCAGCTTCTACAAACACCATCCAAGATATCTGTGTTATCATTACTTCTGAATTCATAACCACATAGAGAGGCACTGCAGAAGGTATTGGATGTGGCATATGTAGATCATGATGTCACAATAGAACAATTCGATAGCATTGTTGCAAACATTACTGCTTGTAATAATTTGAGTTTCTGTGACTCTGATCTCCCCGAGGAGGGAAGAGACCACAACTTGGCTTTACACATATCTATGAATTGCAAAGACGACACCATGTCCAATGTGCTGGTGGACACTGGTTCATCACTGAATGTATTGCCAAAAAACACTCTCTCGAAGCTGTCATATCAAGGGCCTCCCATGAGGCAGAGTGGAATTGTTGTGAAAGCTTTCGATGGGTCGCGTAAAACTGTAATTGGGGAAGATGATCTCCCAGTCAAAATCCGACCGAGTGATTTCCAGATTACCTTCCAAGTTATGGATATCCACCCATCGTATAGCTGTCTCTTAGGCAGACCATGGATTCACGAGGCGGGCGCCGTGACATCCACCATACACCAGAAACTGAAATTTGTGAAGAATAAGAAGCTGGTGGTGGTAGGGGGAGAAAAGGCTCTCCTGGTTAGCCACTTGTCTTCCTTCTCATATATAGATGTTGAGGATGAAGTTGGAACTCCTTTCTAAGCTTTATCTATAGCTGAGCCTATTGAGAAGAGAACTCCTTCATTTGCCTCCTACAAAGATGCAAAGTTGGCCATTGAGTGTGGTGCAACTGCTGGTTTAGGAAAAATGATTGAGCTAGAAGACAATAAGTCTCGTGCTGGCATAGGATTTTCTTCTGGGGTCTTCAACACTAAAGGGCTGTTCAAGAGTGGAGGTTTCATCCACGCCGGTCAGGATGAAGAAGTTGTTGCTGTCTTGGAGGAAGATACAGAGGATTCTGAAAATTTCATCATCCCTGGGGGAATCTGCAACAATTGGGTCGCTGTGGATATTCCTACAGTCATCTATAAGTCAACATAATGATCACTCTGTTTAAAAACCCTTCTCCCATGCCAAAGGGAGGAGTGATGACATTGTTGGCGCATAAATACAATGATATTTTCATTCAATAAATTCATGTTAAATGTTTGTTTTTCCAATCATTTTCCCTTTTCGCTTTTTGCATGAAATTGGTGATCACATAAAACCCTGAAAAATAAAATAAAATAAATCTTTTCATCTGCATAATGATTGCCTTGTTTGAATTCTAAAGCTTTGCATATCCAAAATCATTATGCAGGTTGATCAAACCCATTGAACATAATGATCCAACACCATCTCCCAATTTTGAGTTCCCTGTATTTGACGCAGAAGAAGATGATGTTGAAGAGATTCCTGACAAGATTACCCATCTACTTGAGCATGAAGAGAAGATCATTCAGCCGCATCTCGAGAATCTGGAAACAATCAACTTGGGGTCTGAGGATTGTGTGCAAGAAGTGAAGATTGGGGCACTCCTTGAAGAATCTGTTAAGAAGGGGTTGATTGAATTGCTACGAGAATATGTTGACGTCTTTGCTTGGTCATATGAAGACATGCCAGGTCTGGATACAAATATCGTGCAACATTTCCTGCCTTTGAAGCCTGAGTCCGTGCCTGTAAAACAGAAGCAAAGAAGAACTCATCCTGATATGGCAGTAAAGATCAAAGAGGAGGTTCAAAAGCAAATTGATGTGGGGTTTCTGGTGACTTCTACATATCCTCAATGGGTGGACAATATTGTACCCATGCCTAAGAAAGACAGAATACTGGGTAAGAAGTAACAAACTTCCCACTAAAGAGAATACTACCAGTTACTGGGTAATAAACTCTCAGGGGACCAAAAACGTATATCTAGGCAAGATCTAGAAAGAAACGGTCAATGAAGACTCAAGCCAATGAGGATATAACTCAATGGGAATGGTTCCATCCAGATAATCAAATGGGGAGGAATCTGAAACGATCATTATCCACGAGGAAATAACTCAGTGGGGAAAGGAGAAAGGTTAAAGTCTTTCTGCTTAAGGGGTTGACACTCTACAATTGAAGGAGGACAGTGACCAAACTTATATGGGGATAAAGTACCACCATAATAGAGAATAAGAATTACAGGAATGAGTTTCAAAGCACAATGATGCAACAATGAAATTATATGAGTGTATATGTATATATGATGATTATGCTGACAAAAAAATCACAAAGGATACAAAATGTCGCATATTTGAATCATCGATACAATTCTCGGCCAATCCACAAAAGAGGGAAATAACTGTCGGAGGAAAGAGAGATCACCATCCCGAAGGCTCAACCCTAGTTGGGGAAGAAGGATATCTGCTATGGAAAAGTGTTATCAACTCCGTGGGGAATTTTAGGTCAACCCCATATCAAATGGGAGACAACCACGCAGGGGATAAATGCAAATAACTGCTCAGAAACCAGGAGGGAACTCTGACTGGGAACGAAACTGACGATGACTAGGGAGGAAACCAAAGTTCTGCCAGAACCACGAAATATTCTAACTTTGCTGAAGACCAAATATACATTTGCCTAGGGATGAAGGAGAAATAACCGTCTGGAGAAATCAAAAAACACCGAGTGCTGACCAAAGCTGTCAAGGATGAAAGAGAAATTGCGCCTACTGCTTAGGGAGAAACAATAACGCTCCACTCTTTAAGGCTTACTGCTTTCGAACCGTTGTTGATACTCTTTTTAAATGAAATCGATTGCTTGAAAATAAATGCTTTTATATGTTTAAGAAAACGTGATTTTGATTAAAATTTTAATTTTAAAAAATGATCATAATAAAATTTAAAACTATTTGGCTGAATTAAATAAGAGTAGAAACAATTGGATAAAAGCTCAACTTTATTTGATGGAATGGTAGTCTGTAAATGACAAGACTCCATAGATCTTTACAAAGTTGAAAATGGTAATTTACATGGAAAAAGGGTTACATTGAATACAATGATCACTTAATCCTTCTACCAACTCTTGATATGCACTGTGCTCTTGACTGCTACTAGGGATGATGAATGAAAATCGATCGTTGTGCTCAAGAATGTCTTCAAAACTGAAGATCAGCAGGATGCAGTTACTTGCCATGATCCCTAATTTTTGCATAAATTTCCCCAAAGTGGGGTACTCAATTTATCAGGTTAAATCTTTCTGTTTTATGTCTCTAACTTTTTCCTAGATCGCCATTTCAGGTTTCCAATCCACCAAGACGCTCATTTTTGCCTAAGCCGCCCTTTCGGGTTTTCAACTTAGCGAGTTGTTCTTTTCTTTTTTAGGCGAAGTATTTCTTGACTGCATTTGCATTCACAGGACGAGTGAACTCTTCACCATCCATAGTTGTAAGGATCAAAGCACCGCCTGAAAAGGCTCTCTTAATAATATATGGGACATTATAGTTAGGAGTCCATTTTCCCCTAGAATCTGGTTTGAAAGATAAAATCCTCTTGAGCACAAGGTCACCTTCTTTGAAGACATGAGGTCTGACCTTCTTATCAAAATCTTTCTTCATTCTCTGCTGATATAATTGGCCATGACACATGGCAGTCAAGCTCTTCTCTTCAATTAAATTCAACTGATCAAACCTAGTCTGACACCATTCAGCCTCAGTCAACTTGGCTTCCATGAGCACACACAATGAAGGGATCTCCACCTCTACTGGGAGCACAACTTCCATGCCATAAACAAGTGAGAAATGGGTTTCCCTTGTTGAAGTGCGGACGGATGTACGATACGTCATTCTAATCCTTACACGTTACAACCATCTTCTGAATAATCTTCTTAATGTTCTTGTGTGCAGCTTCAACAACCCCATTCATCTTGGGTCTGTAGGGAGAAGAATTATGACGTGCTATCTTGAAGTCTTTGCAAAGAGCTTCCACCATATTGTTGTTTAAGTTTGATCCATTATCAGTAATGATCTTACTTGGCCCACCATAACGGCATATAATCTGATTCTTTATAAACCTCACAACAACTTGCTTGGTTACATTTGCATATGATGCCGCTTCAACCCATTTTGTGAAGTAGTCAATAGACACCAAAATGAAACGATGTCCATTCGAAGCTTTGGGCTCAATCATATCAATTCCCGACATGGAGAATGGCCATGGAGAGGAAATGACGTTCAAAAGTGTTGGAGGAACATGAATCTTATCAGCATATATTTTACACTTGTGGCGTTTTTTCACAAACTTGCAACAATCAGATTCCATTGTCAGCCAATAGTAACCTGCTCGCAACATCTTTTTCGCCATTGCATGTCCATTGGAATGAGTACCAAAGGAACCTTCATGGACTTCAGTCATCAATAGGTCTGCTTCGTGTCTATCCATGCATCTGAGCAAAACCATATTGAAGTTTCTCTTGTACAGCACATCACCATTCAGGTAAAAGTTGTCGGCTAATATTCTCAAAGTCTTCTTATCTTTCAACGATGCCCCAGATGGGTAAATCTGACTTTGGAGGAAACATTTGATGTCGTAATACCACAACTTCTCATCCTTGACTTCTTCAACAGCAAACACATGAACTAGCCTATCAAGACGCATCACAATCAAATTGGGAACCTCATTCCAATATTTCACTACAATCATTGACACCAATGTTGCAAGAGCATCTGCCATCCGGTTTTCATCTCGTGGGATATGATGGAATTCAACCTTTGTAAAGAAAGTTAAAATCGTACTCGCATAATCTCTTTAAGGTATCAAACCGGACTGATTCGTCTCCCATTCTCCTTTGATTTGATTCACCACCAAAGTTGAATCTCCATAGACGTCCAAATACTTGATTTTGAGATCAATGGGCTTTTCAAGCCCCACAATGTAAGCTTCATACTCAGCCATATTGTTTGTACACTTGAAAGTCAATCTAACTGTAAATGGAAAATGTGTGCCTTGAGGAGTAATGATTACTGTCCCAATGCCATTACCATACTGATTAACAGCTCCATCAAATACCATGCCCCAATGGGAACCAGGTTCTGGCCCTTCTTCAAGCAATGGTTCATCACAATCTTTCATTTTCAAGTACAAGATCTCTTCATCAGGAAAAACATACTACACTGATTGGTAATCTTCAATCGGTTGGTGAGCCAAATAGTCAGCCAAGACACTACCTTTGATAGCTTTCTAAGATCGGTATTCAATATCATACTCTGATAACAACATCTGCCAACGGGCAATTCTCCCAGTTAAAGCAGGCTTCTCAAATATGTACTTGATTGGATCCATTTTGGATATCAACCAAGTAGTATGATTCAGCATATATTGACGCAGATGCTTAGCAGCCTAAGCCAATGCGCAACAAGTCTTCTTAAGCATAAAATACCGAGTCTCACAATCGGTGAACTTCTTACTGAGGTAGTAAATTGAAAATTCTTTCTTTCCAGTCTCATCTTGCTGACCTAGAACACAACTCATACTCTCTTCAAGCACAGTCAAATACATAATCAACGGTCTTCCTTCAACAGGTGGAGACAGAATCGGCGGCTCAAGCAGATACTCTTTGATACTATCAAAAGCTTTCTGGCAGTCTTCGGTCCAATCACAAGACTGATTTTTCTGAAGAAGCTTGAATACAGGCGCACATGTGGTAGTCACATGTTAAATGAATCTCGAGATATAATTCAAGCGGCCAAGAAAACCTCTTACTTGCTTCTCAGTTTCGGAAGCATGCATCTCTTGTATTGCTTTGACCTTGGCGGGATCAACTTCAATACCCTTCTTGCTGACAATAAAGCCCAACAACTTACCAGAATGAACACCAAAAGTACACTTATTGGGATTCAAGCGGAGTTTATACTTCCTCAAATGCTGGAATAGCTTCAACAAATGCTCAACATGTTCCTCTTCATCAATAGATTTAGCAATCATATCATCAACATAGACCTTAATCTTTTTATGTATCATATCATGAAAAAGAGTAGTCATTGCTCTCTGGTAGGTTGCACCAGCATTCTTCAAACTGAAAGGCATCACTCTATAACCGAATGTTCCCCAAGGTGTAATGAATATGGTCTTCTCCATATCTTCGGGTGCCATTGTTATCTGATTGTATCCGAAAAATCCACCCATAAGCGAAAAGACTTTGAATTTACTTGTATTATCTACCAACATATCAATGTGTGGCAGAGGGAAATCATATTTCGGACTGGCTTTATTCAAATCTTTGTAATCAACGCACATACGGACTTTTCCATCTTTCTTCAGAATATGCACAATATTGGCCACCCATTACAGATACTCAGCAGTAACAAGGAAACCAACATCAATATGCTTCTTCACCTCTTCCTTAATCTTTACTTCCATATCAGGATGAGCTCTCCTCAACTTCTGCTTGACTGGCGGGCATTCTGGCTTTAACGGCAATCTATGCTCCACAATCTCAGAATCCAACCCAGGCATGACTTGGTAGGACCAAGCAAACACATCTGAATAGTCTCAGAGAAGATCAATAAACCCCTTCTTAACCTCAGGACACATTCGAGATCCAATCTTGACCTCCTTTATGTCATCCTCGGAACCCAAGTTGACTAACTCAATCTGCTCTTCGAACGGATGAATGGATTTTCCTTCATGCTCAAGAAGACGAGACAATTCATCACTCACTTCTTCATCACTTTCCTCCTCATCCTCAAACACATGGAATTCAAAATTTGGAGAAGGAGAAGGATCATTGTATTCAATGGGGTTAGAAACCAACCTGCATAATAATTTGATATTTGATTTTAGAGAAGTGAGTTTGTGACCAAATATTAAGCAGATGGACAATTATATTATTTATTTATGTTTTTTGTGATTACCATTTTCAGAATAAAGCAAAAAAGTAAAAACAAAATATCATATATGTGGATGAATAGAATTATATTTTATTGATGATCGAATTGAAAATGCCCAACAATGTTCACTTCTCCTTTAGGCATAGGAGAAGAATTTTCAAAAACAAATAAAATAAATTACTTAGGTCGATGCATAATAACAGGAATATCAACAGCGGTCCAATTGTTGCAAGGCTTTCCATGCGTCACAAAATTGGTGCAATCTTCCTCTTCATAATCCTCTAGCACGACAGCTAAGTGTTGTTTATTACCATGAATGAACCCTCCACTACGGAAGCTGAGTTGTACATCTTGAGATCTGACTGCTGACGGACCTTGTTGGAAACCCAAACCGGCTCTACTCTTGTTGTCGGAGACCTCTACCATTTGTCCCCACTGATCAGACTAACCATCTTCAACAACCTTCAATGCATCTTTAAATAAGGACATGGGTGCCCCAACTCTCTTTTCAACAGCAATAGATAAGGCTTGGAATGGAGTTCCAACCTCATCTTCGGCTTCAACATAAGTGAAAGATGACAGGTGGCTGACCAACAACGCCTTCTCCCCGCCAACAATAACTAGCTTCCCATTCTTGACAAACTTGAGCTTCTGATGCAATATGGATGTAACAGCTCCTGCCTCATTGATCCATGGCATTCCTAACAGACAGCTATAGGCCGGGTGGATATCCATTACTTGAAAAGTAATCTGGAAATCACTCGGACCTATCTTCACCGGAAGGTCCACTTTGCCAATCACAGTTTTGCGCGAACCGTCGAAAGCTTTGACGATCACGCCACTATATCTCATAGGCGCTCCTTGGTATGACAGCTTCGACAATGTTGACTTTCGGAGTACATTCAAAGAAGATCTGGTGTCTACCAAGACATTCGACAGAGCGTCATCTTTGCAGTTCATGGAGATATGCAAAGCCAAGTTATGATTCCTACCCTCTGTATACGTGCGTTTTCGACGCCATGAGATTTGGTGTACAAAATGACTGTTTCGACAAATGATGACATGGGATAAAACGATTCGGTTGATAAGTGTGGCTCGACATTTCGACAAAAATGGAAGCTTTGATATTTCGACATGATATGTGCAGCTAGAAAAGTACTTTGACAAGACATGGAAGACATTGCAGTATCTTGATAATTCGACAAAAAAAATCCTAAAGGAAGACGTCGTTTCGACTTAAAGTGTAAATTTGAATTTAAAAAGTTGTAACGTTTGACAGAAGACGCGTGGAAGCATCTGGCGAAAAGATGAAAGCCGTTCGTCACAGTTTTAGGATTTAACCGTTAGTGACAGTTATGTTATTTGTATATAAATAGGGTAGTTGTTATCAGAAAAAGGTGTGAAAAATTACTTATACAAAATTCCTGAAAACACTCAAAGTACCCGTGTGAGAGAAAAGAGTCATATTTGGAAAATGTATGTGTAAACAAACACCAATTCCTTCAAAGTTTATTTTATAAAGTTTAAAGTTCTTTACAAATCTCTTTTATGTTTTCCAGTCATTTATCTTTCTGTACTTTCTACTTTTCGACACTTTACATTTCATCAGTTATTTTCCGCCATTTACTTTATCTTGTTAAATTTACATCAACTTAACGTTTTAGTCAACATATTTCGACGTAAAACACTTAGAGAACAAAAATGAAATACATGAAAGTGATTCTAGACATCCTCAAGACCATCTAGATATGCACATGTCCTAGGATTTGTGTGGTTGATCCTGCAAGTAACCCAATTCTACAAGTTTTGGTAAACCAGAGGTTGTTCGCCAAAATTCACAGCGAACAAATTGGCACGCCCAGTGGGACAGTGCAGAAATCTAGAAATTAGGATAATCACTAATCAAAATTTGTTCTTCATTGTATGAGACTGAGAAGCGGTAAATTAGCCGTATCCGAAGTAGAAATACCAAAAAGAACAAGAGTAAGGAAAATGGCGAACCAGCCAAATAATCCAAACGAATCCATCCCAGTATCCAACCCTGTACCTTCGACAGAAGGCAATATAGGATCGGTCCCTGTGTCAGAGGCTGTACCTTCGTCAACAGGGTCGATACCAGCGGTTTCTATGTCGCAAAACGCGCCTAGTTCGTCCTTCAGGGCACAACAAATGCCCGTTGGGACACCCCCTCCTGTGGGGAACACTTCTAGGCCTTTTGTAACAAATTTCACCTTGCCTCCGCCTGGTAGGGAACAACCCTTTGGAATGCCAACTTCGGTAATGGCAAATTTACACAACTCCCCGTTAATATATTCAGATTCGATGGCCAACGTGTCTTCACCCTTACAAGGGTCAGGATATGGTGGAAACATGAATAGATTGAATCAACAACCACTTTACGTGCCGCCGATAACAAATAATTCGGCGCAAGTAATTAGACAACAGATGGACGAGAGTAATCATGATATGGTCCAAATGTTGACACAACAAATGGGAGCGGTGTTTAACCCCCTAATACAAAACACCACCCAAACAAACCAATTATTGGCGGCGCAGATGACGCGCCTTGCTGATTTCTTTGGAGTCCCTCAAACTCGACACAGAGAACAAGTGATTCATAACCCAGTGGTAGCGGTCCAGGAAGAGCCTACGATAAACCAGATACCATTGGATAATCCTCAAACAAACGTCAGAAACCGAGAGGATGTAGTCGAACAGCCTCGTGTCGAAATCCCCATTCCGCAAGAGCCTAGAAGGATAGTAATCCAGAGAGGCCAGGACGCGGATGCTGTATTGCAACAACGGATACGGTATAATAATCCTCCTGTCGAAAACAATTTGGCAGCCATGGTCGAAACGATAATGGCACAAAATGGGATGAACATGGGTTTACAAAGGCCTAGTTACGCATCCCGACTATCGGAATATATTCTGCAAGAAGAACTGCCACCAAGGTGGAAAGTCCCTAAGTTCACAAAGTTCTCAAGGGACACTAGTGAGTCCACTATAGAACATGTGGCACGTTATCTGATCGAGGCAGGGGAGATAGCCTGTAATGAAAATTTGAAAATAAAATATTTCCCTAGTTCCTTAACAAAAAACGCGTTTACTTGGTTTACATCTTTGCCTGCAAACTCAGTATACACGTGGACCCAATTAGAAAGGCTGTTCCATGAACAATTCTACATGGGACAGACAAAAATAAGTCTGAAAGAATTAGCCAGTGTCAAGAGAAAACACTCCGAACCAATAGATGATTATTTAAATAGGTTCAGATTGCTAAAGGCTAGATGTTTCACCCCAGTGCCAGAACATGAGTTGGTCGAAATGGCCGCAGGGGGACTAGATTATTCTATAAGGAAGAAACTAGATACCCAGTATCTGAGGGATATGGCACAATTAGCAGATAGGGTGAGACAGGTCGAAAGGTTAAGGGACGAAAAATTCAGGGCAAATAAGAATAAAAAGGAGAGGGTAGCCTACGTAGGGGTTCGCCAAGACGATGAGTTCGACGAAAACGAACCAAATAACTTCGACGAACAAGAGATTGACCTAGCAGAACTAAAGCAAGGCCCACCTTATTCGTGCAAAGTACTAACTCCGTCGAACGGAAACCCAGCCGAAACCAACGATAAGTTCCCCAAAAGGACTTATACGTTCGACATCACCAAATGTGACGAAATCTTCGATCTGTTGGTTAAAGATGGTCAATTAATAAACCACCAGGCGCTAAAGAACCGCCTATGGAACAACAGAAAAAGAGAGGTTTTTGTAAATACCATAATTTTCTGGGCCATAAGACGTCTCGTTGTTTCCTTTTCAGGGATCTCGTTCAAAATGCTATCCGTGACGGAAGGCTGAAGTTTGGTGACAAACCAAAACAACAAATGAAGATCGATTCGAATCCTATGCAAGCAGTCGAAGCCCACTACGCTGAACCATCCGTCGTGAACATGGTGGAGGCCGAAGTTGCTCCTGATGGCAATTTGGAAATGGTGGAAGCCCCTGGAAGTTTCGACGCAAATGTCAACATGGTCGAGATTGCTGATGATCTCGCAAGCCAGAAAAGGATAGAAACTACTGAAGGTTTCGACAAGAAGGACGGTGACGACGTTGTCGAGAATGTGGAGTTTCGACAAGAGGAGAATTGGGACCGCTTGGGTCAGCCAAGTGGGAAATACGATTATCTTGTGAAGTACGACGCGCCGGCAAGCTCCCAGATCGACATCAACACAATCCGACCAAGCGGTTGGGGAGATGCTTCTTCGGACAACGATGAAGAAACAGTCGACGAAATTAAGCATTCCCCTAATACGGAAGAGAGGGTTACTGAAGACCTCGTGATTGAAAACAAGGCTGCTGAAGGCCTTGATTCTAACAAAAAGAAGAAAGGGGATATCGCCACCTGCGTCAACACTATGGGGCCTTTCAGTAAAGAAGTCACAAAAATCAAAGCGGAAGCCGCTAACGGTCCTTCGAAGCCCATGATCAGTGGGATTCTGCGTAGGACAATGGAAGACCCCAGAAGAAATTGGAACAAATGCTGTTGCAAACATGGTCCCAGGACCATATCTTGGTGCTGCTGCCCAGAGAAAGAGTTCGACCAGACACCAAAAGGCGTCGAAGGCGAAGAAGAGAGGCTCATCAGGAAGATGAACGAATTAAGCATCGCCGACGAACGAAACGTTGGGGTAAATATGGTAGAAATATCTCAGAAGGACCAGGTCGAAGAGGGCGAAGATCGTCGTCAGAAAGAGTACCAAAGGCTGGCGTATCCTAGAGAGGAGGAAAACTTAATGGAATTCATCAAGAGGTGCCAAAGGATGAAAACCGAAGTAATGTTGTGCCCACACTGCAGCGCAGTCTTCGACAGGAAGGCAGCAACCAACCTGGAAGCGGTGGATAAGACCAAGAGGAAAGAGAATTGGGGAACAGTGAGATATGACCCAAGGAGAAGTGACCACCACCAGTGGAGGCACGGAGAGAGACGCCAGAACACCTATAAACCATCTGACAAAGCAACGGACGACAAATGGGTTCAACCCATTAGAGACGCCCAGGGGCAGAAGAAATGGGGGAGGTTTGAGGTTCAGAGAGGCGCGTCGATGGAGGGCAAGAAGGAAATGGAAAAACACAAGCCAAGACCGTACCCTTCAGAGAATTACAAAGGCAAAAATCCCATGTCCAGATCCCAATGGAGGAGGTTCCAAAGGCAGAAGAGGGCAGAAATAGAGATGGCAAAAAAGAACACGAATGGTCCAGACGAAGCAGAATCTGGCAACAATCGTCAGACAAGGAGCAGGAAAGAGACTCCCCTCCAGATCAATCCTAGCAGAGTTGTCGAATCGGTGGCGTCGAAGGAGAAGATGCAGGAAGATGATGAAGTAACCGACAGTTTTAACTCTGACTCAGAAGCATCCTTCAACGTGATTTGCAACGTGGTCTCTGTTCTCCCTAGAGACTATGATAGAGTCATGGAAATTGAGGATGAAGGAGACGAAATGGAAGAAGAAACAATGGCACACAAGCTCGTCTGCTACTACGTGATGAACAACGGATGCGTCGAAGAGCAGAACGCTTTCTTCGAAAGACCAGACGACTCCATGAAAGCGCATTTGAAACCTCTATTTATAAAAGGAAAGGTGGAAAATGTTGGTGTGAATAAGATACTGGTGGACGGGGGAGCGGCAGTGAATTTGATGCCCCACTACATGCTGAAGAAGATTGGAAAAGACGATTCGGACGCGAAGCCTCACAACATGGTGCTGTCGAATTACGAGGGGAAGATAGGAACAACTATGGGAGTCATCCAAGTGAACTTAACTGCAGGAACCATAACAAGGCCTACAATATTCATAGTCATCGCTTCGAAAGCCAACTACAACCTGCTGCTTGGTAGGGAGTGGATTCACAGCGTGGGAGCTGTACCCTCTTCAATGCACCCGCGGATAGCCATATGGAGGCCAGATGGAATCGTCGAAAACATCGAGGCTTACCAAAGCTACTTCATGACCGAGGTGAACACTGTCAACAGCCAAAGCTTCGACAAAAACCTGGCTCATATACCTCCCTGCAGCCCGGCAGAATTCGACTTGAAGACGACAGACAATGCCTATTGTTCCATGTACCTGCATCCAACACATGGTTTCCAGTGGGATAAAGAAGTGATTGGCGAAACTTACATATGGGGAACCACTCATATAGCGCCGACGGGATGGGGTAGTGAATTTGACGATGACGAGTGAACAATCAGCGATGGAAAAGATTACGGCTTACATAGCCGAAAACAAATTAAAAGAGGCCCTTGAGGCTGAAGTAAAAAATATGGCTGTCGAAGCCAACCAAGAGAACTCCAACAAACAATGTCCCCAAGAAGACGTTGCGGAAGATCATGTCACCAACCAAATGGGCGGATGGCAACACCAAAAGCTTGACGCCATTTACGACGACGAACCTCTAGGGTTCGAAAAAGATCCAGTGTCAACTAACGAGAAGATGGTGGCGCAGGATCCTTTAGAAGAAATAAACTTAGGAGTGGGGGCAGAACATAGACCAACGTACATAAGCGCAAAAATGGACCCCCAGTTCAAGGTCGAAATAGTCCAGTTGCTGAAAGAGTTCAAAGACTGTTTCGCATGGGATTATGACGAAATGCCTGGTCTCGACAGAAGTCTGGTCGAAATGCAGTTGCCAATAATGGAAGGAAAGAAGCCAGTAAAGCAGACTCCGAGACGCTTCGCACCAGAAATCCTGTCGAAAATAAAAGAAGAGGTCGAAAGACTTCTAAGATGCAAGTTCATCCGCACAACCAGGTATGTCGAATGGATTGCAAATATTGTTCCAGTAATTAAGAAAAATGGCAAGCTTAGGGTATGCATTGATTTTCGAGACTTAAACTCGGCTACCCCAAAGGACGAATATCCTATGCCAGTGGCAGAAATGCTCATAGATTCTGCAGCCGGCCATGAGTACTTAAGTATGTTAGACGGATACTCTGGCTACAACCAAATTTTTATCGCTGAAGAAGATGTTCCTAAAACGGCTTTCCGTTGTCCTGGAGCCATAGGAACGTACGAATGGGTAGTAATGCCTTTTGGTTTAAAGAACGCTGGAGCGACTTACCAACGCGCCATGAATTCCATCTTTCATGACTTCATCGAAACTTTCATGCAAGTGTATATTGACGACATTGTGATTAAGTCTGTTTCAGGAAAAAATCATATAGATCATCTTCGACAATCCTTTGAAAGGATGAGGAAGTTTGGTTTGAAAATGAACCCACTTAAATGTGCTTTTGGTGTGCAGGCGGGTGATTTCTTAGGCTTTGTGGTCCATAAGAAGGGGATCGAAATAAACGAAAATAAAGCCAAGGCCATAATGGAAGCGAAAGCGCCATCAACCAAAAAGGGGTTGCAGTCTCTGCTAGGGAAAATCAACTTTCTCAGAAGATTCATCTCCAACCTCAGTGGGAAGACACAAGCTTTCTCTCCTCTGCTTCGACTAAAGAAGGAAGACTTCGCATGGGGGCAAGAACAGCAAGAGGCTTTCGATAAAATCAAGGAGTACCTGGCCAATCCCCCAATCCTGATGTCTCCTTGCAGAAAAAGAAATATGAGATTGTACATTTCGGCATCAGACAAAACATTAGGAAGTATGTTGTGTCAAGAAGATGAGAATGGCGTCGAAAGGGCCATTTATTATCTCAGTAGAGTTCTGAACGATGCCGAAACTAGATATAGCATTATAGAAAAACTATGCCTGTGTGTATATTTCTCTTGTATCAAATTAAAGCATTATATAAAACCTGTCGATGTATATATTTCTTCCCATTTCGACGTAATAAAGTATATGTTATCTAAGTCTATTTTACATAGTCGAATTGGAAAGTGGGCTTTGGCTTTAACAGAATACTCCTTGAAATATCTGCCTTTAAAAGCGGTGAAAGGACAAGTGGTCGCTGATTTCATAGCGGACCATTCTATAAACAAAGATGTGGAGTACGTCGAATTAGAACCTTGGAAACTGTACTTTGACGGTTCCAGTCATAAAAATGGAACTGGCGTTTGGATGTTGATTATTTCTCCCGACAGAATTCCAACAAAATTCAAGTACAAAGTGGAAAGTCTGTGTTCAAACAATGAAGCAGAATATGAAGCTTTGATCGCTGGACTTGAAATCTTGTTGAAATTGGGGGCAACGAGAGTCGAAATAATGGGTGATTCCGAACTGGTGATAAAGCAGTTGACGAAAGAGTATAAGTGCGTGAAAGAAAATTTAATCATGTACTTCGTAATAGCCAATAGACTTCTCAAGGCGTTCGACAATGTCGTTTTTAGGCACATTCCCAGGTTGGAGAATCAAGAAGCGAACGATCTTGCTCAACTAGCATCCGGATACAAAGTGTCGAAGGAAAAGTTAGAAGAAGCCATTGAAGTCAGAAGAAGAGTCGTATCCACCAAGTTATCCCCATCAGATCTAGAGTCAATAAGATTAGGATACGGTGACAAAGAAAACTTTGAGATATTCAACATAGATGATTCAGGGATAACAGACTGGAGAAAGCCTGTCAAGGATTATCTACAAGACCCAAATCAGAAAGCAGAAAGAAAGATAAAATACAGAGCTTTGAGTTACGTACTTTTGGGAAATGAGTTGTTCAAAAAGACTGCAGAAGGAGTTTTGTTGAAATGCCTGAGTGAGGACGAAGCCTACATAGCCTTGTCGAATGTACACAGTGGAGCGTGTGGCGCACACCAAGCAGGTTACAAAATGAAGTGGCTATTATTTCGACAAGGAATGTATTGGCCAACAATGCTGAAAGACTGTGTCGAATTCGCAAAAGGTTGTCAGGAATGTCAAGTACATGCAGGCATACCCCACGTCCCTGCAAGTGAGTTGCACTCAATTATAAAACCTTGGCCATTCAGAGGATGGGCGTTGGACTTGATCGGGGAAATTCGACCAGCTTCCTCAAAAAGGCAAAGGTACATCTTGGTTGGGATAGACTATTTCACAAAATGGACTGAAGCTATACCATTGGCGAATGTGGATCAAGAAGCAGTCATAGACTTTATCCAAAAATACATAATTTACAGACTTGGGATACCTGAGACAATAACAACAGATCAAGGATCTGTGTTCACCGGTAAAAACATGCAGAAATTTGCGCAAGAAACAGGTTTTAAGCTCCTTACTTCGACACCTTACTACGCTCAAGCAAATGGGCAAGTTGAAGCAGCCAACAAGGTAGTGATAAACTTAATTAAGAAGCATGTGGGGAAAAACCTAGAAATTGGCATAAGACTTTGGATCAAGCCTTGTGGGCTTGTCGAACGTCCCCCAAAGAGGCAACGAATTCGACTCCATTCAAGTTGACTTACGGACATGATGCAGTTTTGCCAGTCGAAATATATCTGCAGTCAGTTAGAGTGCAAAGGCATCATGAAATCCCATCAGATACATATTGGAGTATGATGATGGACGAACTAGTTGATTTAGACGAAGAAAGGCTGCGCGCGCTAGACCTAATAAGAAGACAAAAGAAGAGAGTCAAAAGGTTCTACAACAAGAGAGTAAGATTCAAGACCTTCTTAATAGGTGACCTTGTGTGGAAAGTAATCCTTCCTATGGATCGAAAGGATAAATTGATGGGAAAGTGGTCTCCTAAATGGGAGGGACCTTTCCAGGTTTTGAGAACATTTTCGAACGGCGCGTACGAAATAGAAGAAATAGAGAAGGATAAGAGAATCCTAAGAATAAATGGCAAGTATTTGAAAAAATATAAGCCTGTATTGCAGGAAGTAAAAGTAGTAACAGAATAAGTGCAAAACATAAGTGTGATAAGATGGGCCAAATAAAAATGGCATTCAAAAGTTATTACAAAGAAAGCCTCAAAGGGCTGAGAGTTGCTAAATAAATTCGACTAAAAATTAAAATTGGCAAAAGTATCCTTCAAAGTGGCGAACTTCTGCCTCTGGAGTTGGAGTCGATGATCACAAAGACTTTTGTGAGTAGAGAGAGTCTCAATCTCCTGACTAAGTTGATGGGCTTTCTCTGCATGTCGAATACCCGCCCTCAATTCTTCGTCAATCTCGCTCTGCTTGGGTTGCTGAATGGATGCCTTACGTTTCTCCTCTTGAGAGATCTTTTCTTGAAGTGCTGCTATCTGTGTTTTCCATTTTTGAATATTGTCATTGCAAGCAGCAACTTCTTCGACATACGTTTCGGAGAGCTTTTGCAATTTTGAAACTTTGTCGGTCGAAGTCGAAACAGCATCCCATTCAGCAGTTTGAGTTTCAGACTTGGAGGAGATTTGATTGGTAAGATCCCTTTGACGATGGAGATCTGCAGTGGCCAAGTCAATGAGAGTCATCAGCTCCATCACAAAACTTCCAATCTCAGCAGAAGCTTCCAGGACATTCACTTGCTTCAAAATTTTCTTAAGACCAATTTGAGCAAGGGAATTTTCTTCCAAGACTTTAAACAAATCGACATCAAGGATTTTCGTTTTGATTTTGGTCAGGAGGTTGCCAAGTGATGGTGCTTCAGAAGTTGCCCCAGAAGTGGTCGAACTACTCTGCGAAGAATCCTGAAAATTAAAACGGGTGCTAAGCATGGCTTTCAGATACTCCAAAGGTCTTTGCACTTTGAGATTTTCAAGCTCCTCGTGAGAGAAACTGGTCGAACCAGTTGATTTGCCACTCCCTTGGGCCCGGTCAGGAGCAGGTGGAGTGTTTCGCGTCGAAGTATGCTCAACCTCTGTTCATTTCGACTGGTTGTCCCCATCTCTGGCAGCTCCATCTTCAGGATCATCTTCGACCACAACCTCCATTTCAATATCATCACCCTGAGGTGCAACATGTAATCCTGGATGAGGAGGAGATTCATCTTCAGAAGCTTCACCCACTGTAGTGTCGAATTCTCCTACGGTTTGCATATCGTGGTCACTTGTGGGGATATCTTCCTCTGGGGCTGTTTCCTCCAGAATTTTCTCAGGTGTTCTTTCGACAACCACTTGTTCCTAAAAATAAATTCTAAGATTTAGAAGAAAAGATGTAGGAAAGGTGAACATATGCTGTCAAAAAAAAAAAATTACCTCAGGAATCTCAGTATTAAAGCTGGATTTCCCACTCTCTGTATCTTTCGACTGATGTTTAGCAGGGGGAGTACTGGCAGAATCCTTCCTAGTTGATTTAATGATAGATCTTTGGGAAGAGACCTTCGTGAGTTTCTTCTTCTTCTGAGGGGGAGGGATTAACTCTGGAGATTCGTCACCAGACTCTTCACTGGGGACTTTAGCCTCTTCTTTCTCCTCTTCACTCTTTCTCTTTGGATTGTTGGGGGTTTTCGACTTACCTAGTCATGCAGGCCAAAGCCAGTTAGTTTTGAAAAAGGGAAGATGAATGATAAGAAGAGAAGTTTTGTACCTTTGTCGAAGGCTTCTTAGCAGTACTGGGCGGCGCTTCGACAACAGCTTTCTTAGCAGGGATCTTCACGGCTAAGGAAAGAAAGAAAATTCAGAAACAAATATAAGAGAGACATGATAAGACAGTTAGAATAACAGAAGGAAAAATCATGTTTTTCTGTGAACACCTTCAAGAATGGGATCTTCCACGCGAACGTGTTCTATTCCAATATGAAGGTGTCCTGGATATTCGCCCAGATGATACTTAGTCGGAACCACACGCTCAGCAGGTTTTTGATACTTTTGACGAAGAATTTTCATAAAATCCCCACAAAGGAACCAGTCTGGAAGTGGAAAACCAAACGCCACCCCAAGTCAGCAGTTGGCAAAGGAGGAAACTTTGGTGGATGACAATTGAAAGCCAGGTCATAGCGCGCCTCTGGTGAAAGATTGGAAGGCAATGACAGTTTTTTAAACTTCTCTGTCAATTTGCGTTTTAATTCAGCCGCTGCTTCGCATATGGTTCGACTAAGATCATCAGGTCTATACGCAGTTTCAAAATATTTTTGAAATTTCTGTATTTCCTTAATATGTCGTTGAATACCTTTTTTGGTCCGATCCTGCACAAAAGCGAAAGCATTTGTCAAATGTGTAGCAAAAGCAGCTACGTCGAAAAATTTGTTGGAATAATAATCCTTCCACCATTCATCAAACTCAGGAGTGCATAGGAATGATGGTCGAAAAATAACTGGTCGAATGTCGAGAGAATCATCAGCTAGTTTCTTCGACAGCTCTTTGCCTTCGTCTTCAGTGTGAAGGGAGTTATAAAAGATGATGGACCCCTTTTTCGGGAATATAGGTTGAGGTTTGATTTGGATCAGACCAAACTGTCTAGAAACAAGGTTGGGTTGATAAACTATCAAAGCAATTTGGTTTTTAGTGGTGTTACGATAAGAAAAAAGGAGCCTAGGGGTTAAGAACGATTCCCAAACATTCAGAAATGTATTTTCGTCCTTTTGCATCTCCAAGGGCAGTTGTTGGGTAAACCACTTAGGTCCGATTTTTCTATCAGCAAATGGTGCCATGGTCGAAGTAAATTGATGACTTTTAGCAAACATCATAACATAGCTTTTAAAAGCTTGTCGAAGGTTGATTCCTTCATCAGTTGGCGTTATTAGCACTAATCTTGGCCATTCGACAGTCCTATTTTGTACTTCTTCTTCATCTATTTCTGGTGCTACAGGAAGATTAGCTTCAAACGTGGCATTGAGCCATAATTGCAAGAGCCAGAAAGGTCCTGATAAGTTGATCTTCCCTTGGGTTTTGGTGTTTTTTAAAAAATGTACGCTCTCACTCAGAGATTCATAAAGGTTCGCCAGAATCATTTCGCTCAAGCATAGTTTCGTGCCTGCATGAAGCTGATTGGCTATGGTGATAAATCTCTTGGCAACTTGAAGAGAGCGAGAACAGAACACATATTTGGATAGCCACAGTGTTAGAAAAGCTATATGTTCGACATCTAAAACTTCAGCAGTACTCTTATCGTGATAATAGGACATGAATAAGGAGTAGGGTGCAAGGCTAGTCTCGAAAGCAATGGTATCTTCATTTAAGACAGTAGGGTCGAAATCTATACCATTGGGATGAAGACCAACAATGGCTGCTGCGTCGAAAAGGGTAGGCGTAACCATCCCACAAGGAAGGTGAAAGGTGTTGTAAGTACTATCCCAAAAGTAGAGAGAAGCCAAAAGCATATTTGGACAAATATTGGGTCCTACTCTCGACAACTGGATAAGGTCGAAAATGCCTACCTCTTTCCAAAAAGGCCCTTTAACTTTTTCGATTTTATCTAACCAAGATACGTAATCAGAAGGATCTTTCGACCATGGGCAAGTTCTAAATATCCTGGGATAATTCAAATAGGCTAAGTCCAACTCTCCAATATCCGTCGAACTCGATGCATCTTTTTGTTCTACAACTTTCTCTTTAGGCTGAGGTTTTCTTCCAGCGCCTATGGGTTTTGTGTGAAAGTAAGATGGAAAAAATTCTCTTAAACGCTCTGGTTTAACCTCTGGATTTGGAAGGGGACCTAACATAGCGTGATAATTTCCAGAAATAAGAACAGGGATTAGTACCTGAGATTTATAGATGCAGTCTTTTTCTTTCTCATTTGGAGGTTCCGGAACATACTGTTGATTCCCAATGGTCAATGGCCCTTTTAAATCATGCACAGGAGGAAAAGTTGAGTCTTGTTTCTTCTTGGAATGTTTACTGCTTGAGGGTTTTTGAGGCGCCATTGCTAGAAGAACTTAAGAAGATTTCTCAGAAAATGTGAAAAGTTTGAGAAATGGGTATGAGGAAAGGAAATCTGAAACGGAAAAGGGTTTAAAGAAAAGGTTTATGGGTATTTATAGGAAGAAGATGTTGAAACGTTTTAGATGGTAATGGTGTTAGTGGGACACGTGGCCATTTCTGATGGGAATGATAAAGAGGTGGAAGTTGAAAAGAGACCATGATGTGAGGAAATGATGGAAGTAGGCTGTGAACGTGGGTTAGACGTGACATTGTGGAAAAAAGTGTAATGATGAACCTGCATTGGGAATTGAGATTATCAGACTTGCATTTAATGAAGATTAAAATGACATGGCATCAAAACACTGGTTGACAACAAATGACTGTTTCTCCAGAACAACAGTCGAAACGTCTTTGCTGGGGGGCAATTTGTATACGTGCGTTTTCGACGCCATGAGATTTGGTGTACAAAATGACTGTTTCGACAAATGATGACATGGGATAAAACGATTCGGTTGATAAGTGTGGCTCGACATTTCGACAAAAATGGAAGCTTTGATATTTCGACATGATATGTGCAGCTAGAAAAGTACTTTGACAAGACATGGAAGACATTGCAGTATCTTGATAATTCGACAAAAAAATCCTAAAGGAAGACGTCGTTTCGACTTAAAGTGTAAATTTGAATTTAAAAAGTTGTAACGTTTGACAGAAGACGCGTGGAAGCATCTGGCGAAAAGATGAAAGTCGTTCGTCACAGTTTTAGGATTTAACCGTTAGTGACAGTTATGTTATTTGTATATAAATAGGGTAGTTGTTATCAGAAAAAGGTGTGAAAAATTACTTATACAAAATTCCTGAAAACACTCAAAGTACCCGTGTGAGAGAAAAGAGTCATATTTGGAAAATGTATGTGTAAACAAACACCAATTCCTTCAAAGTTTATTTTATAAAGTTTAAAGTTCTTTACAAATCTCTTTTATGTTTTCCAGTCATTTATCTTTCTGTACTTTCTACTTTTCGACACTTTACATTTCATCAGTTATTTTCCGCCATTTACTTTATCTTGTTAAATTTACATCAACTTAACATTTTAGTCAACATATTTCGACGTAAAACACTTAGAGAACAAAAATGAAATACATGAAAGTGATTCTAGACATCCTCAAGACCATCTAGATCTGCACATGTCCTAGGATTTGTGTGGTTGATCCTGCAAGTAACCCAATTCTACAAGTTTTGGTAAACCAGAGGTTGTTCGCCAAAATTCACAGCGAACACCCTCCTCAGGGAGTTCTTCGTCACAAAAGCTGAGGTTGTTGCAGGAAGTAATGTTCGCCACAATATGATCGAATTGATCCACCGTAACATCATGTTCCACATAAGCTTGCTCAAGAACTTTCTGCAGTGCTTCTCTGTGCGCTTCTGTATTCATCAACAGAGACAATACTAAGATCTTCAAGGGGGTTTGGAGCAATTTCTCTACTATGTTGAATTCACTTTTCTTGATTAGCCTGAGTACCTCATCATTGTCATTAGGCTTCAAACCGCTGGATTCACCAGACTGACACTTTGGAGCACTAACAGATTCTACTATGGGAACATCCACCTTCTTATTGACAGATAAATCTTCTACATTCTTTGGGAACACCGGCCCAAACACACGACCACTGCAGGTCACCTTAGTAACATCAGCAATGCTTACAACAGAACTGGTCATAGGCAAAGGAACCTCTTGACCATCTTTCAACATAGTTACACTATATTGATATGGAACAGCTTTATCGGATGCATACGGGACGGGACCTGTCAACCGTATAACCAACGGTGATATCGATCTTTTTCTGACGTTGTTACTACTGCTATTGTCATACTGAATAACCACTCTCTCAGGATTCTCGAAAACCGGTACTAATACATTAACATCGTCGTCTATATAACGGGACTGAACAATCTGAAACAAACCTTCATCCACCAACCGCTGGATGTCTCTTTTCACAACCATACATCCTCGGGGATTAACACTGCAAATAGCACAACCATCATGGTCATGCTCACAATCACTCACCAAGCAAATATCCTTGTGCATTGTTACCAATGACCTTCTTATAAAACGTACATTGAATACCTTGGACTTCCCTGGACAACCGTCCACCATATTAACAGATGAATTCCCATGGGCATGCAATGGATTAGCTTTGACGTTCGGCACTCGATCCTCAAAGGACACCATTCCATTCTTTACCAGCTTCTGAACTTCATATTTGAGAGGGTAGAAGTTCTCTATATCGTGGCCAGGGGCTTCATGATGAAAAGCACAGTGGAGTTCTGGTTTGTACCACCATGGAAGTGGTTCGGGAATTTGCGGAGGATTTCTCGGTTGTAGTAGGTTTTTGAGAACCAAAGAGGGATATAACTCTGTATATGTCGTCGGAATTGGGTCAAAAGAGACCTTTTTCCTCTCAAAATATTATTGTTGTTTGTAGTGGGGTATTCGTTACCTTTAGATTTATTGACTAAATCAAAAGTAAATCATACAATTTGAGTTGCCACCGCACTTCTATTTATCCAAAGGAAAGGTTAGAAAGCGAACAAAAACCGAGAAGTTTTATCAAATCAAAAACTAATAAAAATGTCAGAGATCTGGGTAAGGGGGTTGGTTATGCAATGGGAAGGTTTTAAGCATCCAAACCATCCTTAGTACTCTAAGGGAGCCCTTTTTACAAATGTTGTAAGGTAGGTTGGTATTTGTGAAAATATTTGTGCAAACATGATTGGGGAGATAAGAGAAGAATATACAAGTTATTTACAATTTTGTGTTTGAATGGATAAACCCATTTCCTACGTACCATCTTAAAAAAGATTAGGATCAAAACCTCGTAGTTCGGGGTAAAAATCTCAAAAGAAGTTGGTGAATTGATTGGTCAAAAGCCTTAAAGGTCTTTTGTTATCAAAGGGAGAAAACTCAACCTAAAACCACAAATCCATCATGTGAGGAGAGCTTCAACATGCTACTGAGGGGTTAACCCTATAATAAGCATGGAAGACTTATAGCCCATCACTAAGAATATAGGTGAGTATTATATCAACCTCAAGGATAACTCAAACCTAATAGTTAATGTTTATGAAAAGCTTTGGTAAGAAGTGGCCATTGGAACCACAAAAACAAATTGAGTGAGTTGTATTTACAAATGAAAAGTATTCACAAAGTAAGGTCAAAGTTGACTTAAGGATTCAATTCAAAAAATAAGTGTTATGAAAAGAGTTTGAAAAATCAAAGGCATAATGCCTAGGTTTCTAATTTTGAAAACAATGTTAATGTTTGCACAAAAGTTTGGCTTGGGTTAGAGTAGAGAGAAGAAGAGAATGGCTAGGTCCTAAACATGCAAAGATGAAGGAAGAGAAATAAAACCACATTGGAGTTCCCTTCTTGAGATCATAGTGATGATCCAAGTTGCTCCTTCCTTTTCCTTTGGATATAACAAGCAATAAGCAAATAACTCAAGCAATCAAGCAAATAATCAATCAAGCTCCTAGGAATCTTCCAATTGGCTTTTGTATCTCTCATTTTGGATGCTCATGACAATGTCCTTCTTGGCTCAAGTTTAGGATCCCTAGCACAAGAACACACAAATCAAAAAGTTCCACAATGCAATAGAAAGAATGGACAAGAGTGAGTTTAGAATTAGGGGTCCTTTCAATGTCTTCTTCAAGATTAAGCATTCTAAAGGCATGAGACCTAGTTGCTCTTTGACAATTTTTCTTATTTGTTTAGAATTCTAAAGGCATGAGGCCTAGTTGCTCTTTGACTCCATTTTTTGCATAGATAAGGTCCTAAAGTCTAAGTCCTTTGTCCATTTGCATTGGGTTCACACAATCAAAACAAAACAAGCACAATAGTATATACACAATAATGTGCTCAAGTGAGCAAATGGCAAATTTCATAAACATAAACATGAGCTCAAGTGAGAAAAGGGGAAAAGCAAATGAATTAATGAATAAGATATTAAATTGCATTAAAATAAATTGCAAGAATTAAATGCTTGAATTAAAAGTTAGTAATTAGTAGTTAGTGTTAGTATGCCATAAGGTAATTTAGCGCTATGTTAAGCAATCGTAAGTGGACTAATGTAGTAGTCACACATATTTGAGGCCGGTCAATAAAACTATAGGCAACAAACACAAGTTAGAGACCATGACTAGTAAGCCAAGCTCCTACAACTTGCCATGCCAAAAGAAAAGAAGAATGATCTTGTATGGATTTAGGTTTTTTGCTTGACCAAGAAGCAACCTATCTCTAATGCAAAGCCATTGACTTGATCTTTGATCAAGATGAATTAGATTTGAATCAAAGAAGGTTAAGCCCCTCATATGTCAAGGCTAACCACCAATCATTAACTCATTGATCAAAAAGAAAAAAGAAGAAGAAGAAGAAGAAGAAGAAGAAGAAAAGGAAATGTACATAAATGGAATTCAAATGAAACAACCAACACACATTGATCAAACACGAATGGAATCAAAGTCAATCAATGGTAAACAGAAGAAAGATGAAGCTTAGAAATCAAGAAACAAATAAAATATTTTTGGTATTTTTGAGAATTAAAACAATACTTGAATGAAAATAAACAAATAAAGGTCAAACTTCAAATTCAATTCAAGTCAACTTGGAAAAATCCAATTGGATCATCAGAAGTTCAACATGGTCAAACAAGGTTTGACAAAAAATTTCAGCATTTTTAGAAACCAGAAACTAATTTTAAACAATTAAAAATGAATAAAAAATAACATAATTGAACTAAAATCTCAAATAAATCTTAAATCAATTAAGAAACTGATGAGAATATTTTTCATAGATTCATCATCATTCAAAGATGTTAAGAAAATATTTTTGGCACTTTTGAATATTGGAAACTATTTTAAATTAATTAAAAATAACCAGAAAAGAGAAAATTCACAAAAAATATTAAATGGACAAATAAAAAATATTAAAAATCATTTTCAGAAACTAGAATTAAAAGGGGAAATAATGCAATTGGTCCCATATTTTTTGGATTTAAAATGAAAGAGATATGAATTTTTGAAATAAAAGGAAATAAAAGAAAATAAAAAGAAAAATCAGAAATTAGAAAAAGCCTGGCGCGTTGGATCTGATTTCATTAAATGATGTGGCACATCAGATGGTGGATAAGCGCACGCACCAAAGTCCTTGGTCAAAAGAGAAACACAATGCATTTAAAAAAGTCATAACATCCAAAGGCTCTGAATCAAACTGGAAAAGAGATCAAGTAGTCCAGATGCATCCACGCATGGGGGACGGTGGTGTACACCACTGTCTTCTCCGGCGAGCAAGTCAGCTCCGGCCAGAGTTCCAGGTTTTGAAAACCTCACCAAAACGTGCGATCCTCATATCATTGGAAAGCTGGGGTGATGTACATCACCCCTGTGCCATTGGCTTCAACTCAAGATCACTACATGAAGAGAAATCTGAGATGGAAGTTTATGGTGTTCAATCTGAACTTGATCAATTCATGAAATTAAATGCACAGATCAACTGCCTCTCACATGAGGACTTCAGAGGAACCAACAAACACAAGAAATGAGCAAGATCCAGGGAGATTCGAATGGAAAAAGTTTGAACAACAACCTTTGAAGTGCAGCTCTACAAGGCACGATCTCTTCCAATTCTTTGTTGCAGTATGTTCTTGAGATGGCAAAGTAGCTAGGCTTAGGAATTGAAGCTCAATAATCAACCAAGGAAGTTGAAAATTGAACTGCAAAATTGAAGAAGAAATGAAAAATTCGTTTGAGTGAAAGGTGGAATTTCAATTCTACAGAGTGTTAGGCGCCTTAAGGTTGGAATTGAATGAAGGTAAGCACATGTATTTATAGCACAAGGTGATGCAAATCATGGAAAATTCGTGTGCATGTGAAATGAGGGCCTCCATGCATGGGCCTGTACAGGCGCATGGGAGGCCCAAATGCAATTGGTTTAGCATGCTAAAGTCACATAGATCAGGTTTGGACGTGTACATGGCATTGCAATGGAGTGTGCACTAAGTTTCAACATGTTATGCATAAATGCACATAAATCTTCACCTCTTAGAAAATGCACTTTGCCAATTTGAAACATGGTCATGTGGGTAATGGTTAGAAAGGTCTTGACATGAGGAACAATTGTTATGTTGAACAAAAATCCATTTGGGATTGGGAAATTTATGAAAACTGATCATGAAGTTCAATGTGCAAAACATGTGTATGTGAATTTTACCAAAATGGACCAACTTCAAGCCCTTCTGTTTCAATGATGCAAGCTCCAAATGACAAAACCTTCAACATCAAAGTTCTAGATCTTTTCAATAAAATCAATATGGACTTAAATTTTGCATCATTTGAATTTTGGATGAGAAAGTTATGGGCACTTGAAGTTGGACTTTTTCACATCTCAATGGCTTTGGTCCAAAGTGACCTATAATGTTTTGTATTATCACATGTACTTCTTTTAGGATTATGAAAATATGTTCAACATAAATATTTAAGTAGACATCTTAAATTTTTCAATGCATTTGATCCCACCTCAAAATCATGAAAAATGAGTGAGTTAGGCCCTTGGGAAGTTGACCCAAAATTAGGGTTTCAATCAAAATGACCTATAATGTTTTGAAATGAATGATGACTTTCCAAGCTTCAAATCAATTTTTGATGAACATGAAAGTTGTTCATATGGTTCTTAAGAACATTGTTTAGCTTGGGTTCATATTCATTTGACTAACACATCAAAAGTTAGGTCTCAGTGGATTTCAAAATAGTCAGATGAATTGACTGATCAACTTCTCAAGTCCAAACTTCAAATCTTAATGAATTGATGATTGAGGACACTCAAATAAGCTCATATATGCATGAAATGATAAATTAAAGAACTTCCCTTGATTTTATTTGATCATCGGTTGAGGTTGCTTCATGAGCAAGGCACAGTTGATACACAGTTGAATTAGGGTTTCCTTGGGAAACAATCCTCAAGCCCTTTGGTTTATCTTGATCAAATTGACAAATTGAGATACTTGGGAGGCATATATGATGATTGAGAGCTTTTGGAACCATTTTCATTCTTGCTTTCAACTTCATCTGGTCACATCAATGAGCATAGGGGTCTCCTAGGAGCCTTGGATCACATGATTGCTCAAGCTACAAAACACAAGATGCTAGTGACATATTTTTGTGCTTTTGGTTAGTAAAAAAAATAATAAAAGAAATAATATACAATTCAAGCATGCTTGGTGGTCTCAAACCAACTCACACAAGTCTCAACCCAAGGGTTAAGGAGCCACACATGCTATGATCCTTGAGGCAAATGCAATATACAATGATATGATGCCATGAGGGATATTAGGGTCAAAATTGGGGTCTTACAGATGCCCCTATTTAAGGTCATTCTAGCCGGAGAAGTGAAGGTTAAAAACTTCGTCTCGACGAGGTAGAATGGGCTTAAATAATAACAAAGAGATGAATTTTGGTCCCTAAGAGACCTCATGATGCAAATGTATGCATGCAAATGTTAATACTCTATGGGGGAATATGTCCACAAAGGAAAAAGAAATCAGGGGAAACTGAAAATCCATATGAGTAATACACTCATAACTGGGACAGAGACTCCGGGGAATTTTACTGGGGAGTAAAGGGGAATAAAATGCGTGAGCAGGTCACGCCTTGAAACTTGCTGAGAGACACGAAGGGATTCCATGAAAATAAATCAATGGAAAGACTCGAGTTGACGCAAAGATGCATGTATTGGGGAATATGCCAAAACGGAAAAACTATCCACAAAGGATACTTCGGATAAAAATCTGGACACAGATGGGGAAAACCCACTAAGGGACTCAAACGGGGAGATCCACAAAGGACTCAGCTGAGGAAGAGATATATGAGGTATTACCGGTTACTGGGTAATAAGCTCAAAGAGACATGTGATCAAAACATCGGTATAAGGGTGAGAGAATGACACGTTCTGGGAGAATGGATATATAAGACCGGTATAAGGGTGAGAGATATCAATCATCCAAAACATCTGAGGAAGACCTAAAAAGTTATATTTCAACTCAGGAAAATCTAACTCCACAGGGGACAAAAGTCACAATAGGGAACAGACGGAAGGAACACCAGGGATACCGGTTACTGGGCATATAATAGGTGACCAACCAAGGGTGAATTGGGGAATATTTCCAAGATACTCATCATCCGAAAGGGGGGCTGAAAAAGCAAACTCGATTACAGGATAGACATTCGATTCCATAAGGAAATACGAATCTTACTCTACTGGGGAAGAACAAAGGCTTCGACCGAAGAGTGCATGAGATATATTATCTATTACCGTCAAAACATAGATAATATACTCGCATGGAAGATTATCCACAACCTGTTACTCGGTTAATAAAGGATAAATCGACCGAAAAGAAAGGACATTGGGATACCGACTACTGGGTATAAAATGATGACCAATCAAAGGGGAGAAACAATCATTACCAAACAAGGGTAAATGAAAGATGACTCACCGGGGATAAATTGCTTAATCAGCGCAATTATCCAAGAAGTATATCACCGGTTACTGGGAGATATACTCAACACGAAGGAATATCAATATTGAATATTGGATAAAGATAACCAACAAAGAGGGGATTACATCTACCGGATACTGGGCAGAAAACCACGAAAGAGAGTAACCGTCATCGGTTAGGATGAACAACAATCAAGGGTTAACTCTGCAAGGGGACAACATGGGGTTTACAACTACCGGTTACTGAGTAGAAAACCACAGAAATAAGACTTACAACTATCGGTTACTGGGTAGAAGGCCACAGAAACTCCGCTGGTGAAAAGATGGACAATTACTGGTTACTGATCAATCATTCATTTGAACTACGGGGAAGTGCAGAGGAAATAACAAGAGGAGTCAATCTAGGAACAAACTAGAGGGACACAATGAAGCAAGACTCAACCCAATGAGGATATAACTCAGGGGAGTAATTCCATCCCTAATACATATTTTAGGGAGGAAACTGAAATAAAATCATCCACGAGGATATAACTCAGTGGGGAATATGGAAGAAAGGATATATACTTTCTGCCTATGGGGCTGACTCTATATGGAGAGATCAGACACCAACATCTGCTTGCGGAAATATATATCACCAAATGGCAGGAGATAACAAACAAAGATATATGGCAAGGAATGCAACATGAATATCTGAATGTTATAATTATGCATGTATATGCGTGCTTTATGTATGATTAATGTTGACAAACAGACATATCTAACACAAACATGCCCAAGAATCAATGGACGAACATCCGGTACTACATCTCAAAAGAGAAAGCCAGACCCACTGGAGAAATCCAATCTGGTGGGGGAAACAAAATACCAGGAAACACCGATCTCTGCAGGGGATGAAGACCAAAGCTAAGGATCGAGCAAAGTCATTGTCGGGAATAAAGACTACTGCTAGGGGAACAAACAGGATCGTCGTGGCTCAGAGACCGCTGTTGGGAATAAACAAGGGATCAGAATTACCAAAGTTGGGGATCTTCCAACAGTATGCAGAGATATGGATAAGATCAAACAAAGAACAAATCTACTGGGGATCTTATCAGGGGGTGATGTAGACTTTTGTGGGGAACAACCACCAAACAGAAGCACATCAAACAACACTCACTTCTAATCACAGAAGGAAATATCTCTGCTACGGAGAAGGAGGACCAGTCATTCCACTGGGGAAGGAATCAACACATCTTCCTCAGACGTTCCAATGCCAAACTGAAATCAGGCAAAGCCTTAGCTGGGGAAGCTAAGCACGAATAAGATCCTTCGTAGAAGCAACTCTACTGGGGAAATTATCAAGGAGAGATATGAAACTCTGTGGGGAATAACCACCAAACAAAAGTTCCAATAACCATCACATTTCCTCAAACTGCTGGAAAAACACCAATTTCTGCCGAGAAAAAGGGGAACACTACTCTGCTGGGGATAGGAAAATAAAAAATTTCATCACCCGCTCTGCTAGGAGGAAAATTATCCAAGAAGGAGAAAGCAACAACAAATCAGACTCCGGTCAAGCAACTCCACTGGGGAAACAACTGTTGAGGACCAAACTGAGGGAGTCTAAGATGAACAACCCTGCTAAGGATGAACAGGAGGCAAACCTGCTGGAGATTAATGTAGGCGAATCTACATGGGCTAAGCTACAAACTAACTGCTCATGAAGAGAGTTCTTGCTCACTCTGCAGGGAATTTCCAATTTGAATGAGGGAATACCAACTTCCTCGCAAAGACTAGCATGCCAATTTATTAATCTATAAGGTATTTTAGGTCAATCCACACAAGGGATTACAACCATATAATTGATAACACAGATGTTAGGTCCAGCCTCAACGGGGAGCTAGAAAATTAAGACCAAACTCCAGACTCTCAGGAGACTGGGTGGTGTATCACTTTCTCTGCGCTCACTGTGGAGACAACCTGATAGATGATGAAGAGGATAACAAATATGCTAGGAATATGAACAAATGTCTTACCCTTTTAGAGGTCATACTATCCGTGGGAGAGCACTGAAGATGTCTCAATTACCCTTTTCAGTCTTTTGTGAATGTTCACTTTGTTAAAAAATAATTTCTGAAAATTTTATTTAAAACAATGATATTTATCAATTTAACACATGCAAACATTTGTTGAACGGAAACAAATAAGAGTGCAAAGAATTGGATAAAGGCTCAAATTTATTTGATCGAATGATAGTCTGCAAATGGCAAGACTCCATGGATCTTTACAAATTTGAAGTTGGTGATATATATTGGAAAAAGGCTACATTGAACATAATGACCATTTCTCCACCAACTCTGAATCCAATGTATTTGAAGCTTCGGTTGACGATGACTGAGCGAGAACCTTTGAAAGAAGACGGCTTGTAGAACAAAGTCTTGTCAGGATACAGTTACTTGCCAAATCCCTAATTTTTGCCTAGATTGCCCCAGGGTGAGGTACTCAATCTAGCGGGATATATATATTCATTTTTTCATGTCTATAACTTTTGCCTGGATCGCCCTTTCGGGTTTTCAATCCACCGAGACGCTCATTTTTGCCTAAGCCTCCCTTTTGGGTTTTCAACTTAGCGAGCTATTCTGTTTTTATTTTAGGCGAAGTATTTATTGACTGCATCTGAATTCACAAGACGAGTGAAATCCTCCCCATCCATAGTTGTAAGTATCAAAGCACCGCCTGAAAAGGCTCTCTTAACAACATATGGACCTTTATAGTTTGGAGTCCACTTGCCCCTGGAATCGGGCGCGAAAGGCAAAACTTTCTTGAGCACAAGGTCACCTTCTCGGAACACACGAGGCTTGACCTTCTTATCAAAGGCTTTCTTCATCCTTTGCTGATATAACTGACCATGGCACTTGGCAGTTAATCTCTTCTCTTCTATCAAATTCAGCTGGTCATAACGACTCTGAACCCATTCAGCATCAGTCAACTTAGCTTTCATCAAGACTCTCATTGATGGGATCTCAACCTCCACGGGGAGCACAACCTCCATGCCATAAACAAGAGAGAAACGGGTTGCCCCTGTTGAAGTGCGGACAGAAGTACGATAACCATGCAAAGCAAATGGTAGCATCTCATGCCAGTCTTTGTACGTAACAACCACCTTCTGGATAATCTTCTTGATGTTCTTATTAGCAGCTTCAACCGCCCCATTCATCTTGGGTCTATAAGGAGAAGAATTATGATATGCAATCTTGAACTCGCTACACAGCTCTTTCATCATCTTGTTGTTCAAGTTAGATCCATTATCAGTAATGATCTTATCTGGCACACCATAACGGCATATGAGTTGATTCTTGATAAACTTCACAACCACATGCCTGATCACGTTTGCATACTATGCAGCTTCTACCCACTTGGTGAAGTAATCAATTGCTACGAGAATAAATCTGTGACCGCTGGACGCCTTTGGCTCTATCATGCCAATCATGTCAATTCCCCACATAGAGAAAGGCCATGGTGATGAAATCACATTCAGAAGTGTCGGGGGAATATGAATCTTATCCGCATAAATCTGACACTTATGGCATTTCTTCACATACTTGTAGCAGTCAGACTCCATTGTCAGCCAATAGTAGCCTGCTCTCAGCATCTTCTTTTCCATGTCATGTCCATTGGAATGAGTACAAAATGAACCCTCATGGACTTCAGTCATCAATAGGTTTGCTTCGTGTCTATCCACCAATCTGAGCAGGACCATGTCAAAATTTCTCTTATAAAGCATGATGACACTGAAATTCACCGTATTTTTGACTCCGATTTCGCATGCATTTTAGTAGTTTTATTGTCATTTTGTTGTGTTATTACTATGTTTCTCTTTGTTTTCAATTTTTTACTTTAATCGGAGCCCCGGTCGGGAAAAGGAGTGAAAAAGAGCTAAAAACCCTAAAATTCAGCATTTTGTACTTGTGGCTCCCACTGTGGCTGGCGACATAGACCCTGCCATGATGTGTCCTAGCTCAACTTCCCTCAACTGCCACGTTCTCCACTACTTCCACTAAGGCACCACAGATTGGCCTTGTGGCGGGCGCCACAAGAGGAAAAGTTTTCCCTCCCAAATTCTAACTGAAGGGCATCCTTGTCATTTCCATCATTTTACTTGCTTATAAATAGAAACTCGAATTCACTTGTTTAAGCATCCAAACTTAGAGCAGAGGCAAACTTAGAGAAAACTTTGTTTCACTTAGGCATATATTCAGTATTTTAAAGTGGTCATCGCTTCGCATTGGGGTGTTACCACAATTGTGTAATCAAGTCTGTGATCGAGTCTGTAATCGAGTTTGGAGCACTTTGGAAGGAAGTTAATCCTGCCGCCATTTTCATTTCCGCTTTGCATTTTATTCAACCCTCCGATTGGAGCAGGTTTTTATTGCTTTACCTTTATCTATTTATTTCCCGCACTGTCTTTACTTTATTTATTTCCCGCACTGTCTTTACTTTATTTATTTCCCGCACTGTCTTTACTTTATTTATTTCCCGCACTCGCTTTACTTTATTTATTTTCCGCACTTGCTTTACTTTATTTATTTTTCGTACTACTTTTATTTATTTTCCGCAATCGCACTATTTTTATTTAATTTTCCGCACTCTCACTACTTTTATTTACTTTCCGCACTCGCACTACTTTTATTTAATTTAAATGCACCTTTACTTTAACATGTCTAATTAAACCTATAAGGTTAGAATGTAAGGATCGTAATTGAACCGATAATCCGTACAATTGTTCGTAGAAACGCTTAAGGGCTATTTTAACTTTCAACTTAAGTTTTCCCGCACTTAATTTCCGTTGGGTAAGATCGAAAGCTGTCCAACGTCTATTTAAACTTAATTGTTTCTAACTATTTCAAAAACAACGAAAGCGCTTTGTTTAGTTCATTAGGAGTTTTTAACTTAAGAAGAAAAGAGATTTTAAAACTATTTTCGGACACGTTTATAAGTTTAGAGTCTGGTTCGTGAAAACCTCTTTTGGTTAAGAAATACAGGTTAAAATACTTTTCAACTTAGTCAAGATACTATATTTCTTAAAAATAGGTTTACTACTCTAACGCCGTAAGACCCTAATTTTGACCCTAAGATCCCTCATGGCATCATAACATTGCATTTGCATAGCCTCAAGGATCATAAGCATCTTGGTTCCCTTTGCCTTTGGGTGGGATTCCTCTTGTGAGTGGTTTGAGATCACCAAGCATGCTTGAATTGTATATTATTGCTTTTCTCATTTTTTATTAACTCAAAAGCACAAAAAATATGTCACTAACATTTCTTGTTTGTAGCTTGAATAGTCACAAGTTCAAAAGCTTCTAGGAGATCCTATGTGCAATGATATGGTCAAGAGAAGATGAAAGCAAGCATGGTAATGGTTCCCAAAGCTCTCATCCATCAAATATGCCTCCCAAGTATCTCAATTCATCATTTTGATCAAAGCAAGTCAAGGGGTTTGAGGATTGTTTCCCAAGGAAACCCTAATTCATCTGTTCATCAACTGTGCCTTGCTCTTGAAGCAACCTCAACCCATGGTCAAATACAATCAAGGGAAGTTCTTTAATTCATCATTTCATGCATATTTTAACTTATTTGAGTGTCCTCAATCATCAATTCATCAAGATATGAGTTGTGGACATGAGAAGTTGATCAGTCAGTTCATCTGACTATTTTGAAATACACTGAGACCTAACTTTTTACGTGTTGGTCAAATGGAGATGACCCCAAGATAAAAAATGTTCTTAAGGATAAAATGAACAACTTTCATGTTCATGGAAATTTGATTTGAATCTTGGAAGGTCGTCTTCCATTCCAAGACATTATAGGTCATTTTGACTGAAACCCTAATTTTGGGTCAACTTCTCAAGAATATAACTCATTCATTTTTCATGATTTTGAATTGAGACTAAATTAATTGGAAAGATTATTGTGTCTACTTCAAATGTTATGTTTAGAAAAATTGCCAAACCTCAAAAGAAGTACATGTGATAATGAAAAATATTATAGGTCACTTTGGGCCAAGTGCATTGAAATGTGAAAAAGTCCAACTTCAAGTGCCAATAACTTCTTCATTAAAAATTCAAATGATGCAAAATTTAAGTCCAAATTGATTGTATTGAAATGATATACAATTTTTATGTTGAAGATTTTATCATTTGGAGCTTACATCATTGAGACAGAAGGGCTTGAACATTGGCCAAATTTGGAAACTTCATATATGCATGTTTTGCACCCTACACTTCAAGCTCAAATTTCACTAATTTCCAAGGCCCAATTGGAGTTTTGATCAACATAGCATTTGTTCCTTATGCAACAAGCTTTCTAACCATTACTCATAAGGTTGCATTTGGAGTTTGGAAGCATCATTTTCGAAGACATGAAGAATTAAGTGCATTTTGTGAAAGTTATTCCAATTGCCATGCATGAGCTGATGACACCTAATGTACACGTCCATTTTCCTTTCACATGAACTCAGCAAGTTGTTTCAGCCTTCATTGGGCCTTCCACATGCTTACACAGGCCCATGCAATTCAAATCCCATTTGCCATGCACACGAGTTAGCTCATGCTTACAGCTCTCTCCATCTATAAATACCATGCCTTGCCTTCACAATTCTTCAACCTAATGGCGCCTAAATCCCTGCTGAACTGAATCCTCACCCATACCAAAGGAACAAAATTCATTTTTCTCAAAAATTTCAGATCTGAAATTCAATTGCATTTGGTTGAATTTTAAGATCTAAAGTTCCTAGACCTTCTTCATTTGATCCATTGAAGCTTCTGTTTGCAAAAGGAACCAAAGAGAGTGACTCAATTCTTCACAATCCAAAGGTTTTGCTCGACTGAAATTTGCTTCGAATCTCATCAAAATTTGCTCCATTTGCCTTGATCTTGTGTTGTCTGAAGTCCTCTCTATAGAGGCATCATTATTGTGTGCTTAATTGTTGAAATCGAGCAAGTTCAGTTGAACACCACCAAACTTCCATCTCTGATTTCTCTCTTAATAGGAATCTAGAGTGGAATTGAGTGGCATAAGAGTGATGTACATCGGAGCTTGCCGGAGAAGACGGTGGCGCTGGCCACCGTCTGTTTGCCAAGTCCAATCTGAGTCGTGCGATGCATTCTCCAGATTTAATCTCCATGCTTCATTGTTATGACTTTTCTTTAATATCCATGTTGTTGCATTGACTATGGAATACGCTAGGCGCGCGCTTGTGGATCCTTGGATCTGCCAGCTCAATTAATAAGCTCAGATCCAAGGGCTCACGCTTTTTTCCATTTTTTAATTCTGATATTTATTTTCTATTTCACTTTTAATTCCATTTTATTTCTAAAATCCATATCTCTTTCATTATTGGTCCAATAATTATGGGACCAATTGCATTATTTCTCTTTTAATTTCTAGTTTCTAAAAATGATTTTTAATATTTTTTATTTTATCATTTGCTATTTTTTAGTAATTTTCTCTTTTCTGGTCATTTTTAATTCATTTTAAATAGTTTTTGATATTCAAAAAATACAAAAATATTTTCTCAACCTTTTTGAATGATGATAGATCTATGAAAAATATTCTCATCAATTTATTAATTGATTTGAGATTTATTTGAGATTTTAGTTCAATTAGGTTATTTTTATTAATTGATTTAAAATAGTTTCTGACTTTTAAAAATGCTGAAATTTTTTGTCAAACTTTGTTTGACCTTGTTGAACTTGAGATAATTCACTTGGACTTTTCAAAGTTGATTTGAAGTGAGTTTGATGTTTGACCTTTCTTTAATATTTTAATTCAAGTTTTATTTTAAATATTAAAAATGCCAAAAATATTTTGTTTATTTCTTGACTTCCAATCTTCATTTTGCTTCTGTTTTCTATTGTTTGACCTTGATCTTCCCTATCTTTGGTCAACATTTATTGATTGGTACATTCCATTTCATTTAATGCACTTTATTTCTTCATTTCCATTATTCATCTCCTTCTTCTTCTTCTTTTCTTTTCTTGATCAATGAGTTAAAGATTGATAGTTAGCATTGATTAGGGAGGTTTAATCTTCCTTGATTCAAATCTAATTCATCTTGATCAAATGATCAAGTGAATGGCTTTGCATTAGGGATAGATTGCTTTCTAAATCATGCAAAGGACTTAAACCAATACAAGATCATTTCTCATCTTCTTTTTGGCATGGCAAGTTATTGGAGTTTGATTTACTAATTAAGACCTCTAACTTGTGTTGTTGGCTACATTATTTTTGACCGGCCTCAGATAGTTGTGACTTCTACATAAGTCCAATTACGATTGCTTAACATAGCGCTAAATTTTCCTTATGGCACACTAACTACTAACACTAACCATTAACAATTAACATTTACTTTATGCTCTTTACATTTATGCAATTTACTATTCTTGTACATATTATTCATTTGCTTTTCCCCCTTTGCTCATTTGAGCACATGTTTATGTTAATGCAATTTGCCTTTTGCTCACTTGAGCACATAATTGTGTATATATTATTGTGCTTGTGTTTTGTTTTGATTGTTATGGACCAAATGCAAAGAAATGGAGAAATGGACTTAGTTTCTAGGACTTTCCCTATGCAAATTGGAGTAAAAGGACCTTAATGGTGAAGATGGATTAGCAGGACCAAACCTCTAAACTCACTCTTGTCCATTCTTGATTTGCTTCATAAAACTTTTGATGTGTGTGCTCTTGTGCTAGGGAATCCTATGAGAGCTCAAATTGAAGAACCATTACCATGTTCATCCAAAGTGAAAGATACAAGATACATTGAGGATCTTCCAAGAAGCTTGTGTGATTGTGTTGATTGTTTGAGCTTACTTTTTTGCTTGCATATTCCAAAGGATGGGAACTACTTGGATCATCAATATGATCTCAAGAGAGGAACTCCATTTATGGTCTTGTTTCCTTTCCCTTATCTCTTGTATGATTAGGACTTTAGCCATTCTTCTTCTTCTCTCCACTCTAACCCAAGCCAAAACTTTTGTGAAAACATTTAACACTTGTTTTTAAACATTAGAAACCTAAGCCTTATGCTTTTGATTTTCAAACTTTCTTTTCATAACACTTATTTTGAATTGAATCTTTAAGTCAATTGTGACCATATTTTGTAAATATTTTTCATTGGTAAATACCACTCATTCAAATACCTTTTTTGTGGTTTCAATGGTCACCTTCTTAATCAAAACTTTTCATAAACTTTAGCTATTAGGTTTGAGTTATCCTTGAGGTAGATATAATACTCATCTATATCCTTAGTGATGGACAATGAGTCTTACATGCTTATTATAGGGTTAACCCCTCACTAGCATGTTGAAGCTATCCTCACATGGTGGATTTGTGGTTTTGGGTTGAGTTTTCTCCCTTGGATAACAAAAGACCTTAAGGCTTTTGGACCAATTAATTCACCAACTCATTTTGAGATTTTTACCCCGAACTACGAGGTTTTGATCCTAATCTTTTTTAAGATGGTACTTAGGCAATGGTTTTATCCATCCAAACACAAAAATGTAAATAAACGTGTATATTCTCTTCTCATCTCTTCAATCATGTTTGCACAAATAAATTTTCACAAAATACCAACCTTACAACAAGTATGAAAAGGGCACCCTAGGAGTACCTAGGATGTTTTGGATGCTTAAAACCTTCCCATCGCATAACCAACCCCCTTACCCCGATCTCTGACATTTTTACTAGTTTTTGATTTGATAAAACTTTTAGGTTTTTGTTCGCTTTCTAACCATTCATTTGGATAAATAGAAGTGCGGTGGCGACTCGACTTGTATGGTTTACCTTAGATTTAGTCAGTATCTCTAATGGTAACGAATACCCCGCTACAGAAAAGTGGCGACTCTGCTGGGGAGGTTTTGCCTAGTGGGTTTTGCCTACTTTTCATATTTTGTTGTATTGTATTTTATGTTGTCTTGTGACATATTTTTTGTGCAATTTGGGATTATTGTATTGTATGTAATTATTGAATTGTTTGAATATTAATTCCTTGAATGCTTGGTGATCTTTGTGAGATGAGTTCTATACCCGAACTCGAGTGCACTTAGGATAGGAGAATGGCATAGTCTTGTTGACTTGTGTGGAGTTATTCCTTAGCAAGTTGACTTGCAAGCCCATTCACTTGGTGGAGGTCATGTTGGGATCAATAATGTCACACAAGTAGTTGTGGTTAGACATTACTCTTTCCAATATAGACCTTAGAAGCCAAGGACCTTAGTTTACCAAACCCATCTTGGCCTATTCTTAGGATGTAGTGCGAAAGTCGTTCAAGTGTAAGATTTGATACGATTGTTACGCGATACTACACTCATAAGAGTCTCTCTTGAGAATATTTTTGGAATACGAGTAGTCGTTTATCCGATAATATCCGAAAGATGGGATGATGACTATGGGAACCTCTTGTAGAACATGTTTGGCAGGTTTAAACCCTAGTACACTCCCTTTGGGGTGGTTTTTAACTGAGACTCCTTGCTCGTGACTTGCAACAAACCCTTGATTCATGGTTGATCCGTTCTTGTATCCTTAATATCAATGGAACTTGGGTGTTGATAAGGTGTAAGCCATAATCCACCAAAATGGATGATTGATATTAAGGATGACATGATCCATCCCATGACCTTTGTTTGGTGTGCTTTGCTTGATCCTTGAGTGTGATTGTTGCATTCATGCATTCATGCACCCATTTGCATCCATATCATCAATAATAAGAAAATTTTCAAGGAACTTAAGAGGTCTATTTGCTATTTTTCAGACATGGAAAGACAAGGAAGGAATACAAAGAAGTACAGTTTCAGACAACCCGACTTGAAAGAGCTAAGGAATTTGACATCTTATGTATTAGATCCCTTGGGGTTCAAGGCTCGTTTTGGGAAGCTTCTGTCTATTCTGACTACTCAAGTGGACGAAGGATTGATGAGTGTATTGGTGCAGTTCTATGATACCTTATACCATTGCTTCAGTTTTCCGGATTTTCAGCTTTTGCCCACGCTTGAGGAGTATGCCTACCTTGTAGGTATACCTATTCTAGACCAGTTGTCGCTCAGTGGCTTAGAGAGGGTTCCTACTTCTCAAGAGATAGCTGATATGTTTCATATAGACGAATCTCTGGTTGGTGCTCATATGACTACCAAAGGTGGAATTCAAGGTCTCCCTTCTGAGTTCCTCATTGCTCAAGCTACTATGTATGGGAAGGCCATGAGTGAGGACGCCTTTGAAGCCATATTTGTACTTCTCATCTATGGGCTAGTGTTATTCCCCAACATCGACAAGTTCGTGGATGTGAACTCTATTAGGATTTTCTCTACTCTTAATCCCGTTCCGACTCTGTTGGGTGACACTTACTTTTCTTTGCATAAGAGGAATGCAAAGGGTGGTGGTACCATTGGGTGTTGTTTGCCTCTGTTGTACAAGTGGTTTATTTCTCACTTGCCACAGACGGTCGCCTTCAAGTAGAACAAAGGATGTCTACGGTGGTCCATGAGACTTATGTCTCTCACTAATGATGATATCTTTTGGTACAACCGTGTGTATGATGGTGTGCAGATTATCGACTCTTGTGGTGAATTCTCCAATGTACCTCTTCTTGGTACATGTGGTGGGATTAACTACAACCCTATTTTGGCACGTCGTCAACTTGGGTTCCCCCTAAAGGATAAACCCAATAACATTCTGTTAGAGGGTGTGTTCTTTCAGGAGGGTAAAGATCCCCAAGGCTTGAAGGGCAGGATGGTCTGCGCTTGGCACAAGATCCATAGGAAGGGAAGGAAGGAGCTAGGTCCGAAGAACTGTATCGCTTTGGAGTCTTATACTTCTTGGGTAAGGAGGAATGCTTCTGAATACCTCATGCCTTACGATTATCCGAGACCTACGCCTTTAGTGGTGGCTGGGCCTTCAACCCTCCCTGACCAAGGAGTAGAGGAGTTGAGAGACGAAGACCGTTCACGTGCTTGGATCCGTGAACGAGAGGAGTTGCTTCAGCAGATCAAGGAGAAGGATGCTTTGATAGAGTTCCTTGAACATTAGGTTATTGATGATCCTGATGATGCATGTACTTCTATACTTCCTCAATCTTCCATGTTTTGGAAAAGGAAGTACGATCGACTTGCCAAAGAGAAGGCAGATATGGAGGCAGCTTACGAGAGGGAGGTGAAGAGGCTTCGTGCATCTTATCTTCCTGTGTCCGGAGCTTTGGATGATTGCTTCTAGGGATCCATAGGATGTTCATTTTCCTTCTCTCTTGTATTATAAACTGCACTTCTTTGGTGTAAAAATATTTCCAGATATTATTGATGAGATATTTCCATGAGTAATAAATGTTTAATATTTCCAATATTTACAAATAGAACTCTAAAAGTTCCTCTGATAAATAAAAAAAATCATATGCACAAGCATTGCATGCATCATGTGCATAAGCAGGTTTTGCTCCAAGCTTCTTGTTCTATGGTCTAACTCTGTGTTCTTCATTTATTTTGAAGACAAACTGACTCACCGGTACTACATCAGAGCCAATATTTCAAGATTGATGGATCATCTAGAATAAGAGAACCACGAGCTGAAAGAGGAAGTAGCCAGATTGATTGTCCTGATGGAGTCATTCATGGCTGCCCAGAGCCAGTCTTCTTCGACACCTTCAACTCCTCCCCAGAGGACAGTCATCTCTGAGATTGTCTCCTCAACTGTGTCTGCGGCTAGCGCACACTTTGCTCCAACGGCCATGCCAGCCGGATTCCCGTGGAGGATGCCTCCTAATTTCATGCCTGAGGGCCCTGCACCCACTTTTGCTTCTCTGCCGGCATCTAGCCCGGTCCTTGCTGTTCCTCCTCTTGTCGTGCAAACTATACCCAGAGTAGACGACACCATCTATCATTCTGAGCCGTCTGAGGGCCCAGATTTCTATGAGAAGATGGACGCTATGAACGACCAATTTCTTGAGCTCCGCAAGGAATTGAAAACTCTTCGAGGAAATGATCTTTTTGGCAAGTCTGTTGCCGAACTCTGCCTAGTTCCGAATGTGAAGATCCCTATGAAGTTCAAGGTCCCTGACTTTGAAAAGTACAAGGGAAATACTTGCCCTCTCAGCCACCTGGTCATGTATGCCAGGAAAATGTCTACCCAAACCGACAACGACCAATTGCTCATCCACTACTTTCAGGACAGTTTGTCTGGTGCTGCCCTGCGTTGGTATATGGGTTTGGACAGTGCAAACATCCAATCCTTCAATGACCTTGGTGAGGCCTTCGTCAAGAAATACAAGTATAATGTGGATATGGCTCCCGATAGGGATCAATTGAGGGCCATGTCCCGGAAGGACAAGGAAACATTCAAAGAGTACGCCCAGAGGTGGCGAGAGCTAGCAGCGCAGATCGTGCCCCCGCTAGAAGAGAAAGAGATGACCAAGATTTTTTTGAAGACCTTGAGTTCTTTTTATTATGAGCGGATGATTGCCATCGCTCCTTCTGACTTCACCGAGATGGTGAATATGGGGATGCGACTGGAAGAGGGAGTCAGGGAAGGGCGCCTGACCAGAGAAGAAGGCTCTTCTGCCAAATGTTATGGGGCATTTACGAAGAAGAAAGATGGAGAGGCATATGTTGTGACCTCCCATATGAAACCAAGAAGACCCTCTGTAAGGAGGAAGACCGTGCGTCCTGCCGGTAACCAGCACTAGGTGGCTCATATAGCACCTGTTTTTCAGAGATAATCAGCAATTTCAGCATCACAATAATCAGCAACCACATCCGCAATATCAACAACAGCAGCACCGTCCTCATCAGCATGCCTATCAGCCTCGAAACAGTAATCAAGCCAGCACAAGTTATGAGAGGAAAAGGGTCACCTTTGATCCTATTCCGATGACGTATGCAGAGTTATATCCCTCTTTGATAGAGAGGAAGTTGATTACACCACGCGATCCACCGGCTATACCTACTAACCCCTAGTGGTGGTATAAGCCCGAATTGCATTGTGTTTATCATTTTGGTGCTCTCGGCCACGACGTGGAGAATTGCTACCCTTTGAAGACCAAGGTTCAAGACCTTGTGAGATGTGGTATTTTGTGTTTCGAGGACATAGGTCCTAATGTGAAGAAGAACCCATTGCCCGAGCATGGGAAATCTGTTAACATGGTCCAGGGCTTCCCTGGAAAGTACAAAGTCAAATACGTCAGTCATATTCGACAATCTCTGGTCGAGATGCATCATTTGCTGTGTGATTATAGTCATTACGAGCACGACCACGATAGATGCCGAGTCTGTTCTGTTAATCAAAGAGGTTGTCGCCAGGTGCGCAAAGATGTTCAAGAAATGCTGGATGAGGGAGTCATTGAGATCCTTCAAAATAGAAATGTTGATGAAGATGCTGATGAAGTCAACGTAATTTCTCCAGTATTCCGAATCCCCGAGCCTGTTATCATCAAGTATGATGGTAGCAAGCAGAAGGCTTCTCCCGCATTGACCTTTAAACCAGCTGGCCCTGTGTCATATTCTTCTGAGAAGGAGGTCCCTTATCGCTACAATGTTGTAGCATTGGAGAATGGGAAAGAGGTGCCCCTGCCCTCTTCATCTGTTGCTAATATTGTCGACGTCAGCGGCTTGACCCGTAGCGGTCGTGTCTTCTCGGCTCCTCCAAAGCCGCAAGCTGATGTTCGAAGGAATGATAACGCTGATTATGCTGAACGCTCGATTGGGAATACTGTGAACGCTCCGAATCCGGAACCTGTTGCTAATCCCACCTCTACATTGAGAACTCCAGACTGTGATGAGATGTTGAGGCTTATCAAGAGAAGTGAGTACGTTGTAGATTAGCTTCTACAAACGCCATCCAAAATCTCTATATTATCATTGCTGATGAATTCAGAACCACACCGAGAAGCTCTGCAGAAGGTGTTGGATGTGGCGTATGTAGATCACGACGTCACAATTGAACAATTTGACAGTATTGTTGCAAACATCACCGCTTGTAATAACTTAAGTTTTTGTTATGCTGATCTCCCCGAGGAGGGAAGAGACCACAACCTGGCATTACACATATCTATGAGCTGCAAAGATGACGCCATATCCAATGTGCTGGTAGACACTGGGTCATCATTGAATGTATTGCCAAAGACCACTCTTGCAAAGTTATCATATCAGGGGCCTCCCATGAGGCAGAGTGGAGTGGTTGTGAAGGCTTTCGATGGGTCTCGCAAAACTATGATTGGAGAGGTTGATCTCCCAGTCAAAATCGGACCAAGTGATTTCCGGATTACCTTCCAGGTTATGGACATTCACCCATCGTATAGCTGTCTCTTAGGCAGACCATGGATTCACGAGGTAGGCGTCGTGACATCCATCCTACACCAGAAACTGAAGTTTATAAAGAATAAGAAGCTGGTGGTGGTAGGGGGAGAAAAGGCTCTCCTGGTTAGCGATTTGTCTTCTTTCTCATATATAGATGCTAAGGATGAAGTTGGAACGCCGTTCCAAACTTTATCTATTGCTAAACCTGTTGAGAAGAAAACATCTTCATTTACTTCCTATAAAGATGCAAAGTTGGCCATTGAGCATGGTGCGACTGCTGGATTGGGACAAATGATTAAGTTGGAAAACAACAAATCCCGGGCTGGCATAGGCTATTCTTCTAGGGTCTTCAACAAGCAAGGGTTGTTCAAGAGTGGTGGATTCATCCACATCGGTCAAGATGAAGAGGTTGTTGCCATTCTGGAAGAGGATGAATAGGATTCTGGCAACTTCATCATCCCTGGAGGGATCTGCAATAATTGGGTCGTTGTTGATATTCCGACAGTTATCCATAAGTCAAAGTAATGTTCATTGTGTTTGAAAACCCTTCTCCCATACCAAAAGGAGAAGTGATGACATTGTTGGCGCATAAATACAATGATATTTTCATTCAATAAATTCATGTTAAATGTTTGTTTTTCCAATTATTTTCCCTTTTCGCTTTTGCATTATCTAAAACACTAAAAGCAAAATAAGCAACTAAAAAGCAATAAATAAAAATAAACAAACTATCTAAAAACAGCAAAGAAAATAAATAAACTAATTGAAAACAGCAAAGAAAAGCGATAAAGAAAAGCGATAAAGTCTCCTCCCACACTTAAATCGAACATTGTCCCCAATGTTCCGAAATAAGATAAGGGGAGAGTCACCTGACATCCTACTACTGCCCACTGGTGCCTTCGCCATCCTGAGGTGGACGTCGGGATTGGGTACGACGATGGTCTCTCTGATCCATCTTGGCCTGTAAGGCATCCTGAGCAGTCCTCACCTCTCGAAGGTTACCCAAAATAGAACCTTGAGTGGCTTCGATGAGTGCAGTATGTTGACGATGGTATTGTTGCTGACGGGCTTGCGTATTTGTGATCATAAGCAGGGACTCTAAAATAGTGTCATAGGATCTATCTGTCCTCCACTACGATTCTTGCATGAAGCTCATGTTATCCGCCAGTTGTTGTTGGATGGTAGAGAGTAGGTCGTCACGCCTTTTCTCTCTAGCCATGTGGTCACGCCACATCTCCTCTGTAATATAAAAGCCAGGGGAAGAACCTGCAAAAGAAGAAGATGGTCCAGTGTGTGGTGGTGAAGGATGATGGGGGGACACATGAGGTACGGGAGATCGCTCTCGTCGATCATATTCTTCATCTGTGTCGTGTCCCTCCTCATCAGGAACATTAGGAGGAAGTGGACCCAAAACAGGTGGAGCATCTAAAACATAGGTCCAATTCCATTCATCACGTACATCAGTACGTCTAGTGCATGGTAAGACAACAGATGGGATAGCTACACCATGAACCATAAGTGTAAGACCCCAATTTTGGCCCTAAGATCCCTAATGGCATCATAACATTGCATTTGCAAAACCTCAAGGATCATAAGCACCTTGGCTCCTTCCCTTTGGGGGGGACCTCTTATGAGTGGTTTGAGATCACCAAGCATGCTTGAATTGTATATCATTGATTTTCTCATTTTATTTACTAACCAAAAGCACAAAAATATGTCACTAACATTTCTTGTTTATAGCTTGAGCAATCACAAGGTCTAAAAGCTTCTAGGAGATCCTTTGTGCAATGATAAGGTTAAGAGAAGATGAAAGGAAGCATGGAAATGGTTCCCAAAGCTCTCATCCATCAAATATGCCTCCCTAGCATCTCAATTCATCATTTTTGATCAAAGCAAGTCAAAGGATTTGAGGTTTGTTTCCCAAGGAAACCCTAATTCATCTGATCATCAACAATGCCTTGCTCATGAAGCAACCTCAGCCCATGGTCAAATACCGTCAAGGTAAGTTCTTTAATTCATAATTCCATGCATATTTGAACTTATTTGAGTGCCCTCAATCATCAATTCATCAAGATATGAGTGGTGGACTTGAGAATTTTGATCAGTCAATTTATCTGTCTATTTTGAAATGCACTGAGACCTAACTTTTTATGTGTTGTTCAAATGGAGATGATCCCAAGCGAACAAATGTTCTTAAGGACACTGTGAAAACTTTCATGTTCATCAAAAATTTATTTGAAGCTTGGAAGATCATCATCCATTCCAATACATTATAGGTCATTTTGACTGAAACCCTAATTTTAGGTCAACTTCCCAAGAACATAACTCATTCATTTTTTATGATTTTGAGGTGGGACCAAATGCATTGGAAATATTATTGTGTCTACTTCAAATGTTATGTTTAGAAAAATTTCAAAATCTCAAAATAAATGCATGTGATAATGCAAAACATTATAGGTCACTTTGGGCCAAGTGCATTGAAATGGAAAAAAGTCCAACTTCAAGTGCCCATAACTTCTTCATTAAAAATCCAAATGATGCAAACTTTAAGTCCAAATTGATTGTATTGAAAAGATATACAACTTTGATGTTGAAGGTTTTTGTCATTTGGAGCTTGCATCATTGAGACAGAAGGGCTTGAACATTGGCCAAACTTGGAAACTTCACTTATGCATGTTTTGCACCCTACACTTTAAGCTCAAATTTCACTAATTTCCAAGGCCCAATTGTAATTTTGATCAACATATCATTTGTTCCTTATGCAACAAGCTTTCTAACCATTACTCATAAGGTTGCATTTGGAGTTTGGAAGCACCATTTTCGAAGGCATGAAAGATTAAGTTCATTTTGTGAAATTCAATCCAATTGCCATGCATGAGCTGATTGCACTTAATGTACACGTCCATTTGCAATTCACATGAACTCACCAAGCCATTTCAGTCTTCATTGGGCCTTCCACATGATCACACAAGCCCATGCAATGCAAAATCCATTTGCCATGCACACGAGTTAACTCACGCATTCAGCCCTCTCCAGCTATAAATACATGTGTTATGCTCTTCAATTCTGCAACCTGAAGGCGCCTGAAATGTTGCAAGAGTGAATCCCTAACCATACCAAAGGAACAAAGTTCATTTTTCTTCAAAACCTCAGATCTGAAATTCAATTGCATTTGGTTGAATTTTCATATCTAAAGTTCCTAGACCTTCACCATTTGATCTATTGAAGCTTCTGTTTGCAAAAGGAACCAAGGAAAGTGACTCATTTCTTCATAATCTAAAGGTTTTGATCAACTGGTTTTTGCTTCGAATCTCATTATTCTTTGATCCATTGACCTTGATATTGTGTTGTCTGAAGTCCTCTCTATAGAGGCATTATTATTGAGTGCTTAATTGTTGAAATCGAGCAAGTTCAGTTGAACATCACCAAACTTCCATCTCTGATTTCTCTCTTAATAGGAATCTAGAGTGGAAGTGAGTGGTATAGGAGTGATGTACATCACTTCACCCTTCGAATGGTGCCTGGATCGTCCATTTTAGTAAGCATTTGAACCTCTGTGTTTTTTTACCTTCGCCGGAGCTCACCGGAGAAGACGGTGGCGCTGGCCACCGTCTCATTGCAAGATTGATTGTGAGCCACACGATGCGTCTGCCAGATTAATCCCAGGGCTCCATTGTTATGACTTTTATTTAATATCCATGTGGTTGCATTGACTGAGGACTTTGGTGCGTGCGCATGCCATAGCCGTTTGATGATCCAGCTCAATTAATGAGCTTAGATCCAATGCGTGTGGATTTTCCATATTTTCCAATTTCTGATTTTATTTTCTTTATTTCCTTTTATTTCAAAAATTCATATCTCTTTTATTATTGGTCCAAAAAAGATGGGACCAATTGCATTATTTCTCTTTTAATTTCTAGTTTCTAAAAATGATTTTTAATATTTTTTATTTCATCATTTGCTATTTTTTAATAATTTTCTCTTTTCTGGTCATTTTTAATTCATTTTAAATAGTTTCTGATACTAAAAAAATACAAAAATATTTTTCTAACCTCTTTGAATGATGATGGATCTATGAAAAATATTCTCATCAATTTATTAATTGATTTGAGATTTATTTGAGATTTTAGTTCAATTAGGTTATTTTTATTCATTTTTTAATTGATTAAAAATAGTTTCTGACTTTTAAAATGCTGAAATTTTTTGTCAAACTTTGTTTGACCTTGTTGAACTTGGGATAATTTACTTGGACTTTTCAAAGTTGATTTGAAGTGAATTTGAAGTTTGACCTTTCTTTAATATTTTAATTCAAATTTATTTTCAAATATTAAAAATGCCAAAAATATTTTGTTTATTTCTTGACTTCCAATCTTCATCTCATTTCTGTATTTATGGTTTGACCTTGATCTTCCCTATCTTTGGTCAACATTTATGGATTGGTACATTCCTTTTCATTTGATGCACTTTATTTTTCTTCATTTCCATTATCCATCTTCTTCTTCTTCTTCTTCTTTTCTTTTTGATCAATGAGTTAAAGGTTGATAAGTTAGCATTGATTAGGGAGGTTTAATCTTCCTTGATTCAAATCTAATTCATCTTGATAAAATGATCAAGTGAATGGCTTTGCAGTAAGGCTAGATTGCTTCTTAAATCATGCAAAGGACTTAAACCAATACAAGATCATTCCTCTTCCTCTTTTTGGCATGGCAAGTTGTTGGAACTTGGTTCACTAATTAAGACTTTTAACTTGTGTTGTTGCCTACATTATTATTGACCGGCCTCAGATAGTTGTGACTTCTACATAAGTCCAATTACGATTGCTTAACATAGCGCTAAATTTGCCTTATGGCACACTAACTACTAACACTAACCATTAACAATTAACATTTACTTTTTGCTCTTTACTTTTATGCAATTTACTATTCTTGTACATATTATTCATCTGCTTTTTCCTTTGCTCATTTGAGCACATGTTTATGTTAATGCAATTTACCTTTTGCTCACTTGAGCGCATAATTGTATATATATTATTGTGCTTGTGCTTTTGTTTTGATTGTTGTGGACCAAAATACAAAGAAATGGACAAATGGACTTAGTTTTCTAGGACTTTCCCTATGCAAATTGGAGTAAAAGGATCTTAATGTGAAGATGGATTAGGAGGACCAAACCTATAAACTCACTCTTGTCCATTCTTGATTTGTTTCATAAAACTTTTGATGTGTGTGCTCTTGTGTTAGGGAATCCTATGAGAGCTCAAATTGAAGAACCATTGCCATGATCATCCAAAGTGAAAGATACAAGATGCATTGAGGACCTCTTAAGAGACTTGTTTGATTGTTGCTTGAGCTTACTATTATTTTGCTTGCATATTCCAAAGGATTAGAGCTACTTGGATCATCAATATGATCTCAAGAGAGGAACTCCATTTGTGGTCTTGTTTCTTAACCCTTATCTCTTGTATGATTAGGACTTTAGCCATTCTTCTTCTTCCCTCCACTCTAACCCAACCCAAAACTTTTTGTGCAAACATTTAACACTTCTTTTCAAACATTAGAAACCTAAGCCTTATGCTTTTGATCTTCAAACTTTCTTTTCATAACACTTATTTTGAATTGAATCTCTAAGTCAACTTTGATCATATTTTGTAAATACTCTTTATTGGCAAATATAACTCATTCAAATGCTTCTGTGGTTTCAATGGCCACTTCCTTATCAAAAACTTTTCATAACCTTTAGCTATTAGGTTTGAGTTATCCTTGAGGTAGATATAATACTCACCTATATCCTTAGTGATGGACAATGAGTCTTCCATGCTTATTATAGAGTTAACCCCTCACTAGCATGTTGAAGTTATCCTCACATGGTGGATTTGTGGTTTTAGGTTGAGTTTTCTCCCTTGGATAACAAAAGACCTTAAGGCTTTTGGACCAATCAATTCACCAACTCATTTTTGAGATTTTTACCCCGAACTACGAGGTTTTGATCCTAATCTTTTTAAGATGGTACGTAGGCAATGGGTTTATCCATCCAAACGCAAAATGTAAATAAACCTATATATTCTCTTCTCATCTCTTCAATCATGTTTGCACAAACAAATTTTCACAAAATACCAACCTTACAACAAGTATGAAAAGGGCTCCCTAGGAGTACCTAGGATGTTTTGGGTGCTTAAAACCTTCTCATTGCATAACCAACCCCCTTACCCAGATCTCTGACATTTTTACTAGTTTTTGATTTGATAAAACTTTTAGGTTTTTGTTCGCTTTCTAACCATTCCCTTGGATAAATAGAAGTGTGGTGGCGACTCGGCTTGTATGGTTTACCTTAGATTTAGTCAATATCTCTAAAGGTAACGAATACCCCGCTACAATAAGCACATAGCCTCCTTCTCTCCTCAATCAGCACAATTTCATATCTCTCAGAAATTTTAGGTTGATTGTGCGAGGAGGTAAGGGATCTAGGGTAGCTATCTCATTGTTCAGGTTAAGCGCCCGAGCAATAGACGTAATGATTCCTCCGAAAATAATCGGTCCTGCTTTGTTAAGAGTTAAAGCCATATGCGCTTTCATAAACGGGACCGAATTAATTCTTCTATTTGTGAGGCTTCCTTGCAAAAATAGAAGCTCTCGAGCATTGACCTTGTTTGGATTCTCCCGGCCAAAAATAGTACATGCCAACAGATATCTAAAAACTCTGATGGTCGGGTTATGGATGGTCGAGGCAAGAATTCCTTCAAAAGAATTTGTTGAAGTGTTTGACAATCTCTTCCAGAAGGAAAACACCTCGACCGACCACTTTGAATCCAAAGGGGCCTCACAAATAGCACCGTCCCCATGAGGGATTCCTAACAAGCCTGCTAGTGTGTCGGTACTGAATTCATATTCAACAGCAAACATTCTAAATCGAACAGTACCAACAGTGCTAGCAGTGTTAGGATTGACAATATAGATTAAAGAACTTAAAAATTTGATTGTCAATCGCTCAAAGGTAGGTTCTTTGTTTGAAAATATGCTATGCAAACCTAAATTATCTAATAAATAAAAAATGCTATGGTAGATACCCAAATTGTAAAGACAATTTTCATCAACATACCTTGTCGGGAGGATCTCCCGATTTTGCAACCGTTCGATAATCTTCCTTTGCCTATCTCCTGGTTTCCCTTCATGAAGGATGAATTCATTGAACTATATTATGTAGCTCTTGCAATGTGATGAAGAAGATGAAGATGGGTTGTAAAAAGGTTGGATTTTTATGAAATTCGACGGATGAAAATGAAAATGGAAATTGGGAAAATGATTTGTATGGTGTGAAGATGAGAAATGTGGGAGCTTTTGTGGGGTTCAAGGACTTTTTCGAAAGGTGAAAAAATGGGTTTTGAAGGTTTTGAAGGTGTGAAAATGGTGAAGAATAGGAGTCTTCCCCGAGCTTATACAGACGCTGTGGCGGGCGCCACAGCATCTATGGCGGGCGCCACAAGGCAAAATTCGGTTGGGCCGGATTTTGGTCATTTGGCTTGGGCTTCTCGTTCTCTTTTTGGTTGGGGGGTCCGGATAGCACTTGCATTGTATTTTCATAGTAACATAAGGCTTGCATAATTTTATAAAATAAAATTTAACCATTAGACTAAAAAATAAATAAACAATTAATATAATTAAACTATAATAAAAACATAAATATAATAAACAAACATAAAACATATATATATATATATATATATACATATATATATATATATAGATGTAGAAATATCAATGTGCTAAACATAGTTAAGAAAAATATCCCAAATGCAATGATATAAAATAAGTTATGTAAATGCGAAAAATATAAGCATAAATGAGACAAAATAAAATGAGATGGTAAGATCATATAGTAGGGGGTTCGTCTTCCTGAGTAGATCCACGGAGCATGGCTATCTCCTGGCGAAGCTCGGCGATCTCCTGGTATAAACAGTCGGCCTCGGTAGCGTGTGTGAGATCAGATACTCCCATCTGTAAGGTGAGGTCAGCCACCTCCTGTCTAAGCCCGACAATCTCTCGACGACACTCTGCGATCTGGGTGCGGATGTCTGGAGTCTGCAATGATAAATTGTTAGAGAATACAGTGATTCTGGGTGAAGGCAGTGTAGGGGCATACTCAGCAATAGGTGGGGATCTCGGCTCCTCGATAGTCTCTCCCTGGCCTTCCAAGGCATAACTCCAGTTAGCTGGATCATGCACACTAGTCATCATAGGATCAGGCAGTGTAAAATAATGATTCACCTCGCTATCGACCAGCAATCTGAACTGGCTTGGGTGGAAGGAGGATCTCCTCATCAACCCTCTGGTCAAACAAAAGTCGATATCCATGGTAGTGTACCCACAGTAGGTCCGGAGATGTAACAGCTTGCGAGATAGACCTAAAGCGATAACAATCTGTGTGATGATCCCTTCTACATGATGACTCCTTCGGTCGATCTGGAAACACCGCTAAGGCCATACAATAGAAAGTTCCCACATGCTACTGGGCGATACTGGGATGCACAAAATAGTAGGAAGATCTCCTCCTCACTCAGTAATGTCTCAGCATCCGGTCTTCCTAGGAAGGAATGTGTCAGTATCATCTGGAAGTATCTAAAAGCAGGGTTATGTATAGCCTGGGACAGTTGCGTTGAAGGATCCTGACTCCCTCCACCTGATATATCACTCCAGAACTTTTCCACCTCCTTACCCAGAAAGTATCCCATAGGTGTCTCAGGGATAGCGTCATGGGTGGTCTGGAAACCCAATAGGTCACCGAACTCTTTCTGGCTGAAAGAGTACTCAACTCCAAAGAGCCTGAAAGCAGCATACCCATCTGGTCCAGAATAAGGGTCATAATCAAATGAACTGAGGAACTCCAATGTCAAGTTCCTGTAAGTGTTGCTCATGTCGTCAGCAAACTCGTCCCAATGGAGCTGGTGGCTCAGAAATTGGATACTCGGCTCGATACCCAGGGCTTCCATGCAGTGCTGATCTGGATAGCATGTGGGTGCCATAGGGCGCTGGTAAAGAGTTATGTAGCGTTCTCTCTGAGCATCATCTCTATAGGCTACGTGCATATCGTCGAAGTCCTGCATCCTGTAAAAGTTAGGAAAAGGGATCCTGAAAATACAAACCATTCAAATATTTATTCCTTGTGAAAACATGATAAAAATAAAAATTAAAAATAAAATAAAATAAAGTAAATGCAAAAAAAGTAAAATAAAAATAAAAAACCATGGGTTGCCTCCCAAGCAGCGCTTGTTTAACGTCATTAGCTTGACAATCAGAATTTATACACCTGTAGTAGTAGGAATCGGTGGATCAATTAGAGTGTCGCTTGAGTAGTTTATTGGAATGTCTCCTTCTTCGTAGAGCTTCAGTCTTTGTCCATTTACAATGAATGGACTACAGGTTTCGTTCTTGATTTCTACGGCTCCGGATCTCAGAATCTTGGATACTTGGAAAGGGCCAGTCCATCTTGAGCGCAGCTTCCCTGGGAAGAGTCGTAACCTAGAGTTGAAGAGGAGAACAGGGTCGCCTATATTGAAGTCTTTCTTTACTATTCTTTTATCGTGCCAGGATTTTATTCTCTCTTTGTAAATTTTGGCATTCTCGTAGGCGGATTGCCTAAGTTCTTCTAGTTTGTGAATGTCCAGGATACGCTTTTCTCCAGCGGTCAGGTAGTCTAAATTCAAAGTTTTAATGGCCCAATAGGCCTTATGCTCTAATTCGAAAGGTAAGTGACAGGATTTTCCATAGACTAGTTGGTAGGGAGTTGTTCCTATAGGGGTTTTGAAAGCGGTTCGGTAGCCCCATAATGCTTCTTGAAGCTTCTGAGACCAATCTCTCCTAGAGATAGAAACGGTTTTTTCTAGGATTTGTTTTATCTCCCTATTGGATACTTCTACTTGGCCACTAGTCTGTGGGTGGTATGGTGTTGCTACTCTATGCTTAACTCCATATTTTCTTAAAAGTTTATCAAATATCCTCGATATGAAGTGTGATCCTCCATCGCTTATGACTAAACGTGGTGTTCCAAATCTAGGGAAAATATAGTTTTTAAATAGCTTGATCACTACCCTAGTGTCGTTTGTGGGTGCGGCTATAGCTTCAATCCACTTAGACACATAGTCTACAGCTACTAAGATATACCTGTTTCCTAAGGATGGTGGGAAAGGTCCCATGAAATCTATACCCCATAAGTCGAAGAGTTCTACTTCCTGAATGTTTCTTAGAGGCATTTCGTCACGCCTTGAAATGTTTCCAGTGCGTTGGCATCTATCACATTTGACAATGCAAGCATGGACATCACGCCACATGGTAGGCCAGAACAGACCAGCTTGAAGAATCTTGGCGTATGTCTTAGAGGTGCTCGCTGTAGCGGTGTATTCGTCGCTATATGATCTATTGGTTAAATCATAAGCTATGAGATACGTTGAAATTTCGAGTCGCCACCGCACTTTTATTTATCCAAAGGACTGGCTAAAAAGCGAACAAAAGCCTAAGAAGTTTTACACGTAGAAAACTAATAAAAAGATCAGAGATTCTGGGTAAGGGGTAAATTACGCAATGGGAAGGTGTTAGGCACCCCTCACGTCCTAGGTACTCCTAGGGAGCCCTTTTCACACTTGTTGTAAAAGATTGTTATTTGTTATGACATAAAGATTGTGCAAACATGATTGGGATGATGAGAAAAGAATATACAATTTTTATTGGGTTATTGGGTTTTATTTATTTTTGTGTTCGAACGGATGAACCCGCTGCCTACGTACCTTCCATCAAAGGTAAGGATCAAAACGCCGTAGTTCGGCTAAAAGATTTCCAAAAGTTGGTGGATTCAGTTTTAAACACAAGCACTGAGGCTTTTCATTATCAATGGGAGAACACTCAACCAAGAACAACATCCACCATGTGAGGATAGCTTCGACGTACTAGAGGGGTTAGCCCTGTTTGAAGTACGGAAGTCTTACTGTCGACTCACTAAGGATAGGCAAGATTTACATCAACCACAAAGATAATTGAAACCTATGGCTAATGTGAAAAGATTAACAATGGACAAAGCCAAAACAAGTGAATGAGTGAAGTTAATTGATTGTGATTATGAAAATGGAGTCAAAGTATGATTAAGGTTGATTCAAAGAAGTATTATGAAATGGAGTTTGAGAAAAAGTCAAGGACTTGGGGTCCAGGTTTTTAGTTTGAAAACATGAAGATGTTTGCACAACACTTATGTCAAATTTGAAAGATAAAGTGTGAGAAGGTTTAGGACATAATGAATGATGAATGGATGAGGATGGAAAGTAAAACTTCTTAGAAGGTTCACTTCTTGAGATCATATGGGAGATGATTCAAGTGTGGCCTTTGGAATAGCAATGGATAATAATAGACAAACAAAGCAAAGGCGGATATCGGATGCCAATCAATGGTCTTATACCAATCTCCTAAAATAAAACGGGATATCAGATGCCACTCAATGGTCTTACACTAATCTCCTCAAACAAAGAAATAAAAGGCGGATACCGGATACCAACAGATGGATTTACACCAGTCTCCTAAAACAGAACAGGATATCAGAAGCCACTCAATGGTCTTACACTAATCTCCTCAAAAGAAAACAAAGATGAAACAATGGAAGTTAACTGCCAATCTGTCTGGACTTAGGTTAACTCCACAGTATGGTCCTAGGAAATCCAATGCCACATTACAGGGACTTACAATGGATCCTCACATACAAGAACAAAAGCAACAACATGATCACAGGAATGCAAATGCCAACTAGCTGGGACTTACAGTTGCAACCTCTCATACAAACAGATGAAACAAACTATGATCACAGGAAAACAGATGCCAACTTACAGGGACTTATAACTGCAACCTCACATACAAATCAAACAGATCAAATTATGATCACAGGATAACAGATGCCAACTTACAGGGACTTATAACTGTATCCTCACATACAAATCAAACAGATCAAATTATGATCACAGGATAACAGATGCCAACTTACAGGGACTTATAACTGTATCCTCACATACAAACAGATAAACAGAAGATATGAGTGACCAATGAGGTCTTACACTCTATCCTTCCATATCATAGGAGCAAATGCCAAAGCAATGGACTTACAATTGTCCTCAATGGGTAAGCAATAATGATAAAAGCCACACAGACAAATGATATGATCATGCACTAATGGCAATTGATGATGATAAATGCATAGCATACAGGCAAACAAGTGCACATGAAGCAATCAATCAATCAATGAATATCACACAGCACACTCTATAGCCAAACAAGGGGGCTCACACAAGAGGGTTTGACTTTGGAAGTCCACTGTAATAGGTGAAGGTTGCTCTTAACCTTGCCATTGAGAGGCTAAGGTGAAGCAGATGAAAAGGAGATGAGGGGTGTGCCTCATTGCTTCTATCTCAGATCAGAGAGAGCATCAAATAATAGAAAGTGGGGGAGTTCAGAAAGATGGAACTCTTTCCCCATTATTGACTCGATTAGATCTTGGGTATTTATCTCAATGCTTCAACCATGTAATGGGAGCAAAGAGAGGACACACTGAATAGTGGGGGATAGATTGCTTATCCCTACCTTCCACCAATTGCCTTACTTGAAGGACTTTTCCTGCTTAGGACAATTTTAAACAAACACAGGCATTGCCTCTTAAGGAGGACTTCAGACAGTTTGCCCGGTCAAATAACAGACCGGGTCTCCAGACTACATGAAGAAGAAGGGTTTATACCTCAAAGCAAATGCTAAAAAGCAAAGCAAGCAAGTTCAGAGAACTTAAGCAACTAAAGTACTTGGTTTTGAAGAAATTGTTGAAACAGTGGTGTATTGGATGATTTAGGCGTAAACAGGTGATGCTTATGCTTTGTAGTGATGGATGCTGAAGCTTTTCTAGCTCGAGAATACTTGGAGCTCTTCAAATCTCATCTTGCCATTAAAGGTCCTTTGCAAAACAGAGCTTGAAAATGTTGGTCCAGCTGGTGATTAAAGATCCAAAAAGTTTCCAAAGGTTGGTTGGATCATGAGGGAACCAAAGATGTTCAAGGGTTTTTGGAGTTTTTATGCAGAAAATCCTTTTAGTGCAAAAATGCAAATTCTGAGAGAAGAGAGGTTTTGGTCGTGTGGCTGCTGAAAAACTAGGTTTAGAAATGCTGAAAAATCCCTTATAAGGGTCTGTTTAGAGTTGGATTAGGGAGTGCTAATCTTGCTTAGCTTGAATGAGTATAATTGCAAACTTGCTAATTTTGGACAAAGTGGAAAATGGGAGGTGCAATGCTGCTCAGATGGGCCTGCAACAGGCTGCAAGAAGGACAACATGTTTGCTGTTTTGGTTGTACAAGTGAAATGCTGTACTGGTTTTACTCAATGAACCAAAATGCATAAAAATGCCAACTTTGTACCTTGGTCCAAAATGGTAGGAAAATGGTGATATGATGATGGTTTAGGGTTTGGAGCAAATCACAAATGATGTATGGAACATTTCCCAATTGGCAAAAATGAGAAAAAGTCCATAAATCAAAAAGTCAACTGTGAGTCAAACTTTGATTTTTAAAGGAATAGGTCCAAAAATGCCATTTTGAATGGTAAGGTTTTAGGTCATGAAATTTATATTTTTGGAAAGAGGATGAAAAATGTGGTTTGTAGGAAAAAACCCCACCAAATTTGGCCTTATGGTTTGAGAGATATGGCTCTGTGAAGTTCAAAAATTGATGAAAATGAATTGATCATATCTTGACAACCATACATGGGATTGGAGAGTTCTTGGACTTTTTGAAAATGGGAAGACAAGATCTTCAACTTTCATGTTGGGCAAAAATTCATTTGAAGCTTGTATCATGATGTAAGTTTAAAATCAAGAAGTTTCCATTTTTGGCAGTTGAAATTACAGGTCCACTTGCTATTTCTGGAAAATTTCTGATTGACTTGATTTTCTTCCATGATGAGGTTTGACATGATAGATGAGGCTTGTATAAGCATGAATGAGCTCCTTCAAATCAATTCTATTCATCAGATCCTTGATTAAATCAACTGTTGACCAAGTTTGACTTTTCTAGGGTTTTGAATGATTGAGCCTCTTCTGATGATTTCCAAACCCTAATTCCTTGAGACCTTGACTTCAAATGATGTCACAAGATGTATGAACCTTTGATTAATGATCATGGTGCCCAAATTCTGCAAGAATGGCCACCATCCACTGCTTTGACTGACTGTTGACTGATTTTGACCTAATTGCTTCATCTGCAATCAACAAGGTTAGACTGACAATATTTTTGTATTTTTGGATGATAAACATATGAAAAGCAAAGATATACAAATGCAAAGTATGCTTGGTGATCAAGAAACAAACCACAAGGCAATCTACCCACTAGGAAGGAAGCAAAGGCATGCAATGATCCTTGAGGTTATGATATGATATGATATGATATGGGCCATGAGGGATCTTAGGGCCAAAATTGGGGTCTTACAGATGCCCCTATTTAAGGTCATTCTAGCCGGAGAAGTGAAGTTTAGAAATCTTCATCTCGACGAGGTAGAATGGGCTTAAATAACAGTAATGAGACAAATTTTGGTCCCTAAGAGACCTCATGATGCAAATGTATGCATGCAAAAGACACAAACTCTGTGGGGAATATGATTCACACAGAAGAAAAGACGATCCATCGGAGTAGTACACTCACCAAGAACAGAGACTCTAACAAGACTCTATGGGGATAAAACAAACTGACACAACGTGAACAAGACACGACTCTGATTAGAAAATAACAGAAAACAGACTGGAGAACTCACTGGGGAGTGAAGGACTCACACTGGGGAAAAGAATTCCAAAGGAAAATAAATCCATTGGAGAGACACAAGCTGACTCTTGGGGAGAAGCAAAAGAAAACTCCACTGGGGAAGTAACAAGCAAAATGAGATGCTACCGGTAAGGGTAACAAACTCAGGAAGGAACACCAAGGATACCGGGTTGTAGGTATGTAACAGGTGACCGACCAAAGACGTGAATTGGTGTGTGTTCCAAAACACTCATCATCCTGAAGTGAGCGAAAGCAAACTTGTTTAAAGGATGGTCAAAAAACGTGAATTGGTGTGTGTTCCAAAACACTCATCACCCGAAAGAAAGCTAGAACAGCAGACTTGTTTAAAGGATGGCTGAAAAAACGTGAATTGGTGTGTGTTCCAAAACACTCATCATCCTGAACACAAACTGGTTAAAGGATGGGCAAAAAACGTGAATTGGTGTGTGTTCCAAAACACTCATCATCCAAAACGCAAACTGGTTAAAGGATGGGCAAAAAACGTGAATTGGTGTGTGTTCCAAAACACTCATCATCCAAAACGCAAACTGGTTAAAGGATGGGCAAAAAACGTGAATTGGTGTGTGTTCCAAAACACTCATCATCCGAAAGAAAGATAGAACAGCAGACTTGTTTAAAGGATGGACAAAAAAGCGTGAATTGGTGTGTGTTCCAAGACACTCATCATCCGAAAGAAAGCTAGAACAGCAGACTTGTTTAAAGGATGGTCAAAAAACGTGAATTGGTGTGTGTTCCAAAACACTCATCATCCAAAACGCAAACTGGTTAAAGGATGGATAAAAAGACGTGAGTTGGTGTGTGTTCCAAAACACTCATCATCCAAAACGCAAACTGGTTAAAGGATGGACATTCGATTCTACAAAGAATGCGAATCTTGCTCAGCTGGGGAAAATCAACAAAGGATTCCAACTAAAGAGCGCATGAGACATATTATTCATTACCGGCAGACCGTGAATAATATACTCGCATGGAAGATTATCCTGAACCGGTTACTGGGTTGTTTAAGGATAAAAATCCGAAAAGAAAGGCATCGAGATACCAGAATAGGTATATAATGATGGCCAATCAAAAGGAGCAACAGACATTACCGACAAAAGGGTAAATGAAAGGCGAGCTGCTGAGGATAATTTGCAAGCATCCGGCAATTATCGACAGAAGACTAGCTGGGGATGCACTGGTAAACAACCAATGATCCGGGGAACAAATCACTAGCAAACGGTGAAAAGACCCACTGGGGATAAAATTGCTAGCATACGGCAATTTTCCACAAAAGACTTGCTAGGGAATAAGTGCTGATCTGAGCAACTTAGCCAAGCAAAGGAAAATCAACATCAAATATTGAATGAAGATAACCACAAAATTAGGGTTTACATCTACCGAATACGGGGTAGAAGACCAAAAATTCCGCGTGGGGATAGAACAAATCACAAATCCGCACGGGAAACCAAAATAGGGTTTATAACAAACCACAAACTGCTGAAGAGCAGGAAAATAGGATTTACAACTACCGGGTAGTAGGTAGAAAACCAAAACTCTGGCTGGAGAATAAAAGGTGTATAACCACAAATTCTGTTAAGAAAGCCAGGAAAGATAGGACTTATAGCTACCGGTATGAGGGTAGAGGCCCAAAAAACATTCCGCTGGGGAACAACCCGCTGGGAAGCACAAGATATTTGACAAATGGCCGATTCGGGAATGATCCGAAAAGACAGACTGAATAAAACACGTCCTAATGAGGATGTAACTCAAATAGGAAAATCCATCCCAATATATGTGTTGGGAGGAAACGGAAGAAACCGTCATCCACGAGGATATATCTCAGTGGGGAACTGCAGAAGGAAAGACAACGTTTTCTGCTTACGGGCTGACTCTATATGGAGAGATTTTAAACACCCGACATCTGCTTGGGGAGATCTGTAAAGAGATCTATATCACCATAGCAGGAGACACGACAAACAAAAGATATATGGCAAGAAATGCAACATGAATATCTGAATGTTTATGAATATGCATGAATATGCGTGATTTATGTTTGATGAATGCTGACAAAACAGACAGTTCTAACACAAACAGGTTCAGGAACCAAACGTCCGGTATTATACTTCCAGGGGAAAAACCAGCTGGAGAGCCAATCTGCGGAGATCTATAAGCTGAGAAGCAAAGATCTGCAGGTACTGCTGAAGAAGCAGAGAATCAGAAATATCAGGGAACAACCCAAAACAGGGTACAGAAAGTCACAACGGGCACAACAGCCACCAAGACGAATCTGTAGGGGAACAAGAGAAATCCCAAAGTATATCTGCAGGGGATCCCAGTGTCAACTGAGAAACAAAAGGTGTGTAAGTACGAACCGCCGTAGAAGTAAATCCACACAACTCCGCTGGGGGAAAACCCACTGAGGGAGAATGATATCATCCAAATAGAATCCAATTGCATAAGCAACTCTACTGGGGAAAACTGCCGGCTACTCTCTTGGGAACAAACCACTGAGGGAGGACAGATCAAACAAGTAGATTCTGCAACGAACCACTCCACTTGGGGAGAATACACAGCAAACTGATCACAACAAGTAGATTCTGCAATATAAGCCACTCTACTGGGGATCACAAACAGTCAGGAAATCAAATCCGTTCACTGGAGGCTAAAGCCATCATCCGACCATACTGGGATTGAAAGAGTATTCAACAGGCAAAACTGCCACAAAAAACATTCTGCAGACTAAGCTGAGGAACAGATGATTGAAATACTGGGATACCGACCCAATCAACCACTGAGTAGGAAAATAAATCCTGCTCTACTGAAGAGAATAACTCTGATGGAGAGATAGCAACAATTCCACAGACGACTTCGCCGGGGAAAAGGTAAAGTACCGGGTATCAAACCACTGATTTACCGAGTCTTCAAAAAAGAAAACGATCATGCTGAGGAAACAGGCAAATCCTGCTGGCACACTGCATGGGGGAAAAGCGGTAACAACTCCACTCGCAAACCTGGTGGGGATATTAATAACAGCTCTACTCGCGACTCCGAGGGAAGTACCAACCAATCAGTTATACTCATGACTGTGCTGAGGAGACAAATAAAGTCTGGGGCATACGACCCACTGGAGAGAGTGACGGGGCACCAAGGTGACAAACCATCAACCACCGAAACTTCTATAAGAAAACATCCATGCTGGGAAAACTGCTGCTGGAGAAAACAAAGTCTTCTACAACAAATCACTTGCGACTGTACTGGGGAACAGCCCCCAACAACAACTCTGTCTGAGGAACAACCCCAACAAAGATCTGAAGAAAGAAGATACCACCAAACCAGGAATATGAACGAATGTCTTACCTGTTGGGAATCATGCCACCCTCGGGAGAGCACTGAGATATTCTTGAGTATCCTTTCAATCTTGTGAATGTTCACTTTGTATAAAACAACAAATTTGAAAAATTTGATTTGTTTAAAACAATGACATTTTATCAATTTAAAACATGCAAAACATTTGTTGAATTGAAACAAATAAGAGTGCAAATAATTGGACAAAAAAGCTCAAATTGATTTGATAGAATGGTAGTCTGCAAATGGCGAGACTCCATAGATCTGTACAAATTTGAAATCAGTGATATATATTGGAAGAGGGCTACATTGAACATAATGATCCTTTCTCTACCAATTTGAATCTCGATGTATCCGAAGCTTCGGTTGACGACGAATCGAGAATCTTCTGACGAAATGACGACTGATGAACCAGAAAGTCTTGTCAGGATGCAGTTACTTGCCAAATCCCTAATTTTTGCCTAGATTGCCCCAGAGTGAGGTACTCAATCTAGCGGGATGCAAATATTCTTTTTTTTTTCAAGTCTCTAATTTTTGCCTGGATTACCCTTGCGGGTTCTCCACCGAGACGCTCATTTTTGCCTAAGCCGCCCTTTCGGGTTTTCAACTTAGCGAGCTATTCTGTTTTTCATTCTTTTTCATTTGCATATACTTTTTTTCTAGGCAAAGTATCTCTTAACTGCATCTGAATTCACAGGACGAGTGAAATCCTCCCCATCCATTGTTGTAAGCATCAAAGCACCGCCTGAAAAGGCTCTCTTAACAACATATGGACCCTCGTAGTTTGGAGTCCACTTGCCCCTGGAATCGGGCGCGAAAGACAAAACTTTCTTGAGCACGAGGTCACCTTCTCGGAACACACGAGGCTTGACCTTCTTATCGAATGCTTTCTTCATTCTCTGCTGATACAACTGACCATGGCACATGGCAGTTAATCTCTTCTCTTCAATCAAATTCAATTGGTCATAACGACTCTGAATCCATTCAGCATTAGTCAACTAGGGACTTGAGGGTATAATTTTTTCTTTTTTCCCTTGGAAAAATTTTGAAAAATTTTTCCTGTTTTTTGATTTTTCCTTATCTTTTTCACCCTCTTCTTTTTTTTTGTTGTTCTTTTTTTTTTTTTTTTTAATTTTATTGCATTTACAATGCCCCAGTTTGACTGTTTAGCTGACTCTCATGATACAGCTGAATGAGCTTCTTTTGGTGCTCAAGAAGGCGGGTAATCTCGTCAGGAATCCCCTTAACATCATCTTCCTCTACCTCAGATACAAGGACTTCAAGATTGGGAGATGGCGTTGGATCATTATGTTCAATGGGTTTAGAAATCCCTGCATAATGATTCTGGATAATGAAAAGCTTTTGAATTTTAAACAAGCAAATCATTATGCAGATGAAAAAGCTGTTTTTGTTTTTCATGGTTTTTTGTGATCACTGATTTCATGCAAAAGCAAAAAGTGAAAACAAAGGAAAAACAAATGTTTGAGCAATGCATTAATTGAATGAAAACATCATTGTATTAAATGCTGCCAACAATGTCATCACTTCTCCTTTTGGCATGGGAGAAGGGTTTTGAACAAAGTGAACAAATCACGCTGATTTATGAATGACCGTAGGAACATCCACAGCGACCCAATTGTGGCAGACACCACCAGGTATGATGAAATTGTTCAGGTCTTCTGCATCTTCTTCTTCAATGATAGCAGCAACTTCTTCTTCTGCAGGCTGATCAGCATGGATGAATCCTCCACTTGTGAACAAACCTTGCTCCTTAAGTGCCCCAGAATAATAGCCAATGCCAGCCCGGGATTGGTTAACCAGGAATAAATCCATCAACAGGAATAAATCCATCAACAGGAATAAATCCATCAACAGGAATAAATCCATCAACAGGAATAAATCCATCAACAGCACTTGGTCTGGCAAATTCCTCCTATGAGTTCACAGTTCTCTAGCTCAGGATGATCCGTCAATCTGGCAGAGTTGGCTCTGGTATAATACCGGCGAGATGCGTCTTCAAAATAAATGAAGATCGCAGGGTCAGACCACTGGACGGGAGACCGGAACAAAACACCTGCTTATGCGAATGATGCATGAAGTGTTTGTGCATATGCTTGTTTTTTTTTTTCAAAGGAACCCGAGGGTTTTATTTGCAAACTTTGAAATATTTAAGCATTTTGATCTTACATGAGAATATCTCATCAGATATATCAGGTGAAAAAATTTTCCCGGTTTTTTCATGTTTTGAAAATTTTTGCAAATAAACTCCTTTGAGTTCCTTGAAAATTTTCTTTTTTTCTGATGATATGGATGTAGATGAATGTATGAATGCATGAATGCAACAAACACACTCAAGGATCAAGCAAAGCACGCCAAACAAAGGTCGTGGGAAAGCTCTATGTATCCCTAATATCAATCATCCATTTTGGTGGATTTAGGTTTTCACCTTATCGACACCCAAGTTCCATTGATATTAACGGTACGTGAACCGGTTCAAACATTCTTAATATCAACCAGCCGCTTTGATGGATTTTAGGTTTTACACCTGATCCGGGATCCATTGATATTAACAATGTTTGAACGACTCAACCACGAATCACGGGTTTGTTGAGAGTCACGAGCATGGAGTCTCGGTTAAGAACCACCCAAAGGGAGTGTACTAGGGTTTAAACCTGCCAGACATGTTCTATCAGAGGTTCCCATAATCATCGTTCCATCTTTCGAATATTATCGGAGGAACGAATACTCGTATTCCAAGAATATTCTCAAGAGAAACTCTTATGAGTGTAGTGTCGCGTAACAATCGTATCAGAACTGACATCTGAACGACCTCCGCACTACGGTCCTAAAAATAGGCCAAGATGGGTTTGGTAAACTAAGGTCCTTGGCTTCTGCGGAACATGATTGAAAGAATAATGCCTAACCACAAATAACTTGTGTGACATTATTAGTTCAACATGACCTCCACCAAGTGAATGGGCTCGCAAGTCAACTGGCTAAGGACTACTCCACACCAGTCAACAAGACTATGCCATTCTCCTATCCTAGAGTGCACTCGAGTTCGGGTATAGAACTCATCTCACAGATCACCAAAGCAAACAGCAAATGTATATCAAGCAATTCACACATTACAATCAATACAGTGATCCCAAATTGTACAAAAATATGTCAGATGACAAATAATAATATATCACAACAAGGGTGAAAAGTAGGCACTACAACCAAGGATTCTGGTGAGATTTCCCCAGCAGAGTCGCCACTTTTCTGTAGCGGTGTATTCGTCGCTATATGATCTATTGGTTAAATCATAAGCTATGAGATACGTTGAAATTTCGAGTCGCCACCGCACTTTTATTTATCCAAAGGACTGGCTAAAAAGCGAACAAAAGCCTAAGAAGTTTTACACGTAGAAAACTAATAAAAAGATCAGAGATTCTGGGTAAGGGGTAAATTACGCAATAGGAAGGTGTTAGGCACCCCTCACGTCCTAGGTACTCCTAGGGAGCCCTTTTCACACTTGTTGTAAAAGATTGTTATTTGTTATGACATAAAGATTGTGCAAACATGATTGGGATGATGAGAAAAGAATATACAATTTTTATTGGGTTATTGGGTTTTATTTATTTTTGTGTTCGAACGGATGAACCCGCTGCCTACGTACCTTCCATCAAAGGTAAGGATCAAAACGCCGTAGTTCGGCTAAAAGATTTCCAAAAGTTGGTGGATTCAGTTTTAAACACAAGCACTGAGGCTTTTCATTATCAATGGGAGAACACTCAACCAAGAACAACATCCACCATGTGAGGATAGCTTCGACGTACTAGAGGGGTTAGCCCTGTTTGAAGTACGGAAGTCTTACTGTCGACTCACTAAGGATAGGCAAGATTTACATCAACCACAAAGATAATTGAAACCTATGGCTAATGTGAAAAGATTAACAATGGACAAAGCCAAAACAAGTGAATGAGTGAAGTTAATTGATTGTGATTATGAAAATGGAGTCAAAGTATGATTAAGGTTGATTCAAAGAAGTATTATGAAATGGAGTTTGAAAAAAGTCAAGGACTTGGGGTCCAGGTTTTTAGTTTGAAAACATGAAGATGTTTGCACAACACTTATGTCAAATTTGAAAGATAAAGTGTGAGAAGGTTTAGGACATAATGAATGATGAATGGATGAGGATGGAAAGTAAAACTTCTTAGAAGGTTCACTTCTTGAGATCATATGGGAGATGATTCAAGTGTGGCCTTTGGAATAGCAATGGATAATAATAGACAAACAAAGCAAAGGCGGATATCGGATGCCAATCAATGGTCTTATACCAATCTCCTAAAATAAAACGGGATATCAGATGCCACTCAATGGTCTTACACTAATCTCCTCAAACAAAGAAATAAAAGGCGGATACCGGATACCAACAGATGGATTTACACCAGTCTCCTAAAACAGAACAGGATATCAGAAGCCACTCAATGGTCTTACACTAATCTCCTCAAAAGAAAACAAAGATGAAACAATGGAAGTTAACTGCCAATCTGTCTGGACTTAGGTTAACTCCACAGTATGGTCCTAGGAAATCCAATGCCACATTACAGGGACTTACAATGGATCCTCACATACAAGAACAAAAGCAACAACATGATCACAGGAATGCAAATGCCAACTAGCTGGGACTTACAGTTGCAACCTCTCATACAAACAGATGAAACAAACTATGATCACAGGAAAACAGATGCCAACTTACAGGGACTTATAACTGCAATCTCACATACAAATCAAACAGATCAAATTATGATCACAGGATAACAGATGCCAACTTACAGGGACTTATAACTGTATCCTCACATACAAATCAAACAGATCAAATTATGATCACAGGATAACAGATGCCAACTTACAGGGACTTATAACTGTATCCTCACATACAAACAGATAAACAGAAGATATGAGTGACCAATGAGGTCTTACACTCTATCCTTCCATATCATAGGAGCAAATGCCAAAGCAATGGACTTACAATTGTCCTCAATGGGTAAGCAATAATGATAAAAGCCACACAGACAAATGATATGATCATGCACTAATGGCAATTGATGATGATAAATGCATAGCATACAGGCAAACAAGTGCACATGAAGCAATCAATCAATCAATGAATATCACACAGCACACTCTATAGCCAAACAAGGGGGCTCACACAAGAGGGTTTGACTTTGGAAGTCCACTGTAATAGGTGAAGGTTGCTCTTAACCTTGCCATTGAGAGGCTAAGGTGAAGCAGATGAAAAGGAGATGAGGGGTGTGCCTCATTGCTTCTATCTCAGATCAGAGAGAGCATCAAATAATAGAAAGTGGGGGAGTTCAGAAAGATGGAACTCTTTCCCCATTATTGACTCGATTAGATCTTGGGTATTTATCTCAATGCTTCAACCATGTAATGGGAGCAAAGAGAGGACACACTGAATAGTGGGGGATAGATTGCTTATCCCTACCTTCCACCAATTGCCTTACTTGAAGGACTTTTCCTGCTTAGGACAATTTTAAACAAACACAGGCATTGCCTCTTAAGGAGGACTTCAGACAGTTTGCCCGGTCAAATAACAGACCGGGTCTCCAGACTACATGAAGAAGAAGGGTTTATACCTCAAAGCAAATGCTAAAAAGCAAAGCAAGCAAGTTCAGAGAACTTAAGCAACTAAAGTACTTGGTTTTGAAGAAATTGTTGAAACAGTGGTGTATTGGATGATTTAGGCGTAAACAGGTGATGCTTATGCTTTGTAGTGATGGATGCTGAAGCTTTTCTAGCTCGAGAATACTTGGAGCTCTTCAAATCTCATCTTGCCATTAAAGGTCCTTTGCAAAACAGAGCTTGAAAATGTTGGTCCAGCTGGTGATTAAAGATCCAAAAAGTTTCCAAAGGTTGGTTGGATCATGAGGGAACCAAAGATGTTCAAGGGTTTTTGGAGTTTTTATGCAGAAAATCCTTTTAGTGCAAAAATGCAAATTCTGAGAGAAGAGAGGTTTTGGTCGTGTGGCTGCTGAAAAACTAGGTTTAGAAATGCTGAAAAATCCCTTATAAGGGTCTGTTTAGAGTTGGATTAGGGAGTGCTAATCTTGCTTAGCTTGAATGAGTATAATTGCAAACTTGCTAATTTTGGACAAAGTGGAAAATGGGAGGTGCAATGCTGCTCAGATGGGCCTGCAACAGGCTGCAAGAAGGACAACATGTTTGCTGTTTTGGTTGTACAAGTGAAATGCTGTACTGGTTTTTACTCAATGAACCAAAATGCATAAAAATGCCAACTTTGTACCTTGGTCCAAAATGGTAGGAAAATGGTGATATGATGATGGTTTAGGGTTTGGAGCAAATCACAAATGATGTATGGAACATTTCCCAATTGGCAAAAATGAGAAAAAGTCCATAAATCAAAAAGTCAACTGTGAGTCAAACTTTGATTTTTAAAGGAATAGGTCCAAAAATGCCATTTTGAATGGTAAGGTTTTAGGTCATGAAATTTATATTTTTGGAAAGAGGATGAAAAATGTGGTTTGTAGGAAAAAACCCCACCAAATTTGGCCTTATGGTTTGAGAGATATGGCTCTGTGAAGTTCAAAAATTGATGAAAATGAATTGATCATATCTTGACAACCATACATGGGATTGGAGAGTTCTTGGACTTTTTGAAAATGGGAAGACAAGATATTCAACTTTCATGTTGGGCAAAAATTCATTTGAAGCTTGTATCATGATGTAAGTTTAAAATCAAGAAGTTTCCATTTTTGGCAGTTGAAATTACAGGTCCACTTGCTATTTCTGGAAAATTTCTGATTGACTTGATTTTCTTCCATGATGAGGTTTGACATGATAGATGAGGCTTGTATAAGCATGAATGAGCTCCTTCAAATCAATTCTATTCATCAGATCCTTGATTAAATCAACTGTTGACCAAGTTTGACTTTTCTAGGGTTTTGAATGATTGAGCCTCTTCTGATGATTTCCAAACCCTAATTCCTTGAGACCTTGACTTCAAATGATGTCACAAGATGTATGAACCTTTGATTAATGATCATGGTGCCCAAATTCTACAAGAATGGCCACCATCCACTGCTTTGACTGACTGTTGACTGATTTTGACCTAATTGCTTCATCTGCAATCAACAAGGTTAGACTGACAATATTTTTGTATTTTTGGATGATAAACATATGAAAAGCAAAGATATACAAATGCAAAGTATGCTTGGTGATCAAGAAACAAACCACAAGGCAATCTACCCACTAGGAGGGAAGCAAAGGCATGCAATGATCCTTGAGGTTATGATATGATATGATATGATATGGGCCATGAGGGATCTTAGGGCCAAAATTGGGGTCTTACACTCGCATGTCCACCATAGGGTGCAGAGTGACAATGCTCTATTATACTATTTACCTCCTCTTCTGGAACGCAACGGCAAAAAATGCCATCTTTACCCCTTTTGAAAAGGAGCGATTCGTCCCAATAAAAGTTCCTCACATCGTTGAAGAACTTCTTCTTGCGGTGGTAGTCAAGATCAGGGGGTACGATATCAGCAGCTAGGTAATTAACAAAGTTTGCATACCATGGTACGTTACTTACTGCTAAGGAATTTTGGAAGTGCTCAGGAGGGCCTAGGTTATCGTCTTCAATGGTTTCTAGTCTAGCTATCAGTCTATCATAGGCGAAATCATCATTTATGGGTACTAAGTCTGGTTTTAGATGTTCTAGCCTAGAAAGGTGATCGGCTACTACATTTTCAGTGCCTTTTTTATCTCTTATGTCTAAATTAAACTCTTGTAGTAATAGAATCCATCGGAGTAACCGGGGTTTGGCATCTTTTTTACTTAATAGGTAACGAATGGCAGCATGATCGGTGTAAACTATAATTTTGGCTCCTACTAGATAAGATCTAAATTTGTCTATAGCGAAAACTACTGTGAGTTATTCCTTTTCAGTTGTTGCATAGTTAAGTTGGGCAGCGTCTAGGGTTCTACTGGCATAATAAATTGCATGTAATTTTTTATCTTTCCTTTGTCTTAGAACGGCCCCAACCGAATAATCACTAGCATCGCACATTATCTCAAAAGGTTCTGACCAATCAGGGGGTTTCATAATAGGTGCTGATATTAATGCTTGCTTTAAAAGATTAAATGTGTCATTACATTTTTCATTGAAAATGAATTCAGCATCTTACATTAAAAGGTCAGTTAAGGGTTTAGTTATTTTGGAGAAGTCCTTGATAAAACGTCGGTATAATCCAGCGTGTCCAAGAAAACTTCGGACTTCTCTAATAGTTTTGGGTGGTTTTAGGTTTTCTATAACTTCTATCTTAGCTCTATCTACCTCTATACCTTTTTCGGAAACTATATGTCCTTAAACAATTCCTTCGGTCACCATGAAATGACACTTTTCCCAGTTTAGCACGAGGTTCACCTCCACGCATCTCTCTAGGATTTTCTCAAGGTTAGCAAGATAACTGTGGAAATCAAATCCGCAAACTGAGAAATCATCCATAAACACTTCCATGATACCATCTAGGTAATCTGCAAAGATTGATATCATGCAGCGTTGGAAAGTAGCTGGGGCATTACAGAGGCCGAATGGCATTCGTCTGTAGGCAAAAGTTCCATAAGGGCATGTAAAGGTAGTTTTTTCTTGATCTTCGGGGTGGATAGGTATTTGGAAGAATCCAGAGTATCCATCCAGATAGCAGAAGTAAGAGTGTCTGGCTAGACGCTCCAACATCTGGTCTATAAATGGTAAAGGGAAATGATCCTTCCTGGTTGCTTTATTTAATTTTCTATAATCTATACACATCCGCCATCCTCCTTCTAACCGTTTTGCTACATGTTCGCCTTTATCGTTTTGCACGACTGTGATGCCTCCCTTTTTAGGTACTACATGCACAGGGCTCACCCACTTACTATCCGAGATCTGATAGATTACACCTGCCTCAAGTAACTTAAGAACTTCCTTTTTAACAACATCACTCATTATAGGGTTTATTCTTCTCTGATGTTCTCTGGAGGGTTTTGAATCTTCTTCGAGCGAAATCCGATGCATGCATACGGATGGGCTTATACCTTTCAGGTCAGAGATGTTATATCCTAAGGCTGAGGGATATCTTCGTAATACGTCTAAAAGTTGGTTCGTTTCCTCTTGGCTCAAGGTAGCACTGACTATTAATGGATGGTTCATCTCTTCATCGAGGAACTCATATCTCAGGTTCTTAGGTAGTTCCTTAAGTTCTAAGGTTGGTTTCTTAGGGCATGGCATAGGATCTGGGGTAAGTCATAAACATTTGTAAAGGTTATCATCGATGTAGGGTTTCTTAAAGTCATCATCTTCCATTATGAGAGTTGATGGTAACTTAATTGTTTTTATGATTTCTTCTTGTTCTAATTCCCTAACACATTCATCAATGATATTTATGGCATAACATGCGTCTCCCATCACAGGTGCCATAAGAAATTTCGAAAGTATAAATTCTATTTTCTCGTCACCTACCTCAAAGGTCAACTTTCCTCTCTTGACATCTATTATGGCTCCTGCAGTTGATAAAAATGATCTACCTAGAAGGATTGGTATATCATTGTCCTCTTTGATGTTCATGGCAACAAAATCAGTAGGGATAAATAACTGACCTATCCTAACAGGGACATCTTCTAAAATTCCTATCGAATACTTAACCGATCTATCGGCTAACTGAAGTGACATCTTAGTAGGCTGTAATTCTCCTAAGTTTAACCTCTCACAAACCGCTAAAGGCATTAAGCTCACACTAGCTCCTAAGTCTAGAAAAGCTTTTTCGATGACATGACTTCCCAAAAGACAAGGAATTGAGAAATTTCCAAGATCTTTATCTTTTTTTTGCTAATTTATTCTCTGAAATAGAATTACATTCCAAGGGTTTCAGATCGTCAAGTCTACGTTTGTTGGTAAGGATGTCTTTGAGAAACTTTGCATAAGAAGGTATTTGGGTGATGGCTTCTGTGAAAGGGATTTCTACATGAAGTTTTTCTATAACTTTAATAAATTTTTGATACTGGTTATTGATATGGGTTTGTTTGAGTCTTTGCGGATATGGTATAGGTGGTTTATATGGCGGGGGTGGTACGTAAGTTTTAGCTTTAGGTATTTCTCCTTTTTCTTGACCTTCCTGTTTTTCATATTCCTCTAGTTCCTTTACTTCATCCGGGGGTTTGGTATATTCCTTAGAAGTTTCGGGTTCGCTCAATCTTGGGTTTGGTGGCTCGTTATAAGCGTTCCCACTTAGTAGGGTAATGGCATTGGCTTGTCCTCTCGGATTTTGTTCAGGTTGTCCAGGGAACTGTCCTCCAGGTGTAGTCTGAGGGGCTTGGTTTAAAGCTACTTGAGAGATTTGGGTTTCAAGCATCTTGGTATGAGTAACTATTTGGTCAACCTTGGTTCCTAACTGAGTAATCAGTTCGTTAACGTGAATGTTTTGGTTCGTGAACTCTTTGTTTTGTTGAGTTTGAGCAGTGATAAAATTTTCCATAATTTTCTCAAGGCTCGGCTTTGGTGGTACAAGTTGCATAGGTTGATTTGGTCTTGGGGCTTGATAACCAGGTTGTCTCGGAGGTGCATTATTTTGGATAGGGTTATTGTTTTTATAGGAGAAGTTCGGGTGATTCCTCCATCCAGGGTTATAGGTATTTGAATATGGGTTCCCTTGGGTGTAGTTCACTTGCTCAGAGTGGGTTTCGTTTAATAGACTGCATTCTGCAGGTTGGTGTCCTTTGGTTCCACTTATCTCACAATCCGATGAAACTACTGCTGCAGTGTTCGGGTTTATGCACATATGCTCGACCTTGAGAGCTAATGCGTCCATTTTGGCTTGCATCATGTCTATAGAGCTTAGTTCATGTACTCCTCCTTGGGCTTCCTTCTTCTCAACTGTCGCTCGTTTGACTCCCCATGATTGATGGTTTTGAGCCATATCTTCGATGAGGGCACTAGCTTCAGGATAAGGTTTGTTCATTAGTGCACCGTCTGCGGCAGCGTCGATGCTCATCTTAGTGTTATAGTGAAGTTCATTATAGAAGGTTTGAATGATTAACCAATTTTCTAAGCCATGATGTGGGCATGCTCTTAACAGCTCTTTATATCTCTCACAAGCTTCGAACAGCGATTCTCCTTGGTTCTGGGTAAATCTAGTTATATGGTTTCGAAGAACAGCGGTCTTACTTGGGGGAAAGTATCTAGCAAGGAATACTCTTCTAAGGTTATCCCAAGTCGTAATGGAATTAGGTAGAAGGGAAACTAACCATGACAGGGCTTTATCTCTGAGGGAAAAAGGGAATAATCTTAAACGGATTGCCTCAGGAGAAGCTCCATTGGTTTTAAAAGTGTTTGCTAATTAGAGAAAGATTTTTAAATGTTGGTTTGGGTTCTCATTAGCGAGACCTGCGAATTGTCTCTGTTGCACTAGATGCAATAGGGAAGGTTTAAGTTCGAAATTATTAGCTGGGATGGTTGGGTTTACTATACTAAAACTAGGTTCTTCGTTGGATGGTTGGGCGAAGTCTTTAAGAGGTCTTTGGTTTTGATCTTCGGCCATAGCTCTCCTAATTCTGTGAAAGAATAAACGTGCGCGAGCGTAACGTTCAGGTTTCGCTAGAGGATATACTAAGCTTCCGGTGCTGCGAGCTTTTCGCATTGACCGGCGGGTAATAGCCTAAGTCTAAATGATATAACAACAGGGTATGAAATTTGACGAAATTGGTCCCCGGCAACGGCGTCAAAAACTTGATGTGTGCTTTTCGCAAGTATACGAACGCGTCAGAGTAATATAAAAGATTGTCGAATCCACAGAGACCAAGTGTCAATCTATCATTATCTATTGTTATGGTGTTTATCAAACGTAATCAAAATAGGGGTTTTTAGAGTGTGCAATGAAAAGTAAAGTGTTGAATAAAGTTCAATTAATAAAGACAGGCTCGAATGTAATTCACATAATCAATTAATAATCCAAGTACTTGCTAATAGAACTACTTATGGGTAGTGTTTCCTACTTTGAAAAGAACCAATTTAACAGGAACTGTCGCTTTCGCGTATTCAGAACCGAGTTGTACTCCCTAATCAAACCCTCTTATTGTCACTTATAAAAAGACGCGCATTGCGTTAGAGTAGTAAATCTATTTTTAAGAAATATGGTATCTTGACTAAGTTGAAAAGTATTTTAACCTGGATTTCTTAACCAAAAGAGGTTCTCACGAACCAGACTCTAAACTTATAAACGCGTCCGAAAATAGTTTTAAAATCTCTTTTCTTCCTAAGTTAAAAACTCCTAATGAACTAAACAAAGCGCTTTCGCTGTATTTGAAATAGTTAAAAACAATTAAGTTTAAATAGATGTTGGACGGCTTTCGATCTTACCCAACGAAAATTAAGTGCGGAAAAACTTAAGTTGAAAGTCAAAATAGCCCTTAAGTATTTCTACGAACAATTGTACGGATTATCGGTTCAATTACGATCCTTACATTCTAACCTTATGGGTTTAGTTAGACATGGTAAAGTAAAGGTGAATTTTAATTTAAATAAAAGTAGTGTGAGTGCGGAAAGTAAATAAAAGTAGTGCGAGTGCGGAAAGTAAATAAAAGTAGTGCGAGTGCGGGAAATAAATGAAAGTAGTGCGAGTGCAGAAAGTAAATAAAAGTAGTGCGAGTGCGAGAAATAAATAAAGTAAAGCGAGTGCGAGAAATAAATAAAGTAAAGCGAGTGCGAAAAATAAATAAAGTAAAGCGAGTGCGAGAAATAAATAAGATAAAGACAGTGCGGGAAAGTAAAGTAGATAAAGGTAAAGCAATAAAAATCTGCTCCAATCGGAGGGTTGAATAAAATGCGAAGCGGAAATGAAAATGGCGGCAGGATTAACTTCCTTCCAAAGTGCTCCAAACTCGATTACAGACTCGATCACATACTTGATTACACAATTGTGGTAACACCCCAATGCGAAGCGATTACCACTTTAAAATACCGAATATATGCCTAAGTGAAACTAAGTTTGCTCTAAGTTTGCATCTACTCTAAGTTTGGATGATTAAACAAATGAAAACGAGTCTGTATTTATAGGCAAGTAAAATGATGGAAATGACAAGGATGCCCTTCAGTTTGAAATTGGGAGGGAAAACTTTTCCTCTTGTGGCGCCCGCCACAAGTCCATGGCGCCCGCCATAAGGCCAAATTATGGCGCCTTAGTGGAAGTAGTGGGGAAAGTGGCAGTTGAGGGAAGTTGAGTTGTGACACGTCATGGCTGGTCCTATGGCGCCAGCCACAGTGGGAGCCACAAGTGCAAAATGCTGAATTTTAGTCTTTTTAGCTCATTTTCATTCCTTTTCTCGATCGGGGCTCCGATTAAAGTAAAAACCTGAAAACAAATAGAAACATAGTAATAACACAACAAAATAAAAATAAAATCACTAAAATTCATGCGAAATCGGAGTCGAAAATACGGTGAATTTCAGTGTCATCATGTACATAATAACAACAAAAACCCTAAAAAACTTTTGTGTGGACTGTTGGCTTGATCTTGGACAAATGGACTTAGAACTTAGGCAACATTCCTATGCTAAAGGACTTGGCCAATGCCAACTTATTGAGAAACCAAGTACTTACAATGTGAAACTTCATCTGACATATCATTCAAGACCCCTCTGAGTTCATCTGCAATATGATCATTGTGTAGTTGTTATTATGAACCTGTGACTTGTGGAATCCATCTGTTACATGGGCTAATTTGAAGAAGAACATGAAGTAGCTAAAGCTTGGATATGGCTATCTTTATTTGATGCCTTTTACTCTTCAAGATAATATAATTGTGCATTTGTGTGTTGCTTGATAATAAATGTCCAAGGAAATTCTGAGTTTCTATTGACATTCTTGTCTATTGGATTGCTACCCATTTGGTCAGATCTTTTCAACTCTTAACTTTTAATTTTGTACATAGGATTAGTCCCTTCATCTTCTCCCCGTTTCTTTAATTTCAAAATCTCTCCCTCCCTTTTCAAAATCTTCTTTGATTGAACTTAGTTTGTTCTAAACTTTGACCATTTTGAAAAAAGTTAGAAACTTCGGCCTTATGCCATTGCATTTTCAAACTTCTTTTCTTAAATCGAATTTGTAAATAAACTTAACTATACTTGACTTAAATTTTCAAAAATCCAAAAAGAACTAACTCATTCAAACCATTTTTAGGCCTTTGTGCCTTTCAAACTTAATTTTGTTAAAAGCAATGCATCCACTTTGAAATTTGTATCACGAACTATGAGGTTTTGATCCCTCATTTTTATGTTGGTACGTAGGCAAAAGATCGAAGGTCTTGCCAAACACAAAAATATAATTAATGAATTATTTTCTCACCCCCCCCCCCCCCCCCCCCAATTCTATTTGTTTATAAACATCATTTTGTACCAAATACATATGCACACAAAAAGGGCTCCCTAGGAGTACCTAGGACACTTTGGGTGCTAACACCTTCCCTCTGTGTAACCAACCCCCTTACTTGTAATCTATGACATTTTATTAGTTTTGATTTGAAAAATTCTTACTTTTTGGGTTTTGTTCGTACTTTTTCCCCTTTTCCCTTGGAAACAATAAAAGCGCGGTGGCGACTCTTGTTATTTGATGTCTAGCTTATCCATAGCTTGATGATCATGAATTTACCGCTACAACTGCCAGTTATTGGAATGTTTGCTCGGATATTATGGCTATCTTTATTTGATGTCTTGGTCATCATATAGTTACTTGGATTGCTTATGTTTGTTGCTTGCTAAAATCCAAACGAAAATGGGTTTCTATATGACATTCTTGTCTGTTGGATTGTATCCCATTGGTCAGATCTTTTCAACTCTTAACTTTTAATTTTTGTCTAGGATAGTCCATTCATCTCCTCCCACTTCTTAAATTTCAAAATCTCTCCCTCTTTTTAAAAACTTTCTTTGTTTGTGTTTTCTAACTTAGACATGTTTTAATGATTAAAAACTTTGGCCTTATGCCAATGAGTCTTCAAACATTTCTTAAATCAAACTTGTGAATGAACTTAACCGTATTGACTTCAATTTTTTTTTTAAAAAGACAAAAATAACTAATAACCCATTCATATCTTTGGCCTTTTGTGTCTTGTCTTGTTAAACTTTTGTTAAAATCAATTCACCAACTTCTTTGAAATTTTTACCACGAACTACGGGGTTTTGATCCCTCATTTTTATGTTGGTACGTAGGAATAAGACCGAAGGTCTTGTCAAACACAAAAATATAATTAATGAATTATTTTTCTCACCCTCCCCCCACTCTATATTTTATTAAACATCATTTAAATCGAAAACATATGCACACAAAAAAGGCTCCCTAGGAGTACCTAGGACACTTTGGATGCTAACACCTTCCCTCTGTGTAATCAACCCTCTTACTTGTAATCTCTGCCATTTTATTAGTTTTTATTTGAAAACTTCTTATCTTTGGGTTTTGTTCATACTTTTCTCTTTTCCTTTGGAAACAACAAAAGCGCGGTGGCGACTCTGGTTTTATTGACGTCAAGTTTATCAATAGCGTGTTGGACATGAATTTACCACCACAGACACAAATAATGATTGCCACACATCTAACCCATTGAGAAGTAAGTCTTCTATCAACCTTTCTACTTCAGAGCTTAACAAAACATACTCTCCCCCAAAACTTAAGAGAATAATGGAAGAAAAACCAATCAAACTGAGTTGTTGAACAATGGCATAAAACTTAACATGAAAATATAACACTCCTACTAGACACTTAGAGAGGGAGGCAACCCTATTCTCATCCAAGTCAAGCTCAAGCCATTTATAATGGCCCAAAAACGGAGATGGGCAAGTTTTCAACTCTTGACACTTTAAAACCTTGTTAGAACCAGATACAACCATATCCTTAAATGTGATACTTTGCACAACCTTTTTGGATCCGTAAGCCTTTGCATGGGAAGGATATTGCACACATTTTTCATACCCAACATGAGAAGAAAGCTTGCCATGATGTTCTTGTTGGTTCTTTATGTCATACCCCAAAATTTTCCCTACTTTTTTTCCATTTTTTATTTGATTCATGATCCTCACTTCATCTGCATGTCCATAATCATTTAGAGCATTCATTTACAATTATATTTCTAAATAAGCATCATTGATTAAGGGTTTTGTTGTTTATGATACAAATATGTGGATCAAGCTTGTGAATCTCATTATGATATTACGGTTGGTTCATTCTTTATTTATCAATGTTTTTGGAACCCTAATTCTTGGAATATGGTCTTTGGTCACCGTGGATTGCATCATGGTATTGATCTTTGGAAGCAGTTATCAAGTTTAATTTTGGGCAATAAAGGTCAACTTTAAGGTTGGATTTCTATTAACTGGTCTTTATGAATGTCCCACATGTCTTTGTTTGTCTGGTTTTCTTATTTAGATTCAAGGCATTGCAGTTTAAAGCTCATCTAGGACTCAAGATTCATGAAGATTCATTCAAGTTCATCCAAATGCAAGATTCAAATATTCATTTGAATTCAATTATTGGAAGGAAAAAAATTTCCTTGAAAAAAAATTTACATGTCATTCAAAGAGCCATTTCCATTACAAAACCATCAAAATTCCATTACAAAAACCCAAAATCAAATTCTATATGAAAAATGCTACTTTGACCTAGAGTTGACTTTTGGTCAAACAATTGACCAAAATCAATTAACTATTCTAAACCTTAATTCCTACGTTTTCTTCATTCACAATCTATCCCCATTCTTGTGGGTCTCCAAAGTCTTCATTATTCTGGATGATTTTTCACTATACCATGACTTGCTCCATGCCTTGTTTTATGCTAATGCCTTCACACGATAAGCTATTATATATGAGCCATGCAATGCATACACCATACTGAGTTAGAACTACATTGACATTACATAAGTGACATTTCACACAATTCAAACAAAACCCACATTAACAACAATACAAGTAGAATTACATAACCTTCTAGACCACCAACTTCATCAATTCAATCCAACTTTTATTTTGAGTTTGCTTCTAGCATTAACTAATTCTAAATAGAAAATTAGACCAATTCTAAGATTAACACTAACAATCCCAATTCAATGATAGTTGCATTCATCACACTAACTACTAACCAAACTTCACATTCAATCAAAACAATTCAAGTCAGTTTTAACAGTCATGCTAACAATCAAGCCAAACTAGTTTCACTAACAGAGCCACCTAGTGGTTAAACCTAAAACAAAATTAACCTCATTGCAATTCCATTCCAAAATAATTAGGTTCACTGACAGTTCAAGACTCAAATCCATTCAGATAGCAAATTTAACTTATATCCTAACCAATGCAACCAACTCCCCAACTGTCACAAGTGCCAACAAGGTAAATTGCTAGCAACTAACATCAGATCACAAGCTACTGACAGTTTTCTAACCACCAAAATAATTCAATTAATTGGTAAACTTCAATTCATTTAGCAATAACACAAGCAACTGCCAAGGGTCAACTCAACTATTTGATCTAACAAACCAACCTTCACTACATTGCATTAATTCATTCCATAACTATCCAAAATCCATTCACTAACAGTTACTAACCTTTTTTCCTGCCAGTTCAAATCCTAACAATGTTGACCCATTCATTTTAACAATATAACCCTAACTACAAGGCCCAAGTTAACCTCACTCCAACTAATGTTCATAATTATCACAACTAGATAGACTAACCTTTAACAAATATTTCAAATTAATAGCACTAACAGTCCACACTTTTACATTGCATGGACTCCCTCTAGCACCTAATAATCTAGCACTTCAATTCATCTAATTATAACTAACAATATCATAATTTACATCAAGTTCAAATTCATTTCTAGCTCACTCCCTAAACTAACTCATAACAGTTTCAACTTCCAACTCTAACTCAATATCCAATTCATTAAATCCTCACCAATTCATAACATTAACATAACTAACATCAATTTGAACTTCCTAACAAAATTCAAGCCAACAATTACTAACTTACTAACACGAATAGTTTGCATAATCTCAATTAATTTCCAAATAATCAACCAAACAAGCATTAACTAACAGTCACTAACATTTCTCATTCAAATTCTAACAAGTCCATCTCATAACAATAACAAGCTCAGTTTAAGTATTAATTAACTCAGTACACAAGCTCGAGTAGCCATAGCATTTCAACATAACAAGTCATTCACAAGATATTCTTCACTAACTAATGTCCAACATCAACTACACTAACTGATGCAATCCAATTTACTTCCAATAACCCAAACCTTACTATTTTCATATTTTCAACAACAGTTGCAATGCAGAAAGTTCTTTTCATTAACCTCATTCAAAAAATGGCTTTTAAGTGACTTCAAGTTTCAGCCCTGCAAATACTAACTCTTCACTAATTGAACTCTCACAATTTATCAAGTGTAATTCAAATTCGAATTCAAACATTGCCACTCACTAACTCAAAAACTCCAACTACACTACTAACTAATCTTCAACTATTTTCTAACTAACTAACATAATTTTAACACTGTCAAAACTCACAACTAACTTCCTCTTCAATCCCTAACAATCTAATTGTTCCCTAACTTCTAACTCCCCTGCCCCATAGCTTTCACGAGTTAGTTACATCATCATCATCTATATAATCCTTAAACCTCTTCAATCATTGATCACCAATTACATTTCCACAAAATCACAATCTTCAATCATATTACACCAATCACATTCCACTGAAAATCACATTCTCTCAATCCTCTCAATTGAATTCTCTTTGAGTCTTTCTGAATACTCTATACTCTCTCATCAACTCTACTTCATCACTCTCCTCTCACGTGTATTCAATAACAATAGAACACGGAGTAATAACAGATATTCCTACAGGCTAAGTACGAAGAAGAAGAAGAAGAAGAAGAAAAATTTCAGTGTAGGAGAAAGAGATTGAAGGCTTACCTCTGGTTTTCTCTTATTCTTCATCTTCATCAGTTTCTCATCCAACAAATTTCGAGAAGAACCACGGTCTCGCAAGTAGGTCTTCAATTCCGCTCCTTGCTCTAATTTTATTTACCATAATGTAGCTTTGGTAGAAAGGAGCTAAACCCATGAGGTTTGAGCTCTGATCCACTTACCGTTACCATTTAATTGCTAAATTTTGTTTTTTTGGGTTCGTAGTTGCCGTACTCCAAAATTTGCCCTCCCCATTTCATCTTTCCACTCAATCCATTGCTTAGGTTTTATCTATACACATTCATTTGCATTCATGTGCATCACGCATTTCATTCTAACCAATTGTCATACCCCAAAATTTTCCCTCCCCTTTTCATATTTTCATATGACCTATGAATTGAGATTCATCTATACCCAATCATGCTTCATTCATGTGCACCCTTAATTCATGATTAACACATGCCAACAAGCATCATAGATTCAAGGTTTGTGGCTAATGAAAATCAGGGTTTTTGGCCTAAAGATTGTGGTTTTCCTCATCATATGGGTTGAAACCCTAATTGCTTGATTCTTTGGGACCTTGACTCTTGAAGTCACTATCATGACATTCATCTAGGCATCCCAACCCTAATTCTTGACTATGCTCCTGTGGGATCTTGTTGCTTGGCCTCTGTGCATTGGACTTGGCTTCTAAGCCCTAGTGGTAGGCCCACGATCTGAGGGATAGCTTGTGAAGTTTTGTGTTGTGTTTGAAACCCTAATTAGGGATAGTTGGTACATGAGTGCCATGTTGGTTAACTTTTGGACTAGGAAGTCACCAAAACCCTAGTTGTTAGATACTTGAGGGCTTGGAGATTGTATCATGATGTCCACTTTACACCAAAACCTTGGCTATTGATCTTTGAAGTTTGTGAAACTTGGGCTTTCCTTTGAGTAAGTGAAAACCCTAGTTTGATCCATGGCAATGATAGATCACTTGTGACTCATTTGGTTTGATGCTTTTAGATATGGCTTAGTTTTGGACCTTGACCTAATAAACCCTAATCCATGGTGTTATGTACCTGATCCAAGGTATGATTTCATCCATATTTCATTCACATTCATGTTTTCATGGTCTTATGTCCCATTGTTGTGTCAAGATTCATACAAGTAGTCTAGTTCCATTGATTCCATTTCTTCGAACATTCGGTTAAGGCATTACATTGATCCATTAGCATTCATGTCATTCACTCATTCAAATTTGTTTTAGAATTTACCTAAGGCATTTGTTTCAAGATAGATTTCATTTGACTTTAAAGTTCTTTCATGTGTAGAATATTTCTCATTTAAAAGGTGCATTTCATTCACATAAAATCAAGTTACATTGTCTATACAAAAAGGCATACAAATTATAGAAGAAGAAGATTTTTGACCTACAGTTGACTTTTGGGTCAATTAGTTGACCAAAGTCAACTAACCTACTTTTCAGGACCTAAATCCTAGTACTCATTACATGTTCACTCTTGCATAAGGATCCATGGTCATTTGCTCCATAAATAAGAAATCTTATTTTTTTCATCCAATTTAGTATGGACCATGCCTTGGACTTTGCCTTGATTTGAACACTTTGTCATGCCTTAGAATTGCCTTGAAACAATGTCCAATACCATAAGTCTATAACCCTGCAATGAATCAAAAGGAGCAGACAATTTAAAACATCCACCAAGTACAATGGCAAGCACTAAATACAATCAAAACTAGCAGCTCATGCTCCTAAATGCATCGTTTTGCAAGTGACATCATCTTGTCCTTAAACAACTATTTCTTGCAGGGAACAATCATCCTGTAGTAAGTGTACACATAGCCAACCAAAAATCAATATGAAAACCCAACCAAACATACATCAAGCAGACATACATGATCTTCATTCACATGTGATTCACAGCTTGTGCAACTTAATTCTAACAAGCATGCATTCATAGCTCAAACTAACCATTCACTTGGCACCTTAATGCCTACAAACTAACAATCCATTAAAACATAACAGAGTCAGTACATCTATACAAAAACTGACTGTATCATATCCTTCAACAAATCATGCCTCATATTAGGCTGCTGCACATATTTGCACTAACATTTAACAACAAAAAATTCAATGCATCACACCAGCTCATGATGTAATACTTTCAAGCCAATATATCGATGGCAGAACAAAAATCCTTGACATAAAAGCGTCATAACCACTACTGGATTTTAACATCACCAACAAGGCTAATAGTTGTGGCCGTGCCACCAACTAAAATAATTGATAAATTCTCACGAACAAATTTTTAAACTAAATGAACCAACTATAACCAACCAGTTCACTAACTCATAAAACCAGTTCAGTAAATTGATTTTTTACAGGTTATTAACAGTAGCTCATTAACATAAGGCATATGAATAATTAAATCACAAATCCAACGGACAAATAACTAACTCCTAAGATAAAACTCAATTCTGCAGAAAATGACAGCTTATTAACTCAGTGGCGAAATTAATTGTAGACCTAGGTGAAATTAACTCCAAATGCACTTTTTCAAATTAACTTCAAATTCACCTCAAATCCCAACTAATTTCTAAATTTCTAACTGACTGAATATCAATTGGAATTTCGTTTTAATTGGACATAAATTTGATAACAGAAATGGGGAAAAGCTATAAAGGAGGGACTCACTGTGATTGAAGACAGGTTTTTTCCCGGCAAGCTGAACTTAACCCTGCAACTGCAATCTTCTACACAAATCTCCAATCCTCTACAAAGCCGATCTTCCATTTGCAATTTCCTCACTTCATCTTCACACTGCTTCATCGGCTTCAATCTGCAGATTCATCACTCTGCGAGTCCAGCTTACAATCCCTTCCATGCAACGAAAACACAATCATTCTCAGAGCATCAAAACAGAAGCAACAACGCACGCATCAAGCACACAAAGCAACAAACTCATTCACAGCATAAGAAGTGCACGAAGAAGTAGATACCTAAACCGGTGAGTCTTTGATTTCTTCAAATCTGCATTTTTGTTTCGGTTTCGTGTTGTTAGGGTTGCGAATTCTTTGTTTGATGTCGATCTCACGAAACTTCGATTCGATGAGCTGTTTTCGAAATTAAGAACCTTGGATATGCGGTTGTCATGGATGCGGTTAAGATTGAAAATGCGATGTTGAACGGACGCCGACGCCAACGCCACATCAAATATTGGGATAAACATATTGATGATTCCATTGAATTCTAGAGAACACGATGCTGATGAAGGATGGATTGCCGAGGAGCATAAGCGTTTTTTCTTGTGTATTCCTCAGCCTTTTGAAATGCACGTTCGAGTTTGTGGTTCATGTTGAAGAATGTTTATCCCTGCATTGTGATGTGTTCATCCCAGATCTGTGGATTTTGGCCCGCGTGTGGCTGGTTTGGTTTTGGGCTTCATGACCAAAGTGGCTCTCCGTCTCACACATTCTCACCAAGAACACACCCCATGGCCCATTAACTCATAATTCATGTTCATTAATCTCAATTAACCTTTAGATTAATTCTTAATTAATGTATTTTAATTGTAGTTTTTTTAATTATGATGTTAATTGTTAATCTTGATAGAAGTATTAGGATTAATTCTTGTTTTTTGGTTAATTAGGAACTAACATAGTTTTCATCATTAGTTAGTTAGATTAATCTTTTGATTGATTAGGTTTAGCTAGTGTGATTTAGTCTGATTAGGAAATTATGTTAATCGTGTTGATTTTGATCCTGATTTTTAGAATTGATTCCATTATTAATCTTGCCATTAGATTTTGGTTAACTCATTTTTGTTGATTTAATTCGTGATTAGATTAACATGGTTAAGTGTAGATTTTTCCATAATACATTTTAGGTTAATTTTGACCATTAGGATTGTTAATTCATTTTGTGGATAATAATCGTTTTATCCTTAGGGGTTTATTTTGTTGTTTTAGCCATAGAAGTACATGCTCCCTTAGAATTAATTTTGACTCAGAATTTCAAATAGTTTTAAATCAAGTATTTGACTAACAAATGCATGTTCCCCTTAGGAATAGCTTGTGAACAATTCTAACCAATAGATTAGGTTAACTAGTTATTTTCAAGCTAATTCAAACCCTTGATTCAAGTTGATCAAAAGCAATGTTGATCAACTAAATCCTTTGACCTTGTATAATCCCACAGTCTATTCAAGTGATCAAAAGATCCTTGATCACTTGATAAGACTCTTTCTATAAGTTATGGAGCTCGAAGCCTCAAGTCACACTCTCAATCAAGGCATCCCAGTCATATCAAGCAGTGGATCATACAAGGTACATCAAAGGTGGTTCTTCAAGAGCTTGTTAATCAATGTTAGAATTGTATGGCATGAGCCTTAAGCAATAGAGAATGAATGAGAGTGGAGAATTTCATTAACTTATTCTGAATATCTTTGGGTACGGGACGCGTGACTAGTTGCTCATCATATTCACCTCTATTCAAGACTTTAGCACAATTCAAATCATATGATTGGCAAGTCTCTCCCTTCATAAAGCAAGCAGCGCAACAAGTAGAAGACTCTACCAAGAACTATCAATCATAATTCAAGTTGCATACCATGAGCCTTAAGCAACAAAGAATGACGAGAGTGGAGAATTCTTATCCTTGTCTAAGGTCTCCTTAGGTACAGGACGCTTGACCCAGTTGCTTAAGGTATCCGTCTTTGTTCATAGACTTTAATGCAACACAAATTGAATGATTGATAAGGCATTCGTCATCACGGGGAGCAACAAAGATTCTTCTCTAGCAACTTGAAAGTTAGGATAAGAGTTATACGCCACGAGCCTTAAGTAGTAAAAAATGAATGAGAATGGAGATTGCCATTAACTCATTTTGAATATCTTTGGGTACGGGACGCATGACCCAGTTGCTCATCGTATTCACCTTTACTCATAGACTTTAGTGTGGTTCATATCCAATGACTGCCAAGTCTTCTTCGTATTCTATTATCAAACAATCATTTCTTCTGCCTCAATCATCTTGTTGTCAGCCCTAGTGGGTTGAACTACGAAAGCTCTAATTTTCTCATTGCACAATGAGAATACGTAGGCAGGAGAATTCAGATTCTCCGTGAGCTACCTTATTTATTAATCATAATCCTTCACTTTTCATTCGTTCAATCAATACCATCTTTTTGAGATCACATATATTTCTCCTTGAACTCCATGTACACCCTTTTAGGATGATATAACGGCATTCCACCTTGTGAACCAAGAGTTGTTTGGATCGTACTCAAGCATTTAATTCATTCTTTTTCGGCTAAGACGCATGTTTACTCTTCGGTTCAAATTCGATTCCCTTCATGGATCCAAGATATCGTTATTCTTTGATCTCGAACTGTTTGTTCCCCATCCAGTGATATACTGCTCCTTGTACTCAAGAATCCTTTCTTTTAGGCCCCAGATATACCCTTTTAGGACGATATAACGGCAGTCCACCTTGTGAACCAAGAGTTATTTGGATCGTACCCATACATTTAATTCCTTCTTTTTGGCTAAGACGCATGTTTACTCTTTGCTTCAAAGTTCACTTTCCCTTTGTGGGTTGCCATGTTACCATTCTGTTGGTACAAGTTATACTTTTTATCACTTCCTCAATCTTTCTCCTCTATTTTCGTGGTTCCACGAACTACAAATGCTCTGACTTTCTCATTGCACAATGAGAATACGTAGGCACGAGGATGTGAATCCTTGGCCAGAATAATACTAATTATTTATTCCGCCTTAGGGCACCACTCATATCTTTCATGATCCATGACCTACATGCAATCATTGAACCGCTCACCCCAGTGACATGTTGTTTCTTTGATATCGAAATACAATTTCTTTGGAATTCCATATATACCCTTTTAGGACGATATAACAGCATTCCGCATTTGTACCTATAGTTGTTTAGCTCATACCCAAACATTTAATTTCTTTTTTTTAGCCAATAAGCAGTTTCCCTCTATGGTACAAATCTCATTTCTCATATGGATTCTGATATATCTTTACCTTTGGTTCCAAATTACACCTTTTTAGTCACTTGTTACCAAATCCTTCAATTTTGTGACTTTGGTTACTTTTCATTTCGTTCATCTCCATGATGCATTCATACTCTACCTTCATTCACTCCATGTGATATACATGTTATCTTTGAGCCAAATATATGACCTCTTTGAGCTCCATTTTGTGTCACCTGTTGAACCAGGAGCTGTTGGGCTCGTACCCAAATAGTTAATTCTCCTTATTTTTGGGTATACCATATGGTGGAAAACGCTTCTGGCTAGTCCATATATTGGTCAACGCCACATTTACTCTTGGGTTCAGATTTCACCCCTTTTGGAGTTCGAATCATATTATCCTTTGGTTCAAACCTGTTGATTCTAAGTGTTGGCAGCAATTTTGGTAAAACAAAGAGTGTTCACAAGATGTCATGTGTGATGTCTTAACATAAGATATCCTATGTACCTGCTGGAGTTAAAGAACATGTGCAAGCAGGATTGTTTCAGAATGCCACTTACAATGCTAAGGCGTTTGATATTGGATGTACCTGCTGGAGCTTAATTGGAAGACATGTTCATGCAGGATTGTTTCAGATGACATACACAATGTCATGGTATCTGATATGGTTGTACCTGCTATAAAAGGAAATTGGATTATGCAGGATTTTTCCAGATGTCAGACCCGATGTCATGACATCCTGTACACAGAACATTCAGTATGAATGTCTGGTGTTTTGTGATTGCACAATTAATGGCAATCATTGGTTGATTGAAGATATGGCTAGCTGGCGCATTCTTTCAGGGATTTCAACCAGATTTGTTTATTTTTCCAAAGAGATCTTTACAGTTGATATGAAAATATTTGGTTGGAAAATATATTTAGGGTTTTCAAGCTGTCCAATGTTTCTATAAAAAGGGACTCAGAAAACCTGTTTGAACACACAACCAAGACTGAGCAAAATTTAGAGAGAAAGCTAGGGTTTGTGTCTGTAGGTCATTCAAGTCATCCATTGATGATTGAATTGGACTGATTTGTGGTTGTAAGCCTCAAACAATGTAAAAATTAGGGGTGTGTGTGAGAGGTAAACCTCCCAACCTGTGGGAAGGTTACCAGGTGTTTCTCAGTGCTTGAAAGCATGAGATTATTTGTAACTCAAAGCCTGTAGGCAAGAGTGGTTATGTTCTTGAACGAAGTTGTGAAGCATGTTCAAGTTATCTAAGCATTACATGGTAATTGTAGTGATAGGAATGGAAACTGGAGGTTTCTATCTATGAGTGCCTAGTTATAGATTGTATTGGGTAGGGATTAAATGAGGAGTTGTAAACGGGGGAGTTTAACTCTGAATTAATACTGCTAATAGTGGATCTTCTTCCTGGCTTGGTATGCCCCCAGAGTAGGTAATGTTGTATCGAACTAGGTTAACAATTACTGGTGTTTTTACCTTCTGCACACTTTATTTTGTCTGTTATAACTCAGTCTGTTTCTAGTCTGTTTATGAAGAGAATAACAAACTTGACACATAGCCTGCAGTCTGATTGCAAAACAGAATGTTATGACATTCATTATTGACTGCTGTTGTATAAACTGGTTGGTCTGTTACAGTTCAACCTTCTGTAATGTTGAAACAGGTGATGTTCAAATCAATGTTGAGACATCATGCTGATAACTGGGCAGGATCAATAAACATAAGTGCTATATTTGATCTCTACTGTGTCTTTGCACTAGATGGACAAAACTGGATGTTCGTCTTTCCATGGTGGTATAGTAGCAGATGTCTTGACATCTGTGACATAGTGCATATGAGTACTGGGTTTTAATTGTTATAACTGTCTTGTTGTATTAGTAACAATGTTGGATCAGATGTCATGACTTAGTGTAGAACATATGAACTCTGATTATACCAGAATTTCAATTGGTATCAAAGCAGGCATCCTGTTCTGTTTCTGGATGAGATCCATGGGTGATACTTTCTGGTATCTTGCAAGGAGTTATGTTAGTACTAATGCTGGAACCTTTGGAAGGTTCTATGATTCCCCTGAATGGTCCCTTGAAGTAGGTGGTTGGACTATTCATGACAGGAACTGTGTATCTGTCTCTGGAGGTTGGCAATTGGCCTTTGTGAGGAACAGCTGTGCTAGTATTGAAACATATTCAAACTTGGTATGTTCTTGGAGGCTGATCTGGTGAAGTGCATGGTCATAAGTTGAGTTGTAGTATGATTTCCGCTGCATAATACCTGGCAAAACTCAAACTATGATGTAGTTTCCCCTCATGTGGATGAAAGGCTGTTGTATTCAAGATTTCATCATAATCTACTGAAGATGTCAAAGATACTTGAGTCTCCTCAAGTCCACTCATCATGACGTTCTCGCTTCAGGATGGTAAGAATCACCTGATCACTGATTCTTTTACTCTCTTAGGTAGTGTATATGAAGACCTTGAAGACTTTCAAGGAGGGTTTTTGTTCCAAGGAGGTGGAACTAATGTTCCATGTGATGTTAGAACATGTTGATCAACAAGTATGCAGCTACTGGTTGAAGAGCAAATGTGTTTAGGTGCCAAACAAAGGGATACTTTCGTTTGGAACCTACTCCTGACCTGGAAGAGGAGACATTTGTGTGTGCTAAGTTGACAAGGGTAGGGTCAACTGTATGTGTGCTCAAGAAGGTCACTTCTAGACGTCTGATCTCTAGAAGTGAAGCTGGTTGAGATGTGACACGGTGCAATTTCCTGCTGTCTGTCTTATTCCTATAGATTGATCAGGATTGGATAGTTGTTCCCTGAAGTACTATGTTGTGTTGGAAGACAAGTTCCCTGGATGTTAGAAGTCAGTAATGGGGTAACCTGATTGCTATTTCATTTAAGAGGATTGGGACCATGAATCCTGTTATTCAAACACCACGCTCAGAAGTGGCAGTTCTTTCAAGGAGTGAGAATATGAAGATTCAGAGGTTGGTTGAGGTAGTATGCTCTGGCAATGCATATCTACTATTGACTGGTGTTGTTTTCTTTCACTAGTACTGATGGTGAGCTGGAGTCTGATTGGTGTGATTGGAGCATGTATAGGTATAACTCATAGAGTTAGTTGCCACTGGTAGGGATGGTGTATGTCATGTCGAGACATGTATGTATAATGCATGGATATTGGTGTGGAGTTTCCATGATTGTTAATTTAAGGGGGAGTTTTGGTTAACCTCCTCACGTTCGGTCAGCCTAGGGTCTGGTTGGCTGTTGACCTGTGTCACATGGGTTCTGGTGGTTGTGTGACACATTTGCAAGGAAGAATTCATCTCTCTCATTCCTAAGGGTGAATTTAATCTGGGAAGATTTTCAAAACTGTTGAGGTGCTTGCAAGCAGAAGATGTTGACACTAGAAGAGTATTTTCAAAGTAGTCTTATGGTGGAAGTATCTGAAAGGAATATTGGGAAAGGATTTAAGATCAATGTCAACTTGTGCCAAGTACAAGTATTTAATTGATTATCCTTGGAGCTCAAGATAAATGATGTTTTAAAAGATGTTGGAACATCTCATCTTCAAGATCCTGTGCAGAATCACAGGAAGGATAGTACATTGGTTTATGATCTATCACTTTGGTGGCAGCAAAAGCATATGATCTCTGAAAAGGTTTCATGGCAAGAAACATGTTCAGCCTTGGTGTGTACAAGAAGTAGAAAACATCATAGTCCTGATGGTGGTTACTTGGATCAGTTTACTTCTGATTTAGGTAAGGAAGTGCATTAGCTAATGCACACTATGGAGTCAAGAACAAGTGGCAGCAGTCTTGACATCATGGAAACAGCTTTGCTTTAGGAAGTGGAACCCTTGGTATAGCTGAAGGGATAGTTTCTAACTGGTCTTTCTGAAGACTCATGCATCAGAGTGTCTGATGTCTTTGGAGAAGAAGCAGGGATTCATCAAGGTGTGAGCTTGGATGACTTAACTGCAGATCTGCAGGATGGAGGATGTTTACTCAAACTTGGTTCCACAATCAAGTCTATGAGAACATTGAACTCTTGTTCTGTGAAGGGAGGAAGTTCTTTCAAGTGGCAGAAGAAGGAGCTGAATTCAACAGCTAGATGTCAAAACACAATGTTATGACATTTGGTTCAACATCAGAATCTTAGTTGGTGAAGTGGCACATCAACTTGAGATAGAAGGGTCTACAGGGTTGTATATTGGATACTTCAAAAAGGTCGTTCTCGTTGCAGTTCTCTGGAGTTGCTGGATAGAGAGGATGTTACATGTTCATGTCTTAGAAAATCTAAGTTTTGTTCAACATGTAGCTTGAAGTTCAAGTCTCACTTGGAAGGTCAGAATATCTTTGGGAGAAGTCTGATAAACGTGGAGAGGTCAAAAGAATGGCATTCGACTTTTTCATATGAGGATTCATGAAGGAGGTAATCAACCAGTGGCATTTGGTTTATCTCAGAAGTGAGTTCGAAGGATCAAGACAATCAACTTATGGCAGCTGATTATTCTTGAGGAAGGTCTGAGACAACTTACTTTGAGCAGAAAAGTAGTAAGTTGAAGACAAAAGGAGGTGTTGTCTACTCATCTCTTGGAGCTTGTGGAAGGTGTGTTGAGCTATATATGGAAGACTATCTCTTGTAATGGGATGAGAATGTATATGTCCCAATTTGTGTCTGATTTCTTGTGGATCAAGCTAATGACTCAGTGATAGCTGAAGATTATCAGATGGTGTTATGTTGTGAAGGATGTCCTAACTCAAGTTAGAGCATGATGTGAAGTAGTTTTCTGTTCTGGTTAGAAGAGAGATTGACACAGAGTATGGATGTGTTCAGCCAAAAGGGTTGAACAGAGGGTGTGCTCTTGAAGACATGAAGATGCGTCTTATGTTTTCCATTCATCAAGTGGTCTGGGTTCTCTTTGAATCAGGAAGTATGTGAAGGTCCAACTTTGGGGTGTTGGATATGTTCATGTGTGATCTCCAAGTTTCAAGAGGAGAGTTGGTTGTTCATGACAGGGGGAGTTCTGTCTTTGCACTGCAAGAAATCATCAAGCTTGTGGTCTATGTGCTCTCAGATAACAAGGTATGGCACCTTGTTAGTTATTGGGATGATGTGTTGGTGTAAGCCCTAGAGGCCAATACATTTTGGTACTTGTATCGAATAATAAAAGGCATTCTCTTTATTATGGTTGATTAATAAAGTCCCTGGAATAGATAGTCCGTTTAATGTATTAAGTGTGACTTAATCATGAGAACACATTAAACATAAGGACACTATTCCTAAAGTATCCATAGTCGAGCTTTAGTGTGAAGTGGGATAACATTAAAGCATTAAGACTATTATGTTTGTAGACTGATGATCATATCTCATGGATCATGGATAAAGAGTTATCAAGTCTTAAACATAGGTATGAATATTAGGAGTAATATTTATACCGGATTGACCCGCTATGAGAATACTATATAGAAAGTTATGCAAGGTGTCATAAGTTATTCTCATGGTGATAATAGTGTGTTCCACTCTTCGACCTGAAACCACTATGGACCCTAGATGTAGAGTCGAGTGCTTTATTGCTGATCCAACGTTGTCCGTAACTGGATAACCATAAAGACAGTTGATGGGTACTCCACAAAGCATGCTGAGGGACATGAGTGACCTAGATGGAATTTGCCCATCCTGCATAACAGGATAAATGTCTATGGGCCCAATATTGAACTGGACAAGGATGACACGGTCTATGCCTTGTGTTCAATATAGACATAAGGGCAAAAGGGTAATTATACACATAAGTATTATCACAGAAGGAATTGTCAGATCACATGACATTTTCGTGTCTTGGGTAGCAGTGATGTGTTGCTAGATACCGCTCACTGTTTATTATGTTAAATGCGTGATTTAATATAATTGCCAACGTCACGAAAACCTACAGGGTCACACACATAGGACGGATTGATGAGAGATAGAGTAACTAAGGAATACCGTAAGGTACGGTGCCCTTAAGTGAGTTATAGAGCATTGTAAGGTACGATGTACTTGAGTAGAATACGAAATATGGTAAGGTACCATGAGCTTAAGTGATTTTGGGCATATTATAAGATATGGGCCAAAATACACTTAAGTGGGCTTTTAGCTTGAAGCCCACACAAGTGGTTCTATAAATAGAACCCTTGTGCAGAAGCAAAAATTTTTGCGGTTGCATTCTTTTCGTTTTCTCTCTCTCTCTCTCTCTTACTCAAAGCCTTCATTCGTACCAGCTAGCACTGAGATTGAAGGAAACCGTTCGTGTGGACTGAGTAGAGACGTTGTCATCGTTCAACGTTCGTGATCGTTTAGTGGATCTGCATCAAAGGGTTTGATCGTCACAAGAGATCTGCATCAAAGGGTTTTGATCGTCAGAAGAGATCTTCACCAAAGGTTTCAACCGTCATAAAAGAGGTAAATATTCTATCACTGATCATGACCATTCGTAAGGATCTCTAAAGGAGAAATTTTAATTTCCGCTGCGCTTTGGGTCGCAATTCTCCTTAAGTGGTATCAGAGCCACTTACGAAACCATGACTCGGATAGCTGTTTAATTTCTGTATTAATATGATTAAAAGACAGAAAGAATCAATTAATTAAACGGGCAATTAAATTTGGCATCATGAGTGTATAAGTTGGATGATTGATGTTGACTATGCTTCGGAATCCGACATTAGTATGGTGAAGCAGCGATACATCGATCGTCCATAGGTTACACAATTGAGACCGATCAACTTATATATGATATAAGTAATCCTAATGCAAAATACGGTATATGTGATATACTGTTTCTGTTTCGTTCATTCGAACACTAAATGATTGTTTTCCTTTGAGCGATCAATGGTCATTTGCTTCGGAATCCGACATTAGTATGGTGAAGCAATGACCTGTTGATCAATCATACTGAATCAACAATCGAGGTGTGTTTGACGGTCTGAAATTGGCGCATTAGGGTTGGTGACGGCGCAAGGGTTGTGCCGTCAAGGAGTTGTGAATTTAGGGCTTTTTGGAAGAGGTCCGTAGACTGTTTCAAAGTCCTACTAGTTTGGCCGCGTGAAGCTCGTGTGACGAGCGTAACGAGCGAGGTCCGTAGACTGTTTCAAAGTCCTACTAGTTTGGCCGCGTGAAGCTCGTGTGACGAGCGTAACAAGCGTAACAAGATGGATGCGTGACGAGCGTAACAAGATGCGTAACGGTCGTAACAAGATGTGTGACGGTCGTAACACGCTGCGTGACGCCCGTGACGGTCGTAACAAGGACGTGACGGTCGTCACATGCCTTGTGACGGTCGTCACACACACAGAGTGGGGTTTATGTTTTGACTACGCAAAGGTTGTGTTGATGCAAAACAATGTCCATTTCAAATGAATTGTTCATTAAAATTTTGGACAGGGGCGCTGCCCCTCCAACCCCGCAAGGGCGCTGCCCCTTGACCCTGTCCGCTGATCGGTCAGCGGAACCACCGTCCGCTGACCGGGCAGCGGAACCCCCGGCTAACTCTGCGTGGTGTGATCGGTCGCCGAAATTTAATTTGGTTTTAATTAATTAAAGGAATTAAAATTAATAATAATAATGTGTTTGTTATTATTGCCTTGTTGTGATCAGTTATGGCCTTAGTCTTTCTTTATTTTATTTTGGGTTTTTAAATACGACCTGCGTGTCGTGCCTCTCCTTTTGATCTCTTAATGTAACTTCTTTTCTCATCTCAAACCCTCGTATGTAAAACGAGTTTCTTCTGTAATGTAATGATATGAAGAAAGAGAAGAATTCAATATCAAAGGAGAATAATGATATGAAGAAAGAGAAGAATTCAAGATCAAAGGAGGACAACCTTGAAGATCTTGCTTGGAAAAGCCTAGAGAAGAATTCAATACTAAAGGAGGACAACCTTGAAGATCTTGCTTGGAGAAGCTTAGATCGTTATTAGGTTAGCTTAGGTTCTCTCATTGGCTTGGGAGAACAATTGCGCTAGGGGCCATAACTGTTTCATTGTGTATGTATGTTGATGCATGTGAATGTATGTTGATGCATGTGAGAGACGATTTATATGATAAACAAGCCGGTGAGATCATAACAATTGCAATTCCCTCAAACTAAAATATTAAGTTTATGCTTTCCAAGTTTTAGCACTCATCAAGACTAGTATCGGATAATGTAGGTTTCGCCAAAGCGAGGTGCATGTTCTATATTAGTAAGGTGCGATGGGATAATTGTAATATCCAACTGCTAAAACAATGGGTCAAACTTAACTAAACAAATTATGATGATATTATATATGTTTGCTTTCCAAGTTTTAGCACTCATCAAGACTAGTATCGGATAATGTAGGTTTCGCCAAAGCGAGGTGCATGTTCTATATTAGTAAGGTGCGATGGGATAATTGTAATATCCAACTGCTAAGACAATGGGTCAAACTTAATTATAATAATATCATATATGTTTTAGAAGCAAGAGTTGGGAATAATCCATGTGATGGATTGGAATAAGGAGTTATTCACCCAACTGAAATTTTCGAGAGTTGTATGAGATACAACTGGAAGGAGTTCCTACCTAAATAACCTAGTTTTGTGTAATCCGCCTACGCGGACTTAGAACGAAGTGAAATATGGATCTCGACCCACTAGAAAATCTTCCAACGGGATTTTCCGAATCAAATGATGAGGGTCATTTGTTTTGAGTAAAATAGTGGGAGCATATTTGATTAAAGGCCTAATTAAATATGTCAATGATACTTATATTTTCTTAATCCTTATGTAGATAACCATGACAGCAAACACCTCTAACAACATCTTGCGATCAATCCTTGACAAAGAAAATTGTCTGGGACAAATTTTCTGGATTGGCACCGAAACCTGAGGATTGTCCTCAAACATGATAAAAAGCTGTATGTCTTGGAGATACCTGTTCCTGAAGAGGAACCTCCTAGTTCTGCACCTAAGGCAGAAAGAGATGCTTATAAGAAGCATGTCGATGATGCCAATGAAACTGCTTGTCTCATGCTGGCTACCATGAACTCAGAATTGCAAAAGCAACATGAGAACATGTCAGCGTTCGATATGATCGAACACCTGAAGCTGCTCTATCAAGAGCAAGCAAGGCATGAGAGGTTTGAAGTTTCAAAAGCCCTTTTCCAAAGCAAGTTAGCTGAGGGAGCCCCTGTAGGTCCCCATGTACTCAAGATGATTGGGTATGTGGAAAACCTTGAGAGATTGGGTTTTCCCCTCGAAAAGGAACTTGCGACTGATTTGATCTTGCAATCGTTGCCAGATAGTTTCAGTCAATTTGTCCTAAATTTCAATATGATTGATATGGACAAATCTCTTCCTGAACTGCTCGCCATGTTAAGAACTGCCGAGCAGAATATGAAGTCAAAAGGGAAGTCCATTCTGATGATCGGAAATGGAAAGAGACAGAACAAAAGGCCCACCAAGCAGGGTGATAAAGGGAAAGGCAAGGAAGTTGCCAAACCCAAACCCACCATTGCTGCTTTAAAGCCTAGTGGAGGCATAGCAAAAGAAGGCACCTGCTTCCATTGCGGTAAGACCGGACACTGGAAGAGGAACTGCCCAAAGTACCTGGAAGATAAGAAGAATGGAGTAGAGACTTCAACTTCAGGTATTTTTGTTATTAACTTATCTACTTCTGCATCATGGGTATTAGATACTGGATGTGGTTCTCACATTTGTACAAATGTGCAGGGGCTGAAGGGAGTAGAGATTTGGCAAAAGGTGAAGTTGACCTACGAGTTGGCAATGAAGCAAAGGTTGCTACTTTAGCCGTAGGATCTTATGTATTGACTTTACCTAGTGGTTTTATAATTCAGTTAGTGAACTGTTATTATTAGCAGGAATATTATTTCCATTTCTTGTTTGGACAAGTTTGGTTTTTTCATTTATAATAAAGAACAATTGTTGCTCAATTTGTTTGAATGATATATTCTATGCTACTGCACAAATGAGCAATGGACTATATGTCCTTGATCTCGAAATGCCTATTAATAACATTAATACTAAAAGGGTGAAACCTAACGAGTTAAAACCGACTAGGTAAGAATATTAAAACCCTTCGATCAGATCGAGGTGGTGAGTATTTAAGCCTAGAGTTTGATGACCATCTGAAAGAGTGTGGGATCCTATCCCAACTCACTCCTCCTGGAACACCCCAATGGAATGGTGTATCTGAGAGAAGAAATCGAACCCTGTTAGACATGGTCCGATCCATGATGAGTCACGCCGATCTTCCAAACTCCATTTGGGGACATGCACTATTGACAGCAGCTTACACACTTAACCGTGTTCCATCCAAAAGGTTGAGAAGACACCATATGAGATATGGAGTGGTAAGAAACCACATATGTCTTACATGAAGATTTGGGGTTGCGAAGTTTATGTGAAACGACAAATTTCAACTAAGCTTGAGCCCAAATCTGACAAATGCTTATTTGTGGGGTATCCTAAAGAAACAAGAGGATATTATTTCTACAATCCTTCTGAGGGCAAAGTGTTTGTCGCTCGAACTTGAGTTTTCCTAGAAAGGGATTTTATTTCCAAAGGAATCAGTGGGAGGAAAGTAGAACTTGAAGAAATTCAAGAATCACAAAGTATCGATACACCTATGGAGGAATTAGAGCAGGAAACACAAGTAGTTGTGTAAGAGCAACCTGCTCAAGTAGAACAAGACCAGTGTAGGTCAGGCAGGATACGTCACCTGACTAAGACATATGGATATCTGATCTAGGTGATGTATTACTCATGGATCAAGATGAGCCTGTGACCTACTCATGGAATCTTCGTTTTGATGAAATAGTAAAACAATATGGATTCATCAAGAACGAAGATGAGCCTTGTGTCTACAAGAAGGTTAGTGGGAGCATGATCGTATTCCTGGTATTATATGTAGATGACATATTACTTATTGGAAACGATATCCCTACCCTGCAACAGGCAAAGTCTTGGGTGGGGAAATGCTTATCTATGAAGGACCTAGGTGAAGCAGCCTATATATTAGGAATTAGAATCTATATAGATAGATCATAAAATGCTCGGCCTGAGTCAGAGTACATAGACAAGGTGCTGAGACGCTTTAATATGAATGATTCCAATGGTTATGTGTTTTGCTGAAATGGTGGCGCTGTGAGCTTGAAAAGTTCAAAGCAAGATACAGTTGCTGAATCTACAACCGAGGCCGAGTATATTGTTGCCTCAAGTGCAGCAAAGGAAGCTGTTTGGATCAAAAGTTCATTAGTGAACTTGGCATAGTCCCTAGCATTGTGGATCCCATTGGTCTCTATTATGATAACAATGGTGCTATCGCATAAGCCAAGGAGCCTAGATCTCACCAACGATCCAAACACATACTTAGGCGTTATCATCTCATTCGAGAGATAATAGATAGAGGAGATGTGAAAATATGTAAAGTACCTACACTTGACAATATAGTTGACCCACTGACAAAGCCTCTTGCGCAGCAGAAGCATGATGGCCATACTAGATCAATGGGCATAAGGGGTATACCTGATTGGCTCTAGTGCTAGTGGGAGATTGTTGGTGTAAGCCCTAGAGGCCAATACATTTTGGTACTTGTATCGAATAATAAAAGGCATTCTCTTTATTATGGTTGATTAATAAAGTCCCTGGAATAGATAGTCCGTTTAATGTATTAAGTGTGACTTAATCATGAGAACACATTAAACATAAGGACACTATTCCTAAAGTATCCATAGTCGAGCTTTAGTGTGAAGTGGGATAACATTAAAGCATTAAGACTATTATGTTTGTAGACTGATGATCATATCTCATGGATCATGGATAAAGAGTTATCAAGTCTTAAACATAGGTATGAATATTAGGAGTAATATTTATACCGGATTGACCCGCTATGAGAATACTATATAGAAAGTTATGCAAGGTGTCATAAGTTATTCTCATGGTGATAATAGTGTGTTCCACTCTTCGACCTGAAACCACTATGGACCCTAGATGTAGAGTCGAGTGCTTTATTGCTGATCCAACGTTGTCCGTAACTGGATAACCATAAAGACAGTTGATGGGTACTCCACAAAGCATGCTGAGGGACATGAGTGACCTAGATGGAATTTGCCCATCCTGCATAACAGGATAAATGTCTATGGGCCCAATATTGAACTGGACAAGGATGACACGGTCTATGCCTTGTGTTCAATATAGACATAAGGGCAAAAGGGTAATTATACACATAAGTATTATCACAGAAGGAATTGTCAGATCACATGACATTTTCGTGTCTTGGGTAGCAGTGATGTGTTGCTAGATACCGCTCACTGTTTATTATGTTAAATGCGTGATTTAATATAATTGCCAACGTCACGAAAACCTACAGGGTCACACACATAGGACGGATTGATGAGAGATAGAGTAACTAAGGAATACCGTAAGGTACGGTGCCCTTAAGTGAGTTATAGAGCATTGTAAGGTACGATGTACTTGAGTAGAATACGAAATATGGTAAGGTACCATGAGCTTAAGTGATTTTGGGCATATTATAAGATATGGGCCAAAATACACTTAAGTGGGCTTTTAGCTTGAAGCCCACACAAGTGGTTCTATAAATAGAACCCTTGTGCAGAAGCAAAAATTTTTGCGGTTGCATTCTTTTCGTTTTCTCTCTCTCTCTCTCTTACTCAAAGCCTTCATTCGTACCAGCTAGCACTGAGATTGAAGGAAACCGTTCGTGTGGACTGAGTAGAGACGTTGTCATCGTTCAACGTTCGTGATCGTTTAGTGGATCTGCATCAAAGGGTTTGATCGTCACAAGAGATCTGCATCAAAGGGTTTTGATCGTCAGAAGAGATCTTCACCAAAGGTTTCAACCGTCATAAAAGAGGTAAATATTCTATCACTGATCATGACCATTCGTAAGGATCTCTAAAGGAGAAATTTTAATTTCCGCTGCGCTTTGGGTCGCAATTCTCCTTAATGATGCGGTGTGTGTCAAGGCTGAGTGAGCAGAAGAATGTCTGACCGAATGTCATGACATTGCCTTGGACAATATTGTTATTTCCTTCTGAAACTTACAGTCATAAGGAAATATGGATGATGGTTGTGTACTTCCTGAATATTATGTTTTAACATGCTTAATGTTATAACATCTGTTTTAACTTTCTCTGCTAGGCTAATAGACATTTATTTTGTCTGATTGGTCACCTTTGGTCAATTTTTACTAAAAAGGGGGAGAAGTGCTTGATATGGAAGTTGTATGTGGCTGATCAGAAGGACAGCTATTATTGAAAGAGGTGCATAGGTGCTGTTGTTGTAGCAAATGTCAGTATGACATTCTGGCTGGTACAGGTACTGGAGTTCAGTAGCTGGTTTTTGGTGAATGCACAGATTTAGGGGGAGAAGAAGTACCCTTGTGCACTGTGCATTTGTGTGTCTTACTAGTTGCATCCATAACTAGTAATTCTGTTGATTGTTGCACAAAGTTAGGGGGAGGAGAAGTACCCTTGTGCATATGTGTATTACTAGTAGTCATAGCTAGTAATTGTTTTTTGCTTCTGCTGTTGATTAAACTACTGTTATGTGGTTTAACTGCTGATAGTTTGCCTTGTGAACAAAAAGGACAGATATATGTTTTAGCCAAAATTTGCCAAAGGGGGAGTTTGTTGATTCTAAGTGTTGGCAGCAATTTTGGTAAAACAAAGAGTGTTCATAAGATGTCATGTGTGATGTCTTAACATAAGATATCCTATGTACCTGCTGGAGTTAAAGAACATGTGCAAGCAGGATTGTTTTAGAATGCCACTTACAATGCTAAGGCGTCTCATATTGGATGTACCTGCTGGAGCTTAATTGGAAGACATGTTCATGCAGGATTGTTTCAGATGACATACACAATGTCATGGTATTTGATATGGATGTACCTGCTATAAAAGGAAATTGGATTATGCAGGATTTTTCCAGATGTCAGACCCGATGTCATGACATCCTGTACACAGAACATTCAATATGAATGTCTGGTGTTTTGTGATTGCACAATTAATGGCAATCATTGGTTGATTGAAGATATGGCTAGCTGGCGCATTCTTTCAGGGATTTCAACCAGATTTGTTTATTTTCCAAGGAGATCTTTACAGCTAATATGAAAAGATTTGGTTGGAAAATATATTTAGGGTTTTCAAGCTGTCCAATGTTTCTATAAAAAGGGACTCAGAAAACCTGTTTGAACACACAACCAAGACTGAGTGAAATTTAGAGAGAGAGCTAGGGTTTGTGTCTGTAGGTCATTCAAGTCATCTATTGATGATTGAATTGGACTGATTTGTGGTTGTAAGCCTCAAACAATGTAAAAATTAGGGGTGTGTGTGAGAGGTAAACCTCCCAACCTGTGGGAAGGTTACCAGGTGTTTCTCAGTACTTGAAAGCATGAGATTATTTGTAACTCAAAGCCTGTAGGCAAGAGTGGTTATGTTCTTGAACGAAGCTGTGAAGCATGTTCAAGTTATCTAAGCATTACATGGTAATTGTAGTGATAGGAATGGAAACTGGAGGTTTCTATCTAGGAGTGCCTAGGTATAGATTGCATTGGATAGGGATTAAATGAGGAGTTGTAAACGGGGGAGTTTAACTCTGAATTAATACTGCTAATAGTGGATCTTCTTCCTGGCTTGGTATGCCCCCAGAGTAGGTAATGTTGTACCGAACTGGGTTAACAATTACTGATGTTTTTACCTTCTGCAAACTTTATTTTGTCTGTTATAACTCAGTCTGTTTCTAGTCAGTTTATGAAGAGAATAACAGACTTGACACATAGCCTGCAGTCTGATTGCAAAACAGAATGTTATGACATTCATTATTGACTGTTGTTATATAGACTGGTTGGTCTATTACAGTTCAACCTTCTGTAATGTTGAAACAGGTGATGTTCAAATCAATGTTGAGACATCATGCTGATAACTGGGCAGGATCAATAAACATAAGTGTTATATTTGATTTCTACTTTGTCTTTGCACTAGATGGACAAAACTGGATGTTCGTCTTTCCATGGTGGTATAGTAGCAGATGTCTTGACATCTGTGACAAAGTGCATATGAGTACTGGGTTTTAATTGTTATAACTGTCTTGCTGTATTAGTAACAATGTTGGATCAGATGTCATGACTTGGTGTAGAACATCTGAACTCTGACTATACCAAAATTTCAAAACCATGTCGTTATCACACTTCTTTTCATCTTCCACCATTAGATCTATGAACTACGGAGCTCTGAATTCCTTATTGCACTATGAGGATACGTAGGCATAAGGGCCCTAATCCTCACTGAGCACTCTATATATTTCTTTCTTTTCCCTTTATTCTTTTGGGAGTAACCTTTAGATGTAACACTCATTCGAGCAAGAACAATCAAAACGGTTCCCATGGAGTACCATGGATGTTAGGGGTGCTAATACCTTCCCCTTGCATAATCGACTTCCTTACCCGACATATCTCTTTCCCCCGGGATTTATCGATGTTTTCCCTTTCCTTCGGGAATAAATAAATTTTGATGGCGACTCTGTTGTATGTTCGAGCGTGCGATACGTTCGGGTATATTTCCGTTAGCTTTACCAACATCATATATTCAAAAGTTTGCGGTGGTTCTTGGTCGTGTATTCATGTGTGTTAGTCCTAAACCTTATCTCTTGTTGGTGGGGTGTGCCTCTTGATCATAGTATATAACTTGACCTTAAAACCCTAGTTTTATAGGCCACTTTGGTGTGAGTTTGCTTGTGGGACTTTTTGATGGCTTTGGATGATCTTGGAAACCCTGATCAATGTTTGTGGGGTGTTCCATGTTCTTAAGTCATCACTTAATCTTGAAACCCTAATTCTATGTGGCATATGACGTGAGCTTTCTTATGGAGCCTTAGTGCTTGTTTGTGTTCATCTGCTTTACTTTGATATTGTGAAACCCTAGTGTTATGAGCCATATGGTTTAAATTTGCTTCTCGATCCATGATGCTTGTTTCTTGTTCACATGACCTTACTGCTTGACTTGAAACTCTAATTTAAGAGGGTAAATCATCCAACCAATTGTGTGATGCCATTGTGATTGTTGATTCATCCGGTATAATATCTTGGGTCATTCATGAAGACTCCTTAAATCTATTGCATTTTTTATACTTTCATAGTACATTTATTCAAGATTATTTTAGGCTCACAATTCACTAATGGTCCATAAGGTTCAACTTGTATCATTCATCCAATAACATTGCATTATATATTCAATTGCATTTCCTGACTAAGGTGTCTTTTGGTCAACTGTTGACTTTTTGGTCAACTATTGACTTTTTGGTCAACCAGTTAACCGAAGTCAACATATCATTTGTTTGATTATCCTAAGTTAGTCTATGGTTTACCATTTTTGATTCATGATCGTTTATTATGAGATTCATGAGCTTTGATTATTACTCATTTTCATTTGTGCTTGTTAAAGGCTATATACCCATTAGTACATTTATACATTTCGAATTAACCAAGCCAAACATTCAACGTGCTTCAAATGTTGTTATAATACAAAAATTTCAAAACCATTCTTGATAACATTTAAATTCCTAAATCAAACCTTTATTAACGTTTAAAATTACAATCATTCCAACTAACATTCAAAGTTAATTAACATTCATAATAAACTTTTACATTAAGCCATTTTAATGATAACAACTTTTCAATTCAAAACCTTTCCATAACAATTTCAAAGTTCATCCACATTCATTCATAATTAACTTTACATTTACACATTACATTTAATAATATTCAATGCTTGATTCTAAATATTGTCAATACAAAATCCATACAACTTTTCATATGTAACTTAATACATGATCATTCTTTTTAAACACGGTAATTGATAAACAATTAAGTCCATATAATCAATTCCAAGTTTACAACACTTTTCCAAATACAGCCTATAATCTAATCCCCTATTTTTCCACGAGTTTTAGAGTCCTTATTGGATAAGAAAGAGCATTAACACTTGAACTGACAACTAACAGGATTAGCTCCTACAACCTGCATTCAATCCATAAGAAATGCAAACATTAGCATTCATCCAAACACATGGCAATGAATTCATATCAAGCATAGTCATATCATCTAGCATAGTCCTAAAAAGCTCATAATCACGTTGCAAGCATTCAACATGAATAGTATGCATCAGCAACTAGCAGATTCCTAGCAAGAAAGTAACATAACATTTTCTTCAGCAAAACTGAACAATAGAAGCAATTTGTTTTACTACTTTTTAACCATTCAATTCAGAGCAACCCATAACATAACTAACCAACTCGCACATAGTTTCTAACAGATTTGATTCAGAACACATCATAAAAACTACCTGCCTCATTTCAATTAATGCCTAACATTCACATTCAATTAACACACTAACAAATCCTACACTACCAGTTATACACCAAAAACAAAATTAACTAACTTTAATAGATCACACATACCAGATTGAAATGGAGAGGAAATTAAAACCAAATTCAAGCCAAATTCATTCACTCATTTGAATTCCCTAACAAATAACTAACTAATTTCATTTATAACTAAATTTGAATTTCATGTGAATTTGAAGGTGAATTTCATAACTGAATTCAATTCAAAGCTCTATAAATAGAATTCTGCACTCACAACCCAAGGGAGTTCTCCATCATCATTCTACAGCGAATTCTTCATTCTGCATTTTTTCTGTTCTGCATTTTTTCCATTCTGCGTTTCTTCTTCTTCATCAAATTCTTCCACTCTGCATTTTTCCTTAAACTCTGCATCAGAGCTTTTTTCTGATTCCGCATTTTCTTCGTCTGCACAAAGCCACCCTTCTATAATTGATTTTCACCTTTCCCCTGCATTCACACACAAACACAATATGCACTGAATCTCCGTAATCATGCAAGCAAGGAATTCGGAAGTAATAAAAGTTGAAGAAGAAGTGATATGCAGAAGAGGGGAAATTGAATGTTACCTGTAATATCGTGGACGTTGACGGAATCGCTGCACCGGATTCTTCCTGGTACGTTTTTCGTAGACACTTGTGTTACTAATTATTGTGATGAAGTTATTTCATCATTGAAGAAAGGATAACAAAATAGAAACGAGAAAGAAAACTTCAAGAAGAGAGAATCATAGCTTCATTGATTATTCAAGTGTGATAGTACAGCTCTTATATAGTACACTCCTATCACATAATAGCCGATCAAATGAAACTAATTAACCAATAATCACCTAACTAACAATAGCCTTATCAACTATATTAATCAACTAATCTAATCCAATGATTAAAGTAGTTAGTCTTAACAGCCCCTCTCAAACTAAGCATGGTGAATGTTGATCATGCCAAGCTTGGAAATAAACTTGTTGAAAGTTGAAGTTGGTAATGCTTTAGTTAGAAAATCAGCAAGTTGCTCATGAGTGGAAATTGATAGGAGCCGAAGTAAGCCTTGCTGTAGTTTTTCACGGACCAAATGGCAATCGATCTCAAGATGTTTGGTTCGTTCATGAAATACCGGATTGGACGCAATATGCATTGCACTTTGGCTGTCACAATAAAGGACAGGAAGTTTGGTACATGTGATGTGCAGCTCCTTCATAAGGACTATCAACCAAAGCAATTCACATGTGGCAAATGATAGCGCTCGATACTCAGCCTCTGATGATGATCTGGAAATAGTATCTTGTTTCTTTGCACGCCATGATATGAGAGAAGTACCAAGGAAGAAGCAATATCCTGAAATGGACCTCCTTGAATCAAGGCACCCTGCCCAATCAGAATCTGAGAAGCCAAGAAGTTATAATTCAGCATTCCTATGAAACAGAATTCCTCTACCAGGGTTATTCTTCAAGTAGCGTATGACTCTACAAGAAGCGTGGTAGTGTGCCATTGTTGGATTGTGAAGAAATTGGCTGAGTTGCTGAGTGGCATAGGTAATGTCTGGGCATGTGGTGTCAAGGTACAGCAGATGACCTATTAATCATCTATAAGCTCCAATGTCTTCAAAAGCTTTGCCACTATCAGCATGTAGCTTAACTGACGAATAAAGAGGTGTGGGAGCTGATTTGGATCCAAGCATACCAGATTCCTGCAAGAGATCAAGATAATATTTTCGTTGTGATAGTGAAATCCCTGCCTTTGAATGAGAAACCTCGAGGCCAAGAAAATACTTAAGTATTCCCAGGTCTTTGATGCTAAAATTTTCATCTAGAAAGAGTTTGATACGATCAAATTCAGACATAGAGGTTCCAGCTAGGATTATGTCATCAACATAGACTAAAATAGCTGTAAATTGAGCATCAGTTTTTAAAGTGAAAAGGGAATAATCAGAAGTAGATTGAGTGTACCCTTGTTGAAGTAAAAGAGTTGTTAGCTTTTCATACCATTTGCGACTGACTTGTTTTAGACCATATAAACTCTTTTGGAGTTTGCATACTTGATTGGGCCTGTGACATGTAACACCTTCAGGTATGGTCATATACACATCTTCCTGCAATTCCCCGTGTAAAAATGCATTGTTAACATCAAGTTGATGTAAGAACCAATTGTTGATGGTTGCAGTTGCAAGAAGAGTTCTGACAGTTGTAAGATTTGCTCCAGGTGAAAAAGTATCAAAGAAATCAAGCCCTTCAATTTGGTTGTAGCCCTTAGCAACAAGTCTAGCTTTATACCTCTCTATTGTGCCATCTGCTCTACCAATTGGTTTGACATGTGGTAACAAATCAACTATATTCCAAATTCTATTCTTGTCTAATGCATCTAATTCAGACTTCATGGCCTTGATTCAATGTTCAGACAAACATGCTTCTTTGTAGTTCTTCGGCTCATGTGTAAGAGTGATATTGGATGCAAAGGCATGATGAGATGCAGACAGAAAATGCAATGAATCATAATTTGAAATAGGATAAATAATTTTGGTTGTACCTGATGATGACTTGACTGCTGAAGCATCAGATGTATTGCACACATAATCTGAGAGATAATGAGGTGTATGTTTGGCTCTAACAGGCCTAGATTGAATGTTGTCATTTTCAATATCTGATGTAACAGGGATATATTGAATGTCATGGTTCTCATCAGCATTTTCTAAAGATTCAGGTTCAATGTTGGAATGGTGCAGTGTGTCAGTGGTTGTGTTAGGATGGTGGTCATGTTCCTCAACAGTGGATTCAATACTTTGTGATGGAACATGTATGATAGGATCATGTTGTGGTGAGTCAATGGGATCTTTGTAAGGGTGATAGTTCCAATTAGTAGAATTTGCATTTGAATAGGGAAAAATGTGCTCATGATGTATGACGTTTCTAGAAACAAGAATTGTATGACTGTTAATATCATAGAGCACCACACCCTTCATACCATTCTTGTATCCTAAGAATACACATTTTCGACCTCTTGGCTCAAGTTTTGTTCTATGAATATGTAATGTGGATGCAAAAGCTAGAGATCCAAACACTTTGAGACTATGCATATCTGGATGTGCATTGTGCAGTATGAAATGAGGAGAAAGATTATTTAAAACTTGTGTAGGAAGTTTATTTATAATGAATGTTGCATGCAAAATGGCATATGACCAGAATTTCTTTGGAAGTTTTGACTGAAAAAGAAGAGCTCTTCCAACATTTAATAAATGTTGATGTTTCCTATCTAATCTACCATTTTGTTGTGGAGATTCAACACAACTTGTTTGATGAATGATTCCCTTAGATGCATAAAATTCAGGGATGCTAAATTCAGGACCATTATCAGTTCTGATAATTTTGACATGAAGCTTATGTTGATTTTCTATGAGACTAACAAAGTTTATAACATGCTGTCTAGCTTCAGATTTGGCTTTCATTAATGTTATCCATGTGTATCTGCTACAGTCATCAACAACAGTTAAAAAATATGAATGACCATGTAAAGATTGAACTGCAAGAGGTCCCCAAATGTCAAAATGGATCAAGTCATAAGGGTGAGCAGCTCTATTATTACTAACAGTATAAGAAAGCTTTCTTTGTCTAGCATAGCAACATACATCACAAACATCTTTATGATTTACTTTGATAAAGGGAAATTGAGAATGTAAGTACAATAGTCTGTTTTGAGATAAGTGTCCTAATCTAAAATGCCATAAGACTCTATCTGGTAAAGTGACATTGGTTACTAGGGCAGAGGTTAAAGCAGGTGTGTGTGTAGTAGGTGGATCATTATCTCTTAGTGTTAAGTAGTACAATCCATCTTTCTGCTCAGCAGAACCAGTCATCTTCATGGTGATTTTGTCCTGTATAACACATTGTGAATTGAGGAAATTGACATTGCAATAAGAGGATTCACACAATTTTGAAACAGATAATAGGTTTAAAGAAAATTCAGGAATCAAAAGAACATTATGCACAATGAAGTCAGGGGAAAAATAAATTATGCCAGAATGTTTAGCAACAAGGCATTGTCCATTTGGAAATCTAACATTGATGGCAATAATTTTCCTATATGAATGAAACCATTGTACAAAACTACATATGTGATCAGTAGCTCCTGAATCAATGATCCAAGAACCACTACTACTACTATGCATACAATGATATATGTTACCTGTTGATGGATGACCAACGACAACTTGGTTGGAAGAAGCATGTCTTGAAGATTGGCCAATGCTTGATTTCTGAATTAGATCCATTAAGAACTGAATTGACCTTGAGTCATAGGTGAAATGTCACTTTTGATGTCAGCACCACTAGAGGAAGATCCATCATCATTTCCATCTGATGCCACATTGTTAGCTGAATTCTGAAACTGCTTCTGCATATGAGGTGGTACACCATGTTTCTTGAAGCAGTTTTCCACAGTGTGATTAGTCTTGCCACATAATGTGCAAACACGAGCACTATGCTTGAATGTATTGTTTCTTGCTCCAAACTTCTTGGAATCAGCAGCATTAATCAGTGTTTAAGACTCATCATTGGGAAAAGGGAGTTGAATTTGTCGCTCATGTTGGATAACCATGGAGAATATCTTATTCATATTAGGCAAAGGATCCATTAACAAGATTTGAGACTTAACCACAGCAAATTGGTCATTCAAACCAGTCAAGAATCTGATAATTTGCAGCAGCTGATGATTAAATCTTGCACTGCGCATAGCTTCACAAGAACACTTTATGCGACATGTACAAGTTGGTAAAGGCAAATACAAATCTAATTCTTCCCAAAGAATTTTAAGATCAGAAAAAAAAACCAGTTATCGATTTGGTTTCTTACTTGAGATTATATATTTCTTGCTGCAGCTCGGAAATACGAATGAGGTCACCCTGAGAAAACCTTTCTTTCAAATCGTTCCATACATCAAGCGCATTCTCCATGAAGACGATAGACTTAGAAATTGAATCTGAAACCGAATTCATGATCCAAGAATGTACTAGCATCTTGCAGCGATTCCAAGCACGCAGAGATGGATCTAAAGAATCATCAGGAACAGGAAGAGATCCATCAATGAACTCAATCTTCATTTTGCCACCAAGAGCCCCCTTCATGCTTCGAGCCCATGAATGATAGTTGGAACCAGTGAGTTTTGGAAGAACTGTAACAGAATCGGGGCCATCGCTGGGGTGAACAAACAGATGGAGTAGAAGGATTCAATTGGATAGCAGCAGAATGAGAATCGAATTGGCGAATTATACCATATTGTGATGAAGTTATTTCATCATTGAAGAAAGGATAACAAAATGGAAACGAGAAAGAAAACTTCAAGAAGAGAGAATCATAGCTTCATTGATTATTCAAGTGTGATAGTATAACTCTTATATAGTACACTCCTATCACATAATAGCCAATCAAATGAAACTGACTAACCAATAACCACCTAACTAACAATAGCCTTATCAACTATATTAATTAACTAATCTAATCCAATGACTAAAGTATCTAATCTTAACACTAATCTATGTTAGTTTTGGATGTGGTGTTTCCTTCACCATATCTCGTCTCTGTCGTGATGAATGTACGATTCAAGGTTTCATGATGAATGGCGAACTCTGATCGATGGCGAACTCGGATCTGCCGTGATGAATGTGTGATTCAAGGTTTCGTGAACTGAGTAAAGAGTTGCGCATGGACGGTTGCTTTCGGTGGTTACAGACGCGGTGCCAGGGAGGAAGATGAGGAAACACTAGTGAATCGCGTAGTCATGAGACTCGGGAGTACGCCTTCTCCTTCTTCGCGTGGTTCTCCACCCATTATACTCATCAGCCTGGACCTGTTTAAGTCCGGTTTTAGAAGTAGATTTGGGACCGAGGCGCATACGATCCTTTTCCATACACCTTACCCGGATCCGGCACCCCTAGACTGCTCGATCAGCTGAACAAGATTGATGGGACTCTGCCTTGAGGCCCATCCAGAATCCATCAACAACACCAGGTCCTTAGTCCAGCACCCCCATGGAACCCCTTTTTATTTTTATTTTTTTTAATATAATTCATGGATTTAGGAATAATTATTATTAAGGTAAATGAGGATGATTAGTGGAATTAATTCAAGTTTTGATTAATAACCTTTTAGATTAATTAGGATTAACCTTGGTTTATTATATTAATTAGAATTAGATTTTTAGAATTAGGTTATGGTTAGAATAATTGTATTAATTATTTTTGGCATGATTAAATATAAGTAGGATTATGTTAGTTCTTAATTAAATTTTGTTTGTTAGAAACTTAGTTTCCTAATTATTCTATTTTTAGTATAATGACCATTTTGCCCTTAGGGCTTAGAATATTGATTTTTGTATAGGTTCCCTTAGTTTAAGGCCTTAATCAGAGTTGTCTGATTTTACTTAGTCGATTAATTCAATAGGTTATTATTATACATAGTTCATCTAATATTTTCAATCCCACTGATTAGTGTTGACCAAAGGTCACTTTGGTCAACCAAATCCTTTGTATTGTGTTGTAATCCTCCAAGCCTGTTCAAGTGATCAAAAGACTCTTGATCACTTAATAGGGCAAGTTCATTGCATTCAAGCTATTGTGGATATGCTGAATCTCAGGAGCTCAAGACCTCAAGGTTCAAATGCAAGATCAAGACTTCAAGTCAACATCATACAAACATAGCTAGCAAAGTGGACTACTTCTCAAGCACAACAAACGCATCAACACTTGACAAGTAATTCAAATTGTAAGCCATAAGCCTTAAGCAATGAGGAATGATGAGACAAAGTTTATCTTACCCTTGTCTAGAATGACTTTGCGTACGGGGCATAGGCCCTAGCTAGTCAAAGCATTTGCCCTCATTCATAGACTTTAGCACAATTCGTATCAAACAATCATCAAGTCTTCTCAATACAACAAACAATATGGCATCATCAAGATCAATAATCAGAAGTCTCTAATAACACTTGTCAACCATGATAAGGGTTACACGCTATGAGCCTTAAGTAATGAGGAATGATGAGATGGAGTTTCTCTTACCCTTGTCTAGAGTGACTTTGTGTACGGGGCGTAGGCCCTAGCTATTCAAAGAACTCATCTCCATTCATAGATTTTAGTATGATTTGAATCATGCAATTGACAAGTCTTCTTTAAGCAAGCATCAATCATTCAACATTTCAATACTGGAGCATTTGTGTTATTAGCAACTTGTAGTTGTACACCCTCTTTCATTCAGTTTTTTGCTTGTGAGGTGGTAAACCTTGGCAATTCAGTTCTTTGCCTTATGAGGTGGTAAACCTTTGCACTTGTTCTCTTTGCCTTGTGAGGTGGTAAACCTTTGCACTTGTTCTCTTTGCCTTGTGAGGTGGTAAACCTTGACACTTGTTCTTTTCCTTGTGAGGTGGTAAACCTTGGCGATTCAATTCTTTGCCTTGTGAGGTGGTAAGCCTTGGCAATTTAGTTTTTTGCCTTGAGAGGTGGTAAACCTTGGCAGTTCAGTTCTTTGCCTTGTGAGGTGGTAAACCTTGGCAATTCAATTCTTTGCCTTGTGAGGTGGTAAACCTTGGCAGTTCAGTTCTTTGCCTTGTGAGGTGGTAAACCTTGGAAATTCAATTTTTTGCCTTGTGAGGTGGTAAACCTTGGCAGTTCAGTTCCTTGCCTTCATAATTATAAACTTTGGTAGTGATACCTTGCCTAGAAGGTTGTGAACCTTGGCACTCCTTTTTCAGCCTTGAAGGGTTGTGTACCCTGGAAATCAATCTATCTTTCTTTGTTTCAGCCTTAGTGGGCTGAACTACGAAAGCTCTAACTTTCTCATTGCACGGTGAGAATACGTAGGCAGGAGAATTCAGATTCTCTATGAGCTACCTTATTTATAATCTTACCTTATTTATTATCCTATTCATTTCTTCAGCAATCCATACCATCTTTTTGAGATCAAATACATTTTTCTTTGGATTCCATAATCAATGCTTTCCTTTGAACCAAGAGTTATTTGTGTTGTGAAACCAAATACTTAATTCTCTATGTTTCTGGTTATGACATGAGTGGTTATACATAGGTCCCTCCACGTCCTAGTTTATACCTCTTTTACTCTCCGGTTCAGGATTTATTCCTTCATGGATCCAAGATACTATCACTCTTCGATCTCAAATTGTTTGTTCCCCAGCAAGTGATATATTTTTCCTTGTATCCAAACAACACCTCCTTGTGGGTCCCATACCCATCCTTTTAGGAAATTTGTCTAGCTTGTGACCCAAGAGATGTTTGTGCTGTAAAACCAAACACCTAATTCACTCGTTTTGGTAAGACAATACAATGGGTGTGTGTAGGTCCCTCCACATCTTAGTCTCTACCTTTTTACTCTTAGATTCAAAGCCAGTTTGCCTTTATGGGTCCCCATGCTACCATTCTGTTGGTACAAGTTATATTATTCATCACTGTAATCATACCCTTGAAATTGTTTGTCTTGTTAGTCCTAGTGGCTTAGGCAATTACTTCCTTATCTTTCCTTTGTTAAGTCATAGTAGGCTGAACTACGATTGCTCTGATTTTCTCATTGCACGATGACAATACGTATGCACGAAGGTTCGAATCCTCTGCAAGCATACTTATTTTTTTTCCTCCATCCATCTCCATGATGCATTCATATTCTACCTTTATTCACTTCATTCACTTCATGTGATATACTCTTGTTTTGAGCCAAATACACTATCTCTTTGAGCTCCATCTTGTATCTCCTTGTGAACCAATAGTTGTTTGTTTTGTGAAACCAAATACTTAATTCTCCTTGTTTTCGGTTGTACCATATAGTGGCGAATGTTCAGACTACCTACATATGGTTCACACCAGTTTTACTCTTCGGTTCAGATCTCATCCCTTTTTGGAGTTCAAAACACATTATCTTTTAGTTCATACATGATCGGTCTCCAATTCTACTTGTTTTCTGACACTCACTCGGCACAATTTTACGAAGTCGGTAACAGATTATTCTACCTGTTATGTTATTTTGTTTAGTAAATTAGATGTTTGCATTTCTATTTCAGTTTTTATGATCATTTTTGGTTTGCGTCATTATACTTCATTTTATGTCTCCTTGTGATAGTTTTACTGGTTTCAGGTGTAAGCAAGAATATCGAAGGACTCGCCAAGGAAATCGGATGTTTCGGGCTCGTTGGAAGAAGAAATTTGACGGTACAGTAGCCCTGACACGGTCACCCGTGTTACCCAACACGGCCCGTGTCAGGAGAAGAGGAGCCATGGGAAAAAAACAAGGAGCTGACATGGCCCGTGTCAGCCACCCTAGAAGGGGGCGTGTTGGAGTAGGAACCAGCCAAGCCAACACGGTCGGTCGTGTTGCTTGACACGGCCAGTGTTGGCTTGGACACCTCATTTTCTAATTTTTGTTGTATTTTGGCACGACTGATCCCGGAGGGCATTTTGGACATTTGCTACATCAATTATTTGATTAGGAACTATTTAGGGGATTTTTGAAAACGGAGAAAAGGGGGACTTTTGACACAATACAGATTTGGTACGATTAAGATTGAAGCGATCAAGAGCTGCGAAGAACGGAGGTCCTTCAAGAGCGGATGCGATTGAAGATCAACGGGATTCCCTTATTCTTGTAATGTCTAAAGTTTATGTTGTATCTTATTTGAATAATATGAGTGGCTAAACCCCTAATGCCAGAGGGTGTCCCTGAATTGATCATTTAATGACTCTAAATTGTTAATTTCCTTAATATATGATGTTTGTTTGTCAATTTCACTGTGCAATGTTTGTAATGCTTTCTTTATTAGAAAAATAAGGATTGTTATATGGTTAACAATTTGCGGGATTGCAATTGTTAAGGTTTTTGTACAGTGAAACTATAATAAATATCACTTATGGCTAGGGATACCCTATAGTTACCGGTTATATCTTGTTATTTTGTACGGCTTGGTTTCATTATAATCGCCTAAGGACTTAGAGATTAGAATGAATGATCAAAGGTTTCCCTCTGAGGTCTTAGGAGGAAACAATTCTAAGATGCGGTAATTGTACATTTTGAAATGTTTAAGGAAATATACATTCAAGGTCATTATAGGAGATATTCATACACCATCCTTGGCATATTATTATAAACAGTGAAAAAGATTTATTCTGCTTTCTTATCTCATTCCCTTATATAGTGACTTTTTACAAACCCCCAATTATTTGTTTTATTCAATTGAATCATAATTTAAACTCGTATTGTTGCGTAGTCCTCGAGATCCATATTTGGGAAACGTCTCTATTATTACTACTTCGGCAAAATAGTACACTTGCTATTTTCCCGATCAAGACCATACCTTTATCACAATTACTTTCACCTCCCACCACTAGTTCTATGAACTACAGAGCTATGAATTCCTTATTTCACTATAAGGATACGTAAGCGTGAGGGCCCCAATTCTTACCGAGCACTTTATCTATTTCTTTTCCTTTATCCTTTTGCGAGTAACCTTTAGATATAACACTCATTCAAGCAAGAACAATCAAGACGGTTCCTATGGAGTACCATGGATATAAGGGGTGCTAATACATTCCCCTTGCATAACCGACTTCCTTACCCAACATATCTCTTTCCCCCGGGTTTTACCTATGTTTTCCTTTTCCTTCGGGAATAAATAAAGTTCGATGGCAACTTTGTTGTATGTTCGAGCGTGTGATGCGTTCGGGTATATTTTTACTAGCTTCAGTAGTTTCTTTGTATCGATTCGGAATTTAGGTTAGGAATTCAGAGCTTTTAGCATGAGATTGTTAAATATGGAAGGAAGACGAGCAGATTGATGTACGTAGGAGGTTGTTTGGATCTCCGCCGCCGCCGAAGGCGATTTCCGGCACTACAGGGTTGGTTCTCTAGTAAGGGAATTACGAGGAACATTAATTAAACTTTTGAGCTTGAAGAGTGAAATGGTTTCCTCTGATCCCTTTCCCCTATGTTGGCAACACATTAGTCTTCTGAAGCCCAATAGGCCCATCACATCTTCTATTCACACCCTATATAGCCTCACACCTCCCTTTGAGCTGAAAAAAAAACCTTCGGCTTACCTCTGCAGGCTCAATCTTATCTTGCTTAATATACTATTCTAAAACTGTTGCACCCCTTGATATCTCTTTTATTAGTTTCATATTTTTTGTTCTTGAATTTGTGTGCTTTTCTCCTCCACTTTTATTTGTTTATTTATATATTTAAATATATTTTAACACATTTTAATACCTTTTTAATACATTTAATTTTTTATATTAGAAACATTTAGAAAGATTAATGATAGTACTTAGAGTTAGTTAGATTTTAGTTGATTTTGGTCATTAATCCACCTCATAATTGAAATAAAAATGTTAATACTTAGATTTTAATTAGAATTTAAGTAGATTTAGTTTTAGAATTAATTCAATTAAATTCTATTAGTTTCTTTAGAATTTTAATTTATGCTCAATTTAAAATCCATGTGCTTGATAAACCTGTAACATGATCTTTGTCCCTGAGTGATTGATCAAAGTCATCTTCGATCAATTGATTGTGCTTATCTTTGACTCGCTTTGACATTTATCTGCTTCTCTATCCAGTCAAGTGATCATAAGCCTATTGATCACTTGATAGGATTAGATCTCTACAATTGTACTATATTGGACCTTAAGTCAAGTCAAGACTTCACTCTCAAGTCAATCTCAAGCTTCATATGTAAGACTCTGAAGACTCTTGACATCAAGCCTAGACCATTGTTGAGTTTCATTCTTAGAGCACAACAAAAAGACTCTTCTACCACTACAAACACTTGTCAGTCATGATGCAGATTATGTACCACGAGCCTTAAGCAACGGAAAAGAATGAGAGGGATTATTCCTATCCTTGTTCTGAGCATCTTCGGGTATAGGGTGTATGCCCCAATTATTCAAAGTATCCGCCTCCGTTCATAGACTTTAGTACAATTCAAATAAAATGACTTTCAAGTCGTCTTCCCTACATACAACATTACAATAATCAACATTCATTACACTTGTCTCTTACATTTGTCTCTTTGGACCAAACACAATTCTGTTTGGCATCCATGCATTCTTTGGGCCAAGCACCTCATGGTCATGAAGGTAGAGAAAAACAAGAAAGGGGTTTGAATTGTTTTCACTGACAATAAAAACTTGTGCAAACACCACACACAAAAATCAAAGCAAAAAATGGAGAAGTTTATCCTGGTTCGCTTGAAATTCAAAGCTACTCCAGTCCACCCGACCAAGGTGATTTCGCCTTCAATAAGGACTTAATCCAATAAGCTACTCCAGTCTTACAATCTGTTGTTCCTTCTGGAGTTCCTCCAGAGTCTTGAGCACCAGCGGAGCAAGGTTAGAGTTAGATGACTCACCCTGAGTCAGAGCCACTTCCTTTGCCTTGGCAGCTTCTTCCGCAACAACGTGTGTTACTTCTTCAGCGTCAGCCTTGGCTTTGGCTTCAGCTTCAGCAGCAGCAGCAGCCTCAGCGGCGGCCTTTTCTTCTACTTCTTATCTTGCTTTCTCTTCAGCTTCTAGTATTTCCTTTTCTTTAGCTTCTCTGGCCATACGAGCCTCTAGCCTCTCTTCAGCTTCTTTGATGTAGTCATTTCTGACTTGTTCAGAGAGGCCTTTCAACTTGAATACCTCAGATGTCATCCATCTGAGAAATCCATTCCAATGATTCTTCACTTCAGAGGGATTATCACTTAGTTTGGATTGTTCAGACAGTGATTTGAGCTTCACAACTGAGGACTAAAAAAATAAAGCAACTGACTCTTCCAGGGTGGGGAAGGTTGGTTCAAGGTCAGAAGCTACATTTATGGGTTTTAGTGAGGTAGGGGTTGTTTCAGTGGGAGGTTCATAGGGTTGTCCAGTTGGGGGTTTAAAGGGTGGTTTTGTTTAAAGTGTAGAAGGAGAAGGCACAGAGGTATTTGGGTTGGATGTGATGGGTTAGATAGTGTAGTGGATTGTAGTTGGGCTAGAGTTAAGGATGAAGGGTCAGGGTTTTCAGAGTCAGAGGATATATTGTAGTAAGGTGGTGAGGAGGGAGTTAGGGAGAGGGATGAGAAGGATTCATTTAGAGGTGAAAGATCATATGTGGGGAGTGTTGTGGTAGTGAGGTTGATTTGTCGTGGAGAGGGTGAGGAAGGGTTAGAGTTGTGATGTTCAGAGTTAGGAGGATTTGATATAGTAGGTTCAGAGGGGGTATAGGTGGAAGATGGTATAGGTAAGGAGGAAGATAGTTGCTTTAAATTTGAAATAGAAGGAGTTTCAGATGGATGATACTTACTTGAGATAGGAGAGTCCAGAGGCGCAGGTGATTTGGATGCAAACGATTCTCCCAACTTTAGAGTCTTTGACTTCTTAGACTTTTCAGAGGGCTCTCTTTTCCTCTTCATAAAGTTTGGTGGCTGCTCTGAGAGTCATTCCACTAAGAACTCTGAGATATCCACCCCTTGAGAAGTCAGGTCCTAAAGATAATAGGCGATGACCTCTGGAGGATCTATCTTGGAGAATAGATAGAGACCATTGGGTATCTTTCTCTGATCCTTCAGAGCTTCCCAAGAGGTGTCCAGAGTTGGCTTGACCAAAACTCTTTCAATGATTCTCATACTCTTTAGATTTCTTGCATTCAGAGGCTTTCCAGTATCTACCATCACATCTTCCATCAGATTGTCGGATATCAGATGATCCACCAACCCGTTTTCAATCAGAACATCAGAGATGAGTCTTCCCAGAGGATTGTAGTTTTGGGGCTTCATGTGATTTCTGGTATCTCGGACGGAATCCCTCAGATACTTGAACAGTAGTGCTGGCAGATTCAGCTTGAGTCCTTTGTGGAGGTAGTACAAAATACACTTCTGATTTGTGTTGATGTAGTCAAAAGAGTTTGAGGTTGGACGGTGATGGATGGTACCCATACTGATCTTTAACCGGACTCTCAGATTCTGGTGAAGTTCCTTATTCTTAGAGGATCTACCTTAAGCGCTTTGTTTGAAGATAGTGGGGATAATCTCTTGGGACATGTATCTTGCCCTAGGGTTTATGTTGTAGATCCTTCTACACCCAATTTTCTCCATGTTCAGAAATTTGGCAATAGATTTTTCAGTGATGACCATCTTCACACCCAGAACATATGAGACTATACGGTGGTCATCGTAGTCTGCTAATCTCCGGAACTCTTTGACGAGGAAAGTGTATATGGGACCATAGAGTCTCTGAAAGTTGTTTTCCCAACCTTGTTTCTTTAGTTCCTTAGTGAGATCAACACCATTGCGTTTCATGTTCTCGAAGTCCACGAGAGACTCACAAAGAACTTCCAGTTTATCAAAGGGTGTTGCAAAGTTGATGTGACCTGGACAATCAAGAACGTGGGGTTCCTTGTAGACAGCGGTTGATGTTGTAGCAGTTTCATTAGTCGTTTGTTCGGGAGCATTAGCAAGTTGTTCATTTGCTTCTATCTGTTGTGAGTAGTTGTATACTTGTTGTTATTGGGAGTCCATTTGAAGAAGATGAAGAGTTTGTTGAATGTTGATGAAGATTTGAAGAAGGTTGATGAACTTGAAGATCGTTGAAGAACTTGGAGAGAGTTTGAGTACAAAGAATTTGTGTAGGTTTGTGAGTCAAAAGTGTGAAAGTGTGAGTTGTGACAAGTATATATACACATTAGTGGCATACATAACGACAACGTTAGTAGAGAGTAGGGAACAACAAAATTAATTATCATAGAATCAGAGTTGACACGCTAGGGAGAGAATTAATTGTTGCTAATGATGAATGTCTAATCCTAAAAATATGCACACTGCTCGAGGAGATCTCAATAGTCTGGCTCTTGAGTTATGTGCTAGACAGTTGTTTAGAAGATCCAAGGTCAGACGCTAGAGAGGCCATGTGTTGATGTTTCTAACATCAAGAATACCAAGGCTTTTTTATTCAGAGGGTTTCTAATTTAGATTACATATAACTGGTAGAGGTATTATAATCAGAACCAGATGCCAGAGATAGATTTAAGCCAAAGCCTATTTTAACACGTCAGAGGAAAAGCACAAGTTCATAATCATTTTGGGCAATCTGCCATGTTTAAGTGTTTTAGAATGAAGGAGAAACTATCTTCAGCTAAGGGTTTGGTGAAGATATTAGCCCCTTGGTGGTTTGTATCTATGAATTTTAAAATTATTACCCCTTTCTAACATAGTCTCTAATACGTGCTTCGCTCTGGAATGCAAAACAGGGTTCTTACTTAAACATTTGGAAACAATATTGTCACAAAAGATATGGATGTTACTCTCATATATTTGAAAGTCCTCTAGTTGATTCTTCATCCAGAGCATCTGAGTGTTGCATAGTGAAACTGAAATGTATTCTGCTTCTGTAGTTGAGAGTGCAATGGTTGATTGTCTTTTTCTAGCCCATGAGATGAGGTTTCCTCCCAGAAATTGACAGTTTCCATATGTGCTTTTGCGCTCAAGTCTATCTCCAACGTAATCTGCATCACAATAACTAGAAAACCTATACTCTGATGTTTTCTTATGCATAAGGCCAAGGTTAGATGTTCCTCTCAGATACCTCAGGATTCTCTTAACAGTAGTTAAGTGAGATTCCCTTGGATCTGGTTGAAATCTGGCACAGAGACACACGCTGAATAGAATGTTTAGATGCGTAGCAGTCAGATAGAGAAGAGAGCTTATCATACCACGATAGAGTTTCTAACAAACCTTTTGACTTACCTCTTCTTCCATAGAATAGAATGTTTAGATGCATAAGAGTCTTTGCTGGTTTACTTTCTGACATTTCAAATTTCTTCAGAATGTATTTTATGTATTTGCTTTGATATACATAGGTAGCATCTGAAGCTTGATTGATTTGAATTCCCAAAAAGAATTTTAGTTCTTGCATCATACTCATTTCAAATTCTGCCTGCATTAACTCAGAAAACTCTTGACAAACAGATGGGTCAGCAGAACCAAAAATTATATCATCGACGTATATTTAACAAATCATAAGGTCATTTATGATATTTACAGAAGATAGTGGAATCGACTTTGCCTCTGATAAAATTGTTCTCTAGAAGGAATGAACTTAGTCTTTCATACCAAGCTTTGGGAGCTTGCTTCAGACCATAAAGAGATTTTTTCAGTTTAAACACATATTCTGGACATTTTGAGTTTTCAAAACCAGGAGGCTGATGAACATACAACTCTTCATAAATGTATCCATTCAGAAACACACTTTTGACATACATCTGATATAGCTTGATGGAGTAATTTACAACAAAAGATACAAGTAAGCAAATAGATTATAACCTGGCGACTGGAGCAAAGGTTTCATTATAGTCAATACCTTCCTATTGATTGTAACCTTGTGCCACCAATCATGCTTTATTTCTGACCACTTTGCCTTTCTCATTGAGTTTGTTTTTGTATACCCATTTTGTTTCAATCACATGAGTTCCCTTGGGTCTTGGTACAAGATCCCAGACATCAATCTTTGCAAATTGATCAAGTTCTTCCTTCATTGCCAGAATCTATTCTTTGTCTTGAAGAGCTTCTTCGCGGGATGTTGGTTCTATCAGAGACACTAATCCCAAAGGTGTTTCCTTACAGACCTCGAATGTATATCTTGTTCTGACAGGTTCATCCTTGTTTCCCAGAATTAACTCTTCAGAAATGTTTAGTCTATTTCTTAATCTTTTTTGTGTAATTGAGATTTAAGGTGCTTTTGACGTTTCCCTTTTTGCTTCTTCGGATTCCTTTTTCTTTTCGTCAGAACCTGTAAATGTTATCTCCAGATCTGCAAATTCCTCAACTAGCTTTGACTTTTCAGAGTCAAGCTTATCATCAAATATGACATGTATTGATTCTTCCACAATTAATGTTTTTGTAGTATATACCCTATAGCCTTTAGAGCGTTCTGAGTATCCCAACATAATACATTTTTGTGCTTTAGAATCAAACTTGTTCAGATTATCTTTAGTATTTAGGATAAAACAAGAACATCCAAAAGGATGAAAATAGGAAATGTTGGGTTTTCTTCCCTTACACAGCTCATAAGGAGTCTTCTCCATAATAGGTCTTATATAGATTCTATTCTGAATATAACATGTTGTGTTCACTACTTCATCCCAGAGGTGCTTAGCCACATTTGTTTCATTGATCATGGTTCTGGCCATTTCTTGGAGAGTCCTATTCTTCCTTTCTACAACTCCATTTTGTTGTGGAGTTCTAGGACAGGAAAAATCATGGGATATTCCATTAGAGTCAAAAATCTCTTCAAAAAGTTTGTTTTCAAATTCCCCGCCATGATCACTTCTGACTCTGATGGTTTTCGAGTCAAATTCATTTTGCACTTTTGAACAGAAACTAGTAAACACAGAATGTGACTCATTCTTATGTCTTAGGAATTTTACCCATGTCCAGTGACTATAATCATCAACAATGACAAGTCCATACTTCTTACCATTGACTGGAGATGTCTTAACAGGTCCAAAAAAGTCAATATGAAGAAGTTCCAGAGGCTTAGAGGTAGATACAACATTTTTATTTTTGAAAGTTATTTTAGAAAAATTTCCTTTCTGACATGCCTCACAAAGACCATATGAAGAAAACTTCAGCTTAGGTAGGCCTCTGACTAACTCAAGTTTATTTAGCTGAGAAATCCTCCTCAGGCTAATGTGACCCAAGCGTCGATGCCACACCCATTACTCTTCATTTACAGACATTAAACATTTTACATTTTGATCTTTTAAATCTGAAAGATTAATTTTATAAATGTTGTTCTTCCTCTTACCAGTGAAAAGAAATGTCCCATTGTTCTGATTAATGGCTTTGCACGTTTTTTGATTAAAGATTATATCATAACTGTTGTCACTTAATTGACGTATGGATAACAGGTTATGCATTAATTCTTCTACGTAAAGAACATCAGAAATAGAGGGAAAAGATCCATTACCAATCGTTCCAGATCCTCTAATTCTTCCTTTCTTATTTCCTCCAAAGCCTATGAAGCCAGCGTCTTTAAGTTCCAGGCTTTGGAACATATGATTTCTTTCCGTCATGTGTCGCGAGCATCCAGAGTCCACGTACCATGATTGGTGTCTTAACTCTGCTGCATAAGATATCTGCAACATATACTATTTTATCTTTTGGTACCCATAACATTTTGGGTCCTTTATGATTAGTTCTCCTAGAGTTTCTGGAAACTTTGGGGTTTTCTAGCATTATTAAAACTTTGTGTTTGTGCATGTGTGTAATGATAAGAGAAAGGAGATTTAGGTTTGTCATCTGCAGAAGGTATTTTCTCATCTTCATCAGAGTCATATCCAATTCCTCTTTTCTTATTGTGACTAACACCATAAATCATAGAAACCATTTTACTTCTTTCAAGCCCATTTTTCAGAAATTTCTGAAAAGCTTTTTCATATTTATATATGATGGTATTAGAATTTTGTGGAGCTTTGGAAAGAGTTTCTTCAAGTTTTAAGCATTTTTTTGTTGAAAATTCATTTTCTTTTTCCAGGAAAAAAATGTTTCCTTTAAGTTCAGAAACTTTTGTTTCAAGCTTATCACATTCTTCAACAGTTTCTTCATGGACCTTTTTTAGGATCTTGAATTTTTGTCGAAGCTTCTGATAGGAGCTTAGAGATTCTAATAAACAGGCTTCTAAATTAGAGCGAGAGAGATCAGAAAATACCTCTTCAGAGTCAGATTCTTCTTCGGATGTACTTCTAGATGTGGTGGCCATGAATGCAACATTTGCTTGTTCCTCTTCAGAGTTTGATTTTGAGGGGTCAGGTTCAGAATCATCCCAGGTAGCCATGAGTCCCTTCTTGGTTTTGAAGGAGTTTTTCTTGAATCCTTCTTTTCTGGAACTATCTTTCTTGAGCTTTAGACATTCATTTTTGTAGTATCCTGGTTCTTTACATTCATAGCAGGTTACCTCTTTGTTTGGTTTGCTTCTAGAAGTTGATTCTGAATAATCTCCCTTCTGTCTGGGTCTTCTGAAGTTGTTGTTCCTTTTTCTCCAAATTTGTTTAACTCTTCTTCATCATTGTCGCACCTCGAAAAAAATATGGGGATACGACTTCAAAGCGAAGCGCAATCGCACACTCGCAATGATGGACTGAACAGAGTCGCCACCGAACTTTATTTATTCCTAAAAAGGAAAGGGGAAATATCGATAAAACCCAAGACAAAAGAAAGGATAAGATATGGTCATCGCAACCAATATCAGGGTTCGGGAGTCGATTACGCAAGGGGAAGGTATTAGCACCCCTCATGTCCGTTGTACTCAACGGGAACCATTAGGTTAGTTGTGTGCGTTAGTGTTAGTTGAAATATTAGGCTTTTCGAATTATTAGGTGGGAAAGAAAGAAAGGATGAGAAGAGAATATTTTTGGATTTTTGACGAAGAACTAAACCTAAGTTTTTTATTAGTGGGCCTGACAAGATTTACAAATCCTGCTCCTACGTATCTCAAAAGAGAAATCAAGGCTTACGTAGTTCTGGGTAGAAAAATGTTTGTTTGTTGGTCGATTTTTAGCGAAAGCTATATTGTATTAATCGACGAAAACATCGTTTTACCCAAAACAGATGAGGAGTGAACGCATACCACACATCAAACGGATTTATAAATCTACATTCGGAAAAGCGTCATTTATCTCTACTCAACAATCGTGGCCGAAACATTGTTTTGTATCACTTAAGACAATATATCTTTCATTTATGAAAAATGTTTTTGATTAACCGCACGGCGGCGAGAAAAGAATTTGATTGGTTGGATGCGTTTTGAATGATGGCGAGAACTTGGATGAGCGAGATATACATCTCGAATCCTAGCCTCAGGAGTGCATGGTATACACCATGTTCCATTTCCATCTTTATTAAAAAGGTTAAGATATGAATTAAGTATTGTGGAATTTGATTGAGAAAGGGTTTGAAGAAACCGCATTGACAATTTTAGGCGATGGCGAGAGTTAAGATTGGCGAGGCATACGTCTCGAATCTTAACCTCAGGAGTGCATGGTATACACCATGTTCCATTTCCACCTTTATTGAGAAAGTGTTAAATGAGAATTAGGTATTTTGAGTTTTGTTGTGAAAAATGACTTGACCTAGATCAAGTATTGATGGACGTTTAAGAGAAATTTGAATGAGTGTTTGAGAGAAAACAAAGTGGATAAATTTGGATGATGGCGAGAACTAGGATTGGCGAGATATACATCTCGAATCCTAGTCTCAGGAGTGCGTGGTATACACCACGTTCCACTTCCATCTTTATTGAAAAGGTCTTAATTATGAATTAATATTTTTTTAGTTTTTATTAGTAAAAAATGGCTTGACGTTGAATCAAGCATTTAATGAAGGTTTGAAAACAATGGAATAAAATGAGAGGAAGAAATGGATTGATTTGTTTATTGAGAAAATACTCGACGTTGGATCGAGTCATATTTTTGTATTTTTGAAATTGTTGATTTTACTCTTGAGTTAGTATCTAACTAAATAGTCAAACAAATAAAGAAATAAAACAGTACAAGATCATTACACATCGGGGGAGTGGGGTACATTTTGTCAAATGGGGATTCAAAATCATGAAATAATTAAATCGGGCCCAAACAACAAATGATGCGAAATATGAGTGTAAGTGCAAGAGAAACGGCTCATTGTAAGAAAGCCCAAGAGTAAGCTATGTGAGGTTGATGGCGATGCTTAAAAAGCAATCGACTTACAAGGGTGTGAAAATGGGCTCGATATTGAATCGAGAAAAAAATGTGATTTTTATAGTTTTAAAATGGTTTTGCATGCATGATGAACTTAATAAAAAACATAGACATAAAAAATATTAAAAGAAACAAAATGCTAAAATAAAATAAAATACTAAAAAAAAATGCTAAAAGAAAATGAAATACTAAAAATGTGCTACATACGAGTATTGAACCCACTCCTCTTGAGACTATAGAAACCACCCCTCTCCACCAGGCCACTTATGACTAGTTGTTATTTACAATGCTAATTTAAATATATAAACCAAGATAAATAAAAAAAGGAAATAGAAAAATAAAAAACTAATGAAAGGAAATCTGTTGGGCTATCCTAAAAATAAAAGATGGAGGGACCAAACATTAAAACCCAGCCGTCTGGCTGTTGGGTTTTTCAAAAGAATAAAAATTGAAAATGTAAAACATTTATTGACTAAACTTAGGAAATTTAAACAAAAATTTAATAGTTTTTAAAAAAAGACTTATTCTGTATCAAAATAAATTAAAGAAAGAAAATTAAAAAAAAGAGTACAGACTCGTCGTCCTCGCTCTCTCTCACTCTAACTCACGAAAAATCACTCTCAATCGCTCTCCCTATCTCACGATTTTTTCTCTCAATCGCGTCTCTCCCACTTCGCCGTCCCCAAATGACGAGAACTCTCAAACACTCATCTCTCTCAATCTTCCTAAACTTTCGCTCACCATCGCTAACCTCACTCACTCTTCTCATAATCTCAATCAGTCGTATGAGAAAGCAATGGCTGGAACAGAAACTCACCTTTGGCGAGGACAACGGCAACGACGAAACTCACAGGTTTGCCTTTGAGATTCTTTTCGCCTCTCTATTAGCGTTCTCTCGGTTGCAAGTTTCCAATTCCGCCTCCCCTTTGAAATCGCGGCCGCCTCCAAATCTTAGGGTTTTTTAGTTTTCCAAAATTCCCCCTTTCTGTTGTTCTCACTCACTATTTATCCCTCATGAATTAGGGTTTGAATAGGTGTCTTTGGTGTTACAAGAAGTTACTCTGCGAAGCTCCTTTTGTGCTCAGAAATTGGAGTGGCCTTTTTTGATGCTAGAATCAGAACGATAATCTGAGCATGAACTTTCTCCTTGAATTTTGTCTTAATTCCAAATTGGGGATTTTCTGGATTTCTGCATCTTTTACTAATTAATTTGTTCTTTTTACTGCAGTGAAAATTTGAACATCGGTTTCGGTTTTGTTAGCATACAATTCTTTTGAGAGATTCCTTAACTCCTCATTTGGTGTGCAGGTACTTTTGAAGTATCAGCAGTCTGCACAGTAGGTGGTGGAGAGGAATTGAAAGAGGGGTTTTGTTGTTATGATGAATGGTTCAATCACCGCATGAGTATTCAACCAACGGCTCATGAGTTGATGATAGCATGAGTCATTTGCAATTACATGAGCCTTGGCCCATAGCCAAATTGTACTTTCGACACTGCCATCTTCTGCAGGCAAGATTACTTTGCTTTCAACACCATATTGAACCCCATTTGAGTGTGGCAGACTCAATTCAATGGCTATTGGCTTCAAAGTTCCATCATCTTTCAAGAACAAGATTGTCCTAGTGGCATAAGCCTTTGCTCTTGTGTTTATCCTTTCCAGATATGGCATGAACGCGTCATGGTAATCTAAGACGAATAATCTCTTCCCGCTAAGTGCCTGTTCTACTGTGAGCTCACCGAGGTTCGTCTCTAACTGTTCTTTTGTTGTTGTACTAGACTGATCACCGTATACGACAGTATCAAGAGTACTTTTCAGCGGGAACTCTTGAAGAAGACGAATCACGCAAGGGTTTACACCAACAACCATCTCTCTCCCAAATTCTTCATCAGTCATCCACGCAGATTTGCTAACTTTGATTACATGAGGTGGGGGAAACTTGAGGGATTTATATGAGGTCATGGTATTAACATGAGGTAGGCTACAGTGGTTTGTCTTTTTCTTGGTTACACATGTTCGTCATGCCATGAGGTTTATCCAAATCCTGTTAATGCTGCAGCATTTTGCCACTACAAGTTGGATGATATGTGTCATACGGTGAACTGACTTGGGGTGTTTTGCTTTTTATCGCAATGTCGCGGATAGCAAGAGTCGCCACCGACTTTTCTTTTATCCAATAAGGAAAGGTGGAAAAGAACAGGAAAGACCTCAATAGATTTTGGGTTCGGGAGGTACATTATACAAAGGGAAGGTATTAGCACCCTTTGTATCCATGGTTATCCATGGGCTCTTAATTGCTGGATCACTTATATTTTTGTCTGAAAAGTGTTGGTGAATTGTTTAAAAATGTTTCGAAAAGAGAGTTTAACTTTGTAATGATTCTCGTATGAATGTATACAAAGTATTTATCTCGTTTGATTTTGAAAAACGGTTTAGAAAGATATAACTTGGTAATGATTCTAGTATGAATGTATACCAAGTGGTGATTTTCTAGGACTTGCAAAGTGTGAGGGGTGGAAAATGTTTTAGGTTATGATCCAGTAATTGAGAGTTATACCTTCCTAAGGTCGTTATGGGCATTTCCTATCCTTATGAGGGTAAAACTGTCCTTACTATTGAGAAGTAAGTAGTTTTATCCTTTGGATGTAAAAGGGTCATTGTAGGGTCATCGATAGGTCATTGAAGGCAACAGTTGTAAGGATACCTTAGCATTCGAAGGGACGATCATCATTTAACCGTAGGCTACACCGAAGGGTCATCGACGGACAAAATCATATATTCGAAGGCAACATCCGAGGGACTATGATTTATTTTAAAGGGACATGATGATTTAATCGAAGGGTCTTTGCTAAGGGTATCCCCACATTCGCGGGACATGACCGTAATACCGTAATATCGTAAGGCACAAGAGAGGTCCAAGATCACATATTTAAAGGCCATATTTTAAAGTCAATTAGGTAATTAGGGTGAATCTCCACATTAAAATCAATACATTAAAAATAATACATTAAAATTAATTATTAAAATTAACACATTAAAATTAATTATTAAAATTAACACATTAAAATTAATTATTAAAATTAACACATTAAAATTAATTAAGAAATTTAGGGTGAGCCTCCACAAGGGTATCCCACAAATAAAGTGGAAGACCTAACGGCGGTCTTTTTTTCTGGGACATATGAACCTTTGCAAAATTCAACAAACGGGTTAGCATACCAAATCAGGGTGCAATCGAGGATTACACCGCAAAAGAAATCACAACAGTAATAGGATCAAATAAACAATGCCTGGCTATGATAAAACATGAATGAAAAGTCAGAACAGAAAAGTTGGCTACTGTCAGGTTCGCGCCCGCCTCGCCTAGCGAAGGCTTAGCGAATACTCGCTGCATGCTCGCTTAGCGATGTGCTAGCGAGCGGCTGCGGATTCCGGTTTTAGTAACGATATAATGGCAGCAAGCTTCACACTTTATAGCATTCATTACAGAGATTATGTGGTTAGACATTCAACGGTTCATGCATACTTAAATTCATATGTAAAACTTAAGATAGTTTCATAAATTCAATCATGATACCATGTGCAAATTAAGAACATAGGGTAGTAATAGCAATGCCAACCTGTTTGTAATCGAATTGTAACCTTGAATTGGCTGATCGGATCGAATTGAGCGGAAGTGACCTTGCCGCCGCCGGCTTTTCCTTCAGGGCCTCCTTTAGGGTTTTCCGTCTGTGAGCGCTAGGGTTCGCTTGCTAGAGTTCTCCTCTCTCCTTTTTTCGTTCTCTTTTTCATTACTGAAGTGCTGGTATTTATAATGCCCTTTTTCATGACCTAATGGGCTCAGAACGAAGCCCGAAATTTTTTGTTGTCTGTCAGCTTCGCTAGGCGAGCTGGTAGCGAATGTTTGCTTCGCTAGGCGAGCGTGTAGCGAACGTTCGCTAGGCGAGCGTGTAACGAACGTAACGTTCGCTAGGCGAGCGTGTAGCGAACAGGCCAGTTTGGGCCATTTTCTGGATTGGGCCATTCGTGAGCTGGGCCTTTGTCCCTTTAAGATCAGTGCCATAAAATGAGTCGGAATGCCCCTGAAAAATGTCTTGAACTATTGATGGGCAAATTTTGGGGTATGACAGCTGCCCCTGTTCAATACTCTTGAACCGAGAGAGTTAGGATGGTATATACGCCATTCGTGGTCTGGAGGTGGAAGATTATTGAACACTTAGAACGCCCCAAAAATTTGCATTTGTCAATTAGTTAGTCTTGATGGAGATGGGCTTAAAGATGCCATCTAGGAAGTTTGATGATGAGAGCTTCAGAGTGCGTCGTACGTTAGACGATATCCGAAGTCATGGGTGTCGCTGGGTCATACGCCAGACCGTATAGTGAGTCATTCATTAGGCCGTCGACTTCACTGGGGAGTTAGAATGGGTCATACGCCGTTGGGGATAACAGATCAGAATGGATCGTACGCTAGATCGTATCTGAGTTGCAGAATGGGCCGTCTGTTAGGCTATATCTAATGAAAAGTAGTCGTACGCTAGACTACACCTCAGGATGTACCGTACGCTAGGTAGTATCTGAGGAATGAAGATCCGAATGGGTCGTACGCTAGACCGTATTATTGGAGGAGTAATATGTTGTGCCGAATCAAAATGAGATAAGAATCCGAATGAGTCATACACTGTTGGGGATAAAGGATCAGAATGGATCGTACGCTAGATCGTATCTGAGTTGCGGAACGAGCCGTCCGTTAGGCTGTATCGTTACTGGGGGTGAAGGATCAGAATGGATCGTATGCTAGATCGTATCTGAGTTGTAGACTGAGCCGTCCGTTAGGCTGTACCTGGTGATGAAGGGGGTAGTCATACGCCAGACTACACTTCAGAATGTACCGTACGCTAGGTAGCATTTGAGGGGATGAACATCCAAGCGGGTCGTAAGCTAGACCGTCTCTGAGTAGCAGAACGAGCCGTCCGTTAGGCTGCATCTGATAATAAAGGGGTAGTCATACGCCAGACTACACTTCAGAATGTACCGCACGCTAGGTAGCATTCGAGGCCTTGAAGGTCCAAATGGGTCGTATGCTGGACCGTATTGGAGTTGTTGAAAGTCGGAATGGATCGTACGTTAGATCGCATCTGAGTTGAAAGAGTCATATGTTGAGCTGAATCAGAATGAACCGTACGCTAGGCTATATCTGATAGTATTTGTATATGTTGTATTTGCAATAAATGTCTGGGATGGGCTTATAGATGCCATCGTTAGGAGGATGTCAGAATGAATGTTGACATGGAGTATATCTGAAAGATGTATTTGAATCTGAACGTAATCGATGAAGATGTCCGTCTGAATGGCTCTCTATTTTGACTGTATCAGGAAGATAATTAACCTGAAAAATAAAGTCAGCTTCATGCCATGTCATGATGCATGAGATGCTTTATGCTTTCGAAAATAACTGCAAACGATGTATGCATGCGTATGCTGTGAAATGATGTAATGAATGAATTATGCATCTGAAAAGTTCTTCCTGAGGACTCTACTGGGGAAAACAAATCTCAATCTTCTGGTTGGAGATACTGGTATCGGTGATCCTTTCTTAGCTGGGGATACTTGATTCTGTCTGAGGGTAGAAATATTTAACAGAAGCCTGGCTGGGGGTGGAAGAGATGACCAATTTGTCTAGTAATGCCAATTGTTTTTGGGGAATAACTGGCTTTGCTGGGGAATAGAATTAGCAACGGATTCATTGGAAAGCATGGTTAGACCTTCTCCTCGATCCTGAAGTCTTTTAGTAACTACCATTGCTATTTTATGCATGTATTTTGATAAACATTGATCATATTCAAATGCATATATCAATTCAAGTTAAATCAATGGACGTTTACACAAACAAAACAGAGAAAGTAAAACAAAAGCATCTTTTTGGAAATGAAATTGTATTGATTTTGAAAGAGGGCCTATAAACAGGCAATTTGTGTACAAGGAGACAAAAATCCTAGTAAGAGGAAATTGTCAAGAAAACAAAGAGAAAGCTATGCCGAAAATGTCCTATTGACTTTAATTCCACTACTGCCATTATGTCTTCAACCTCTCATCTCCTGCTGTCGGATAGAAGTGATTAGCTTGTTCAGTCCTTTGAACTTGGATGAAGCTGTCTGAGAACGGGACATAGTCATACGCTTTAATCCCTAATTTTTGCCTGGACCGCCTTTTCAGGTTTTCAATCCACCAGGATACCCCTTTTTGCCCAAGCCGCCTTTTCAGGTTTTCGACTTGCCGGGTGCACATTTTTTATGTTTATCCCTAATTTTTGCCCGAACCTTTTTGGTTCGCCGGGATGCCCTTACTTTTGCCTAGGTACGTCGACCTAGCAGGTCTCTTTTATGCGTAGTATTTTTTGACTATGTCTGCGTTCACGGGATGTGGGAAGTCTTCGCCGTCCATTGTAGCAAGTATCATGGCTCCACCAGAGAATACTGTCTTAACCACAAATGGCCCTTCGTATGTGGGAGTCCACTTGCCTCTGGGATCACCTTGTGGTAGAATGATACGCTTGACCACCAAGTCGCCAATTTGATACACCTGTCTCTTGACTCTTTTGTTAAATGCCTGGGTCATGCGCTTCTGATATATCTGTCCATGACAAACAGCCGCAAGTCTCTTCTCATCAATCAAGTTTATCTGATCGAGTCGAGTCTGAATCCATTCATCTTCATCTAAGCCCGCCTCTTTCATGATTCTTAGAGAGGGAATCTGGACTTCCACTGGTAAAACGGCTTCCATTCCGTAGACTAAAGAGAAAGGAGTTGCTCCTGTCGAAGTGCGTACTGAAGTGCGATAGCCATGAAGAGCAAACGGTAACATCTCATGCCAGTCTTTGTACGTCACCGTCATCTTTTGTATGATTTTCTTGATATTCTTATTAGCAGCCTCCACGGCACCGTTCATCTTTGGCCGGTACGGAGAAGAGTTATGGTGTTTTATTTTGAACTGCGTGCAGAGTTCAGTAATCATCTTGTTGTTCAAATTAGTACCATTGTCAGTGATAATTCTTTCAGGGATGCCATATCGACAAATGAGATTATTCCTGATGAATCGTGCCACCACATTCTTGGTGACAGAAGCAAATGAGGCGGCCTCTACCCACTTTGTAAAGTAATCAATAGCGACAAGGATGAAGCGATGTCCATTAGAAGCAGTAGGTTTAATCTCCCCAATCATATCAATGCCCCACATTGCAAAGGGCCAAGGTGCGGTCAACACGTTCAATGGAGCAGGAGGTGCATGTACTTTATCCGCATATATCTGGCACTTGTGACAGGTTCTGGAGTGATGATGGCAATCAGCTTCCATGGTAGACCAATAATACCCTGATCTCAGAATCTTCTTGGCCATTGTATGTCCACTAGAATGAGTCCCAAAAATACCGTCGTGCATATCTCCCATAATCTTTTCTGCTTCCTTTTTATCCACACAGCGAAGCAAAGTCGAATCGTGGTTACGTTTGTATAATACTCCATTACTCAGAAAGAACTTAGCGGAGAACTTCCTCAGGAATTTTTTGTCATTGATGGATGCCCCTTCAGGGTATTCCTGAGCTTCTAAATATCTTTTTACTTCGTGGAACCAGGGTTTTTCCCGTACTCCCTCAGTGTTAAGTTCATAACAGTACGCCGGTTCATCTAGTCGCTCAATGGTGATCCTGGGAGCTTCATTGTCCCATCTGACTCTGAACATAGATGACATGGTAGCTAATGCGTCTGCCAACTGATTCTCTTCTCGTGGGATATGTTCGAATGTTATCTCTTCAAAGTATGGGATTAATGTCATCACCCGTTCTCGGTAAGGGATGAGATTCGGATGCTTAGTGTCCCATTCTCCTTTGATCTGACTGATTACTAATGCTGAGTCTCCGTACACACTCAAAAACTTGACCCGTCGGTCTATAGCAGCCTTGAGTCCCAAAATACATGCTTCATACTCAGCCATATTATTGGTACAATGAAAACATAGTCTAGCAGTGAAAGGCGTATGGTAACCCTCGGGAGGAATGATTACCACACCAACACCATTGCCCAATGCATTAGAAGACCCATCGAAAACCATAGTCCATCGGGATCCTAGTTCGGGTCCTTCATCCGGTCCAGGTTCTTCATAATCAGTAACAAGCATGACATCCTCATCTGGGAACTCAAAATTCATAGATTGGTAATCATCCACCGCTTGATGAGCCAAATGATCAGCTAGCACGCCTCCTTTGATTGCTTTCTGAGTAGTATACTGGATGTCATACTCTGTTAAGATCATCTGCCATCTTGCTATCCTTCCGGAGAGAGCGGGTTTCTCAAATATGTATTTGATAGGATCCATCTTAGAAATCAATAAAGTGGTGTGATTCAACATATACTGTCTCAGTCGGCGAGCAGCCCAGGCCAAAGCACAGCAAGTTCTCTCGAGCAGTGAGTATCTTGTTTCACAGTCGGTAAACTTTTTGCTAAGGTAGTATATGGCATGCTCTTTTCGACCAGACTCGTCATGTTGCCCCAACACACACCCCATTGAATTTTCTAACACGGTCAAATACATGATTAGAGGTCTTCCTTCAACCGGTGGCATCAGAATCGGAGGTTCCTGGAGATACTTCTTGATTTTGTCAAAAGCTTCTTGACATTCCTCATTCCATATCATCTCTTGATTTTTCCTCAGTAGCTTGAAGAGGGGTTTGCAGGTGGCAGTCAAGTGGGAGATAAATCGGGCAATGTAGTTCAACCGTCCCAAGAAACCTCTGACCTCTTTATCTGTACGGGGAACTGGCATTTCTTGAATAGCCCTCACCTTAGCCGGGTCAACCTCAATCCCTTTACCACTGACAATAAATCCCAGGAGTTTACCGGATCTTACTCCAAAGGTGCATTTGTTCGGGTTCAATCTTAGCTTGTATTTCTTCAACCTCTCAAACAATTTGTACAAATGATCGAGATGTTCCTCCTCAGTATGAGATCTGGCTATCATGTCATCCACATATACTTCTATTTCATGATGGATCATATCATGGAACAAAACCACCATAGCTCGCTGGTACGTTGCCCCGGCGTTCTTTAAACCGAATGGCATTACTTTATAGCAGAACGTGCCCCATTGCGTTACAAACGTAGTTTTCTCCATGTCCTCAGGCGCCATCTTAATCTGGTTATAACCTGAGAATCCATCCATGAATGAGAATACCTTGTGTTGAGCGGTGTTATCTACCAGAACATCAATGTGCGGAAGTGGAAAGTCGTCTTTGGGACTCGCTTTATTCAAATCTCTGTAGTCTACACACATTCGCACCTTGCCATCCTTCTTCGGCACTAGTACCACATTAGCAACCCATTGAGGATAAGAAGTAACAGCCAGAAAACCTGCATCAAATTGTTTCATAACCTCGGCTTTGATTTTCTCAGACATTTCAGGACGCATGCGACGAACCTTTTGCTTGACCGGACGACAATCTTCCTTCGTTGGCAAACGATGCACTACTATATCGATCCAGTCCTGGCATGTCTTCATAAGACCAAGCAAAAATCTCTACATAGTCATGCAACATCTGAATCAACCTTCTCTTGACACTGTTTTCCAAGCCTGCTCCTATTTTGACTTCTTTCTTGTTTACTTCAGTACCCAGATTTACAGTCTCAACTGACTCCTCGTGTGGCTGTATAGTCCTTTCTTCCTGCAGTAACAGTCTGGCAAGTTCTCCAGGTACTTCACAATCTTCCTCACTTCTATCCTCGGCTTGGTAGATCGGATTTTCAAAGTCATAATGAACAGTAGTAGAACTATTGTCAACAGGATCCAGAGTGGGTATGGATCTGCAATTCGTTACGTGAGTGTGTGTAAGAAAACATAGCTCGTTTGGAAGATGACAGAAAAGATAAAGAGCGCAATATTTGAATGCAAAAAGTCCATTGATTTATTGAATATGAATATGCTTATGAAGATGACAAAACCCTTAACAAATTAGCTATTGTGCCCCGGGCATAGACACAACGCTTGGAGAAGTTCAATTGTAAAAAAAAACAAAAATTTGCAACACTAAAATAGACAATAACAATTACTCCTGACTAAAGGAAATCGGGATAGTGTCTTCAGCCTTCCAATTATTGAGTCCGTCACCAATTGTTGGGAAAATCCAGCTATCCAGGTCGCAATCGCTGTCAGCATCTTCTACAGCATTAATTTGACTCTTGTCAGAGCTGAACCCCAGGCCAAATTTGTCAGACTTGTACGGTACGTCGATCAATTGACCCCAGCCAGTACGACCACCATCTTCAACCACGGCTTGAGCGTCCTTCAGAGAAATCATAGCAGGAGGAGCACGAATAACCTTGGGTACACAGGAAGTTGGCTTAAGGACAGGATTGGTCGGAGGAACTACTTCAAATGACTGATAAGGAGTCTCAATGAATTCACCATCCATCTCGACGTATCTGAAGGTATGCACACTACTGACAATGTACTCTTCTTCTCCACACACGGTGACAATTTTGCCCTTTGTGGGATACCTCAACTTTTGATGGAGAGACGAGGCTACAGCGCCTGCCCCATGAATCCAAGGGCGTCCCAGTAAGCAGGAATAGGCAGGACGAATGTTCATTACATGGAAGGTAGTGTTGAAGACTTGAGGTCCTATCTTGATAGGAAGGACTACTTCGCCATGGACAACACTCTTCGCCCCATCGTAAGCACGTACCACAATGTCACTAGGTTTCAGTTCAATGCTTTTACAATCCAGCTTATCCAGCACAGCTGTCGGCAGCACATTCAAGGAAGAGCCATTATCGATCAACACATGAGACAAAGTGATTCCCCTACACTCAATGGAGATATGCAGGGCTTTATTGTGATTCTTTCCTGCTGGTGTCAGATCAGCGTCGGAAAAGCCTAGGCCATTGTCAACAGCCAAGTGAGCAACATAATTTTCGAACTGATCGACAGATGTTTCCTGAGGCACATGAGCAGTCTTCAAGAATTTTATCAATGCATTGGCATGAGATTCAGAAGATAACAGCAAGGATAACATCGAGATCTTAGACGGGGTATGCCCCAACTGTTCTACCACATCGAAATCACTCTTGCGGATGATTTTCAACACTTCTTCCATTTCCTGTTTGGCAACATCTTCGGGAGTAACTTCGACCGGTGTCTCTGACTGAGAAGGATTGACTGGTTCCTTTCCTCGAGTTTCAAGGACAGGAGGTGAGATTTCTGGAGAGAAGATCCTTCCACTTTGAGTAATTTTACTAGTCCCAACGATGCCATTAGGATTAGTAGAATTGTCAATTTGCTTTACGCCATGGACGTAAACATCACCGCCATAATTCCACGGAATAGCTTTGCTTGAGGAATACGGGATCGGGCCAGGTGCGGTGATGATTAGGGGAGCAACCCTGGGCTCAGCAGTAATCTTCACATGCGCCCTAGTAGCGGTAATCTTCACTGGAACTTTGGACCTAGCAATCACAGATATTTCTTCAATAGGGTTTTCCGCCTTGGGAATCCTTTCGAAGAGAACTGCACGATCGTCCATCAGCCGTTGGATACCATTCTTCAATTTCAAACAGTCCTCGGGCCGGAGTATGCAGAGATTGCAATCTTCAGCACAACCTGGAAATAAACCAGCTTGCAATAAATTCCTCTTTATGATCGGGAGAGGAGATGTTAAGTCTGCCACATTGGAAACGTGATCGTCATCATCCACGGCATTAACCGTCTTGTCATGATTAGGCATAGGGGCAGTGATGACATTAGGGGTCTCCGGAGGCTCAAACTCAATTTCTCCAGCTTCGATCATATCCTGAATCTTATTCTTCAATGACCAGCAATCGTTTGTATCATGCCTGGGGCTATCGGAGTGATATGCACACCTGGCATTGGGATTATAACGAGAAGAGGTAGTGTTGGGATTTGTAGGAGGATCTCTAAGGGTGATCAAATTTGCCTTTAGCATTCCCTGCAGTGCCTGTGCCAAGGTCATATTGATCCTGGTGAACTGCCTTCTTGGCCTGTCTTGTTTGGGCTGGAAGTTTTGAGATGGTGGTGCTGCAATCGTAACTGCTCCAATGTCGTGGTCACGGTTTTTCTTGTTACGACCCTTTTGACCGTACACAGCATTTGATTCATTCCTCCCCTAATAGGACCTTTTGGTGCTTGCAGAGGCAGCCGCCTGTATCTTTCCACTTCGGATGCCGCTCTCAACACGTTCACCTGTTAATATAAGTTCAGTGAAACCTGATGAAGAACTTCCCAGTAGATGGCTGTAGAATGGGCCGGTCAGTGTGCCCATGAACATGTCCACCAATTCTCTGTCAGTCATAGGGGGTTTGACTCTGCCAGCCAAATCTCTCCACTTTTGAGCATATTCTTTAAAGCTTTCTTTAGATCCCATAGTCATATTCTGCAACTGTAGCCGGGTAGGTGCTAGTTCAGAGTTATACTGGTACTGTTTATAGAAAGCTGTTGCTAAATCAGTCCAGGTGCGGATGTCAGAGCTCTCGAGCTGATAATACCATTCCAACTGTGTGCCAGACAGGCTCTCTTGGAAGAAATGGATCCATAGTTTCCTGTCAGTGGTATGCGGCTGAATCTTTCTCACATAAGCTCTCAGATGCATCTGAGGACAAGACGCACCATCGTACTTAGTGAAAGTGGGGATTTTGAATTTGCGAGGAATGGTCACATCGGAGACCAGACCCAAACTTTCGAAATCCAGACCGGGCGCCTTCTGACCCTCCATAGCTAGCATACGTTCTTCCAGCAACTTGTACTTATCATCTCTTGGAGAGTACTGTTCATTTTCATAATCTTCATCGTCATCCTCTGGGTTGGAGAGATCAGCATTCTCTTCCTCTGAATCATTCTCCGCCCCCTCTTCTGGACCATTCGGGATTCCAAACTTGACTCCTGCGGCCTGTCCTTTACGCCTTCTTCCCGGGTTAATGAAACTCACAGCTTTCTTGTCTTTCTTCTTTTCGAGCAAAAGAGCCTTCAGTTCCTCCTGCCCCTTGGATAAGCTTAGCATCATCTCCTTGAATTGAGCATTCTGAGTCTGGAGATCTTTGACAGTTTGTTCGAGATCCATTTTTCTGTTTGCAATGAAGACCGTGAGAACATTGAACTTGTAGAATACCTGTTATGCAGTGTTATGTTATGTTATGCAATGCATGAAATGTTTTCAAGGACTTTTGGAATTTAACTTTGCGTAAATCACCAACAAGAGAGAAATGTTTATTGCTAATTTCTTTGACCAATGTTCATTACAAAAGGAATAATAATAAAAATACAATGAAAGCTCAAGTCTCCCAGGGGCGGCTTCTTTTTGGGCGAAGATACGCATTGAGTCTTCGTTCCTCATTAAGCTGACTGGTAAGTTCTAACACTTTCTTCCTTTCTGCGACGAACTGAGTCTCGAAAGTATCCCTTTCTTCTCTCAACTGGATCCAGGATCTCTTTAGTTCCTCCACGTCGGTAGGCATATCTGGATAAGGAATGATCTGAGGAGCACCTCCTTCAGCTTCAGGTTCGACAATCTGAGGTCCGATGGCAAGATATGGCATGACAAGTTCACGAGCTCTGGCGCGTACCCATCTGAGATAAGGTTCCATAGGAATAGAATTTTTCTGTCCTAACGCACCTCTCTTCACCATGCCCCAAGCTCGTACAAATCTTTGACGGAGGCCTTGGGAATCGTTGTCATAGTCGAACATGATGCCTTCGATGATCATTTCATGTGGACCATCTCTTCGAGCACAACCAAACTGTCGTAGAGCTAAAGCAGGATTATAAGTAATACCTCCTCTTATTCCTAGGAGTGGTACATTAGGGAACTCGCCACAACGGTCAATGATGGTAACATTTTCCTTGAACTGAGGACACCAACAGATGTCTGGGTGGGAGAGCGACATTATCCTTTGAGACCATTTCAAATTCTGCTCGTTCTTCAAGACTGATTGAGGAAGGTGCGAAATAAACCACCTAGACAATAAAGGTATGCAGCACATGAGAGTCCCTTGCTTCTTCATGGTACGAGTGTGGAGGGAATGCAAAATGTCTCCCAGCAAGGTAGGTACAGGGTTATGAGTGAGAAATATCTTAATAGCATTCATGTCTATGAATTGGTCTGGATTAGGGAATAACACCAAGCCATAGATTAGCAATGCCAGGATGTCTTCGAAAGCACGGACATTCATAACTTTTAAGAATTCTCGGGCCTTATTTGTCAGGAATTTGGCAAGTAAACCCTTAACTCCACTCCTTGTTACCCAATTAGCTTCAATGTCAGACTTCGCCATGTGTAAAGCTGCGGCAACTTCTTCAGACTTCGGAACCTTTTCTAAACCACTGAAAGGTATTTGATCAAGGATAGGTATCCCAAGCAGTCTGGAGAATTCTTCCAGTGTAGGTACCAACTGATAATCTGGGAATGTGAAGCAATGATGTTTAGGGTCGAAGAACTGGAATAAAACTCTCATCATATCTTCTTTGAAACCAGTGGTAACCAAATTGAGGAGAGAACCGTGTTTCTTGATGAACTGGGCATGATCGGAAAGTTCTGACACTAAGTTCTTGAGTTGAGGAGAGATTGCTACAAGATTAATCCGGATGGTCTTCCTGGGAGCCATAGCTTTATAAAACAGAGCAAAGTTAAATCCCTAAGTCCTTGAAATGGTTAGTACAATGTTATGATGTCATGATGTTATGATGTTATGATGTTATGAGGTTAAATAAATAACAAGCGCAAGCAAGTCACACAACCATCATTCCTAGGTTTTAAGGCTTGCATGAGTTCCATAGGTAAGTACCCTCCCCACTGAAGTTTAGTTGGTTCAACCTGTCCTAGAATAGTAACCGGGTTCTAAAAGGATCTCCAATCATTGACCTTCCTTCAAGTCCACTTCAGTGCAACACCAAGTGGTTGACCGAAGCTTCCCTAAAGTCCAATCTCAAAGAGTGTAGTATCGAGTCTCAACCAACCCCAGTCGGAACCGAAGTCAGTTATCTCACTACTTTCTAATGGCCAGGATGAGTCAATTAGGGTTCTAAAGGTCTGGTTAATGCTTTGATGACACCACGCGGAAGCCAAATTTTTCCTCAAGTAACATGAGGAACATCAGGACAACCAAAGTGTCACATTAACCGTAGCCATCATTTTAACCATTCCAGTATACGCCGGATAGTCGCGATGATCTATTGCTACTTACCTAAGGTACACTAGATCCGGGTGTAGAATCTTTCACTCAAAAATACCCAAGCAATCCCTTAAAAGTAAATCAGACAATTTGGAATAAGTGATCTTGTTTTTAAGGTAACCTCTCTTTTTAAAGTGTCCCCAGCAGAGTCGCCAGTTCTGTCATACGGTGAACTGACTTGGGGTGTTTTGCTTTTTATCGCAATGTCGCGGATAGCAAGAGTCGCCACCGACTTTTCTTTTATCCAATAAGGAAATGTGGAAAAGAACAGGAAAGACCTCAATAGATTTTGGGTTCGGGAGGTACATTATACAAAGGGAAGGTATTAGCACCCTTTGTATCCATGGTTATCCATGGGCTCTTAATTGCTGGATCACTTATATTTTTGTCTGAAAAGTGTTGGTGAATTGTTTAAAAATGTTTCGAAAAGAGAGTTTAACTTTGTAATGATTCTCGTATGAATGTATACAAAGTATTTATCTCGTTTGATTTTGAAAAACGGTTTAGAAAGATATAACTTGGTAATGATTCTAGTATGAATGTATACCAAGTGGTGATTTTCTAGGACTTGCAAAGTGTGAGGGGTGGAAAATGTTTTAGGTTATGATCCAGTAATTGAGAGTTATACCTTCCTAAGGTCGTTATGGGCATTTCCTATCCTTATGAGGGTAAAACTGTCCTTACTATTGAGAAGTAAGTAGTTTTATCCTTTGGATGTAAAAGGGTCATTGTAGGGTCATCGATAGGTCATTGAAGGCAACAGTTGTAAGGATACCTTAGCATTCGAAGGGACGATCATCATTTAACCATAGGCTACACCGAAGGGTCATCGAGGGACAAAATCATATATTCGAAGGCAACATCCGAGGGACTATGATTTATTTTAAAGGGACATGATGATTTAATCGAAGGGTCTTTGCTAAGGGTATCCCCACATTCGCGGGACATGACCGTAATACCGTAATATCGTAAGGCACAAGAGAGGTCCAAGATCACATATTTAAAGGCCATATTTTAAAGTCAATTAGGTAATTAGGGTGAATCTCCACATTAAAATCAATACATTAAAATTAATTATTAAAATTAACAAATTAAAATTAATTATTAAAATTAACACATTAAAATTAATTAAGCAATTTAGGGTGAGCCTCCACAAGGGTATCCCACAAATAAAGTGGAAGACCTAACGGCGGTCTTTTTTTCTAGGACATATGAACCTTTGCAAAATTCAACAAACGGGTTAGCATACCAAATCAGGGTGCAATCGAGGATTACACCGCAAAAGAAATCACAATAGTAATAGGATCAAATAAACAATGCCTGGCTATGATAAAACATGAATGAAAAGTCAGAACAAAAAAGTTGGCTACTGTCAGGTTCGCGCCCGCCTCGCCTAGCGAAGGCTTAGCGAATACTCGCTGCATGCTCGCTTAGCGATGTGCTAGCGAGCGGCTGCGGATTCCGGTTTTAGTAACGATATAATGGCAGCAAGCTTCACACTTTATAGCATTCATTACAGAGATTATGTGGTTAGACATTCAACGGTTCATGCATACTTAAATTCATATGTAAAACTTAAGATAGTTTCATAAATTCAATCATGATACCATGTGCAAATTAAGAACATAGGGTAGTAATAGCAATGCCAACCTGTTTGTAATCGAATTGTAACCTTGAATTGGCTGATCGGATCGAATTGAGCGGAAGTGACCTTGCCGCCGCCGGCTTTTCCTTCAAGGCCTCCTTTAGGGTTTTCCGTCTGTGAGCGCTAGGGTTCGCTTGCTAGAGTTCTCCTCTCTCCTTTTTTCGTTCTCTTTTTCATTACTGAAGTGCTGGTATTTATAATGCCCTTTTTCATGACCTAATGGGCTCAGAACGAAGCCCGAAATTTTTTGTTGTCTGTCAGCTTCGCTAGGCGAGCTGGTAGCGAACGTTTGCTTCGCTAGGCGAGCGTGTAGCGAACGTTCGCTAGGCGAGCGTGTAGCGAACGTAACGTTCGCTAGGCGAGCGTGTAGCGAACAGGCCAGTTTGGGCCATTTTCTGGATTGGGCCATTCGTGAGCTGGGCCTTTGTCCCTTTAAGATCAGTGCCATAAAATGAGTCGGAATGCCCCTGAAAAATGTCTTGAACTATTGATGGGCAAATTTTGGGGTATGACAATATGCTATGCGATATCATGTGGAAATAAGGTTATGACGATGATTGCACTGACTTTGTTCCATTTGCGATGTATCAAAACCGACAGGGCATGCATGCAAGCTCTTGAGAACCATCCCATCAGGTTCTTTCTCTTCATCAAATTCCTCTATGTGTTTTATATCGATATTGCATTTCAATTCCTGCTTGAAAATCCTCTACTATTGCAAAAATTCTGAGCGTAAATATTCATTGTGGGGCGATTGACTTGTGGAAGTGCAGGTTATGGTCACGGTTGTTCTTCCGGCAGGGTCATGGTAGGTTGTACAACGCTAACCAACAGTACCGACTGCTGCAAAGAAAATAGAGCGCACAACCAATGTGATATCGGCATCATCGGTAAAGATCGCTCCGGGTAAATTGTTCCTCTCAAAAACTTCAGCAATCAGCTTTGTAATTATCAATGGAGTAGTTGGCGCATCCTTCCAGACAACCATGTTACCGCCGACTAGTGCAATGTAAGCATTCCATCCTGATGTATGCCAATTTTATGAGCAAAATCATTAGCCCTCACAAGAGCCTTGTGTGGTTGTAACTGCAAACCAGAGTACTTTTCAACCATTTTGCTTGTCATATAAATGTGCCTTGCATTGATTTCAGTGTGGAGATTGTTGAAGATATATCCTCCGTATTTCAAGGCCATCACAACTTCTTCCAAGGAGGCATTTCCATCTTTAAGCCTCTTTACAGCGACAAGCGTATCGTCCGAAAGAATTCCTTTGTAGACAATGCCGAAGCCGGCTTTTCCTAATATGCTTTTGTTTGCTGAAGTTGTGAGTAGCAATTTGGAGTTGGTTCTTGAAGGGTTGAAATGAAGAGCGATGGAAAGGTTGTGAAGTGGAGGGTGAAGTAGTGAGGTAGCAATGCAGAAAGCGACGCCATAGCTGCTATTTGCGCCAGAGAGAGATAGTAGAACGGTGGCTTTGGTTTGTACTGGAGATGCTAGAATAGTTAGCTTTTTTTTTAAAAAAGCTGGTTATGAATTTTGTTTTGTCTTGACATTAGGAAAATTGACAACTATTCTATTGTTTTTTTTTACTCTATTTTTGTTTTGGGAATGGATAGAAATTATTTTGAAATAGTCTAAAACTCATCTAAATGTCAATTTAAAATCCAAAAAAAAAAACAAATAAAACCAATCAAAATCAAATTAGTCTATAATTTGTTAAAATTACTTCGATATCAATTCTAACATTTATTCGAAAATAAAATCAATTAGAGTTTGAATCATTAGTAAAAAAAAACAATTAAGATTAATTCGAAATTTGGAATTAGATTTACTTTGAAATTAAATAAAAATTGAAAATTTTAAAAAAGTCAAACAACAAAAATCCATTTTGTAATCACAAAGCACCATGACCAAAAAGTTAGATAATAACCAATGTTTATCACAAAATATGGATTTGGGAATGAATGTATGCAAATGAACTTTAGGCCAAGTGCTAAAAAATAAAATACCAAAAATGAAAAAAAATCAGGATCAAAATTGGGGTATGACAGTTGCCCCTATTTAAGTATCTTCAACTAGAGAATATGAAGCAGATCACTCTTCATATGATCATAGTGGGAGATGGTTAAATACTAAGAAGACTCGGATTTTGATCCTGAATCCCTATGACATGTTGTGATATGATATGATATGATATGATGTGATATGATATGATATGATATGATGTGATATGACATGATATGATATGCATGGATGCATGATTTTTTCTTTTTTTTTAATTTTCTTCCCTGCTAGGGATATGGTGGACCCTTGACAGGAGATGCTACTAGGCAGACCAATATGTGGGGAATACTGATGATCCACAGGGAGACAGACAAATGGGGTAAAAAAACAACTTGCTGGGGAAACAGTCCTGCTGGAGAATCAGACACACACTGGGGAGTATTCAAAGTGAGATTTGAGAAACGACACTTAGAATACAAGGGATTTCGGTAGTAAGTTCACACATGACTTACTAAACCCGAATAAGAAAGAAAATGGAACAGCAGGTTCAGATGTGACCTGGCAATACTGGAATAAAACACAACAACAGGTTCATACATGACCTGACAATGCTGGGGGAATACCAAGAAGTTCTGACAGCCGGTCCAGATGTGACCTAACGAACTCAGAAAAAATTCAAAAAGAGTGTATCAACAGGTTCATATATGACCTGGTGATGGATAAAAGTTCAATAATAGGTTCATATATGACCTGAATAGTATTGAACAAACAGAGAAAAAAAATCTTCAGTACAGGTTCAAGTATGACCTGACACCGGAATAAGGGTTCAACGACAGGTTTATATATGACCTGAATAGTATTGAACAAAAATTGGAAAAACTCTTCAGAGCAGGTTCAAGTATGACCTGACCCCGGGATAAAAGCTCAACAACAGGTTCAAACATGACCTGAATAGTATTGAACAAAAATTGGAAAAACTCTTCAGAGCAGGTTCAAGTATGGCCTGACCCCGGAATAAAAGCTCAACAACAGGTTCATACATGACCTGAATGGTATTGAACAAAAATTGAAAAAAAAATCTTCAGAGCAGGTTCAAGTATGACCTGACCCCGGAATAAAAGCTCAACAACAGGTTCAAACATGACCTGAATGGTATTGAACAAAAATTGAAAAAACTCTTCAGAGCAGGTTCATGTATGACCGGACACTGGAATAACAACAATTGGACTCTGACCGTAAGCAATGGACTACAACCAGCTTTTAACGGATTTTGCCAACAACAATTGGACTTGAAAATGACTGCGAAAACCGGATGTTGGTTTAAAGATACCGAAGACAAAACGGAATTAGAGGTCCAAGGACATAGGATCAACGGCAAGACCTAGGTCAATGCAAAATGAGCACGAAGTACATTTCGGCTATGCATGATTTGAACGCATGATATATGAATGATCATGATTATGAGAGTGCTGACACTTAGCCGACTGGGTGTTTGTAGGGACAGAGATTCTGATTCCTCAACACCAATAACTCATACCCGTACGGTTAACAGGCGCATCCAGAGGAGAAACTATCATGATTGACAGTTATAAATAACCAAAGGTCCATCCTTCTAAAGGATTAATAAGTTGTATTCCATGGGGACTTTTGTTGGTGCTCTAGGAACATTTATGCAACCTCGAGGCTTTTGGGGAAACAAATGATTTTCCTTCGATTTTCACATGTATCAAAGTAAATTTGTTCTAAGTTTCAAATTCTTTTTTCCAAGTTTCAAAATTTCATTATTAACAAATAAATGACATTTTGCATAACAAAGAAAAGCATAGATGAACACAAATTAACAATGATTGGGAAAACTTGTATTTATTCAAGAATGGTAGCACACAAATGGCGTAGCTCCATAGAGTGTTACATTTTTTTGAAAATGGCAATAAGGAAAGGTTTACATTGAATTCAGTGACCACTAACATCCTTAATAGATATGATCCCCCCAAAACCTTGCTCCTAAGGGGAGTGACTGGATTAATCTTCCACCTCTAATTCTTCGGTGTTAATCAGTAACAACTGATGCAGTTTATGCCTTATGCCCCTAACTTTTGCCTGGATCGCCCTTTCGGGTTTTCGATCCACCGGGACGCTCCTTTTTGCCTAAGTCGCCTTTTCAGGTTTTCAACTTAGCGAGCTACCATTTTTATTCATCCCTAACTTTTGCCTGGACCGCCCTTTCGGGTTTTCAATCCACCGGGATACCCTTTTTTTGCCTAAATCGCCCTTTCAGGTTTTCGATTCAGCGGGTTTAGGCATAGTATTTTTTAACTGCATCAGAGTTCACGGGGTGTGAGAGCTCTTCATCATCCATAGTTGTGAGAATCAAGGCACCTCCGGAGAAAGCTTTCTTCACAACATATGGGCCTTCATAATTGGGAGTCCACTTCCCACGTGAATCCTTGTGTATTGGCAAGATCTTCTTAAGCACGAGGTATCCTTCTCTGAATTCCCGAACACGTACTTTCTTGTCAAAAGCCCTTTTAAGCCGTTTCTGGTATAATTGTCCATGGCACAAAGAAGTCAATCGCTTCTCATCTATGAGGTTCAACTGATCAAATCTATTTTGAATCCACTCAGCCTCTTCTAGCTTGGTTTCCATCAAGATTCTCATTGAAGGTATCTCTACTTCAATTGGGAGAACTGCTTCCATCCCATATACCAAAGAGAACGGGGTTGCCCCTGTTGAAGTGCGGACGGAAGTCCGATATCCATGCAATGCGAAGGGTAGCATTTCGTGCCAATCCTTATAGGTTTGTACCATTTTCTGCAGGATCTTCTTGATGTTTTTATTAGCGGCTTCAACAGCGCCATTCATCTTTGGACGATATGGTGAAGAGTTATGGTGCTCAATCTTGAAGCTCTCGCATAATTCTTTCATGGTCTTATTGTTCAGATTCGTCCCATTATCTGTGATGATCCGACTTGGAATTCCATAACGGCAAATGATCTCTTTCTTGAGGAACCGTGCAACCACTTGCTTTGTCACATTAGCATAAGAGGCGGCTTCTACCCATTTGGTAAAGTAATCAATGGCAACCAGGATGAAGCGGTGACCATTGGAAGCTTTAGGCTCGATGGCGCCAATCATGTCGATGCCCCACATTGAGAAAGGCCAAGGTGACGTCAAAACGTTTAGTAGAGTCGGAGGCACATGTACCTTGTCGGCATAGATTTGGCATTTATGACATTTTCTAGCATAATTGAAGCAGTCAGATTCCATGGTCAACCAGTAATAACCAGCTCTCAAAATCTTCTTGGCCATGGCATGCCCATTGGCATGAGTTCCAAAGGATCCTTCATGAATCTCCTTGATCAACAGGTCCGCTTCACGTCCATCCACGCATCTGAGCAGAATCATGTCGTGATTCCTCTTGTACAACACACCATTGCTTAAGAAGAATTTGGATGCTAACTTCCTCAATGTTTTCTTGTCAAGGGTTTTGTTGCATCTGTTGGATATTCTTGATTTTGCAAAAAGCATTTGATGTCATGAAACCAAGGTTTACCATCGGCTTCTTCTTCAACTGACTGACAGTAGGCAGGCTCGACTTTCCACTCGATCTGAATGAGAGGTGCTTCATTATGGAATCTAACTTGGTACATTGAAGCCAACATAGCCAAAGCATCAGCAATTTGATTCTCAGTTCTCGGGATATGACGGAAAGTGATTTCGTCAAAGTATTTTATTAATTCCATGACATAGGCACGATATGGGATCAACTTGGTATCACGGGTTTCCCATTCGCCCTTGACTTGGTATATCACCAAGGCTGAGTCTCCACATACTTCAAGGATTTTGATTCGGAGATCAATGGCTGCTTCAATGCCTAGGATGCACGCCTCATATTCTGCTATATTGTTCGTGCAATCAAAACACAACCTTGCTGTGAAAGGAGTGTATCCACCATTTGGATTCAATAGGACAACTCCTACGCCATGCCCCATGTAATTGGAGGAACCATCAAACATGAGCTTCCACCGAGATCCGGGCTCAGGTCCTTCATCAGGTCCTGGGATTTCACAATCCTTTACTACCATAATGTCTTCATCAGGGAAGTCAAATTTCAACGACTGGTAGTCTTCAACGGGCTGGTTTGCCAGGTAGTCAGACAACACACTTCCTTTAATGGCTTTCTGAGATACATATTGGATGTCATACTCAGATAGTAACATCTGCCAACGGGCGAGTCTTCCAGTTAAAGCAGGCTTTTCAAAGATATACTTTATTGGATCCATTTTTGAGATCAACAAAGTAGTGTGGCAAATCATGTATTGTCTTAGACGACGAGCGGCCCATGCTAAAGCGCAATAAGTTTTCTCTAAGAGTGAATATCGGGATTCACAATCGGTAAACCTCTTACTCAGATAATAGATGGCATGTTCCTTTCGACCGGTTTCGTCGTGTTGTCCCAACACACATCCCATTGATTTTTCAAGCACAGTTAAGTACATAAAGAGTGGTTTCCCCTGGACAGGTGGAATTAGAATAGGGGGCTCTTGCAGGTATTGTCCGATTTTCTCAAAAGCCATTTGACAGTCAGAGTTCCATTCGACTGCTTGATCTTTTCGAAGCAATTTGAAGATAGGCTCGCATGTGGCCGTCATATGTGAGATAAACCTCGAGATATAATTCAAACGTCCCAGGACGCCTCTAACCTCTCGCTCGGTGCGTGGAGCAGGCATCTCTTGTATAGCTCGGACCTTGTCGGGATCTACCTCAATTCCTCGTTGACTAACAATGAAACCAAGCAACTTTCCAGATCGAACACCAAAGGTGCATTTAGCAGGATTTAGTCGTAGTCGAAATTTCCGAAGACGCTCAAATAGCTTTTGCAAGTGGTCTATGTGATCCTCTTCACTTTGAGATTTTGCAATCATATCATCCACATAAACCTTAATTTCCTTATGCATCATATCATGGAAAAGGGTGACCATTGCTCTTTGGTAAGTTGCCCCAGCATTTTTGAGACCGAATGGCATTACCTTGTAGCAAAATGTTCCCCAAGGGGTGATGAATGTGGTCTTTTCCATGTCTTCTGGATCCATCTTGATTTGATTATAACCCGAGAATCCGTCCATAAAGGAGAAGACTGCGAACTTAGCAGTGTTGTCTACCAGAGTGTCAATATGTGGCAGGGGGAAATCGTCCTTTGGACTAGCTTTGTTTAAATCCCTATAATCAACACACATCCTGACCTTGCCATCCTTTTTGGGTACTGGCACAATGTTGGCTACCCATTGAGGGTACTTTGCAACTGCTAGAAAACCGGCATCAAATTGACGTTTCACCTCGTCACAAATCTTCAGAGCCATGTCGGGTCTTGCTCTTCGGAGCTTCTGCTTCACTGGCGGACAATCTGGCTGTAGAGGTAACTTGTGGACAACAATGTCAGTATCTAAACCTGGCATATCCTGATATGACCAAGCAAATACATCCACATATTCATGTAGCAACTTGATCAATCTTTCCTTGATGCTTGCCTCAAGTGTAGTCCCGAGTTTGACCTCTTTTTTGTCTTCCTCGGTGCCAAGGTTGATTGTTTCCACTGGTTCTTGATGTGGCTGAAGGGCCTTTGACTCGTGCTCGAGCATCCTTTCCAGTTCTTCTGGGAAATCACAATCTTCCTCACTCTCCTCTTCCGCTTGGTAGATGGGGAGTTCAAAATTATAGGAAGTAGCGGGGTCATCGAATTCAACTGGTTTATTGATTATTCTGCATGTTTTTTAATGATGGGTTTTTTTTAGAAAAATGGAAATAAAAAATGCAAAAGAAGTAAAAAAAGATTTTTGTAGTTTTCTGAAAGGATTGCCATTTTAAGAAAAACAACAGATAAAATGAACGACAAGATTTTGAACAAAATGCTCTTTATTTGTCATAATGATTTTTTGAAATTCAAAAGGGGCCCTACAAATGATCCATTAGCCTTGGGCAGAGCTAAGGATTTTCAAAAAACACAAAGGAAAACAACAATTACTTTGACACAGGAAAAACTTCTGGAATCTCAACCGCTTCCCAGTTTGTCAGGGCTACTTCACATCGGTATATCAAATTTGATGTCTCTCCATCTTCAGTGTCATCTTCCACTGCACCAACTTGTTCTCCATGGATAAATCCTTTGCTCGGGAAAACCTCTTGTATGCTCCGCACACGGTCCTTTGCAGGGACCAGGGCTCCTCCGTTAGCAGAAAGCTTGTACCCCAAACCAAAACGGTCATTTTTCTCATTGACGTTGATGACTTGCCCCCAACCTGCAGGGCCTCCACTTTCAACTGCTGATTTTGCACTCTTCAAAGAAGCGAATGACAAACTAGCTTTCTCAACAGGATCCTTAACCTCTTCAAGTGTAGCATTGGATATTTCTAGGGCTTGAAAGGAGGTTTCTAAGGCATCCTCATTAGCCTCAATATAACGGAAAGAGGAGAGTTGACTGATGATAAAGTCCTCTTCACCTGAGACAATAACGAGCTTGTTATCGACAACGAACTTCATCTTTTGATGTAGAGTAGAAGTTACTGCCCCGGCAGCATGTATCCATGGGCGTCCCAAAAGGCAGCTATAAGCTGGATTTATGTCCATAACTTGGAAATTGATGGGGAATACATGCGGTCCGATCTGTATCGGTAACTCTACCTATCCAACTACTGTCCTTCGCGAACCATCAAATGCTTTTACCACAAGCGCACTAGGTTTCAACTCTGAACCTTGGTAAGACAATTTAGCGAGTGCCCTCTTTGGTAGAACATTGAGGGACGATCCAGTGTCAACTAAAACTCTGGCCAGAGCATCTTCTTGGCACTTTATGGATACATGCAAAGCGCGGTTGTGATTCTTCCCCTCTTTGGGTAGCTCTTCATTGCTGAAGCTTAGAGTGTTGCAGGCTGTGATATTGGCGACCACTCCATCGAATTGGCCGACCGTTATGTCTTGGGTAACATGAGCCTGAGCAAGCACTTTTAGCAGAGCCTCCCTATGAGCTTCGGAATTCAGAAGCAGAGACAAGATAGATATTTTTGATGGTGTTTGGTGTAACTGATCAACTATCTTGTAGTCAGATTTCTTTATTATCCTTAGGAACTCACTTGCTTCATCTGTTTGCACGGCCGGCTGTGCCCCTCCATGTTCTGGGGTAGGATTTACATTTGCAGCTCCCCTTGTTGGCTCTTGAGGGTTCACATTAAAATTGGGAGTATAAATCCGACCACTGCGGGTCATCCTGCTTGTCCCTGCGATATTGGTGATGTCGGTGTCAACATTCTCCAAACCTTTCTCACTTTCAGCAATTTTGGGCTTTCCATCTACCACTCCATCCACCACTGTTATGTCGTACTTCCAGGGTACCGCCTTGGTGCTCTCAAAAGGAAATGGGGTAGGTATGCAAACTACCACGGGTGACGGATGAACAACGTCTCTCCTGTGATAAGTCACCTCAAACGGTTCTGGCATGTTAAAAACAGGTTCAATGACCGAAACTTCCTCATTTATTGTTGGACCAGAAATTTGTAAAACACCTTGATTCATCAAATTCTGAATGTCATTTCGTACCACTTTACATCCTTTTGGCTGAATGGCACATTCCTCACAACTATCGTGACATGCGTCAATCAATCTAGCCCTCACCAATCCTGCATGAAGCGCTAGCAACGGAGTTTTAACATCTTCCACGTTTTTGATTACACACACATCAGAAGCATCTTCGACGGCATTAACATCACCATGTGCTGGCAAAGGGTTGTTCTTGACATTGGGTCCGACGTCTCGAAATGAAAGAATCTTCTTCTCAACCAGGTCTCGCACAATATGCTTTAAAGCATAACATCCTTCTAAATCATGTCCAGGGGCACCCCCATGGAAAGGACAATGTGCATCTGGATTGCACCATGGAGGTAAAGGATTTGGTGGAGGTCCCAAAGATCTGGGCGTCACTAACCCCTTCTGTAGCAATGATGGGTACAATTCAGTGTATGTAATAGGGATTGAAGTGAACGAAACTCTACTTCTCTGTACCCTATTTTGATTTTGGGGATTTTGTGGACGAGGAGCCTGTGCCCTCGGCTGTTGATAAGCAGGTGGCGCTGGTGCCTGCTGGTATATCGGCGCTTGTTGAGTAGGAACAGGTTGATAAACTGAAGCTTGTGGTTGGTTAAAATTTGGTGTGACAGCTTCCACATACGGTTGTTGGACATATTGTACTGGATAAATTGGTTCTTGTTGAGAAAATTGGTGTTGTTGAGTAAATTGGTGTTGTTTCTTCCATTACTGACTCCTTCTTTGACTGGTTGATACTGCATTTGTATCCCCCTCCTTCTTTCTTTGAAACCCTCCAGGAAACTTTTTGGCATTACTACCAGATGTTTCAGAGGTAGTCATCATCTTTCCATTCTTCAATCCAAGTTCGACCTTTATGCCCACGGCGACCAGGTCAGAGAAACTTGCAGATACGCTACTCACCATTCTTTCATAGAACACAGGTTTGACTGTATCCATGAACCAATCTGCTAACTCCTTCTCAGCCAGAGGTGGTTCGACTTGCGAGGCCACTTCCCTCCATCTTTGCGCGTATTCCTTAAAAGACTCCTTGTCTTTCTGGGACATACTGAGTAGTTGTCTCCTATCTGGGGCCATATCCATGTTATACTTGTAATGTTAGATGAAGGCATCAAATAAGTCCTGGAAGCAACGAATCCTGCTTTGATCAAGGCTTAGGTACCACTTGGAGGGAGCACCCCTCAAGCTGTCCTGGAAGCAATGTATCATCAGCTTGTCATCCTCTACATGCGCAGCCATTTTTCGATAGTACATAATAAGGTGACTCTTAGGACACGAGTGGCCCTCATACTTATCGAAATCTGGGGTCTTGAACTTCGCAGGAATCACAAGACCCGATACCAAACACATCTCCTTAGCTGTAGCACCAAAAACTTGGTCACCTTCCATAGCCCTCAATCTCTTCTCAAGAATCTGGTAATTCACCTTCATCCCCCTTATGTCCTCTTGCCTTTCCTCATCTTCGTCTGAAAAGTCAGGAGCATGTTGTTGATCCTCAAGGTAAGGTTGCACATGCGCACGAACGAGAGGAGGTGCGTACGTGTGGACCACTGGGTGATTTTCATTGATGGTCGGTAGAGGAGCCGTCTGCTGAGCGGATGGTGCAAAACCAGGGGCGCCTTCCACTGTAGGCGTGAAACCGGGAGGTAAACCATAGGTTGGCCAGGTTGTTGGTACCGCCCTCGCAGGTTGGGGCTCAATCGTTGGACCTGCGATTTCAGAAACAACCGTTGTTTGGGTATCTAACTTTGCCCTGATGACCTGCAATATCTCCATGACCTGACCCATGTTTCCACGCAGGTCTTCGAGCTCTGAGCTCACTCACTCCAATTCATGCTCTTGATCTGCCATCCTTTGACGAGCTCGGGCACGAGTATTATATTGGTGTTGAAAATTCAGCGTGAAACTGGAGGAAGAAAGGACATAATGAGACTCTAGTTTTGAAAATGTATGAATGCATGTATAGATGCATTTTGTTTGCAAAACTCTTGGTTAGTTTCAATCATTCATTTCAAAATGTCACAACACTTGTTTGCAAATATTTAAAATAATAAGGCAATGAAACACAATAAAACGAATCTCAAAAGCGATTTTTCATTAATCTCATATTCAAGTTCAAATACAATCAACGTGCTCATGGTTTATGGGCTTTCCGAACCGTAGCAAGGTCGGTAGTTAACCCTTCTAACATTGCCTTACAAAACTTAATGAAATTAAAGACTTGATGCGGGGTGTTCTCTGGACACATGCACCAATCAGCTTCTTGCAGCTTCTCAGGTAGTTCTTGCATGATGGAACTCGCAAATCCGGACAGCTTCAGAAATTTGCCCTTCCACTCAGTGTAGAGCCCTTGGAGATCTTGGATAATGCACACGTCTTCAGCATTTGTCACCTCTATGTCCCTATAGAGGTTTCTCCAATATCTGCATTCATTTAGCAACGCCATATAGGCAGCATCCTGATCCCCACCTTCAAGCGCCTGGATTCTAGCATCGGCTCGATCCAAATGATGTTTCAACCATGTGCAAACTCTTTCTGACTCTTCAGTCTTCAGCTTCTCACGTTCCAGAGCATCCTTGTACTTCTGAATGGTATTCTCCAATTCACGAGTACGAATCTCAGAAATCAACCGTGCTTCCCTTTTCATTTCAAGGGTCAGCTCCAAAGTCTTGTTGAGTTTCTGAATCCGGAGTAAAGCTCTATCCAACTCCTCTTCCTTTGATTTGAACACAGATTTAGTGCTATAGAGCGCTTGTCCAAACTTTTCCCTCCTTGCTTCAGACTCTCTAGCTCTTTTGTTGGAGACTTCAAGCTCTTTGTCCTTCCTTTGTTGATCGTCTTTCAAGTTCCCATTCTCTACCAAGACTCGGCCAAGCCTGATTCTCAAATCAGCATTTTCCAATTCCAACTCCTTGATACGGTCATTGAGCTTCTCCACATCTTCAGGTAATATGGGCTCTGGCTCAGGAACCAATGGATAGATAGAAGGATCAAATGGATAAGGGAGTTTAATCATCTGAACCCTTTCTCTAACCCAACAAGTGTAAGGCTCTCGGGCAATGACATTTCTCTTACCCAACTCCTTACCTTTCCTGATAATTGCTTGCCAAGACCTCTTGATCTTTTTCACCATTGGATGATCCGCTTCAACACCATGTAAGATGAAAGGCTCTAGAGCTTTAGCTTCTGGAGGGCCATTCATAGGGTACCCATGCTGCCGTAGAGATAGCACGGGGTTATAGTTGATGCAACCCTTGGTTCCTATCAAAGGCACATTGGGGAAGTCTCCAATGCTGACAATCACATTCTCGGTTTCCCAATCCCTGATATACCACTTAACATGACTGGAAGTGAGGGAAGCTAACTTCTGGAAGGGCTTGAGTTCCTTTGAGACAAAAGGACCTTCTTCGGGCATGTGGGATCTAAACCAAGCGTGCAACAACTGCGCGCAACATAAGACAATTCCTCCCTTCCTCTCATGACGATCATGGAGAGTGTAGTAGAGATCTGCCAAGAGGAACGGTACAGGGTTACCAGAGAGGAAAATTCTCACCGCCAGGTGGTCCACGAAATGGTCAATATTTGGGAAGAGGACTATCCCATATATCAACACGGCTAACACAGCATAGAAGGATTCCCAATCCCCTTCTTTTTCCATCTTCTTGGCCTGATCTTCCAAGAACTTCTTAGAAAAACCACTGAAAGGTCCTTTCACATCCCAATTATCCACGACTTCAGAAACTTTCAGACCCAAAGCTGAAGCTATTCTCTTGGGAGGAATATCTTCATCAAGCTTAGGAAATGGATTGTGATCCTTCAAATTCCGGCCTATGATCCTCTCAACCTCCTCCAAAGTAGGAGCCAACTGGAAGTCAGAAAATGTGAAACAACGTAGAGGTGGATCATAGAACTGAGCAATAGTCACTGCGGTCATCATGTCCATCTTCTCATTCAGGATGTCCAGAATTCTTCCATAGTTTTGTACAAAGCTGTTGAGTTTGAGTGGTGTTATTTTGGCACTCAACTTCTGCAGGCTGGTAAGGTCCACGTTCTTGTATTTGAACTGAAAAGTGCCTCTTCTCTCAGGATTCATCTTGCTAACAAGTCTTGGACTCCTGAAATAATGCGAAACAACTAAGAGTTTTGCTTTTTATGCATATGCAATGAATGAATGGATGCAATGTTTTTTTTTAGGTTCAAAGGTCCGAGGTATGGATAAATTTGATTGCTTTTCCAAAATGGGATTCTCACCGGGTATGATCTAGGGCTTTTGTTACAAAGGATCCCCAGAGTCATTGATTCACAAGAATGTTTGACGCTTACGGGAAATACTTCCCGGTCGTCAACTCCATCGAGGGAATCTATTCTGGGCGAGGTTCTCGTACCGACCCTTACGAAGTATTCACTTAGGGAGTCCGTACTACGCAACCATCGACTGGGTTCTAGACAGGGTACTCAGAGTCATGGATTCGAAAGACTGTTTGACGCTTACGGAAAATACTTTCCGGTCATCAACTCCATCTAGGGAATCTATTCTGAGCGAGGTTCTCGTATCGATTCTTACGAAGTATACACCTCGGGAATCCATACTACGCAACCATCATTTCTAGTTGGCCAAAGGTTTAATGTTCTAAAAGGTCCCTAGAGTCATGGACCCCTTTGAAACATCGACGCTTACGAGGTATACACCTCGGGCGACAATATTTACAAAAGAATCTACTCTAAGTGAGGTTCTCGTACCGACCCTTACAAAGTATTCACCTCGGGAGTCCGTACTACTCAACCATCGTCCTATCTTATGTTTTTTTACTCTAGACTCGGGTGTAGAGTCTTTCCCACATGGTTTGCAATCAAATACCCAAGTACCAACAATCGCAATAGAACCAATATTCAACAGATATATCAATATAATAATAAAGATAGTAAAAAAAGCAATAAATAAGGAAAAGCCACACAATTAAACAAACAAAGGCACACACACGTCCTAACTAGGCTTGACTCACTTAGGGATATTATTGTCTTCCCCAGCGGAGTCGCCATCTGTCGCACCTCGAAAAAAATATGGGGATACGACTTCAAAGCGAAGCGCAATCGCACACTCGCAATGATGGACTGAACAGAGTCGCCACCGGACTTTATTTATTCCTAAAAAGGAAAGGGGAAATATCGATAAAACCCAAGACAAAAGAAAGGATAAGATATGGTCATCGCAACCAATATCAGGGTTCGGGAGTCGATTACGCAAGGGGAAGGTATTAGCACCCCTCATGTCCGTTGTACTCAACGTGAACCATTAGGTTAGTTGTGTGCGTTAGTGTTAGTTGAAATATTAGGCTTTTCGAATTATTAGGTGGGAAAGAAAGAAAGGATGAGAAGAGAATATTTTTGGATTTTTGACGAAGAACTAAACCTAAGTTTTTTATTAGTGGGCCTGACAAGATTTACAAATCCTGCTCCTACGTATCTCAAAAGAGAAATCAAGGCTTACGTAGTTCTGGGTAGAAAAATGTTTGTTTGTTGGTCGATTTTTAGCGAAAGCTATATTGTATTAATCGACGAAAACATCGTTTTACTCAAAATAGATGAGGAGTGAACGCATACCACACATCGAACGGATTTATAAATCTACATTCGGAAAAGCGTCATTTATCTCTACTCAACAATCGTGGCCGAAACATTGTTTTGTATCACTTAAGACAATATATCTTTCATTTATGAAAAATGTTTTTGATTAACCGCACGGCGGCGAGAAAAGAATTTGATTGGTTGGATGCGTTTTGAATGATGGCGAGAACTTGGATGAGCGAGATATACATCTCGAATCCTAGCCTCAGGAGTGCATGGTATACACCATGTTCCATTTCCATCTTTATTAAAAAGGTTAAGATATGAATTAAGTATTTTGGAATTTGATTGAGAAAGGGTTTGAAGAAACCGCATTGACAATTTTAGGCGATGGCGAGAGTTAAGATTGGCGAGGCATACGTCTCGAATCTTAACCTCAGGAGTGCATGGTATACACCATGTTCCATTTCCACCTTTATTGAGAAAGTGTTAAATGAGAATTAGGTATTTTGAGTTTTGTTGTGAAAAATGACTTGACCTAGATCAAGTATTGATGGACGTTTAAGAGAAATTTGAATGAGTGTTTGAGAGAAAACAAAGTGGATAAATTTGGATGATGGCGAGAACTAGGATTGGCGAGATATACATCTCGAATCCTAGTCTCAGGAGTGCGTGGTATACACCACGTTCCACTTCCATCTTTATTGAAAAGGTCTTAATTATGAATTAATATTTTTTTAGTTTTTATTAGTAAAAAATGGCTTGACGTTGAATCAAGCATTTAATGAAGGTTTGAAAACAATGGAATAAAATGAGAGGAAGAAATGGATTAATTTGTTTATTGAGAAAATACTCGACGTTGGATCGAGTCATATTTTTGTATTTTTGAAATTGTTGATTTTACTCTTGAGTTAGTATCTAACTAAATAGTCAAACAAATAAAGAAATAAAACAGTACAAGATCATTACACATCGGGGGAGTGGGGTACATTTTGTCAAATGGGGATTCAAAATCATGAAATAATTAAATCGGGCCCAAACAACAAATGATGCGAAATATGAGTGTAAGTGCAAGAGAAACGGCTCATTGTAAGAAAGCCCAAGAGTAAGCTATGTGAGATTGATGGCGATGCTTAAAAAGCAATCGACTTACAAGGGTGTGAAAATGGGCTCGATATTGAATCGAGAAAAAAATGTGATTTTTATAGTTTTAAAATGGTTTTGCATGCATGATGAACTTAATAAAAAACATAGACATAAAAATATTAAAAGAAACAAAATGCTAAAAGAAAATAAAATACTAAAAAAAAATGCTAAAAGAAAATGAAATACTAAAAAAGTGCTACATATGAGTATTGAACCCACTCCTCTTGAGACTATAGAAACCACCCCTCTCCACCAGGCCACTTATGACTAGTTGTTATTTACAATGCTAATTGAAATATATAAACCAAGATAAATAAAAAAAGGAAATAGAAAAATAAAAAACTAATGAAAGGAAATCTGTTGGGCTATCCTAAAAATAAAAGATGGAGGGACCAAACATTAAAACCCAGCCGCCTGGCTGTTGGGTTTTTCAAAAGAATAAAAATTGAAAATGTAAAACATTTATTGACTAAACTTAGGAAATTTAAACAAAAATTTAATAGTTTTAAAAAAAAGACTTATTCTGTATCAAAATAAATTAAAGAAAGAAAATTAAAAAAAAGAGTACAGACTCGTCGTCCTCGCTCTCTCTCACTCTAACTCACGAAAAATCACTCTCAATCGCTCTCCCTATCTCACGATTTTTTCTCTCAATCGCGTCTCTCCCACTTCGCCGTCCCCAGATGACGAGAACTCTCAAACACTCATCTCTCTCAATCTTCCTAAACTTTCGCTCACCATCGCTAACCTCACTCACTCTTCTCATAATCTCAATCAATCGTATGAGAAAGCAATGGCTGGAACAGAAACTCACCTTTGGCGAGGACAACGGCAACGACGAAAGTCACAGGTTTGCCTTTGAGATTCTTTTCACCTCTCTATTAGGGTTCTCTCGGTTGCAAGTTTCCAATTCCGCCTCCCCTTTGAAATCGCGGCCGCCTCCAAATCTTAGGGTTTTTTAGTTTTCCAAAATTCCCCCTTTCTGTTGTTCTCACTCACTATTTATCCCTCATGAATTAGGGTTTGAATAGGTGTCTTTGGTGTTACAAGAAGTTACTCTCCGAAGCTCCTTTTGTGCTCAGAAATTGGAGTGGCCTTTTTTGATGCTAGAATCGGAACGGTAATCTGAGCATGAACTTTCTCCTTGAATTTTATCTTAATTCCAAATTGGGGATTTTCTGGATTTCTGCATCTTTTACTAATTAATTTGTTCTTTTTACTGCAGTGAAAATTTGAACATCGGTTTCGGTTTTGTTAGCATACAATTCTTTTGAGAGATTCCTTAACTCCTCATTTGGTGTGCAGGTACTTTTGAAGTATCAGCAGTCTGCACAGTAGGTGGTGGAGAGGAATTGAAAGAGGGGTTTTGTTGTTATGATGAATGGTTCAATCACCGCATGAGTATTCAACCAATGGCTCATGAGTTGATGATAGCATGAGTCATTTGCAATTACATGAGCCTTGGCCCATAGCCAAATTGTACTTTCGACACTGCCATCTTCTGCAGGCAAGATTACTTTGCTTTCAACACCATATTGAACCCCATTTGAGTGTGGCAGACTCAATTCAATGGCTATTGGCTTCAAAGTTCCATCATCTTTCAAGAACAAGATTGTCCTAGTGGCATAAGCCTTTGCTCTTGTGTTTATCCTTTCCAGATACGGCATGAACGCGTCATGGTAATCTAAGACGAATAATCTCTTCCCGCTAAGTGCCTGTTCTACTGTGAGCTCACCGAGGTTCGTCTCTAACTGTTCTTTTATTGTTGTACTAGACTGATCACCGTATACGACAGTATCAAGAGTACTTTTCAGCGGGAACTCTTGAAGAAGACGAATCACGCAAGGGTTTACACCAGCAACCATCTCTCTCCCAAATTCTTCATCAGTCATCCACGCAGATTTGCTAACTTTGATTACATGAGGTGGGGGAAACTTGAGGGATTTATATGAGGTCATGGTATTAACATGAGGTAGGCTACAGTGGTTTGTCTTTTTCTTGGTTACACATGTTCGTCATGCCATGAGGTTTATCCAAATCCTGTTAATGCTGCAGCATTTTGCCACTACAAGTTGGATGATATGCTATGCGATATCATGTGGAAATAAGGTTATGACGATGATTGCACTGACTTTGTTCCATTTTTGATGTATCAAAACCGACAGGGCATGCATGCAAGCTCTTGAGAACCATCCCATCAGGTTCTTTCTCTTCATCAAATTCCTCTATGTGTTTTATATCGATATTGCATTTCAATTCCTGCTTGAAAATCCTCTACTATTGCAAAAATTCTGAGCGTAAATATTCATTGTGGGGCGATTGACTTGTGAAAGTGCAGGTTATGGTCACGGTTGTTCTTCCGGCAGGGTCATGGTAGGTTGTACAACGCTAACCAACAGTACCGACTGCTGCAAAGAAAATAGAGCGCACAACCAATGTGATATCGGCATCATCGGTAAAGATCGCTCCGGGTAAATTGTTCCTCTCAAAAACTTCAGCAATCAGCTTTGTAATTATCAATGGAGTAGTTGGCGCATCCTTCCAGACAACCATGTTACCGCCGACTAGTGCAATGTAAGCATTCCATCCTGATGTATGCCAATTTTATGAGCAAAATCATTAGCCCTCACAAGAGCCTTGTGTGGTTGTAACTGCAAACCAGAGTACTTTTCAACCATTTTGCTTGTCATATAAATGTGCCTTGCATTGACTTCAGTATGGAGATTGTTGAAGATATATCCTCCGTATTTCAAGGCCATCACAACTTCTTCCAAGGAGGCATTTCCATCTTTAAGCCTCTTTACAGCGACAAGCGTATCGTCCGAAAGAATTCCTTTGTAGACAATGCCGAAGCCGGCTTTTCCTAATATGCTTTTGTTTGCTGAAGTTGTGAGTAGCAATTTGGAGTTGGTTCTTGAAGGGTTGAAATGAAGAGCGATGGAAAGGTTGTGAAGTGGAGGGTGAAGTAGTGAGGTAGCAATGCAGAAAGCGACGCCATAGCTGCTATTTGCGCCAGAGAGAGATAGTAGAACGGTGGCTTTGGTTTGTACTGGAGATGCTAGAATAGTTAGCTTTTTTTTTTAAAAAAGCTGGTTATGAATTTTGTTTTGTCTTGACATTAGGAAAATTGACAACTATTCTATTGTTTTTTTTTTTACTCTATTTTTGTTTTGGGAATGGATAGAAATTATTTTGAAATAGTCTAAAACTCATCTAAATGTCAATTTAAAATCCAAAAAAAAAACAAATAAAACCAATCAAAATCAAATTAGTCTATAATTTGTTAAAATTACTTCGATATCAATTCTAACATTTATTCGAAAATAAAATCAATTAGAGTTTGAATCATTAGTAAAAAAAAACAATTAAGATTAATTCGAAATTTGGAATTAGATTTACTTTGAAATTAAATAAAAATTGAAAATTTTAAAAAAGTCAAACAACAAAAATCCATTTTGTAATCACAAAGCACCATGACCAAAAAGTTAGATAATAACCAATGTTTATCACAAAATATGGATTTGGGAATGAATGTATGCAAATGAACTTTAGGCCAAGTGCTAAAAAATAAAATACCAAAAATGAAAAAAAATCAGGATCAAAATTGGGGTATGACAATCATCAATATCATCCTTTTCAGAGTCATCATCGTCTTCTTCCTCAGCTTGAAAGGATTTGTTTCTTTCTGGCTTTCATCTTTCTGATATGGACTTCAGAGCCACTGATTTGCTTTTCTTTTGAGGCTCGTCTTCCTCTAGCTCTATCTCATGACTCCTGAGGGAGCTGATGAGTTCTTCCAGGCTTATGTTGGTCAGATCTTTTGATAGCTTCAAGGCAGTAACCATAGGTCTCCACTTCTTTGGCAGACTTCTTATAATCTTTTTGACATGATATGCAGTTATGTAGCCTTTATCCAGAACCTTGAGTCCTGCAATTAAAGTTTGAAATCTAGAAAACATTACCTCTACAGCTTCATCATCCTCCATTTTGAAGGCTTCATATTTTTGGATTAGGGCTAGAGCCTTAGTCTCTTTGACTTGAGTGTTTCCTTCGTGAGTCATCTGTAGGGAATCAAGTATTTCTTTAGATGTTTCCCTTTTGGTGATCTTTTCATATTCATTGTAGGATATTGCATTCAACCAAATTGTTCTAGCTTTGTGGTGATTTTTGAAATCACGCTTCTGATCATCGATCATTTTACTTCTGGTAATGATTATACCAGCATCAGATGCAGGTGGTTCATAGCCATTTGTAACCGTGTCCCATAGGTCAGCATCATAGCCTAGGAAGAGACTTTCGATTTTGTCCTTCCAATAATCAAATTTCTCTCAATCAAACACTGGAGGTTTAGCGTTATAGCTATCTCTTTCATTTGTGTTAGTCATTATGTTTTTCTCACGCTGGATCTCTCTACACTATTAAGTGTTTGATTTAAAAATCAATAACATAGCCGAAACTATGATACCAATTGAAGGTAGAGAAAAACAAGAAAGAGGGGTGTCGCATTACGCGAAAAACCGGCGGGAAAACGAAACAACAGAGCCGCCACCGTGCGTTATTTATCCCAAAGGAGGGAAAGGAAACGCTCGAAGTAAACCTGGAAAAGACATGGTCTCGCGACCAGAGAAAGATGGGATCAGGAGTCGGTTATACGAAGGGAAGGTATTAGCACCCCTACACATCCGTCGTACTCGACGGGATCCACGCACAAAAGAATAGAAGAAAGGTTGCTAAAGACTGCTCACAAACTGCACAAGGCTGGAAGGAAACACCGAAAGACAAAAGAAACGGGACTCGGCAGGATATCGCATCCTGGGCCTACGTAGTCTGTCAAGCACAGACATCAGAGTCGACGTAGTTCGGGACAGGGGAAACGTGCTCGCTAGGATGTCGCATCCTATGCATACGTATCTTTTCTGACCGGAGAAGAATCAGAGCACTCGTAGCTCGGCTAACGCACGCCAAACAAAACACAAACAGGAAACCGACTGCCAATTGTTGGACTTACGTCAGACTCCACACACACACAAAAGGGGTTGAAGAAGAAAAAGGGCGCCCGGAGAGATCAGCTCATCTCCTGCCTACGTACCTCATTTGGTATGAGGATCAGGGCGACGTAGTTCCCCTACGCAGGGAAAGAACTCTAGCCTAACCAGAGACAAAGGGAGACACAAACTACTAGGGAGACTACGACTCAAGCCTAGAAGTTGTCATGCATACGATCCCTATGTTAAGGTTTCTATCCTAACTTGCACAGGAAGCAAGCTAACCTAAACAGCACAAGCAATCATAAACACAAAGGCAAGCACACACACTATATGCAAACAGATGGGCTCACACAAGGCTAGGCTTTAGTCAAGGGGTCATGTCAACCTCGACAAACAAGCCACTGGAAAAGGGTATGATTAGCTCTTAACCCTAACATTGAAAGTTAGGGTGAAGCAGATGAAATGGGAAGTGAAGGTAAGACCTCACAGCTCTTATCCCTGGCCTGGGAGAGCTTGACTCAAATAGAAAGCGTGGGAGTTTAGAATGTAGGAACTCTTCTCAACAGATGACTGACACTACAAGAGTTTGGGTTTTTATTCACAATGCATCAACACATGGTGTGTGAGCAAAGTGAATGACACACTGAGTAGCAGGAGATGGATTACACATCTCTTTTATCTGCCAATTGCCTCTTAAGAGGTCTTTACCTGCTTGGCACAAAATTAAACATTCACAAGCATTGCCTCTTAAGGAGGGCTTCAGACAGGTGTCTGCCCACATAACAGGACAGGTCTTCCAGACTACATGAAGTCAGAAGAATTATACCTCAGTGGTAAGCAAACCACAAGCTAGCAAAGCAAGTTCAAAATAAACTCAAAGCAACTTAGGTACCTGTAGAACATCTAAACCAATCAGTTAAACTGTACAGACAAACAATCAACAGGCAATAACAAACAGACAGACAATGTTCACAATGTGCAAGCCACAAGGCAAACTCAAAATGAGTTAGCATCAACCTAAAAAACACACAAGTGTTAGTAATCAAGAGAAAACATCAATGCTCAAATGAGGAAGCATCATCAACTATGCACTTGGATGTTTAAACCTGAAATCAAAACCCACATGTAAGCCACAAACCACTAGGTCAAAGCCTAGGGTCAAAGAGGGAGAAAAAAGTCAAAACAGAACCTCAAACTTGACATGAAGCAACTTCAAACACATATTGACATATCCTAAAAAGGCTCACATCAAAATCATTAACCAAATGCATTTCATGATCAAATGAAGTTAAAGGTGATTTCAAAGCATCCAAATGGTCAACAGGAATGAAAAATCTCAATCAAAACAGAAATGATTCCAAAAAATCTGGAAAAAATCATGGGCAATCTAGACATCCATAACATACATCACACAAAAAATCAGAAGCATTGGACATCATTTGGCATGGCAATCACATTGTATAAAACAAACAACCAAATGTGTGACACAAATTGTCACACCAAGTTAGCACAATCATAAAACAGAGTTGGAGCATGGGAAAAATCTCAAACCAAAGCCAAAATGTTCATCAATATGTCAAGAAGCTACACACAAAATTTCAAAGCCATTGGATAAGAAACAAGCATTTTATGATGAAAGGAACAAGGCAATATCATAAATGGGCACATGTTCAATCACCCTAGGACAAATCATTTCTTCAGCCAGACACAACTTTCCAATTTATGATCATAAAAATGTAGACAGGATAAGGAACACATAGCAAAAAATTGGGATCAAATTGGTGCAATTTTCAATTTATAATGATTTTTGGAAGTTTGGAAAAATTTGAAAATGTAAGTGAAGCAAGGCATGGCAAAATGGGAGGGAAAGTATGAAAATGGCATTGCATTTGAAAAAACGCCTTCGGCCAGGATCGAACCTGGCACGAATTTGAAATGTGGCGCGCTCCTAAAACGATGATGTTTTGGCTCTAAAACCCTAAGCGCTGGGAAACTCAGGATTCGTAGCTAACGGATGAGTTTTTCGTAGCAAAACCGTAGCGAAATCATAGCAGAATCTGGAAACGCAAACAGTTCAAGGTTGAAGATGAAGATCATGATGATCTTCATGCAAAATTTCAAGAAAATCTCAAAAACTCCCAGAAATCCACAAGACTAACACCAAACGATTCCTTACGCCATGCACATGCAAGATCAATTATCATTTAACCATGGATCATCATAACAAAGCCAAATCGAAGAGAATAAGATTTGTCACCAAAACTTGAATCATGCATAACTTCCTCAATACAACACCATTTCACTCAAAATTTGTATCAGAATCATCACTACTAAAAGCTCTACACAAATATCACAAAGAAATTGAGAATTAAAGAGGTCGAATTCTGACCTTCTTGATGAACAGAAGTTGGAATCGTGTGCTTCCAAGCTCAGCTACAACTCAAATCTCCTCCACAATGCCTATTGAAGTGATTGGTGATGAATTAGAGGTTCCAGTATGCACGAATTCAGTTCAATTTTCAAACTCCATGGATGTTTCAAGCTTTGTGTATAGTTCAATATGGCACCAATTGCTTCGAATTCATGTCCAAACTTGCTCAACAACACCTCATGATCATGAATCTAACAATAGAACATGCTTTTGTGTGAAGAACTTGCAAAAAAAATTGAGAGAAAAAATTTGGGGATTCTTGAATCTAGATCTGAAATTGTAGCTTAATGATGGAAACAATTATGATTATCAATATATACTTCATGCTAATGATGTTTAAAACTTGTTTAAGCCTAATGCGAATGAGATTAATCAATTTTGAGGTGTATGTGCAAAATGAGTTCTTCACCCTCCATGCATGGGAAGCACGTGAACAATACCAATTTCTGGCCCAAATCCATTTAAAATAAGTCCATGCAAGCTTTAGGATTGGTTTTGTATGCCCATGATCATTCAATATGATGTTATGCAATTTTATTCCAAAAACTTCATGAATAAACACATGCCCATGCAAAGGAAATTTAAGTCATGTAATGGTACATTTGAAAACTACAAGTCATAAGGATCAAAATGCAAAAAGAACCACTCATTTTGGAGCTTTGGTTAAAAAGTTATGCCCATTTGAATTTTGAAACACACTTTTCCATGATTGGACCATATCTCCTCAACCACACATGAGAAATTCATGATCTTGGACTTTTTGGAAATGGGAGAGAAATATCTTCAACTTTCATGTTGGACAAAATTTCATTTGAAGCTTTCTTGATGATGTAATATTGAGTTGAAGTTGGTCCAAAACCTTTCCATTTTTGGAAAATTCAAATTACAGGTCACCTGCTATTTTTGGAAAGTCTTGATCTGACTTCAAATTCTTCAATGTTGATGTTTGAAATGCCAAATGAGACTTGTTTGAACATGAATGAAGCATCTCTAACCACTTCCCACCTCCAAATCCACAGTGGACTTTGCAGTTGACTTCTGTTGACTTTTGTGGGCCTCAGATGAATTGATCATGCATTGATGAGTTCTGAGCCTTCAGCACTTGGCCAAATTACTTCAAAATGATCCTTGGGTCATGTAAGCTCAATGGAACCACCCTAGGGCTTTGATCTCATGGAGAATGTTCTTACTTGCTTGCACAGTTGAATCTCCTGACCAGTCTGACTGATGCAATGCAATGGACTATGCAATGATAATGCCATGTTAATGTGATGTCAGTGACCTAAAAAATGAAATGTATATACAAATGAGAGGTGCAAATTTGAGGTGCTACAAGGGGTTTTAATTATTTTCATTGATCATAAAAACTTTTGCAAACACCACATAAAAAAATCAAAGCAAACAACGCAAAAGTTTATCCTGGTTCGCTTGAAATTCAAAGCTACTCCAGTCCATCTGGCCAAGGTGATTTCGCCTTCAATAAGGACTTAATCCAATAATCTAGAAAGATTACAACAAACGTCTAAGAGTATAATGATCTCTTAGCCCTCTCAAGTCTACATACTTCATAAGTCACTTGAGGAAAATATATAACAACTATTTTAGAAATACAAGGTGTTTAGTGCTTCTAAGTAAGCAATATGAACATAGTAAGAACAATAAAATTTCACACTAAGAGCAATAATTTGTGTGAAAATATAAAATAAGAATTAGTGAATGATTGAATTTGATGTGCAGTATTCTTGTATAATCGCTTCGTGTTTGGTATGATGATAGTTGGGCCTTTTTATAGTGCTTGGAGATGATACCGTTGGATGAAGCATTTAGCCGATATCTTGCTAATGATGGGACTTAATTGACATTAAGTTTATTGTCCTTTCCATAGCGGTTTAGGAGAGTATTCAATTTTCTCCATATAAAGAGTTATACCATATTTGGAATACTTCATTGTTAAGTTCTAATGTTGATTTGTTAGGCGTGAATCAAAGTGCGGAGAATTCGGATACTTCTTTTAGATCTTGTATTCTTCAGATAGTTGCTAGATGTGTTTTTCTTCATAAGTTCTTGATTGATCTCTAGTTAGGCCTTCGTCATATGTAAGGATCATCAGAGTAATCATGTGTGGGATCCTTCAGATGCAGAATATCAGAGTCTTCAGATGTCAAATGTTGTGGACATTGTTGTCTTCAAAGTCAGAACGAATGCCTTTGACTCTAAGTCAAGTATTCTAGACTATTATGACATCAGATGTTGTTTCTTCATATTCATTTACCTTTAGAGTCCTGCACACTTAGAGAATGTTATTAGGGTACCAAAATGTTTCATCCTTTGTTATCATCAAAACTTAGAGATAAATTGTAGACCCAAAATGTTGTTCTAACAGGTCAGACACCCCTCTCTGAACCAATACCCTTTTCATGCATTGCCTTGTGTAGCTCTGTGCTCCGGCAACTTTCATGCATTTCCTTGTGAAGCTCCATGCTCCAACAACCTTCATGCACTATCCTGTGGAGCTATGTGCTCCCTCAACCTTCATGCATTTCCCTATAGAGATCCGTGCTCCAACAACCTTTATGCATTTTCCTGTGGAGCTCCATGCTCCGACAACCTTCATGCATTGCCCTGTGAAACTCTATGCTTTGGCAACCTTATTTCATTGCTACCATATGAGCCTTGTGCTTTTGCAATCCCATATTGTAGGTCTCAATCCCTAGATCTAGGAAAAATCCCACAATTCTCCATTGGCCACACCGTTTATTGTTTAATGCCACACTCTTTAGTTCAAATACACTTACTCAATGGTTTCAATCAACACAATCCTAGTCCAAGCAATACTTTCACCATAACACACAATATTTTCCTCATTTCACAACTATTTTACACTTCAAGACACTCTTTTACAATTCTATCAACTTTAGCTCTTTTATTTCCATTCAAGCAACTCTCTTTTATTTTTATCACATAAAACCTTTTTCAAAACAATTTTGTTTTATTTTCATAAAAGGTATGTTATAATTTGTTCCTTAACAGTCAGACTAAAAGCCTAGAGTATAGAAACAAGGATCGAAATCAGCTAACATCTACACGCTTCTAGGATACGATTATAACTGTTCCCTAAAAACAACCAACACGTCCATATTTTCTACCACGAACTACGGAGCTCTGATTTTCTCATTGCACTATGAGAATACTGATAACACTGAAAGACACTGCATATTTGACTCGAATTGCACATGCTTATTAGGTTTTTATTATCATTTTCTTGTGTTATGTTTTCTTTTTGTCCTATTTTCATATATTTTGCCCTACAAGAGCCTTTTGTGAAGAAACGAAGCCAAACGAGCAAGAAATCGAAGTTTTTGTGGAAATTTGTGAACATGGCGTCCAGCATGGCGGCCGCCAAGGAGGGTGCCATGATGCGTAAGTTGTCAACCGGTGGTAACTGCCATGTTTCCCATGATCTTTTCATGTTGTACACATGGCTGGCGCATTGGTGGGGATGGTGGGCGCCACCTTTGTTGGCACGACCCCACTAAGGGAAGTTGGAGGACATTTTTGTCTTTTTCTAGCTTTTTAGAACCTCTATAAATAGGAGTTTTCACTTCACGAAATGGTATCCAACTTAGTTCACAACACTAAGCCTAAAGTTTACCATTGTAAAAGTGATAATCCGTCACATCGAGGGGTTATCGCACTTGAGTTGTAGTTAGGTTGGAGCACTGTACAAACAATCTTGCCGATGTTTTAATTTCCAGTCAAGTTTTCTTTTCAAGTGTACCAGATTAAAGTCTCCGATTTGGAGCAGGTTTCTTATTCAAGTTATTCGCATTTACGTTTTATTTATCTTGCATGCTTTACTTTATTTACTTGCATGTCTTGCTTTTACCTACTCGCTTATTTAACTTGCACATTTTATTTACCTGTTCTTTTAAACATGATTAATTCTGCTATGTTGATTTATATTTCCATGTCTGGCTAAATCTTTAAAGGTTAGGATGTAAGGATCATCGTTAAGATGATACTCCATTATTTGTATCTATAGAAATGCTTTAGGGGCTGTTTTGATTTTAACACAAGTTTTCAGTGCTTATTTTGTTCGGTAACTACGAAAGTAGAGCCGAAGTATAGTTGGGTAAGATCGAAAGCCGTCCAACTCTTAAAGATAAACTTGGTTAGTTTTAATAGGTCAAAAGTAGCGAAAGCACTTTGTCCGGTTAATTGGGAGTTCTTAACACTATTAGAAAACGATTTTGAAACTATTTTCAGACGCGTTAGTAGGTTTAAAATCCGGATCCTTGAGCCAAAGCCATGGATCCCTTTTAAGTTAAACTTTTCAAATCAAAATCACTTTTTAACTAAGTCAAGAATTTAATTTCTTAAAAATAGGTTTACTACTTTAACGCAACAAGCATCCTTCACCAATGACAATGAAGGGCATTAATTAAGGAGTAAACTTAGTTCTGAATACGCGAAAGCGTCAGTTCCTGTTAAATTGATTCTTCTCTAAGTAGAAAATATTGCCCCATAAGTAAATCTATTTAGAAACAATTGGAGTATTTCCTAACTGATGTGAATTACATCTGAGCCTGCATTTTATCTGAATTTATTTATTTCATTATTTCCCTTTCTGTGTATTTGAACCTACTTATTTGATTTACCTTAGATAAACATCGTAACAATAGAAATCGATAGATTGACAATTTGGTCTTTGTGGGGATGATAATCTTTTGTATTACTTTGACGTGTTCCGTATACTTGCGGATAGAAAATAAACACCCATCAAGTTTTTGGCGCCATTGTCAGGGACCAATTACGTCAAATTTTCGTACCCTGTTGTTACACTGTCTAGACTAAGGCCCTATTAGCCGGTAAATGAGAAAAACTCGCAGTACCGAAAGTTTAGAGGATCCAATAGCTGAACCAGAGCGATACGCTCGCGCACGTCGTTTGCTCCAAATAATTAGGAGAGCAATGGGCGAAGATCAAAACCGAAGACCTCTTAAGGAATTCGCCCAACCTTCTAACGAAGAACCCAATTCTAGTATAGTAAACCCGACTATTCCTACTAATAATTTTGAATTAAAACCGTCTTTATTACAACTAGTTCAACAAAATCAATATGCGGGTCTCGCTACAGAGAACCCAAATCAGCATTTAAAAGTATTTATCCAATTAGCTTATACGTTCAAGACCAACTGTGCTTCGCCTGAGGCAATTCGTCTAAGAATATTCCCATTTTCACTCAGAGATAGAGCACTGTCTTGGTTAGATTCCCTTCCGGATAACTCGATAACTACTTGGGAAGACCTCAGGAGAGTGTTCCTTGCAAGATATTTTCCCCCGAGTAAAATCGTTGTCCTTCGAAACCAAATAACCCGACTCACTCAAAATCAGGGCGAATCACTTTTTGAAGCTTGGGAAATATATAAAGAACTACTAAGAGTTTGTCCGCACCATGGCCTAGAACAATGGCTGATTATTCACACCTTTTATAATGGACTTCGCTATAACACAAAGATGTCCATCGACGCTGCCGCCGGTGGTGCCTTGATGAACAAACCTTACCCCGACGCTTGCGCTCTCATCGAAGATATGGCACAAAACCATTACCAATGGGAGTCGGAACGAGCATCAGTGGAGAAAAGGGAGACCAAAGGAGGAATACATGAGGTCAATTGTATGGACATGATGAAAGTTAAAATGGACGCTTTAGCCTTGAAGGTTGAACACATGTTTGCAAATCCTACAGCCGCAGTAGATGTAGATTGTGAAATCTGTGGAACCAAAGGACATCTTGCACCAGAATGCAATCTGTTAACTGAATCAAACTCAGACCAGGTAAATTATGCCCAAGGAAACCCATTTTTAAACACTTACAGCCCTAGATGGAGGAATCACCCAATCTCCTCTTATAAAAACAATAACCCTATTCAAAACTCTACACCTCAAAGACCACCAGGTTTTCAAGCTCAAAGACCAATCCAACCTATACAGATCGTTCCTCAAAAGCCAAACCTTGAGAAAATCATGAAGAACTTCATTTTGGCCCAAACTCAGCAAAACAAAGAGTTCCTAAACTAAGATATTCATATAAATGAATTGATCACACAATTAGGAACTAAGGTTGATTCGATAATCACTCACAATAAGATGCTTGAAACCCAAATCTCACAAATAGCACAACAACAAGCCCCTCAGGCCACACCTGGAGGGCAATTTCCTGGATAACCTCAACCCAACCCCTGAGGGTAAGCTAACGATGTTACCCTACGAAGTGGGACCACTTAACACGAACTTGTAAAACTAACCTTAAGTGAACCAGAGGCTTCTAAGAAAAACATTGTGTCTATAGATGAACTAGAGGAGCTAGAGGGACAAAAAGACCAGGAAGTGAAAGATAAGGGAGAAGATAAAGACAAAGTTTATGTTCTACCCTCTCCTTATAAACCACCAATTCCATACCCGCAAAGACTTAAATAGACAAAAATTGATAACCAATATAAAAAGTTTATAAAGGTGATCGAGAAACTCCACGTAGAAATCCCATTCACCGAAGCCATCACCCAGATATCATCTTATGCTAAATTCCTTAAGGGCATCTTGACCAACAAACGTAGGCTTCATGATCCCAAACCTTTATAGTGCAACTCCATTGCTGAGAATAAAATTTCTAAGAAGGAGAAACATCCCGGAAGCTTTTCCATACCTTGTATTTTAGGGAATCATGTTATAGACAAAGCATTCCTAGATTTGGGAGCAAGCGTAAGCTTGATGCCTTTAGCAGTTTGTAGAAGGTTAAATCTAGGAGAATTGAAACCGACTAAGATGTCTCTTCACTTAGACGATAGATCTGTAAAATATCCAATAGGCATATTAGAAGACATTCCAGTTAGAATCAGCCAACTTTATATCACAACAAATTTCGTGGTAATGGACATTAAAGAAGACGACGAAATCCCAATCCTCCTTGGTAGACCTTTCTTATCAACAGCGGGAGCCATAATAGATGTTAAAAGAGGAAAATTAACTTTTGAAGTAATGAAGAAAAGATAGAATTTTTACTTTCCAAATTCCTAATGGCACCAGTCATAAAAGACTCATGTTATGCCATAGATATCATTGATGAATGCATAAGGGAGCTAGATCAAGAAGGACCTCCCGAGATAATGAAATTTCCCTTGACTCCCATAAGAGAAGACGGCAGATTTAGCCTGAAGCCTTACATGGATGACAACCTTTATGAACGCTTAACACTTACCCTGAACCATATGCCATGTCCTAAGAAACCATCTATAGAACTTAACGAACTACCCAAGAATCTAAGATATGAGTTTTTAGATGAAGAACTAAATCGCCCCATTATAGTGAGCGCCACCTTGAATGAAGATGAAACGAATCAACTTTTAGATATCTTGCGAAAGTATACCTCAGCTTTAGGATATAACATATCTGATCTCAAAGGGATGAGCCCATCTGTGTGTATGCACTGGATCTTTCTAGAGGAAGATTCTAAACCCTCCAGAGAACATCAATAGAGGCTAAACCCTATAATGAGCGATGTGGTTAAGAAAGAAGTACTAAACCTACTAGAGGCTAGTATAATTTATCAAATTTCAGATAGTAAGTGGGTGAGCCCTGTACATGTAGTACCTAAAAAAGGAGGTGTCACAGTTGTGGAAAATGAGAAAGGCGAGCATGTAGCTAAGCGTGTAGAAAGCAGTTGGTGTATGTGCATCGATTATAGAAAACTAAATAAGGTAACTAGGAAATATCATTTCCCTCTCCCATTCATAGATCAAACGCTTGAGCGTCTAGCTAGACACTCTTACTTTTGCTATTTAGATGGATACTCGGGATTTTTCCAAATTTCCATTCACCCTGAAGATCAAGAGAAAACAACCTTTACATGCCCTTACGGAACATTTGCCTATAGACGAATTCCTTTCGGACTTTGCAATGCCCCAACCACCTTCCAACGTTGTATGATGCCAATCTTCACAGATTTCCTCGATGAGATTATGGAAGTTTTATGGATGATTTCTCGGTATGCGGATTCAGTTTTGAAAACTGTCTAGCTAACCTTGAGAAAATTCTGGAAAGATGCGTGGAAGCAAACATTGTGCTAAACTGGGAAAAATGTCACTTTATGGTTACCGAAGGAATAATATTAGGACACATAGTCTCTGAAAAAGGCATTGATGTTGATAAAGCCAAAATAGAGGTTATAGAAAACCTCAAACCACCTAAGACCATTAGGGAAGTCCAAAGTTTTCTTGGACACGCCGGTTTTTACCGACGCTTTATTAAAGACTTCTTTAAAATAACAAAACCTATGAATAGCCTTCTAATGAAAGATGTCGAGTTTGATTTCGACGAAAAATGTATTGAAGCATTCAACCTTTTGAAACAAGCACTAATTTCCGCACCTATTATGCAACCTCTGGATTGGAACCAACCTTTCGAAATCATGTGCGATGCTAGCGATTAAGTTGTTGGTGTTGTTCTAGGGCAAAGAAAAGACAAGAAGTTACATGTAATTTACTATGACAGTCGAACCATGGATGTCGCATAACTTAACTATGCAACAATCGAGAAAGAACTCCCCGCTGTTGTTTTTGCTATTGATAAATTTCGATCTTATCTGGTCGGAGCTAAAATTATAGTTTATACAGATCATGCAGCTATTCCATACCTAATAAGCAAGAAGGACACTCTCCTTTTACTGCAAGAGTTTGACCTAGATATTCGAGACAAGAAGGGCACGAAAAATGTAGTTGCTAACCACCTTTCTAGGCTTGAATATTTAAAACCGGACCTAGTGGCAATAAATGACGGTTTTACATAAGATAGACTTATGGCTAAAATCGAAACCATTCAGGACGATAACTCCGATTTTCTAATGGATTGGAACATTGAAAGAACTCTAGCAGTGACCAACATACGTTGGTACGCTGACTTTGTTAATTACCTAGTTGCTGATATCATACCCCTTAACCTCAACTACCAACAGAATAAGAAATTCTTTAGTGATGTAATATATTTTTATTGGGACGAACCACTCCTTTTCAAAAGAGGGACAGACTGTTGGTGCAAGCCCTAGAGGCCAATACTTTTGGTACTTGTATCGAATTATTTATTAATAATAAAAGGCTTTTTCTTTATCATGTTTATTTAATAAAGTCCCTAGAATAGCTAGTCCGTTTAATGTATTAAGTGTGACTTAATCATGAGATCCTATTAAACATAAGGACACTATTCTTAAAGTATCCATAGTCGAGCTTTATTGTGAAGTGGGATAACATTAAAGCATTAAGACTATTATGTATATAAACTGATGATCACATCTCATGGATCATGGATAAGGAGTTATCAAGTCTTAAACATAGTATGAATATTAAGAGTAATATTTATACTGGATTGACCCGCTATGAGAATACTATATAGAATGTTATGCAAAGTGTCATAAGTTATTCTCATGGTGATAATGGTGTATACCACCATTCGACTTGAAACCACTATGAACCCTAGATGTAGAGTCGAGTGCCTTATTGTTGATCAAACGGTGTCCGTAATTGGATGACCATAAACACAGTTGATGGGTACTCTATGAAGCATGCTGAGGAACATGAGTGACCTAGATGGAATTTACCCATCATGCGTAACAGGAAAAATGTCTACGGGCCCAATATTGAACTGGACAAGGATGACATGGTCTATGCCTTGTGTTCAATATAGACATAAGGGAAAAAGGGTAATTGTACACATAAGTATTATCACAAAAGGATTTGTCAGATCACATGACATTTTCGTGTCTTGAGTAGCAGTGATGTGTTGCTAGATACCGCTCACTATTTATTATGTTAAACATGTTATTTAATATAATTGCCAATGCCGCAAAAACCTACAGGGTCACACACAAAATGACGAATTGATGAGAGATAGAGTAACTAAGGAACACCATAAGGTACGGTGCACTTAAGTGAATTGTATAATATCGTAAGGTACGGTGTACTTAAGTAGAATACGAAATATGGTAAGGTACCATGAGCTTAAGTGATTTTGGCATATTATAAGACATGGGCCACATACACTTAAGTGGGCTTTTTAGCTTGCAGCCCATACAAGTGGTTCTATAAATAGAACCCTTGTGCAGAAGCATTTGTGTAGTTGTAATTTCGTTTCTCTCTGTCTCTCTCTCTCACTCAAAACCTTTATTTGTAGCAGCTAGCACTGAGATTGAAGGAATCCGTTCGTGTGGACTGAGTAGAGGCGTTGTCATCGTTCAACGTTTGTGATCGCTCTGTAGATCTGCATCAAAGGTTACAATCGCTACAAGAGGTAACGATTCTATCACTGATCATGCCCATTCGTAAGGATCACTAAAGGATAAATTTTTTAAATTCCGCTGCGTTTTGGATCGCTATTCTCCTTTAGTGGTATCAGAGCATCTGATGGCTGTTTATTTTCTATTTTTTTGTATTAATATGATTAAAAGACAGAATGAATCAAAGAATAAACGAGTAATTAAATTTGGCATTATGTGTGTACGATTTGGATGATTGATGTTGACTATGCTTCGGAATCCGACATTAGTATGGTGAAGCAGCGATACATCGATAGTCCATAGGTTACACAATTGAGATCGATCAAGTTATATATATGATATAAGGAATTCTGATGCAAAATACGGTATATATGATATGTTGTTTCTCTTTTGTTCATTCAAACACTTAATCGTTGTTTTCCTTTGAGCGATCAATGGTCATTTGCTTCAGAATCCGACGAAAGTATGGTGAAGCAATGATGTGTTGATCAATCATACTGAATTAACAATCGTGGTGTGTTTGACGGTATGAAATTGGTGCATTAGGGTTCATGACGGTACAAGGGTTGTGTTGTCAAAGAGTTATACGATTAGGGTTGTGACTGCGCAAGAGTTGTGCTTTAAAGTATCAAGTGTTGATGCAAAAATCAACGTCGATCTCAAATGAATTGTTCATTAAAATTTTGCGTCGGTAGTGGAACCCCTAGCTAACTCTGCGTAGTGTGATCGGTCACCAAAATTTAATTTGGTTTATTTAATTAATAGAATTTAAATTATTAATAATAATAATTTATTTATTATTGTCTTGTGGTGATCGGCTAGGGCCTTAGTTTTCCTTTATTTTGTTTTGGGATTTTAAAATACGACTTGCGTGTCGTGCCTCTTTTTTTTCAATATCTTAATATAACTTCTTTTCTCATCTCACTCCCTCGTATGTAAAACGAGTTTCTTTTACGTAATGTAATGTTATGAAGAAAGAGAAGAGTAAAATATCAAAGGAGGAAAACCTTGAAGATTTTGCTTCGAGAAGCTTAGATCGTTATTAGGTTAGCTTAGGTTCTCTCATTGGCTTGGGAGAACAATTGCGCTAGGGGCCATAACTGTTTCATTTTGTATGTTGATGCATATGAATGTATGTTGATACATGTGAGAAACAATTTGTATGATAAATAAGCCGGTGAGATCATAATAATTGCAAATTCCCTCAAATTAAATATTAAGTTTATGCTTTCCAAGTTTTAGCACTCATCAAGACTAGTATCGAATAATGTAGGTTTCGCCTACGCGAGGTGCATATTCTATATTAGTAAGGTGCGATGGGAGAATTGTAATATCCAATTGCTAAAACAACGAGTCAAACTTAACTAAACAAATTATAATAAGATTATATATGTTTAGAAGCAAGAGTTGGAAATGATCTATGTGATGGATTGGAATAAGGAGTTATTCACCTAACTAAAATATTCGAGAGTTGTATTAGATACAATTGGAAGGAGTTCCTACCTAAATAACCTAGTCTTGTGTAATCCGTATACGCGAACTTAAAACAAAGTTAAATGTGGATCTTGACCCACTAGAAAATCTTCCAACTGGATTTTTCGAATCAAATGGTGAGAGTCATTTGTTTTGAGTAAAATAGTGGGAGCATATTTAATTAAAGGCCTAATTAAATATGTTATTGATACTTATATTTTTATTATTTTCATGTAGATTACCATGACAACAAACACCTCTAACAACATTTTACGATCAATCCTTGATAAGGAAAAATTGTGTGGGACAAATTTTCTGGATTGGCACCGAAATCTGAGGATTGTCCTCAAACATGACAGAAAGTTGTATGTCTTGGAGAAACCTATTCCTGAAGAGGAACCTCCTAGTTCTGCACCTAAGGAAGAAAGAGATGCTTATAAGAAGCATGTCGATGATGCCAATGAAACTGCTTGCCTCATGCTAGCTATCATGAACTCAGAGTTGCAAAAGCAACATGAGAACATGACAGCGTTCGATATGATCGAACACCTGAAGATGCTCTATCAAGAGCAGGCAAGGCATGGAAGGTTTGAAGTTTCAAAAGCCCTTTTTCAAGGCAAGTTAGCAGAGGGAGCCCATGTAGTTCCCATGTGCTCAAGATGATTGGGTATGTGGAGAACCTTGAGAGGTTGGGTTTTACCCTCAGAAAGGAACTTGTGACTGATTTGATCTTGCAATCGTTGCTAGACAGATTCAGTCAATTTGTCCTTAATTTCAATATGAATGATATAGATAAATCTCTTCCTGGACTGCTAGCCATGTTATGAACTGCTGAGCAGAATCTGAAGTCAAAAGGGAAGTCCATTCTGATGATCAGAAATGGAAAGAGACAGAACAAAAGACCCACCAAGCAGGCTGATAAAGGCAAAGGCAAGGAAGTTGCCAAACCCACTGCTCCTGCTTTGAAGCCTAGTGGAGGCATAGCAAAGGAAGGCACCTTCTTCTATTGTGATAAGACTGGACACTAGAAGAGAAACTGCCCAAAGTACCTGGAAGATAAGAAGAATGGAGTAGAGACTTCAACTTCAGGTATTTTTGTTATTGAAATTAATTTATCTACTTCTGCATCATGGGTATTAGATACTGGATGCGGTTCTCACATTTGTACCAATGTGCATGGGCTAAAAAGGAGTAGAGATTTGGCAAAAGGTGAAGTTAACCTACGAGTTGGCAATGGAGCAAAGGTTAATGCTTTAGCCGTAGGAACTTATGTATTGACTTTACCTAGTGGTTTAATAATTCAGTTAGAGAACTGTTATTATGTACCTGCAATTAGCAGGAATATTATTTCTGTTTCTTGTTTGGACAACTTTGGTTTTTCATTTATAATAAAGAACAATTGTTGCTCAATTTATTTGAATGATATATTCTATGCTACTGCACAAATGAACAATGGGCTATATGTCTTTGATCTTGAAATGCTTATTTATAACATTAATACTAAAAGGATGAAACCTAATGAGTTAAATCCAACTTACCTTTGGCATTGTCAATTAGGCCACATAAATGAGAAACACATTTCCAAACTCCATAAAGATGGACTCTTGGACTCTTTTGATTATGAATCATATGAGACATGCATATCTTGTTTAATTGGAAAGATGACAAAGTCTCCATTCACAGGAAAATATGAAAGAGCTAATGATCTTTTGGCCCTCATACATACTGATGTATGTGGACCACTGAACATACCAGCCAGAGGAAGTTTTCAGCACTTTATCACATTTATTGATGATTTCAGTAGATATATTATGTGTATTTAATGAAACACAAATCAGTGTCCTTTAAAAAGTTCAAGGAATTCAAGAATGAAGTACAAGACCAACTAGGTAAGAATATTAAAACTCTTCGATCAGATCGAGGTGGTGAGTATTTAAGCCTAGAGTTTGATAACCATCTGAAAGAGTGTGGGATCCTATCCCAACTTACTCCTCCTAGAACACCCCGATGGAACGGTGTATCTGAGAGAAGAAATTGAACCTTGTTAGACATGGTCCGATCCATGATGAGTCACGTCGATCTTCCAAACTCCTTTTGGGGACATGCATTATTGACAACAACTTACACACTTAACTATGTTCCATCCAAAAAGGTTGAGAAGACACCATATGAGATATGGAGTGGTAAGAAACCACATATGTCTTACATGAAGATTTGGGGTTGTGAAGTTTATGTGAAACAACAAATTTCAACTAAGCTTGAGCCCAAATCTGAAAAATGCTTATTTGTGGGGTATCCTAAAGAAACAAGAGGGTATTACTTCTACAATCCTTCTGAGGGAAAAATGTTTGTCGCTCGAACTAGAGTTTTCCTAGAAAAGGATTTAATTTTCAAAGGAATCCGTGGGAGGAAAGTAGAGCTTGAAGAAATTCAAGAATCACAAAGCATTGATACACCCATGGAGGAATTAGAGCAGGAAACTCAAGTAGTTGTGGAAGAGTAACTTGCTCAAGTAGAACAAGACCAGCGTAGGTCAAGCAGGATACGTCACCTACCTGAGAGATATGGATATCTTATAACTGATCAAGGTGATGTATTACTCATGGATCAAGATGATCATGTGACCTACCAAGAGGCCATAACTAGTCCTGAGTCTGAGAAGTGGCTAGAAACCATGAAATCTGAAATGGATTCCATGTGCACAAACCAGGTTTGGACCTTGGTAGAGCCTCCTATAGGAGTTAATCCTATAGGATGCAAGTTGGTCTTCAAAAAGAAGACTGACATGGATGATAAGGTACATACCTATAAGGCAAGACTGGTTGCAAAAGGAAATAAACAAATTCATAGGGTTGACTATGATGAAACCTTTTCACCAGTTGCAATGCTTAAATCTGTTCGTATTTTACTTGCTATTGCTGCATATCATGATTATGAAATATGGCAGATGGATGTCAAAACTTCTTTCCTTAATGGGAATCTTCTTTAGGATGTGTACATGACACAACTTGAAGGATTTGACATACCAGAAGAAACCCAAAAGATATGTAAGTTACAAAGATCAATCTATGGATTGAAGCAAGCTTCCAGAAGCTGGGATCTTCATTTTGATGAAACAGTAAAACAATATGGATTCATCAAGAATGAAGATGAGCCTTGTGTCTACAAGAAGGTTAGTGGGAGCATGATCGTCTTCTTGGTATTATATGTAGATGACATATTACTCATTGGAAACGGTGTCCCTACCCTACAATAAGTAAAGTCTTGGTTGGGGAAATGCTTTTCTATGAAGGACCTGGGTGAAGCAGCCTATATATTAGGAATAAGGATCTACAGAGATAGATCATAAAAACTGCTTGGCCTAAGTCAGAATACATACATAGACAAAGTGATGAGACGCTTTAATATGCATGATTCCAAGAAAGTTTTCATACCTATGCAACATGGCTTGTGTCTATCAAAAACACAATCCCCTTCAACTAAGAAAGAAAGGGATCGCATGAATAATATTCCATTTGCATCTGCAATATGATCTATCATGTATGCCATGTTATGTACTTGACCAGATGTCTCGTATGCTTTAAGTGCAACGAGTAGGTACCAATCCGATCCTGGTGATGCTCATTGGATAACTGTCAAGAATATCCTTAAGTATTTGAGAAGGATTAAGGACTCATTCTTGATATATGGAGTTTAGGAAGAGCTTGCTGTAATTGGATACACTGATGCTAGCTTCCAGACAGATAAGGATGACTTTAGATCGCAATCTGGTTATGTGTTTTACTTAAACGGTGGCGTTGTGAGCTGGAAAAGTTCAAAGCAAGACACAATTGCTGATTCTACAACTGAGGCCGAGTATATTGCTGCCTCAAATGCAGAAAAGGGAGTTGTTTGGATCAAAAAGTTCATTAGTGAACTTGGCATAGTTCCTATCATTGTGGATCCCATTGATCTCTATTGTGATAACAATGGTGCTATCGCACAAGCTAAGGAGCCTAGATCTCACTAACGATCCAAACACATACTTAGGCGTTATCACCTCATTCAAGAGATAATAGATAAAGGAGATGTGAAAATATGTAGAGTACCTACACTTGACAATATTGTTGACCCACTGACAAAGCCTCTTGCACAACAGAAGAATGATGGCCATACTAGATCTATGGGCATTAGGGGTATGCCTGATTGGCTCTAGTGCTAGTGGGAGATCGTTGGTGTAATCCCTAGAGGCCAATACTTTTGGTACTTGTATCGAATTATTTATTAATAATAAAAGGCTTTTCCTTTATTATATTTGTTTAATAAAGTCCCTAGAATAACTAGTTCGTTTAATGTATCAAGTGTGACTTAATCATGAGATCACATTAAACATAAGGACATTATTCTTAAAGTATCCATAGTCGAGCTTTATTGTGAAGTGGGATAACATTAAAGCATTAAGACTATTATGTGTATAGACTGATGATCACATCTCATGGATCATGGATAAGGAGTTATCAAGTCTTAAACATAGATATGAATATTAAGAGTAATATTTATACTAGATTGACCCGCTATGAGAATACTATATAGAATTTTATGCAAAGTATCATAAGTTATTCTCATGGTGATAATGGTGTATACCACCCTTCAACCTGAAACCACTATGGACCCTAGATGTAGAGTTAAGTGCCTTATTGCTGATCAAACATTGTCCGTAACTAGATGACCATAAACACAGTTGATGGGTACTCCATGAAGCATGCTGAGGGACATGAGTGACCTAGATGGAATTTGCCCATCATGCGTAACAGGATAAATATCTACGGGCCCAATATTGAACTGGACAAGGATGACACGGTCTATGCCTTGTGTTTAATATAGACATAAGGGCAAAAAGGTAATTGTACACATAAGTATTATCACAAAAGGATTTGTCAAATCACATGACATTTTCGTGTCTTGGGTAGCAGTGATGTGTTGCTAGATACCGCTTACTATTTATAATGTTAAATACGTGATTTAATATAATTGTCAATACCGCAAAAACCTACAGGGTCACACACAAAAGGACATATTGATGAGAGATAGAGTAACTAAGGAACACCATAAGGTACGGTGCACTTAAGTGAATTGTAGAACATCATAAGGTACAATGTACTTAAGTAGAATACGAAATATGGTAAGGTACCACACGCTTAAGTGATTTTGGCATATTATAAGATATGGGCCACATACACTTAAGTGGACTTTTTAGCTTGCAGCCCACACAAGTGATTCTATAATTAGAACCCTTGTGCAGAAGCATGTGTGCAGTTGTAATTTCATTTCTCTCTCTCTCTCTCTCTCTCTCTCTCTCTCTCTCTCTATCTCTCTCTCTCTCTATCATTCACTCAAAGCCTTCATTCGTAGCAGTTAACACTGAGATTGAAGGAATTCATTCGTGTGGACTAAGTAGAGGCGTTGTCACCATTAAACATTCGTGATCGCTCCGTAGATATGCATCAAAGGTTTCAATCTCCACAAGAGGTAACGATTCTATCACTGATCATGCCCATTCATAAGGATCACTAAAGGAGAATTTTTTTTAATTCCGTTGTGTTTTTGGATCGCTATTCTCCTTCACAAACGACATTTTTCGTCGATGTGTCCCTGAAGAAGAGGTAGAAAACATCTTAAAACATTATCACTCCGCACCCTATGGTGGACATGCATGCACATCTAAGACATGTGCTAAAATTCTCCAAGTCGGCCTTTATTAGCCAACATTATGGCGTGATGTTCATGCTTACATTGTCAGATGTGATCGGTGCCAACGTACTGGGAACATCTCAAGGCGTGACTAAATGCCATTAAGAAATATCCAAGAAGTAGAAATCTTCTATGTTTGGTAGATTGATTTTATGGGACCTTTTCCATCATCAATGGGAAATAAATATATCTTAGTAGTTGTTGACTACATGTCTAAGTGGATCAAGGCTATAGCCTCACCTATAAATGACACACAAGTAGTGATTAAGTTATTCAAAAATAACATATTCCCTAGATTTGGAGTACCACACCTTGTTATAAGTGACGGTGGGTCACATTTCATATCCAAAAAATTTGATAAACTTTTAGATAAATATGGAGTTAAGCATAGAGTAGTAACACCATATCACCCGCAGACTAGTGGACAAGTGGAAGTATCAAATAGCGAGATTAAACAATTCTTAGAGAAAACGGTTTCAATATCTAGAAAAGATTGGTCTCAGAAGCTTAAAGAAGCATTATGGGCCCATAGAACCGCTTATAAAACCCCTACAGGAACCACCCCGTACCAATTAGTTTACGGAAAATCTTGTCACTTACCTTTTGAGCTAGAACACAAAGCCTATTGGGCCATTAAAACCCTGAATTTGGATTACCTAGCAGCTGGCCAAAAGCGCATTCTAGACATTCATAAATTAGAAGAGTTATGTCATAATGCTTATGAAAATGCCATAATATATAAAGAAAGAACCAAAGTGTGGCATGACAAGAGAATTATAAAAAAAGACTTCAACATAGGCGATCTTGTTCTCCTTTTTAACTCCAGGTTGCGACTTTTTCCTGGTAAGCTGCGCTCAAGATGAACTGGCACTTACGAAGTCTCAAAGATCCTAAAGTCTGGAGCAGTTGAAATTAAGAACCACTCTTGTAATCCCTTCATAGTAAATAGGCAAAGGATAAAGCACTACCAAGGAGGTGACATCCCTACAAATTACTCTTGCCACACTCTAATCGATCCGCCTATCCCTACTTCTCAAATATGAGTCTCTAGTCGTCAAGCTAAAGACGTTAAACAAGTGTTGCATGGGAGGCAACCCATAATTTTTCTCTATTTTCTCACTTTATTATTTTCTTGCATTGTTTTTATTCGATGTTTTATGTATTGAACTGGACTAACCTTCATAATATTTATGTTTCAGGTTTCAGGTCCCATTACTCTCCGTAGCATTCTCTACTAACCATATTTTTCAGGATGCAGAGTTTCGATAATATGCATGTTGTGTTCAGATACGAAATTTGGAGAAAGCGATATGTGATCCTATATGAGCTTCCCATGTTACCCACTAGGTACCCTGACCCTGATTTCATGGAAATCTTAGGTCTTGAGGCAAGTGTGAGGTACCTATGCAATCAACTTCAATGGGAAGATTATGCTGGTACCATGCATGTAACCTACAGGAACCTAACCCTGGAATTCTTAAGCTCCCTCAGCTATGAACCTGTAGCGGGGTTTTCGTTACCTTTAGGTTTATTGACTAAACCAAAAGTCAACATACAATTTGAGTCGCCACCGCACTTTTATTTGTCCAAAGGAAAGGCTAAAAAGCGAACAAAAGCCAAGGTAAGAAGTTTTTTCAAATCAAAAACTAATAAAAATGTCAGAGATCTAGGTAAGGGGGTTGGTTATGAAATGGGAAGGTTTTACGCACCCAAAACATCCTTAGTATTCTAAGGGAACCCTTTTTGCAAATATGTGTTGTAGGTTGGTATTTGTGAAAAGATTTGTGCAAAAGATTGGGGGTTGAGAAGAGAATATATTATATTTACAAATTTGTTGTTTGAATGGAAGAACCCATTGCATACGTACCATCACAAAGGAGGATCAAAACCTCGTAGTTCGGGGTAAAAATCACAAAGATTGGTGAATTGATTTGATCAAAAGCCTTAAGGTCTTTTGTTATCAAAGGGAGAAAACTCAACCTAAACCAATAATCCACCATGTGAGGAAGGCTTCAACATACTAGTGAGGGGTTAACCCTATAATAAGCATGGAAGACTTATAATCCAACCACTACGGATGAGGTGAGATTTACATCAACCACTATGATAACTCAAACCTATGACTAATGTTTATGAAAAGGTTTTGAACAAAGGTGGCCATTGGAACGACAAAAACAACTTGAAGTGAGTTATATTTACGAGTTATATTTATTTGTAAAATAAAGTCAAAGTTGGATTAGAATTTATTCACAATGAGTATTGATGAAAATGGTTTTCAAAAGTCAAAGGCATAAGGCCTAGGTTTCTAGTTTGAAACAAAGTCAAAGTTTGAAGAAAAGATTTTTGGCTTGGGTTAGAGTGGGGAGAAGAAGAGAAGGGCTAGTCCTAAAGCATACAAAGATAAGAGAGAAAAGATAAACCCTTGGAGTTCCTTTTCTTAAAGTCATATAGATGACTCAAGATGCTCCTTTCCTTTGGACTTAGCACACAATCAAGCAATCAAACAATTTGGATTCAAGCTCCTAGGATCTCCATTTGGCTTGTCTCTCTTAACTTGGCTACTCATGACAATGGTCCTCTTTTCACAATCTCAAAGTAAGATCCCTATCACACAAAACAAACATCAAAAAGTTTACAAACACAATAAGAGGAATGGACAAAGAATAAGTTTAGATGAGAAGTCCTTTAAAGTCAACTTTGGAATTTAGCATTCTAAAGGCATGAGTCCTAGTTGCTCTTTAACAAGTTTAGCATTCTAAAGGCATGAGGCCTAGTTGCTCTTGAACTCCTTTAAGCATAGGTATGTCCTAATTCTAAGTCCTTTTTCCTTTTTGCATTTGGTTCACACTGTAGCGGGGTATTCGTTACCTTTAGATTTATGGACTAAATCAAAAGTAAATCATACAAGTCAAGCCGCCACCGCACTTCTATTTATCCAAAGGAAAGGTTAGAAAGCGAACAAAAATCGAGAAGTTTTATCGAAATCAAAAACTAATAAAAATGTCAGAGATCTGGGTAAGGGGGTTGGTTATACAATGGGAAGGTTTTAAGCACCCAAAACATCCTAAGTACTCCTAGGGAACCCTTTTCACAATTTGTTGTAAGGTAGGTTGGTATTTGTGAAAAATATTTGTGCAAACATGATTGGGGAGATGAGAGAAGAATGTACAAATTATTTACAATTTTTGTGTTTGAATGGATAAACCCATTGCCTACGTACCATCTTTAAAAAGATTAGGATCAAAACCTCGTAGTTCGGGGTAGAAACCTCAAAACAAGTTGGTGAATTGATTGGTCCAAAAGCCTTAAGGTCTTTTGTTATCCAAGGGAGAAAACTCAACCTAAAACCACAAATCCACCATGTGAGGATAGCTTCAACATGCTAGTGAGGGGTTAACCCTATAATAAGCATGGAAGACTCATTGTCCATCACTAAGGATATAGGTGAGTATTATATCTACCTCAAGGATAACTCAAACCTAATAGCTAATGGTTATGAAAAAAAAGTTTAAGGTAAGAAGTGGCCATTGAAACCACAAAAGCATTTGAATGAGTTATATTTACCAATGAAAAGTATTTACAAAATATGGTCAAAGTTGACTTAGAATTCAATTCAAAATAAGTGTTATGAAAAGAAAGTTTGAAAATCAAAAAGCATAATGCTTAGGTTTCTAATGTTTGAAAACAAATGTTAATGTTTGCACAAAAGCTTTGGCTTGGGTTAGAGTGGAGGGAAGAAGAAGAATGGCTAAGTCCTAAACATATAAAGATGAAGGGGAAGAGACAAGACCACAAATGGAGTTCCCTTCTTGAGATCATATTGATGATCCAAGTAGCTCCCATCCTTTGGAATAAGCAAGCAAATAAGTGTATACTCAAGCAACCAATCAATCAAATAAGCTCTTAGGCATCTTCCAATGGCTCTTGTATCTCTCACTTTAGGTGCACATGACAATGGTTCTTCAATGTGGCTCAAATGGGAATTCCTAGCACAAAAGCACACACATCAAAAAGTTCCATAATGCAAACCAAGAATGGACAAGAGTGAGTTTAGAAGTTGGGTCCTTCCAATTCATCTTCAATATTAAGGCCTTTTTACTCCATTTTAGCATAGGGAATATCCTAGAATCTAAGTCCTTTTGTCCATTTGCATTTAGTTCATATCAATCAACATAAAATACAAACAAAATAGTATATACAAAATTATATGCTCAAGTGAGCAAAAGGCAAATTGCATTAACATAAACATGTGCTCAAGTGAGCAAAAGGCAAAAGCAAATGAATAATATGTACAAGAATATTAAATTGCATTAATGTAAAGTGCAAGAATTAAATGTTAATGGTTAATGGTTAGTATTAGTGTGCCATAAGGCAATTTAGCGTTATGTTAAGCAACCGTAAGTGGACTAATGTAGTAGTCACACCTATCTGAGGCCGGTCAATAAAAATGTAAGCAACAACACAAGTTAGAGATCTTGATTAGTGAATCAAGCTCCTACAACTTGCCATGCCAAAAGAAGATGAGAAATGATCTTGTATTGATCTAGGTTCTTTGCTTGATTAGGAAGCAACATATCCTTAATGCAAAGTCATTCACTTGATCTATGATCAAGATGAATTAAATTTGAATCAAGGAAGGTTAAACCTCCCATACATCAAGGCTAACCACCAATCTTTAACTCATTGATAAAAAAAAAGAAAAAGATGAAGAAGGAGATAAAGAAGAATGAACATTAATGGAAATTCAAGTGAAGTAATCAACATACATTGACCAAAGATAGATGGAATCAAAGTCAAACAATAGTAAACAGAAGCAAAATGAAACTTAGAAGTCAAGAAACAAATAAAATATTTTTGGTATTTTTCAAAATTAAAATAATACTTGAATTAAAATAAACAAATAAAGGTCAAACTTCAAATCCATTTCAAATCAACTTTGAAAAGTCCAAATGAATCATCCTAAGTTCAACAAGGTCAAACAAAGTTTGACAAAAAATTTCAGCATTTTTAGAAACCAGAAACTATTTTTAATCAATTAAAAATGCATAAAAATAACATAATTGAATTAAAATCTCAAATAAATCTCAAATCAATTAATAAATTGATGAGAATATTTTTCATGGATCCATCATCATTCAAAGAGGTTGAGAAAATATTTTTGTATTTTTTGAATATCAAAAACTATTTAAAATGAATTAAAAATAACCAGAAAAGAGAAAATTCATAAAAAATATCAAATGATAAAATAAAAAATATTAAAAATCATTTTTAGAAACTAGAAATTAGAAGAGAAATAATGCAATTGGTCTCACATTTTTTGGACCAATAATGAATGAGATATGATTTTTTGAAATGAAATGGAATAAAAGAAATAAATGGAAATTAAAATCAGAAATAAAAAATAAGGAAAAACGTGAGGCGTTGGATATAAGCTCATTAATTGAGCTGGCGCATCAGACGATTCCCAGACGCGCATCCACCAAACACACTAGTCAACTGAGCAACAGGTAGCCATTAAAAAGGTCAAAAAAAAGAAGGATCCAGATTAGATCTGGAAATGAGATCGCACAGTCATGATTTGATCTGGAGTTGGGACGGTGGTGTACACCACCGTCTTCTCCGGCGAGTTCTCCAGTTTCGGTGAGAGTTGCAGACATGGCAACCTCAGCCAAATGCCACGATCTATACTGCAATGGAAAGTTGGGGTGATGTACATTACCCCTATGCCATCTATTTTCACTCTAGATCTCCATGGTAAAAGAAATCAGAGGTTGAAAATTATGGTGTTCATCTTGAACTTAGTGGATTTTTAAAATTCAAAGCATAAATCAATTGCCTCTGATGAGAGGATTGCAGCCAACCCAATAAATGCAAGAAAATAACAATAATCAAGGTGTTTCGAAGAAGAAAAGTTTGGATATCCACCTCTGAAATGTGGATCTAGAAGGCACGAATTCTCTTAGCTATTGCTTGTAGTATGGTCTAGGGATGAAGATGAAGCAAGGTCAAGGAATTAAGAGTCTGAAAATCAACCAATGTAGTTGAAATTCAGATCTGAAAATTTGAGAAGAAAGTGAAAATTCCTTTAAGTGAGGCTATGGAGGGAGTTGTGCAGCATAACAGGCGCCTTCAGGTTGCTGAATTATGAAGCCTAGCACTCCTATTTATAGCAATTGGCAAGGCAATGCATGAACAAAGTGTGTGCATGAATGAAGAGGGCCTCCATGCATGGGCCTGTACAGGCGCATGGAGGGCCCAATTCTGATTGGAAATGGATGCTGGTATCACATTTAGGTGAAATGGACGTGCAAAAATAATGTCATGAGCTTGTGCAATGAGTTTGAATTAAGTTTCAAAAATGTACCAAAACTTTCTCCTCTTCGAAAATGCTACTTCCAAAAATAAAACATAGCCTTATGGGTAATAGTTGGAAAGCACTTGACATGAGGATCAATTGTTATATTGGTCAAAACTTCATTTAGAATTGAGAAATTGGTGAAAATTGTTCATAAAGTGCAAGGTGCAAAACATGTGTATGTGAAAATTTCCAAAATGGGCTAACTTCAATCCCTTCTGTTTCAATGATGCAAGCTTCAAATGACAAAACCTTCAACATCAAAGTTGTAGATCTTTTCAAGACAGTCAATTTGGACTTAAATTTTGCATCATTTGTGTAAGTTTAAGGAGTGCCTTAGAGGGGGGTGAATGATGCACTTGGACGATTTTCCGGATTTTCTACGGTTTATTGAATTTTACTTTCTTGAGAAGCTTATGTGATGAAATGCGGTAAAGTGCGGAAAGTAAAGAACACCACGATGTATAGTGGTTCCCTTCACAGATCGAGAGTACTCCACTCCCCTTTCAACACGAAAGAGAATTTCACTATAATGTTAGATACTTAGAACAAGCCTCTGACTAAGTAATCAAGAACAATCCTCTTGAAAACTTAACCAACAAGAAAAGAAAACAATCCTTCCTTTTCTTAACACTTATATCCAACAATCCTGGATTATAAGCAATACACCTAAAACCAAACAATCCTTGGTACTTAGGATTTTACAAAGTATTTGAATGAATATCTGAGAAATGGTATTGGATAAGACTTTAATCAATTGATTAGAGTCTTCTTCTCTTTCAATATGAAATTTCAAAGGCAAAATAATCTCTAAGTGCTCAAGAGTACTTTTTAAAGAAAATGATATGAAAATTCTTTTTCCAAAAGTATCTTAATATGAGAAATAGATGAAGATTGAATGTAGAGAGATTTTGCAAATTGTTTTGAAAAGAGGTGGAATTTTGTAATGAAAATATGAAAATTATTTATAGTATGAATGCACCCCTTCAATCATAACAAGACAATGTTTAGAAAGGAAATCAGATAATTGATCATGAAAAGATGCAAGCTTTAATCATAGAAAGTTATGATGAAATGGTGCAATGAATGATGAAATAATTTTTTAGATTTTTCAAAATATTTCCAGCATCAATTGATTGACATACTCAACCAATCGATTAACATAACTTAAAAAATGAAAAAATATGCTAATATCAATCGATTGTCATGGAGCATCAATCGATTGGTTCTGTTTGAAAAACGAAAAAATTTAAAACAGAAAGATTAAACAATCGATTGTCATCTAGCATCAATCGATTGGTTCAGTTTAAAAAATGAAAAAATTTAAAACAGAAGGTTTGATCAATCGATTGTCATGTAGCACCAATCGATTGACATGTACAAAATTTTGAAAAAATTTATAAGTTAAAAACTTTTGCACATGCAATTTTTAAACACTATTTTAAAAATAATTAACCATGATAAAAATAATTTTAGAATGATAATTTTTAATGCAGGATAAAAACTTATGAGCACTAGGAGTTTTTTGTCAAGAGTTTCATATACCTATATTAGATTCATGAAGGCTTGAGCAAAGATGAAGTAATCTTCTTTTTCCATTCTTTTGATTGTGGAGAGCTTGATATGTTGTCATGTTGTCTTCATCAAAACCTTCTAGGAGGCTTGTCTTCACATTCTCCCCCTTTTTGATGATGACAACCACATAGAGTTTGAACTCATACTCCCCCTAACGTCTTAGAGATGATTACATACAAAACTCCCCCTGCATTAAACAATCCAAGCACAACACATACAAATACATCTTCTCCCCCTTTGTCATAATCAAAAAGAAGGGAAAAGTAGACATAATAATATAGTAGTGAAAAATTAAGCATTTAAACCACACACACAAACGATGTTCAAATATTACACCACAAGTTGCTAAGATAAGTCATGCAAGTTAGAAACTAAAAGAACAGCAGAATAACAAACAGAACAAAGTGATAAGCATCATAAAATAGTAACCAACTACGGATTGTTTCCATCACTTGATCCACCACCGGGATAGCCACCACCTTGAAAACCGCCACCTTGATAGCTACTACCCTGAAAGCCAGTTTGAGATAACTCCCACCGATCCATTCTTGATGATAAATGACCAATCTCGATCATAACATCTGTGCAGAACCCTTGTAGATAATCCATAATCATTTGATTGGAGGGTTGAGCTGGTGGAGCGTCTGTAGGAGGGTTGAACTCATCATCACTGTTGGCTTCTTGCGGTTCTTCATCTTCAATATCCAGATACTTTATCTCATTAGTCCGAGGGTTAAAAATGACTCCCATCTTCCGATTGATCTGTTTGATGCTAATCATAAAGGAAGGTTTTTCCATCGAAAAGCACAACTCATTTTCCAGATTAACGTTGAAGTGTCAGAAACTTTTGGTCAAAAGGTGAGCATATGGAAGACCTTCAACATGCTCATCATAAGACATCATATGAGATAGGATGGAATGACCCCAATCGACATGGAAGTTAGTCTTGATGGAGTAGAGAAGCAAAAATTCTGGAACAGTGATGGTGCAGTGGTTTGAAAATCTTGGCACAACAACATATACCAAAAAATAATGTAACATCCTGTCATTAATAGAAAATTTTGTCGGGGACCAATAGACTCGTTTCGGGTTATCTCCTCCACTACTCTTCTTTCTCTTGTTATAAAGTTGATGTTCAGACAATCGACTTAAGCTATAGTAAAAGGCATGTTTACTATAGTTTTCCCATGGAGCAAGTGTCCCTACAAATTAATGGCCACCAGGAGGGATCTCAAAAATAACACATATATCAGATGCAGTTAAGGATATTGGGACTCTTTTCACTACAGATGTTAATTTCCCTTTCTTCCTAACCATATTTGAGTAGAACACCTTAACCAGTTCAGGGTAAAAGTCTAAATGGCAGCCAATAAGGTTACATAAGCCTAACTCCTCAAAGACACTAGGAAAGGTAAAGACTTCTTCAGAGAAAGTAACAAAGGTGCTATATTTAGGCTTCATGATTTTCTTTTGAAAGAAGAAGGTCTCATACCTTTCTTGTTGTTGTCGTGTAGTGAAGAGCCTTGATAGGTCTAGAGAGCCTCTTGAGGAAGAAGCTTTTCCTTTCCCTTTACCTTTGTGTGATAGTTGAGGTGCCATGAAAGAGTTTGAGGAAAGACAACAAAGATGAAGCAAAATCCTTTGAAGAAATGTGAAGAGGCATGAGAATGAAAATGCTGATACCAAAGTTGTTGGATAGAGGTGGATTTATGGTGGTGATGGATTAGTAATGAGAAACAAGGTAGTTGGAACAAGAAAATTAAAAATAATGAATGCACATATGAAGTAACATAAAGATAGAGAATATATTGGTAAATGATATTTACTAGGGAATAGGAAAAGGAGAAAAGGTAGGAGAAAAAGAGGGAAAGGATAAAAGACTAGTAAAAATAATAAGGCAAATGTATTAGTAAATCACATGGCCATTAAATAAATATGGAAAGAGAATATTCGCATGTTTGACCAAATAAAACAAAAAAATCAAAGGATCAATCGATTTACATCCATGACCAATCGATTGGTTGTGTAAAAAAAGTGAAAAATAACAAAGACCAATCAGTTGATGAGGGAGATACAATCGATTGGTTAAAAGCCAAAAAAATTAAAAATAAAAAAAATAGGGAACCAATCGATTGACTCAGCCATGTAATCGATTGTAAAAACTTTCTGTAAAATGAAATTTGAGAAAATAAGATGGACCAATCGATTGACACCATACCATCAATCGATTGACACCAAATTTTTTGAAAGAAATACTTAAATTAACACATAAAAAGGCATACTTATCATAACAAAACATTTTAATAGCTATAAATAATTGATTATAAGATATTAAAAGAAGGAGCGCACCTTTTAAATTTTGATGTTAATTTGATGAGTTAAATATCACACGCATCTAGAATCCTAAGTTCCCTTCGAATTTTGTAGAATGATCCTCGCGCCAGAGGTTTTGTGAAGATGTCGGTCAGTTGATTATGAGTATCTACAAAAGTGACTTCGACATCTCCTTGAAGCACATGATCACGAAGAAAGTGATGTCGAATATCAATGTGTTTAGTTCTTGAGTGAATGACAGGATTTTTTGTAATGTTTATCTCACTAGTGTTGTCACACAGGAGAGGAATGCATCCAAGATCGAGTCCGTAGTCACGAAGTTGTTGCTTAAGCCAAAGTATTTGAGAACAACAGCTACCTGCCGCGATGTATTCTGCTTCGGCCGTGCTTAGTGTCGTGCCTCGGGAAAATGAGAACATGACTTATGCGAAGCGCAATCGCACGCTCGCAATGATGGACTGAACAGAGTCGCCACCGAACTTTATTTATTCCTAAAAAGGAAAGGGGAAATATCGATAAAACCCAAGAAAGAACGACAATGATTATGGTCGTCGCAACCAAATCAGGGTTCGGGAGTCGATTACGCAAGGGGAAGGTATTAGCACCCCTCACGTCCGTTGTACTCAATGGGAACCATTAGGTCAGTTGTGCGCGTTAGTGTTAGTTGAAATCTTAGGCTTTTCAAGTTATTAAGTGGGAAAGAAAGAAAGGATGAGAGGAGAATATTTTTGGATTTTTTTAACGAAGGACTAAACCTAAGTTTTTTTATTAGTGGGCCTGACAAGATTTACAAATCCTGCTCCTACGTATCTCAACAGAGAAATCAAGGCTTACGTAGTTCTGGGTAGTGTAATACCCCAAAATTTACCCTTCATTTTTCCTGGAAGCATACGCTTTACACCTCATGCATGCATTCATTTTTAGGTCATTTAGCATTTACATTTCATCATGGCAATCGGAATCGGATCCAAGAAGCTTGAACATCATCCAGGATACTTTGTGGGCTCTATTTAGATGATCAGTCAACACAAGGGAAAGACTTGAGTTACTTCCAACAGGGGTCTATTCGTCAGTCAAAACGTTAATCTTGAAGGAGCAAAGGTTTGTTCGTGAGCTGTCATGCTCGCTAGGCGAAGCCCGCGTGTTTTGAAAAAAAAAACGAAAACAAAAAAAAACAAAAAAAATAAAATAAAATAAAATAAATAAAATAAAATAAATAAATAAAATAAATAAATAAATAAAATAAATAAATAAAAGAAAAAATCTTGGACTTGGACCTCTCTCATTTGAGCCCACAGGTCCACAAAAATCAGGTAATAAATTCAGAGTTTCAGTGAAACAAAATTTCATTCTATTCCTATTACCCTGTCTGGGAAAAAGGTAGTGAGAGAAGAACCCTGGGGAAAAAGATAGTGAGAGAAGAGCTAACAGAGTTCAGAGCAGCCTCCAAACCCTGAAGGGAACTCAACTGCACATAATCACCTCTGCCTCACATAAACCCTAAAGATTATTTTGTAAACCTCACGGATGCAACTCAATTTCAATCAAGTTCTCCAATCAGGTTTGCCCTTATTCCCATTACCTTTGAGCTTTGAATTTGAATACTCTGAATGTTTGAGGTATTATGGGTGAATTTGATACCCTTTTGATGCATGTCTTTTTTGTGAATTTTAATGGCATGATTCATGTGGTTACATTTTGATTTGGGGGCAACCCTTGATTACCCTATTTTTTTGTCTCTAACCTGTTTGTTGAGTTTTTGTGAGGACTCATATGACTCTTGCAGAGATGGTTTGCCTGGTGTTCCACTTTATTTGTGGGATACCGCCTGGAGGTTTCATTCCGATTACCTGTACTGACTCACTTTCTTTGATGGTGTTAGCTGGGAAGGATCCCTGGGTTTCCCATTCCTCTAATTGTTGTTACTTCGGATCTTTATCCGCGTGGTACTTTTATATTTTTCCTGCATTTTACCGCTTTCCTAGCTGGAAGACCTCGATAGGAGGCAATTTACCACTTTTTGTCATGAGCTCACCCTGCCCCGGGTTAAGAGCTATGAGGTCTTATCCTCATTACCCTTTTTGCATGAGCATCCCAAACCCTAACCCTTCATTGATTTTTCTTCTTCTAAACACACGTTTACTCCTTCTACTACATGTGAGTAAGTCTCCAAAGGTCGAGCATCCGGTAGATTGCGTAGTAACGTCGTTCGTCCAAAACCCAATCCATAACCCCGTTGTTAGCCGAACTACGGCTTGCTGTGATTCTCATTTCAGATGAGATACGTAGGCATAAGATGCGATGTCTTAGCGAGCACACATCCCCCAAACCCATAGGTCAGCCGAGCTACGAAGACTCTGATTCTCATATTCAGAATAGATACGTATGCAGTGGATGCGACATCCGCGCGAGTCATTTTCATTTAACCCCTTTTTAGTAAACAACACAAGATAAACTCACACTCTTTAGATAAGAACTACAAAAGTGGATCCTGTAGAGTACTACGGATGCGTAGGGGTGCTAATACCTTCCCTTCGCATAACCGACTCCCGAACCCAAGATTTGGTTGCGAGACCTTGTCTTTTCCTTTCCTCTTTTCAGGTTTACTTCGAGCGTTTCCTTTCCCTCCTTTGGGATAAATAACGCACGGTGGCGACTCTTCTGTCATTTTCTTTCGCCGGTTGTTTTTTCGCACACTGTATTTTTTTTAGGTTGCGATAGCTGGCGACTCTGCTGGGGACCCGGTTTCCCTAAGCGAGTCCCTCCTAGCTTTTGTAGTTTGTTTGTTTATTGGGTGTTCATGCTTTTGTACAGTTATTTACCTGCTTTACCTTATTGCATTGTGTACATATCATTCCCGTATCTGTTGGCTGGCTATGGCTGCTTGGTGATCTTTGTGAGATGAGTTCTATACCCGAACTCGAGTGCATTTAGGATAGGAGAATGGCATAGTCTTGTCGACTTGTGTGGAGTTATTCCTTAGCAAGTTGACTTGCAAGCCCATTCACTTGGTGGAGGTCATGTTGAGATCAATAATGTCACACAAGTAAGTTGTGGTTAGACATTACTTTTTCCAATATAGACCTTAGAAGCCGAGGATCTTAGTTTACCAAACCCATCTTGGCCTATTCGTAGGACGTAGTGCGAAAGTCGTTCAAGTGTAAGATTTGATACGATTGTTACGCGATACAACACTCATAAGAGTCTCTCTTGAGAATATTTTTGGAATATGAGTAGTCGTTCCTCCGATAATATCCGAAAGATGGGATTATGACTATGGGAACCTTTTGTAGAACATGTTTGGCAGGTTTAAACCTTAGTACACTCCTTTTGGGTGGTTCTTAACCTAAACTCCATGCTCGTGACTTGCAACAAACCCTTGATTCATGGTTGATTCGATCAGGTATCCTTAATATCAATGAAACTTGGGTGTTGGTAAGGTGTAAACCATAATCCACCAAAATGGGTGGTTGATATTAAGGATAACATGATCCATCCCATGACCTTTGTTTGGTGTGCTCTTAATTTCTCTCCAGACAGTGCAACCTGACAGATGTTCAAGCGAATACAGCGATCCTGATTCCCATGCCACTGCACTGCATTCACATCACTTTGCATCACATCATTTTGCATTCGTAATCATTCACACATGTTTATCCATTTCTGTGGGGTTTATATCTTCTACTTGATTCTAGTCGGAATTTTCTTGGTTCTCATCAACGACTTAGTTTTTTTTACATCGTTTATCTATTGAGAGACTGGAATCAAGGGGGTAGAATACCTTTGGAATTGATAAACGTGTCATTGCATTTACATATTCATTAGCATGTCTTGCATAACAGGTACCGCCACAGTGTTCTCAGTTTGTTTGGTGTTCCATCAGCAGGATAGCTGACCCAGGCATTCACCGGTACGGTACCCGCAGAAACCAACAGAGAGTAATGGAAAGCCTACAGGCAGAGTTCGCCGAGATGAAAATCCGCATGAATCAATTCATGGATGTGGTTCAAGGGGTGGCTCAGGGACAGCAAGAGCTCAGGCAGATGATACAGAGGAATCCCCCTGCTCAACCAGAGAAGGTGACTGATCCTCCAGCTGGAGAGGCTAATGGACCCAATGGACCGGGGCCTATCCCAATCCTACATGTCACCTCCGGTCAATAGCCCGTTCATGATGATCAGGACGATCAGTTCCCCCTGCTGCAGGAAGACTTTGGTATGGGTCATGGTGTGGACCCCATGTTTAGAAGATTGGAAGAGAGGTTGAAGGCAGTGGAAGGACAGAATCCTCTAGGAGTAGATGTTGCTGACTTGGGGCTGGTCCCAGGTGTGAGAGTGCCACCAAAATTCAAGGTCCCGATATTTGACAAATACAATGGCAACTCTTGCCCGAAGACCCATGTGCAAGCCTATTTCCGTAAAATGGTTGCATACTCCGATGATGAAAAGTTGCTTATGTACTTTTTCCAGGACAGCCTAGTTGGGGCATCCCTGGAATGGTATATGAGGTTGGACAGAGCCCACATCCGTTGCTGGAGGGATTTGGCTGAGGCTTTCGTGAAGCTGTATCAGTATAACGCAGACATGGCTCCGGACAGAACTCAACTTCAGAATCTGTCTCTTAAAAGCAATGAGTGCTTCAGAGAATACGCTCAACGCTAAAGAGAAATAGCTTCCCGTGTTCAACCTCCTATGTTGGAGAAGGAAATTGCTAACATGTTCATGAACACTCTGCCAGGACCTTATTTGGAGCGCCTGGTGGGTTGCAATGCCTCCAATTTTGCTAATGCAGTCTCTACCGGAGAGAGGGTGGAGAATTACCTGAGGACATACGAGACCCAGAGTGGAGGTGGATCCTCATCAGGGGTGAAGAAGTCGTTCATTCAGGGACAGAAGAGGAGAGAAGGGGATGCAAGTGCCATATCTTCTTATCAGAACATGGATAACCGGAGGAATAACTTTCAGAACTATCATCAGCAACCGTATGTTGCGACTGTGACCATTCCAGCTGCAGCACCACTACAACAACAACAACAACAACCACATCGTCAACCAGCTCAGTACCAACCACAACAACCGGGTAACAGACCCGCCTATCAACCGAGGCCAAGGACGATGGACCGGCGTTTTGACACTCTTCCAATGTCGTACGCTCAGTTGCTTTCTAGTCTTCAACAACTACAACTTGTGCAGTTGCGCACTCGGGCTCCTCCCGTTGGTAGGCTTCCGGTGGGTTATGATGCCAATGCTAGGTGTAGCTTCCACTCTGGGGCACCTGGCCACAATATTGAGAACTGCAAAGCTTTTAAGCACGTAATTCAGAACCTCATTGATTCAAAGGCCGTTAACTTTGCACCAGCTCCTAATGTCGTCAACAATCCCATGCCCCAGCATGGTGGAGCCAACGTTAACATGGTTGAAGGAGAAGTCAAATTAGTCTCTGCGATCAACAATGAAGATGGGGATAGTGATTGCGACATCGATAACTGGGTACGTCCGAGGATCCCGGGTGAAGTTCTCAACAATTGGTCTTCTGAGGAGATTGTCCAAGCCACTTGTCTGGAGGAGTAATTTTCTTTGTTTATTCATGCATATCCAAGTCTTACGTTCCGCCAGGGCGTAATGACTCATTGTAGGGCTCATCTATGTGACACTTGCACTTTTTATCATAAATAAAGGACGTCTTTTTGCATTCAAATATTTTGTTCCTTGTCTTTCTATTTTTGCAGTTTTTCAAAAAAAAATGGCAATGTTTTGTTTAGTTTCCACTTCTTTTTTCACACTCATAAGCACATACCATCACTCATGCAGATGCACATCACCGGATCCTATTGATAACGGTTCTGCTATGGCTCGCTTCGACTTTGAAAATCCAATCTTTCAAGCTGAAGAAGAGGGTGATGAAGACTGTGAACTCCCTGAAGAACTTACCAGGTTATTAAAACAAGAGGAAAGGGTCATTCAACCGCATCAAGAGTCTGTTGAAGTGATTAATCTCGGCACCGAGGACGCCAAGAGAGAAATCAAGATAGGGGTTGCTTTGGAAGATAATGTGAAGAAATGGCTGATTGAATTGCTGCAAGAATATGTTGACATCTTCGCTTGGTCTTATCAGAACATGCCAGGGCTTGACACAGACATCGTGGTACATCGCTTGCCGCTCAAAGAAGGTTGTCCTCCGGTCAAGCAGAAGCTCAGAAGAACAAGACCAGAGATGGCTGTCAAGATAAAGGAAGAAGTGCAAAAACAGTTGGATGCAGGGTTTCTAGCAGTCACAAATTATCCGCCATGGGTTGCAAATATCATTCCGGTACCTAAGAAGGATGGAAAGGTACAGATGTGTGTTGACTACCGGGATCTGAACAGGGCTAGCCCTAAAGATGATTTCCCCTTACCTCACATTGACGTTTTGGTGGATAACACGGCTCAGTTCTCGGTATTCTCCTTCATGGATGGCTTTTCTGGCTATAATCAAATTAAGATGGCACCAGAAGACATGGAGAAGACAACATTCATAACCCCATGGGGCATCTTATGCTACAAGGTGATGCCGTTTGGTCTGAAAAATGCCGGAGCAACATATCAGCGAGAGATGGTGACTCTGTTCCATGATATGATTCATCATGAAATCGAGGTTTATGTTGATGATATGATTGCCAAATCTCAGACAGAAGAAGAACATTTGGTGAATTTGCAGAAACTGTTTGAGCGTTTGAGGAAATTCAAGTTGAGGCTTAATCCGAACAAGTGTAATTTTGGGGTGAGATCTGGAAAACTATTGGGTTTTATTGTTAGCGGAAAAGGGATTGAGGTGGATCCGGCCAAAGTGAAAGCGATACAGGAAATGCCTGAGCCAAGAACAGAGAAACAAGTCTGTGGTTTCTTAGGGAGGTTGAACTACATTGCAAGGTTCATCTCTCACCTAACAGCCACGTGTGAGCCAATATTCAAATTGTTGAGAAAAGATCAGGCTATCAGGTGGAATGATGATTGTCAAAGGGCGTTCGAGAATATAAAAGAGTATTTGCAGAATCCTACTATCCTTGTGCCTCCGGTCCCAGGGAGACCGCTGATTATGTATTTGACAGTACTAGACAATTCCATGGGTTGTGTTCTCGGTCAACACGACGAGACAGGTAGGAAAGAGCATGTCATCTACTACCTGAGTAAGAAATTCACAGATTGCGAGTCGAGATACTCAATGCTTGAAAAAACATGTTGTGCACTTGCATGGGCTGCTAAGCGATTGAGACAATACATGTTGTCTCACACAACCTTACTGATCTCCAAAATGGATCCAGTCAAGTATATATTTGAGAAGCCAGCTCTCATCGGAAGAGTTGCTCGTTGGCAAATGGTACTGACAGAGTACGACATCCAGTATACTTCCCAGAAAGCCATCAAGGGGAGTATTCTATCAGACTATCTTACTCAACAGCCGGTTGAAGATTATGAGCCGATGAAGTTTGATTTTCCAGATGAAGACATCATGTTCCTCAAGATGAAAGACTGTGAAGAGCCAGTTGTTGAAGAGGGACCTGATCCAGACGAAAAGTGGACTTTAATGTTTGATGGGGCCGTCAACGCCAGAGGAAGTGGAATTGGTGTTGTCATTACAACTCCGAAAGGTGCCCACATGCCTTTCACCGCTCGTCTGACTTTCGAGTGCACCAATAATAAAGCTAAGTATGAAGCCTGTATCTTGCGTATTGAGCAAGCCATTGATTTGAGAATCAAGACTTTGGACATCTTAGGAGATTCAGCTCTGGTGATCAATCAAGTGAATGGTGATTGGAACACTCTCCAGCCCAATCTGGTCCCTTACAGAGATTACACGAGAAGACTATTGACTTTCTTCACAACAGTAAAGTTGTATCACATACCTCGTGATGAGAACCAGATGGAAGATGCTCTTGCCACTCTATCCTCCATGATCAACGTGATTCGGTGGAACCATGCTCCCAGGATCGATGTGATGCGCCTCGACAGGGCCGCGTATGTGTTTGCTGTTGAACTGGTAGTTGACAATAAGCCCTGGTATCACGACATCAAGCGCTTTCTGAAGAATCAAGAGTACCCTGCAGGGGCATCCAACAATGATAGAAAGACTTTGAGAAGATTGGCAGGCAGTTTCTTCTTGAACAAAGACGATGTGTTGTACAAGAGGAACTTCGACATGGTTTTGCTCAGATGCGTGGATAGACACGAAGCGGACATGTTAATGCAGGAAGTTCATGAAGGCTCCTTCGGTACTCATGCCGGCGGACATGCAATGGCTAAGAAATTGTTGAGAGCAGGTTATTACTGGATGACCATGGAATCTGATTGTTTCAAATATGCTCGGAAGTGCCATAAATGCCAGATTTATGCTGATAAGGTGCATGTGCCACCGAATCCTTTGAATGTGATGTCTTCGCCGTGGCCTTTCGCTATGTGGGGCATCGATATGATTGGAAAGATTGAGCCGACCGCTTCCAATGGGCACCGCTTCATCCTTGTTGCCATCGACTATTTCACCAAGTGGGTCGAAGCAGCATCGTTCGCGAATGTCACCAGACACGTGGTTGCCCGATTCATCAAGAAAGAAATCATTTGTTGCTATGGGATTCCCGAAAGAATCATTACTGATAATGGTTCTAATCTCAACAACAAAATGATGAAGGAGTTGTGCCAGAACTTCAACATTCAGCATCACAATTCTTCCCCTTACCACCCTAAGATGAACGGTGTTGTTGAGGTGGCAAATAAGAACATAAAGAAGATTGTGCAGAAGATGGTCGTTACGTACAGAGATTGGCATGAGATGTTACCCTTCGCCTTGCATGGGTACCGTACTTCAGTACGTACATCGGCCGGGGAAACCCCTTACTCCCTTGTGTATGGTATGGAAGCAGTCCTACCTGTTGAAGTGGAGATTCCTTCTCTAAGAGTCCTGTTGGATGTCAAGTTAGACGAAGCTGAATGGATTCGGACAAGGTTCAATGAGTTGAGTCTTATCGAAGAGAAGCGAATGGCAGCCATTTATCATGGGCAGTTGTATCAAAGTCGGGTGAAGAGAGCCTTTGATCAGAAAGTGCGTCCTCGATGCTTCCAGGTCGGAGATTTGGTGTTGAAAAGGATCCTTCCTCCTCAGAAAGATCACAGGGGAAAGTGGACTCCTAACTATGATGGACCGAATATTGTCACCAAGGTTTTTGATGGTGGGGCCTTAATGCTTGCAATGATGGATGGTGAAAACTTCACTTCCCCGGTGAACTCAGACGCAGTTAAAAAATACTTCGCATGAAATAGACCCGCTGGACAATAAAAAGAGTAGTCCAGGCAAAAATGGGCATCCCGGCGAACCAAGAAAATTAAAAAGGTTCGGGCAAAAATTAGGGATTAAAAGTGAAAACATTGTACACCCGGTAAGTTGAAAACCTGAAAAGGCAACTTAGGCAAAAATGGGTATCCCGGTGGATTTAAAACCCGAAAAGGGCGATCCAGGCAAAAGTTAGGGATTAAGCGAATGACTGTGTTCTGAGTAGTTATGCATCTCATCTTGTGTCAATGACTGGAAACTTTTGAAGAATAGGAAACAGTCCAATCACTCTTTCAGAAAGCTGATCACTTGGAGGATCTTGAAGACGAGCAAGTCATAGCAGAATTGGAACCCAATAGAAATCCATTTCACATTGCCATTAGATTAATGTCTGTTTTTATCTGTTGTGCGATTACCTCTTTCCAGGGATTGCTTCCTGATGTAAATGCTTATTCAGAGGCCGTTCAATCAATAAAATCATGTTATTCAATATATCTCTATTTTCATTTTCATTTTTCTGTTTTGTTTGCAAAAATGACGTCCGAATTTTTTGATAAACATTGCATCATGACACATAAGAGCTTTACAGGTACATGCTTAATAAACATTTAAAATTGCTGTAAATTTTAAGTGCTTTGGATCGTCTATTCAGAACAGGTACCCTCGGGGTATTTCCTTAAAATCCCCTGCAGATGATCGTGAATGTTTTTCGCCAACAGACGAATTCAGTATCTTATCCCTGCAGAGCTGATCAGAGCGTTGGATTCTTTAATCCCCAGCAGGTTCTCACCACTGTACCTCCCCCCAAGCGGTGGTTTCAGATTATACACTCCCCAGTAGAGTTGACAGTGTCATACTATATACCCCCAGCGGAGTTGACAGTGCCAGACTGTATCTTCCCATCAGAAGCGGCTGCTCCTCAGAGTTCGAGGCCAGATCGATAATCCCAATGCCAAATCCATGTTTCTTTCCTTGAAGCAGAACCTCGGTACCGTATCGGTGTTTGCTTCCCCTGCTGAGTCATCTCTCGCAGATCGTGGTTGCTAGAACCACTATCGCTTGCCCCAACAGCAGGTTTTCAGTGTCGTTCTCTCCCCAGTCAGAATCTCGGTATTTCGTCATTGCTAGAACACCGTGTGGCGGGTCATTTCCCCACATAGTTCTTTGCGCTGTGCATCTCCAACAGCCTTGCCAGGGTCCAGAAGATGGTGATCATTTCCCCAGCAGATCCCCTTGCCTCAGCTTGGCATTCTACCCAGCATTTCGCATCCCTGCATGTAGAATCATATTGCATTGCATCCTCACCAAATCGCGTAGCATTTCCATTTTCATGGAGCATTACGCCATTGAAAAATTCAAACATACGCATGTAAGCATAAAACATTCTCGGTATCCAAGTGATAAGCCAGAAGTTGTTTCCAGTACTCAGATTGAAGATTGTTCATGACTTGCCTTTGTTATCCCCAGCAAGTGTCATTGGCCCATGCACCGCCTCTATTATCGTTCCCTATTTCTGCCGATGCCGACAGGCATGAAGTTTCCGGTATTCAGACCGAAGTGGCGTTCAGGCCAGTTTTCCAATGTTCAGATCGAAGAAGTTTCCGACGTTCAGGTCGATGCAACTTGTGGCGTTCAGGCCAGTTTTCCGATGTTCAGATCGAAGAAGTTTCCGACGTTCAGGTCGATGCAACTTGTGGCATCCAGGCCAGTTTTCCGATGTTCAGATCGAAGAAGTTTCCGACATTCAGGTCGACGTAACTTGTGGCATTCAGGCCAGCCTCTCGGTGTTTAGACCGATATTAATAATCTCATATCTTCCGATGTTCATATCGAAGTCATTTCCAGTATTCAGACTGATGAGCGGCATTCAGGCCATGGTTATTTCTGTGTTACCATTTATTTTGGTATCCAGGTTAACATTCTTTTTCGGTATTCAGACTGACTCTCACCGTACCAGACGGATTCTTCTTTTAAGACCACCTCTTTGCCGATTCTGACAGGCATTGTTACTTCACTTCACTTCAGTGCAAATTTTCGGGCTTTTATTGTATTCAATCCCTTGATACCTTGAAAGCACGAAAGCCGCTGCTATCTTCTTTCCAGGTCTCCAGTTGATTGAATAGGGCCAGCTGTAATACCCCAAAATTTACCCTTCATTTTTCCTGGAAGCATACGCTTTACACCTCATGCATGCATTCATTTTTAGGTCATTTAGCATTTGTATTTCATCATGGCAATCAGAATCGGATCCAAGAAGCTTGAACATCATCCAGGATACTTTGTGGGCTCTATTTAGATGATCAGTCAACACAAGGGAAAGACTTGAGTTACTTCCAACAGGGGTCTATTCGTCAGTCAAAACGTTAATCTTGAAGGAGCAAAGGTTTGTTCGTGAGCTGTCATGCTCGCTAGGCGAAGCCCACGTGTTTTGAAAAAAAAACGAAAAACGAAAAAAAAAACGAAAAACGAATAAATAAATAAATAAAAGAAAAAATCTTGGACTTGGACCTCTCTCATTTGAGCCCACAGGTCCACAAAAATCAGGTTATAAATTCAGAGTTTCAGTGAAACAAAATTTCATTTTATTCCTATTACCCTGTCTGGGAAAAAGATAGTGAGAGAAGAACCCTGGGGAAAAAGATAGTGAGAGAAGAGCTAACAGAGTTCAGAGCGGCCTCCAAACCCTGAAGGGAACTCAACTGCACAGAATCACCTCTGCCTCACATAAACCCTAAAGATTGTTTTGTAAACCTCACGGGTGCAACTCAATTTCAATCAAGCTCTCCAACCAGGTTTGCCTTTATTCCCATTACCTTTGAGATTTGAATTTGAATACTCTGAATGTTTGAGGTATTATGGGTGAATTTGATACCCTTTTGATGCATGTCTTTTTTGTGAATTTTAATGGCATGATTCATGTGGTTACATTTTGATTTGGGGGCAACCCTTGATTACCCTATTTTTTTGTCTCTAACCTGTTTGTTGAGTTTTTGTGAGGGCTCATATGACTCTTGCAGAGATGGTTTGCCTGGTGTTCCACTTTATTTGTGGGATACCGCCTGGAGGTTTCATTCCGATTACCTGTACTGACTCACTTTCTTTGATGGTGTTAGCTGGGAAGGATCCCTGGGTTTCCCATTCCTCTAATTGTTGTTACTTCGGATCTTTATCCGCGTGGTACTTTTACATTTTTCCTGCATTTTACCGCTTTCCTAGCTGGAAGACCTCGATAGGAGGCAATTTACCACTTTTTGTCATGAGCTCACCCTGCCCCGGGTTAAGAGCTATGAGGTCTTATCCTCATTACCCTTTTTGCATGAGCATCCCAAACCCTAACCCTTCATTGATTTTTCTTCTCCTAAACACACGTTTACTCCTTCTACTATAGGTGAGTAAGTCTCCAAAGGTCGAGCATCCGGTAGATTGCGTAGTAACGCCGTTCGTCCAAAACCCAATCCATAACCCCGTAGTTAGCCGAACTACGGCTTGCTCTGATTCTCATTCCAGATGAGATACGTAGGCATAAGACGCGATGTCTTAGTGAGCACACATCCCCCAAACCCATAGGTCAGCCGAGCTACGAAGACTCTGATTCTCATATTCAGATGAGATACGTATGCAGTGGATGCGACATCCGCGCGAGTCATTTTCATTTAACCCCTTTTTAGTAAACTGCACAAGATAAACTCACACCCTTTAGACAAGAACTACAAAAGTGGATCCCGTAGAGTACTACGGATGCGTAGGGGTGTTAATACTTTCCCTTCGCATAACCGACTCCCGAACCCAAGATTTGGTTGCGAGACCTTGTCTTTTCCTTTCCTCTTTTCAGGTTTACTTCGAGCGTTTCCTTTCCCTCCTTTGGGATAAATAACGCACGGTGGCGACTCTTCTGTCATTTTCTTTCGCCAGTTGTTTTTTCGCACACTGTATTTTTTTCAGGTTGCGATAGGTAGAAAAATGTTTGTTTGTTGGTCGATTTTAGCGAAAGATACTTTGTGTCAAATCGACGAAAGCATTGTTGGACTATCCAAAACAGGTGGAAAAACATTGCCTTGCATTGTTTTGAAACAAAGTACCTTTCATTTGAGAAAGGGTTTAAGAGTCAATCGCACGACGGCGAGAAAAGAAATTGATTGGTTTGATGTGTTTTGAGTAATGACGAGAACTTGGATGGGTGAGATATCCATCTCGAATCCTAGTCTCAGGAGGGCGTGGTATTTACCACGTTCCATTTCCATCTTATTTGCAAAAATGTTTAATAAAAATTAAGTGTTTTGAGGTTTGATTGAGAAAGGGTTTGAAGAAACCACATTGACAATTTTTGACGATGGCGAGAGCTAAGATAGGCGAGGCATCCACCTCGAGTCTTAATCTCAGGAGTGCATGGTATTCACCATGTTCCATTTCCATCTTTATTGAAAAAAGTATTTAAATAGGAATTAAGTATTTTGAGTTTTGTTGTGAAAATGACTTGACATTGGATCAAGCATTGATGAGCGATTGAGAAAGATTTGAATGAGTGTTTGAGAGAAAAGAATAGATAAATTTGGATGATGGCGAGAGCTAGGATAAGCGAGACATCCATCTCGAACCCTAGTCTCAGGAGTGCGTGGTATCCACCACGTTCCATTTCCATCTTTATTGAAAAGGTCTTGAATATGAATTAATACTTTTTGAGTTCTTATTGTGAAAAATGGCTTGACATTGGATCAAGCATTTGATGAAGGTTCGAAAGAAATGGAATGGATAGAAATGGGCTGATAGAAATGGATGGACTTATTTATTGAGAAAAATACTCGACGTTGGATCGAGTTTTTATTTTTGATCTTTTGGAAGTGGTTGATTTTATTCTTGTGTTAGTAGCTAACTAAACAGTCAAGCAAACAAAGAAATAAAAAGCGATAAAATTATTACATGCCATGGGAGTGGGGGTACATTTTGTCGAATGGGGATTCAAAGTAATGAAATAATTAAATCGGGCCCAAACAACAAATAATGTGATGTATGAGTGTAAGTGCAAGAGAACTATCTCATTGTAAGAAGGCCCAAGAGTAAGCCATGTGAAGAAAATAACACAACAAATTATATTTACAACACACTTAAAAATTAAATCGAAAAAAGGTAAAATCGGGATTTGCACGGATGGAAATTGAGGGACACACAAAACCTAAATAATGTGCTCAAAGCTGGTTTGTGCATGTTGACAATAATTGAAATGTCATATGCGATTAATCGAAACGCGACGAAATACTATCAATATATCGATAAAGATAATCATGGATAAATAACAAGAAAATTGCCAAATCCATAAATTAAAAATCGATGTTTAAACAATAAATCAAGGACAAACATTAAAATCAACAAGTGTTTAAAAAGGAGAAAGAAAAAAATTATAAAAGTTTTAAAAATAATAAAAAAAAATGGTAATAATAATAATAACTAGTAGGAAATGAAAAGTATATTAAAAAGCAAGAAATGCTAGAATCCAGGGATTGAACCCTGAACCTGAGGTTTAGCAACCAACGTTTCTACCACTAGGTTAGGATTATTTTTGTTATCAAAATGTTGCCTGCATTACTATAAATATAACAAACAGGCGCTGAATATAATTAAATAACAAAAATAACAGTAGCAGAACTTGAACGAGTGGAAGCTTCAAGGAAGCTAAAATGGAGAAATGAAAATAGAAACTCGAAAAGGAAACTAACCGGTTGCGGCGGGATTGACCGACGGATGTAGGTAAGGTGTCTTCTGAACCGGTCTTTGATCTTCTTGTCCGTTCTTCACCATCAAGAAAAAACTATGGTTTTATTTTCTCCTTGCCGTCAACTCCTTGTTTCTCTTAGTGAACAGTAGCGGCTCCCCTCCAAAATTAGGGTTCTTTTTGTGAACAGTAGTCCCTCTTTTATATGCTACTAATCTCTTTCCTCTACTGTGTTTTCTGTTGTGTAGTGGTCGTACGGAGGATACTGGGAGGTTTTTTGTCCTCACCCCAGCTTGGTGGTCCCTCCCTCCATTCTCTTCATTTCGAAAACTTTACTGTTGGTAAGAAAAGTTTCACCACTTTCACTATTGAAGCCAATATAGACATGTCCAAATGTGCCTCTGTAATGAAGTTCCGGAAAGGTTTTTTTCAAGGAAATCAGACTACATAAACTCCATAGTGTGAACTTGTGCTTCAAGAGTAGCTGAGGAGGAGATGTTCGGGATAGGCAACTCGTGTTGGATGTCTGCAAATGCAATATCAGAAGCTTCAAGGCTTGCAGAGTTTTTGGTTCTGCAGACTGGTATGACTTCATTTGGGAAAGTATGTTACAGGAACAAAAGCGATCTTGTGTCAAATCTTGCAGCAGAGCAAGTTTTGGCGGCACACCAACAATAGCAGGATGTGATGCTCATGTTACTGCCATGTCATTGCCATGTTTTGAGAAGCATAAATTCCAAGGCATTATAACCGTGGAAGTTTCAACGAGACAAAGTACTGTCGGCGAATCCCCTGCCGAACGGTTCTCCTAAATGAATCAATCATTCTAGCATATTCAAGTGGGGCTTTTCCTCTTCCATCTCCAGTTACAACATAAGCAGCATTGTGCCAACCGGTCATCTGCATTCTACGACGAATGACATCAAGAGGGTACGGACGGTGTTCAAGTAATTCTCTTCCTTGCACATAAACAGGTGAAGACCTCTCGAATATCATAGAACTAGGATCATAGAACCCTCTATGGTTCTGCTCAAGATGATTCCTTCCCAGAAAATTTAATTGCTCATCTTGTGCCACAAGCCTCTGTTGTTGTTTGTGGATTTCTGAGACATTAAATCCAGCTGAATGACCCAGTTGATGGTTTGATGGATTTCTAACTAACTGTCCAGATTCATTAATTGGCCACGACCTACCAAAATGTCTTTCTCCATCCAGCCTCAACTGCTGTCTAAGAGCCATAGATAACTACTGAGCTTGCACCTGCCCTTCTTATTGCATACAAATCCTCCATCAGCAAGTCTGACTGCACAGAAACGAAGAAATGCAATTGTATTGAGGCTAACATCACTATTGAATCGGCTATTTGTAAATGTCAAAAGGCATCCAACACAATCAGTGAAGGTCGTTGTTTGTGTCTCAGTAATATAAGGAAAATATTCACGCACTATTTTCTCCATAGTCTCAAAGGCTAACAATACAATATTCTTCCGCTCATCAACTGCCGTAGCTGTAAAAACCATAAAACACTTTTCCAACTAGATTTCACATTACCGACACGGCTAAGGACCATCTGTGAAATACAACGAACTATTAATTCTCTAATTTTAGTTGAGTTGCTTTTCTGCATGACAATCACAAATGGTCTCATAAATTCATTCTGGAAGTTATAATTAGCCAGCTCCTCGCGCTCCAAAACTTTCATTGCAAGTTGTCGTAGTGAATCTATCGCAGAGATTGCAACTGACAGGTTTTTTGACAATCCAACTGACACAAAGAAGTTGGATAGAACATTCCATATGCGAGACCATACTAATCTAATCTGGTTCATATTATAATGCGCGATTTCTACTATTTTAGTGAGGCCAAATACACGGGGATCTGTTGGAGACTGTAACTCGGATATGGAAACTTTGCAAAGAGCTTTCACAAAGGCTACTATTGCTTCGCCATTCAACCCTTGACTATGAGCAAAGACATGGTTCAATTCAAAGTTTCCAATTTGATCCAGTAGATTCAAGTTAGAGATGAAACTATTTATCTATTCCGGTGTTACCAATGTAGAGGGTTTTCCCCTAACACTTGTACTGTCACATGGACTCCCACGAACGATAGCCACCATGGTTGGATTCTGGAGAGTTCCTTTCTTGAAAGAAGAGAAAGCTAATGTTTTTGGTGTTCTTTCCTCTGTTTCAAAATTAGATGAAGTGAAGAAGGTTGCATCACTTGGAGCGCCCTCGCCTAACAATTGCAAATGCTCAATTCGGGAGAGGCATGTTAATATGTGTTCTCATGCTTCTTGTAGATGATCACCATCTTCAATGGCAATTGATATTATTGCCTTGACAGCATCAACATTTTTCTGTTTCATATCTCCAGCACAATGCAGATAAGTAAATTTGGCAACAGATGTAACAAAAGCATCTCTTTGAGTCTGCATGCCCATCACAGCAGTAATATCCACAGCATGTCGAAATCCCTGTAAGGATTGAGAAGTAACTACCCTGTCATCATTCTGGTCAAGCGTTACACTGAATGCAGCCAGCATAGAACCCCAACATACTTCCACCATAAACCTCAGTATAGCCACGTCTGTGACAACATGATAAGCTGATTCTGATTTTCGTGAGCTTGATTTGAACTGCTCCTTCCTGGGAGTATAAGCAACAGACTCGACAGCGCAAATACCCGCATCTTCAAGCTTCTTAACATCAATTGTAACTATACCAGATGTCTGAAGTTGTTCGACGGGTAAAGGACCATGTTGAATCTCTTCGGTTTCTTGGTCCTGTTGTTGTTGTGCTGTTTCTTAAGACGCTGCTGCTCCGTTTTTTGACATAACAACGAGACCTTGGTGGAGAAGAAAACAGTGGAAAATTGGGGAGTTGAGTAAGGAGAGGGAGCTTTACAGTTTCAGCATTTGAGTTTAATTCAGGTTGTTGAGCTATAAATAATATAAATAAATCAACCATTTATTGGAGTGGCCATATTCATCTTATCATGTCCTTCCTCGACTTTCACATCAGAAGCAACTTCGCCTGATTGTAGACACTCTAATACACAACGCAGGTTGAATGCGTGATTGGTAAATTCCTGCAGTTCTCCCTCAAATTTTGCACCTTCTGGAGTGCTAAGATCCTTGCAAAGATCAGAAATGCTGGCATGGCCTAATTTATCCGCTTCATGGAGCGTATCAGCATGAGATTTCCGACCTGGTGAAACAGAACCCATCATAAGATAGGATGTTATATTGGCATCAACTATGAAGGCAACACGCATATAGGCCGAACGAGGACCATGGTTGCTTGAACCCAAAGCATCCCTTTGAATATCATTATCAATATGGATATTGTCAAAACCATGACTAGCAAGAGAAGCATCTTCATCAGTAACTGTACTTCTTGAAGACCCAGGCATACTTGTATCTTGAAGAATAGAGGATGGATCAATGACTTTTGTTGCCCATCCCAATCGACATACAAATGATGTAGCAGCCTGCAGTTGTGACAAGTTAGCCTGTAGGGTTGTTGCCAACTCCGCAACAGATGCATTTTCATTTGAAACAACAAAAACTGCATACAATAACTCTTCAATAGGATCTTCATAAGACTGCTCCCTGTTGGATACAAAACCTTCAAGCCTTGAAACTTTGAACCGATCCTCGGGATACTGTAAGACCCCAATTTTGACCCTAAGATCCCTCATGGCATCATAACATCGCATTTGCATAGCCTCAAGGATCTTTAGCATCTTGGTTCCCTTTGCCTTTGGGTGGGACTCCTTGTGATTGGTTTGAGATCCCCAAGCATGCTTGAATTATACATCATTGTTTCTCTTACTTTTGTTTACTAACCAAAAGCACAAAAATGTGTCACTAACATCTTTTGTTTGAAGCTTGAGTATCATCCAAGACACTTTGTGGGTTCTATTTAGATGATCAGTCAACACAAGGGAATGGCTTGAGATACTTCCAACAGGTTCAAATGGGGTCTATTCGTCAGTCAAAACGTTAATCTTGAAGGAGCATAAGTTTGTTCATGAGCTGTCATGCTCGCTAGGCGAAGCCCACGTGTTTAAAAAAAAACAAAAAAAAGAACGAAAAAAGAAAAAAAACGAAAAAAAAAAACGAAAAAAAAAACGAAAAAAATAAATAAATAAATAAATAAAATATAACAGAAAAATTTTGGACTTGGGCCTCTCTCATTTGAGCCCACAGGTCCACAAAAATCAAGTTATAAATTCAGAGTTTCAATGAAACAAAAGGAATTTTATTCCTATTACCCTGGCAGGAAAAAGATAGTGAGAGAAGAGCTAACAGAGTTCAGAGCAACCTCCAGAGACTGAAGGGAACTCATCGGCAAAGAACCAATTCCCTCTCATATAAACCCTAAGAGTGCTTTGCAAACCCAACCGGGCAATTCAATTTCATTCGATCTCTCCAGTCAGGTTTGCCTTATTCCCATTACTTTATGTTTTTAATTTGAATGCTCTGAATGTATGAGGTATTATGGGTGAATTTGATACCCTTTTGATGCATGTGTTTGACAAGAGGTTTAGGCCTCCTACCCTTGGTTGCTTTTTATGAGCTTTTTGTGAATTTTAATGGCATGATTCATGTGGTTACATTTTGATTTGGGGGCAACTCTTGATTACCCTATCCTGTTTGCTCTAACCTGTTTTGTGTTTGTTATGGCATTGTTTTCTCCTAATTCCGTCATATTACTCTAACCTATTTGTTGAGTTTTTGTGAGGGCTCACATACTCTTGCAGGGATAGCTTGCTTGGTGTTCCACTTTATTTGTGGGGTACCACCTGGAGGTCTATTCCGATTACCTGTACTGACTCGCTTTCTTTGATGGTGTTTAGCTTGGAAGAGTCTTTGGGTTTCTTATTTATCTAATTGTTGTTACTTCGGATCTTTATCCGTACGGTAGATCTCTCGATCCCTTTACTTTTCCCGCATGTTAACGATTTCTTAGGTTTCATATAGCCTCTCGTGGCATGTCATTTAAGGTAGCGCGGTTCCTTCATCTAGGACTTCCTTTTTGCATGAGCATCCCTAAACACCCTAAACTCATTGATTTTTCTTCTCCTAAGAACACGTTATATCCTTCTACTACAGGCGAGTAAGTCTCCAAAGGTCGAGCATCCGGTAGATTGCGTAGTAACGTCGTTCACCCCAAAACACAACCCTTACCCCATAGGTGGTCGAACTACGTTTTGCTCTGATTTTCATCCCAGATTAGATACGTAGGCATAAGACGCGATGTCTTAGCGAGCACACTCCTTTTTAACCCATAGGTAGCCGAGCTACGAAGACTCTGATTCTCAGATTCAGATGAGATACGTATGCAGTGGATGCGATGTCCGTGCAAGTCATTTTCTTTTGACCCTTCTTTTAGTAAGTAGTACATTAGATAAACATACACGCTTTTCTCATCCCTTCAATCATGTTTGCACAAATAAATTTTCAAAAAAAAAAACAACAACCTTTGCAACAAATGTGAAAAGGGCTCCCTAGGAGTACCTAGGATGCTTTTGGTGCCTAATACCTTCCCATTGCATAACCAACCCCCTTACCCAGATCTCTGACATTTTTACTAGTTTTTGATTCGATATAACTTTTAGGTTTTTGTTCGCTTTCTAACCATTCCTTTGGATAAATAGAAGTGCGGTGGCAACTCGACTTGTATGATTTACCTTGGATTTAGTCAATATCTCTAATGGTAACGAATACCCCGCTACAGAAAAATGGCGACTCTGCTGGGGACAACAATTTGTCTAGTGGGTTTTGCCTACTTTTCATACTTGTTGTATTGTATTTGTTTTGTGACATATTTTTTTGTGCAATTTGGGATTACTGTATTGTATGTAATGATTGAATTGTTTGAATAGTAATTCCTTGTATGCTTGGTGATCTTTGTGAGATGAGTTCTATACCCGGACTCGAGTGCACTTAGGATAGGAGAATGGCATAGTCTTGTCGACTTGTGTGGAGTTATTCCTTAGCAAGTTGACTTGCAAGTCCATTCACTTGGTGGAGGTTATGTTGGGATCAATAATGTCACACAAGTAAGTTGTGGTTAGACATTACTCTTTCCAATATAGACCTTAGAAGCCAAGGACCTTAGTTTACCAAGCCCATCTTGGCCTATTCTTAGGATGTAGTGCGAAAGTCGTTCAAGTGTAAGATTTGATACGATTGTTACGCGATACTACACTCATAAGAGTCTCTTTTGAGAATATTTTTGGAATACGAGTAGTCGTTTCTCCGATAATATCCAAAAGATGGGATGATGACTATGGGAACCTTTTGTAGAACATGTTTGGCAGGTTTAAACCTTAGTACACTCCCTTTGGGTGGTTCTTAACCTAAACTCCATGCTCGTGACTTGCAACAAACCCTTGATTCATGGTTGATCCGTTCAGGTATCCTTAATATCAATGGAACTTGGGTGTTGATAAGGTGTAAACCATAATCCACCAAAATGGATGATTGATATTAAGGATAACATGATCTATCCCATGACCTTTGTTTGGTGTGCTTTGCTTGATCCTTGAGTGTGATTGTTGCATTCATGCATTCATGCACCCATTTGCATTCATATCATCAAAATAATGAGAAAATTTTCAAGGAACTTAAGAGGTCTATTTGCAAAATTTTCAGACATGGAAAGACAAAGAAGGAATACAAAGAAGTATAGTTTCAGACAACCAGATTTGAAAGAGTTAAGGAATCTGACATCCTATGTATTAGATCCTTTGGGTTTCAAGGCTCGTTTTGGGAAGCTTCTTCCTCTTCTGACTACTCAGGTGGATGAAGGATTGGTGAGTGTATTGGTGTAGTTTTATGATCCCTTGTACCGTTGCTTCACGTTTCCGGATTTCCAGCTTTTGCCTACCCTTGAGGAGTATGCTTACCTTGTGGGTATACCTATTCTAGACCAGTTGTCGTTCAGTGGCTTGGAGAGTATTCCTACTTCTCAAGAGATAGCTAACATGTTACACATAGATGAATCTCTGGTTGGTGCTCATATGACTACCAAAGGAGGAATTCAAGGTCTCCCTTCTAAGTTCCTCATTGCTCAAGCTACTATATATGGGAAGGCCATGAGTGAGGATGCCTTTGAAGCCATATTTGTACTTCTCATCTATGGATTGGTATTGTTCCCCAACATCGACAAGTTTATGGATGTGAACGCTATTAGGATCTTCTCTACTCTTAATCCCGTTCCGACTCTGTTGGGCGATACCTACTTCTCTTTGCATATGAGGAATGCAAAGGGTGGTGGCGCCATTGTGTGTTGTTTGCCTCGTTGTATAAGTGGTTTATTTCTCACTTACCTCAGACGGTCGCTTTCAAGGAGAACAAGGAATGTCTACGGTGGTCCACGAGACTTATGTCTCTCACTAATGATGATATATCTTCATATAACCATGTGTATGATGGTTTGCGGATTATTGACTCTTGTGGCGAATTCTCCAATGTACCTCTTCTTGGTACATGTGGTGGGATTAACTACAATCCTGTTTTGGCACGTCGGCAGCTTGGGTTCCCCTTAAAGGATAAACCCAACAACATTCTGTTAGAGGGTGTATTCTTTCAGGATGGTAAAGATCCCCAAGGCTTGAAGGGCAGGATGGTCCGCGCTTGGCGCAAGATTCATAAGGAAAGGAAGGAAAGAGTTGGGTCCTAAGAATTGTATCGCTTTGGAGCCTTACACTATTTGGGTTAGGAAGAGGGCGTCTGAGTATCTCATGCCTTACGAGTATCCGAGACCAACACCTATGATTATGGTTGGGCCTTCAACCCTCCCTAATCAAGGAGTAGAGGAGTTGAGAGACGAAGACCGTTCACGTGCCTGGATCCGTGAACGTGAAGAGTTACTTCAGCAGATTAAGGAGAAAGATGCGTTGATTGAGTTTCTTGAGCATCAGGTTATTGATGACCCTGATGATGTATGGACATCTCTACTTCCTCAGTCTTCTAAGTTCTGGAAGAGGAAGTATGATCGACTCGCCAAAGAGAAGGCCAATATGGAGGCAGCCTACGAGAAGGAGGTGAAGAGGCTTCGCGCATCTTATCTTCCTGTGTCCCGAGCTTTAGATGATTGTTTCTAGGGATCCATAAGACGATTATTTTCCTTTTCTCTTGTGTATGATTAACGATGCTGCACTTATTTTCCCTGATATTATTTGATGAGATATTTCCATATGTGATAAAATGCTTAATATTTCCAAAATTTGCAAATAAAACTCTAAAGTTCCTTTGAAATAAAACAAATCATATGCACAAGCATTGCATGCATCATATGCATAAACAGGTTTTGTTTCCGGTCCCTTGCCCTGTGGTCTAACTCTGTGTCCTTCATTTATTTTGAAGATAAGCTGACTCACCGGTACTACACTAGAGCCAACATTTCAAGACTGATGGATCACTTAAAGCAAGAGAACCGCGAACTGTGATTGGGGAAGTTGATCTCCCAATCAAGATCGGACCAAGTGATTTCCAGATTACCTTCCAGGTTATGGACATTCACCCATCATATAGTTGTCTTTTGGGCAGACCATGGATTCACGAGGCGGGCGCCGTGACATCCACCCTACACCAGAAATTGAAATTCATGAAAAACAAGAAGCTGGTGGTGGTAGGGGGAGAAAGGGCTCTCCTGGTTAGCCATTTGTCTTCCTTCTCTGTCATACGGTGAACTGGACTTTTTTGTGGTTTTAATCGCAATGTCGCGGTTAGCAAGAGTCGCCACCGACTTTTCTTTTATCCAATAAGGAAAGGTGGAAAAGAACAGGAAAGACCTTAATTTAGATTTTGGGTTCGGGAGGTACATTATACAAAGGGAAGGTGTTAGCACCCTTTGTATCCATGGTTATCCATGGGCTCTTAATTGCTCGATCACTTATATTATTTTTGTCTGGAAAAGTGTTTGTGAATTGTTTGGAAAATTGTTTTGAAAAGAGAATTTAACTTTGTAATGATTCTTGTATGAATGTATACAAAGTGGTTATCCCGTTTTAGTTTTGAAAATTGTTTAGAAAAATATAACTCGGTAATGATTCTAGTATGAATGTATACCAAGTGGTGATTTTCTAAAGGCATTTTGAAAGGTGTGAGGTGCAAAAAAAATGTTTTAAGTTGTGAGCCAGCAATTAAGAGTTATACCGACCCAAGGTCTTTACGGGCATTTCCTATCCTTATGAGGGTAAAACTGTCCTTATTATTGAGAAATAAGTAGTTTTATCCTTTGGATGTAAAAGGGTCATCGTAGGGTCATCGATTGGTTATTGAAGGCAACAGTTACGAGGATACCTTAGCATTCGAAGGGACTATCATCTTTTAACCGTAGGCAACATCGGAGGGTCATCGAGGGACAAAGTTGTATATTCGAAGGCAACATCCGAGGGACTATAATTTATTTTATGATGATTTAACCGAAGGGTCTTTGCTAAGGGTATCCCCACGTTCGCGGGACATGACCGTAATATCGTAATCGTAAGGCAACAAAGAGAGGTCCAAGATCACTTATTCAAAGGCAAAGTTTTACAATTAATTATATAATTAGGATGAAACTCCACATTAAAATTATTAAAAATAATATATTAAAAAATTAATACATTAGAAATTAATACATTAAAAAATTAATTTAGGGTGAAACTCCACAAGGGTATCCCACAAATAAAGTGGAATACCTAGCCAATAACCTTTTCCTGGGATATGTGAACCTTTACGAAACTCAAAAAAAGAAACATGTCAGAACACCAAATCAGGGTGCAATCGAAGATTACACCGGAGAAATATCACAACAATAAATAGGATAGGATGAATAATGCATGGCTATGATAAAAACATAAAAAAAACAGACTAGAAGAATCAGGTACTGTCTCGTTCGCCTCTGCCTCGCCTAGCGAAGGCCACGGATTTTGAATTTGAAAACAGCCCCATGTTAGGAACTTTGAATTTTATGGCATTTTATCACAGGAATAACATGGTCAAACATTCAGGGTATTCAGGCATATTTAAATTCCCATACGAAAGCAAATTATATATCAACATTTAATCATGATGCATTATATATGTAGATATGGCCAATTGAAAGTATAAACAATAGAGATACGTAAACCTGTTTGCCAATTCAAGGTTGAAGGGATTGACCACTTGTAGTATCGGAATAAGTTAGGCAGCGGGAATTGGACGGCGATGGCTTCGGTGCAGATGGGTTGCCTTCAGGGTTTCTTTACTCTGAATTCTCCGGGTAGGCAGGGTTCCTATGCCAAAGTTTCTATCCGTCCTTCTCTGTTCTCTCTCTTTCTTTTTCCTCAAGGTTTTGTTCCAAGGAAACCTCAGAGTGTTTTGCTTCTCTTCCTTCTTTCTCCAGTGAATCTCCCAGTGTAAACTCCAAGTCTCACTCCCCTACTGAAACTTCAGTATTTATAGACTAATTTCGTGGGTAATGGGCTTGGAATGAGGGAGACCCAAGTCCAAAATAATTTGTTATATTTTATTTATTTATTTATTTTAATTATTTAATTAATTAATTAATTAATTTTTTTTTTTTTTTTTTTTTTCTTTTTTTTTTCGTTTTTTTTTTTCGTTTTTTTTTTTTTTTTTTTTTTTTTTTTTTTAGGAAAAATGATGGGTAATTTTGGGGTATGACAGCTGCCCCTGTTCAATATTCTTGAACCGAGAGAGTTAGGATGGCGTGTATGCCATTCGTGGTCTGGAGGTGGAAGATTATTGAACACTAGAATGCCCCAAAAATTGCACTTGAGAATCGACAGTTGGTCTTGATGGAGATGGGCTTAAAGATGCCATCCGGGAGGTTTGATGACGAAAGCTTCAGATCGCGCCGTATATTAGGCCAATTTGAAGACATGGGTGCCACACTGGGTCGTACGTTAGACCGTATAATGAGTCATCCATTAGGCTGCCGACTTCGCTGGGGAGTCGGAGTGTGTCATATGCTGTTGGGGATAAAGGATCAGAATGGACCATACGCTAGATCGTATCTGAGTTGCAGAATGAGCCGTACGTTAGGCTGAATCTGATGACGAAAGGGGTAGTCGTACGTTAGACTACACTTCAGAAATGTACCGTATGTTAGGTAGCATCTGAGGGGATGGACATCCGAACGGGTCGTACGTTAGACCGTCGCAGAATGAGTCGTCTGTTAGGCCGCATCTGATGATGAAAGCGGTAGTCGTACGCCAGACTACACTTCAGAAATGTACCGTACGTTAGGTAGCATCTGAGGGTTGTAAGATCCAAACGGGTCGTACGTTAGACCGCGTTGGGGTTGTTGAAGTTCAGAATGGATCGTACGTTAGATCGTATCCGAGTTGTAGAATGAGCCGTCCGTTAGGCTGCATCTGAAAAAGAAAGTAGTCGTACGCTAGACTACACCCCTGAATGTACCGTACGCTAGGCAGCATCTGAGGATTTGAAGGTCCAAATGGGTCGTACGTTAGACCGCATTGGAGTTGCTGAAGAAGTCATATGTTGGGCTGAATCAGAATGAACCGTACGTTAGGTTGTATCTGATAACCTGTATATGTTGTACTTGCAATAAATGTCTGGGATGGGCTTAAAGATGCCATCGTTAGGAGGATATCGAAGTGTTGTCAGAATGAATGTTCCCATGAACTGTATTTGAAATATGTATCTGAATCTTGAATGTGATTGATAAAGGTGTCTGTCTGAATGAACCTTTATTTTGACTATATCAGGAGGATAATAACCTGCAAAGAAAAGTTAGCTTCATGCTATGTCATGATGTATGAGATGTTTCGTGTTATGCTAAAATAAATGCGAATGTTGTATGCATGCGTATGCTGTGAAATGATGTAATGAATGAGTTATGCGTATGAGAAGTTCTGCTTGGGGACTCTACTGGGGAAAATAAATCCCCATCTACTGATTGGAGATATTTGTAACGATGACCCTTTCTCGGCAGGGGTTCTTGATTCTGTCTGATGGTAGAAATATTCCACAGATCTTGGCTGAGGATGGATGAGATGATCAATCTGTCTGATGATGCCGACCTCTGTTGGGGAGTAACTGGCTGTGCCTGGGATACTGCCATTTTCTTCTGAGGAAAAACAGACTTGCTGGGGAATAGAATTGGTAGCGGATTCATTGGAAGCATGGTTAGACCTTCTCCTCGATCCTGAAGTCGGGTAGTAATTGCTATTGCTATTCTACGCATATATTTTGGTAAACATTTATCATATTCAAATGCACATATTAATTCAAATTAAATCAATGGACATTTACGCAACCAAAACAGAAAAGTAAAAACAAAAGCATCTTTTTTTTGAAAGAGGGTTGTATTGATTTTGAAAGGAGGCCTATAAACAGGCAATTTGTGTACAAGGAGACAGAAATCCTAGTAAGAGGAAATTGTCGAAAACAAAGAGAAAGCTATGTGGAAGAAGTCCTATTGATTTTAAGCCTACTACTGTCATTATGTCTTCGAGCATCTCATCCCTTGCTGTCGGATAGAAGTGATTGGCTTGGTCAGTCCCTCGAACTTGGATGAAAGTTGACTGAGAACGGGACATAGTCATACGCTTTAATCCCTAATTTTTGCCTGGACCGCCTTTTCAGGTTTTCAGTCCACCAGGATACCCTTTTTTGCCCAAGCCGCCTTTTCAGGTTTTCGACTTGCCGGGTGTACATTTTTTTTTATATATCCCTAATTTTTGCCCGAACCCTTTTGGTTCGCCGGGATGCCCTTACTTTTGCCTAGATACGTCGATCTAGCGGGTCTCTTTATGCGTAGTATTTTTTAACTATGTCCGCGTTCACGGGATGTGGGAAGTCTTCACCATCCATAGTAGCGAGTATCATGGCTCCACCTGAGAATACCTTCTTAACTACAAATGGCCCTTCGTATGTGGGAGTCCATTTGCCTCTGGGGTCAGTTTGTGGTAGGATGATGCGTTTGATTACCAAGTCGCCAATTTGATACACTTGTCTCTTGACCTTTTTGTTGAATGCCCTGGTCATGCGCTTCTGATATATCTGCCCGTGACATACAGCCGCAAGTCTCTTCTCATCCATCAAATTTATCTGATCGAGTCGAGTCTGAATCCATTCGTCCTCGTCTAAGCCCGCCTCTTTCATGATCCTTAGAGAGGGAATCTGAACTTCCACTGGTAAAATGGCTTCCATTCCATAGACTAAAGAGAACGGAGTTGCCCCTGTCGTAGTGCGCACTGAAGTGCGATAACCGTAAAGAGTAAAGGGTAACATCTCATGCCAGTCTTTGTATGTTACTGTCATTTCTTGCATGACCTTCTTGATATTGTTAGCAGTCCCCACGGCGCCGTTCATCTTTGGCCGGTACGGAGAAGAGTTATGGTGTTTTATTTTGAACTGCGTGCAGAGTTCAGTAATCATCTTGTTGTTCAAATTAGTACCCTTGTCAGTGATAACTCTTTCAGGAGACAGCAGGTTTCTCAAATAGGTATTTGATAGAATCCATCTTAGAAGTCAATAAGGTGGTATGATTCAACATATACTGTCTTAGTCGGCGAGCAGCCCAGGCCAAAGCACAGCAAGCTTTCTCGGGCTGTGAGTATCTTGTTTCACAGTCGGTACCTTTTGCTAAGGCAGTATATGGCATGCTCTTTTCGACCAGACTCGTCATGTTGCCCCAACACACCTCATTGAATTTTCTAACACGGTCAAATACGTAATTAAAGGTCTTCCTTCAACTGGTGGCATCGGAACTGGAGGTTCTTGGCGATATTTCCTGATTTTGTCATAAGCTTCTTGGCATTCATCATTCCATACCATCTCTTGATTTTGTCTCAGTAATTTGAAGATGGGTTTGCAGGTAGCAGTCAAGTGTGGAATGAATCGGGCAATGTAATTCGAGTGCCCCAAGAAACCTCTGACTTCTTTCTTGTTTATTTCAGTACCCAGATTTACAATTTCAATTGATTCCTCATGCGGCTGTATAGTCTTTTCTTCTTGCAGTAGTCGGGCAAGTTCTCCAGGGACTTCACAATCTTCCTCGCTTCCATCCTCGGCTTGGTAGATCGGATTTTCAAAGTCATAATGAACAGTAGCAGAGTCATTACCAACAGGATCCAGAGTGGATATGGATCGGCAAATTGTTACGTGAGTGTGTGCAAGAAACATAGCTTGTTTGAAAAATGACAGGAAAGATAAAGAGCGCAATATTTGAATGCAAAAAGTCCATTGATCTATTGAATATGAATATGCTTATGAAAATGACAAACCCCTAACAAATTAGCCATTGTGCCTCGGGCATAGACACAATGCTTTAAGAAGTTTGATTGTAAAAGAAAATTAAAATTTGCAATTCTAGAATAAACAATAACAATTACTCCTGACTAAAGGAAATCGGGATAATGTCTTCAGTCTTCCAATTGTTGAGTCCGTCACCAATTGTTGGGAAAATCCAGCTATCCAAGTCGCAATCACTATCAGCATCTTCCATAGCATTAATCTGATTTTTGACTATCTTTCCAGAGTTAAACCCCAGGCCAGCTTTATCAGACTTGTACGGTACATTGATCAGTTGACCCCAACCAGCACGATCACCATTTTCAATCGCGGCTTGAGCATCTTTCAGAGAGATCATGACAGGGGGAGCACGAACAACCTTGGGCACAAGGGGAGTTGGCTTAAGGACAGGACTGGGTGGAGGAACCACTTCAAATGACTGAGAAGGAGTCTCAAAGAATTCACCATCCATCTCGACGTATTTGAAGGCTTGCACACTACTGACAATATACTCTTCTTCTCCACATACAGTGACAACCATGCCTGCTATTGGATACTTCAGCTTTTGATGAAGCGACGAAGCTACCGCACCTGCCCCATGGATCCAAGGGCGCCCCAACAAGCAGGAGTAGGCGGGACGAATGTCCATCACGTGAAAGGTAGTGTTGAAGACTTGAGGTCCTATCTTGATAGGGAGAACCACTTCACCATAGACAACACTCTTCGCACCATCGTAAGCACGCACCACAACATCACTAGGTTTCAGTTCAATGCCTTTGTAGTCAAATTTATCGAGTACAGCTTTCGGGAGCACATTCAAGGAAGAGCCGTTGTCGATCAACACGTGAGCCAGGGTGATCCCCTCACACTCGATGGAGATATGCAGAGCTTTATTGTGATTCTTTCCTGCTGGCGTCAGGTCAGCATCGGAAAAGCCTAGGCCATTGTCAACAGTCAAATTAGCAACATAATGTTCGAATTGATCGACGGATGTTTCTTGAGGCACATGAGCGGTCTTCAAGAATTTCATCAATGCATTGGCATGGGATTCAGAGGATAATAACAAGGACAACATTGAGATTTTAGACGGAGTATGCCCCAATTGTTCCACTACATCAAAATCGCTCTTACGGATGATTTTCAGCATCTCTTCCATTTCCTGTTTGGCAACATCTTCAGAAGTAACTTCGACCGATGTCTCTGACTGAGGAGGATTGACTGGTCTTTTTCCTCGAATTTCGGGAGCGGGAGGTGAGATTTCTGGGGAGTAGATCCTTCCACTTCGAGTAACTTTACTAGTCCCCACAATATCATTAGGATTAGCAGAACTACCAACTTGCTTTATGCCATGGATGTAAACGTCGCCTCCATAGTTCCACGGAATAGCTTTGCTGGAGGAATATGGCACGGGGCCAGGTGCGGTAATAATCAGGGGAGCCACTTTGGGCTCAGCGGTAATCTTCACAGGCACTCTAGTAGCGGTAATCTTCACTGGAGCTTTGGACCTAGCAATCACAGATACCTCTTCAATAGAGTTGTCCACCTTAGGAACCCTTTCAAATAGAATTGTACGATCATCCATCAGCCGTTGAATGCCGTTCTTCAACTTCAAACAATCATTGGGTCGGAGTACACAGAGATCGCAATCTTCAGCACAACCTGGAAATAAACCAGCTTGCAATAAATTCTTCTTAACGATCAGGAGAGGAGATGCTAAATCAGCAACGTCAGTAACGTGAGAATTGTCGTCCACAACATTAACATTCTGGTCATGATTAGGCATAGGTGCTGTGATGACATTGGGGGTCGCCGGAGGATCAAATTCAATTTCTCCAGCGTCGATCATATCCTGAATCTTGTTCTTCAACAACCAGCAATCATTCGTATCATGCCCGGGGCTATCGGAGTGATAGGCACACCTGGCGTTGGGATTATAACGAGGAGAAGTAGTGTTGGGATTTGCAGGAGGGCCTCTGAGGGTAATCAAATTGGCCTTTAACATACTCTGCAGTGCTTGGGTTAAAGTCATATTGATCTTGGTAAACTGTCTTCTCGACCTGTCTTGTCTGTGTTGGAAGTTCTGAGATGGCGGTGCGGCAATTGTAACTGCCCCAACAGTATGGTCACGATTCTTCTTGTTATGCTTCCTCTCACTGTACACAGCATTTGATTCATTCTTTCCCTGATAGGACTTTTTGGTGCTTGCAGAAGTAGCTGCCTGTATCTTTCCACTTCGAATGCCGCTTTCAACCCGTTCACCTGTCAAGATAAGTTCAGTGAAACCTGACGAGGAACTTCCCAGTAGATGGCTGTAGAATGGGCCAGTCAGTGTACCCATGAACATGTCCACTAACTCTCGATCAGTCATAGGGGGTTTGACTCTGCCAGCCAAATCTCTCCACTTTTGAGCATATTCTTTGAAACTTTCTTTAGAGCCCATAGTCATATTTTGTAGCTGTAGCCGAGTAGGCGCTAACTCAGAATTATACTGGTAGTGCTTGTAGAAAGCTGTTGCTAAATCAGTCCATGTGCGGATGTTAGAGCTCTCAAGCTGATAATACCACTCTAACTGTGTGCCAGACAGACTCTCTTGGAAGAAATGGATCCACAGTTTCTTATCAGTAGTGTGCGGCTGAATCTTTCTCACATAAGCCCTTAGATGCATCTGAGGACAAGAGGCACCATCATACTTAGTGAAAATGGGAACCTTGAATTTGCGGGGAATGACCACATCAGAGACCAGACCCAAGTTTTCGAAATCCAGACCGGGCACTTTCTGCCCCTCCATAGCTAGCATACGTTCTTCCAGCAACTTGTACTTATCATCCTTCGGAGAGTACTGTTCATGTTCATAATCTTCATCGTCGTCCTCAGAATTGACGAGATTAGGATTCTCATCTTCCGAATCATTCTCGGTCTCTTCTTCTGAATCCTTCGGAATTCTAATCTTGACTCCTGTAACCTGTCCCTTAAGCCTTCTCCCCGGGTTGATGTAACCCACAGGTTTCTGGTCCTTCTTCTTCTCCATCAAAAGAGCTTTCAGTTCTTCCTGCCCCTTAGATAAGCTCAGCATCATTTCCTGGAATTGAGCATTCTGGGCCTGGAGATCTTTGACAGTTTGTTCGAGAGCCATTGTTCAATCTGTTTGAATCTGCTGGAATCTGTTTGATAGGAAAATCGTGAGAACACTGATCCTTTAGAATACCTGTTATGCGATGCAATGCAATGTATGAAATGTTTTCAAGGACTTTCGGGATTTAACTTTGCATAAACTAACAAAAAGAGCTTTTTTTTCTTTCTCTTTTGTTTTTGCTTTTGTTTTTGTTTTTTTTTTCTGTTTTTTTTTTAGCAGAGTTAAATCCCTAAATCCTTGAAATGGTTAGTACAATGCCATGATGTTATGATGTTATGTTGTTATGATGTCATGTTGTTAGATAAATAACAAGCACAAGCAAGTCACACAACAATCATTCCTAGGTTTTAAGGCTTGCGTGAGTTCCATAGGTAAATACCCTCCCCACTGAAGTTTGGTTGGTTCAACCTGTCTTAGAATAGTAACCGGGTTCTAGAAGGATCTCAAATCATTGACCTTTCCTTAAGTCCACTTCAGTGCAACACCAAGTGGTTGACCGAAGCTTCCCTAAAGTCCAATCTCAAAGAGTGTAGTATCGAGTCTCAACCAACTCCAGTCGGAACCGAAGCCAGTTATCTCACTACTTTCTAATGGCCAGGATGAGTCAATTAGGGTTCTAAAGGTCTGGTTAATGCTTTTATGACACCACGCGAATGCCAAATATTTCCTCAACTAACATGAGGAACATCAGGACATCCAAAGTGCCACATTAACCGTAGCCATCATTTTGACCATTCCAGTATACGCCGGACAGTCGCGATGATCTCTTGCTACTTACCTAAGGTACACTAGATCCGGGTGTAGGATCTTTCACTCAAGCATAACATACCCAAGCAATCCCTTAAAAATAAATCAGACAAATTGAATAAGTGATCTTGTTTTTAAGGTAACCTCTCTTTTTAAAGGTTCCCCAGCAGAGTCGCCAGTTCTGTCATACGGTGAACTGGACTTTTTTGTGGTTTTAATCGCAATGTCGCGGTTAGCAAGAGTCGCCACCGACTTTTCTTTTATCCAATAAGGAAAGGTGGAAAAGAACAGGAAAGACCTTAATTTAGATTTTGGGTTCGGGAGGTACATTATACAAAGGGAAGGTGTTAGCACCCTTTGTATCCATGGTTATCCATGGGCTCTTAATTGCTCGATCACTTATATTATTTTTGTCTAAAAAAGTGTTTGTGAATTGTTTGGAAAATTGTTTTGAAAGAGAATTTAACTTTGTAATGATTCTTGTATGAATGTATACAAAGTGGTTATCCCGTTTAGTTTTGAAAATTGTTTAGAAAAATATAACTCGGTAATGATTCTAGTATGAATGTATACCAAGTGGTGATTTTCTAAAGGCATTTTGAAAGGTGTGAGGTGCAAAAAAATGTTTTAAGTTGTGAGCCAGCAATTAAGAGTTATACCGACCCAAGGTCTTTACGGGCATTTCCTATCCTTATGAGGGTAAAACTGTCCTTATTATTGAGAAATAAGTAGTTTTATCCTTTGGATGTAAAAGGGTCATCGTAGGGTCATCGATTGGTCATTGAAGGCAACAGTTACGAGGATACCTTAGCATTCGAAGGGACTATCATCTTTTAACCGTAGGCAACATCGGAGGGTCATCGAGGGACAAAGTTGTATATTCGAAGGCAACATCCGAGGGACTATAATTTATTTTATGATGATTTAACCGAAGGGTCTTTGCTAAGGGTATCCCCACGTTCGCGGGACATGACCGTAATATCGTAATCGTAAGGCAACAAAGAGAGGTCCAAGATCACTTATTCAAAGGCAAAGTTTTACAATTAATTATATAATTAGGATGAAACTCCACATTAAAATTATTAAAAATAATATATTAAAAAATTAATACATTAGAAATTAATACATTAAAAATTAATTTAGGGTGAAACTCCACAAGGGTATCCCACAAATAAAGTGGAATACCTAGCCAATAACCTTTTCCTGGGATATGTGAACCTTTACGAAACTCAAAAAAAAAACATGTCAGAACACCAAATCAGGGTGCAATCGAAGATTACACCGGAGAAATATCACAACAATAAATAGGATAGGATGAATAATGCATGGCTATGATAAAAACATAAAAAAAAAACAGACTAGAAGAATCAGGTACTGTCTCGTTCGCCTCTGCCTCGCCTAGCGAAGGCCACGGATTTTGAATTTGAAAACAGCCCCATGTTAGGAACTTTGAATTTTATGGCATTTTATCACAGGAATAACATGGTCAAACATTCAGGGTATTCAGGCATATTTAAATTCCCATACGAAAGCAAATTATATATCAACATTTAATCATGATGCATTATATATGTAGATATGGCCAATTGAAAGTATAAACAATAGAGATACGCAAACCTGTTTGCCAATTCAAGGTTGAAGGGATTGACCACTTGTAGTATCGGAATAAGTTAGGCAGCGGGAATTGGACGGCGATGGCTTCGGTGCAAATGGGTTGCCTTCAGGGTTTCTTTACTCTGAATTCTCCGGGTAGGCAGGGTTCCTATGCCAAAGTTTCTATCCGTCCTTCTCTGTTCTCTCTCTTTCTTTTTCCTCAAGGTTTTGTTCCAAGGAAACCTCAGAGTGTTTTGCTTCTCTTCCTTCTTTCTCCAGTGAATCTCCCAGTGTAAACTCCAAGTCTCACTCCCCTACTGAAACTTCAGTATTTATAGACTAATTTCGTGGGTAATGGGCTTGGAATGACGGAGACCCAAGTCCAAAATAATTTGTTATATTTTATTTATTTATTTATTTTAATTATTTAATTAATTAATTAATTAATTAATTAATTAATTAATTAAATTTTTTTTTTCTTTTTTTTTTCGTTTTTTTTTTTTTTTTTTTTTTTTTTTTTTTTTTTTTTTAGGAAAAATGATGGGTAATTTTTGGGGTATGACATTCTCTTATATAGATGTTGAGGTTTAAATTGGAACTCCTTTCCAAGATTTATCTATAGCTGAGCTTATTGAGAAGAGAACTCCTTCATTTGCTTCCTACAAAGATGCAAAGTTGGCCATTGAGCGTGGTGCAACCACTGGTTTAGGAAAAATGATTGAGTTAGAAGACAACGAGTCCCAGACTGGCATAGGTTTTTCTTCTGGTACTTTCAACAAGCAAGGGTTATTCAAGAGTGGAGGTTTCATCCACACTGGTCTAGATGAGGAGGTTGCTGCCGTTTTAGAAGAAGATACAAAGGATTCTGGCAATTTCATCATCCCTGGTGGGGTTTGCAACAATTGGGTCACTGTGGATATTCCAACAGTTGTCCATAAGTTAACATAATGATCACTTTGTTTAAAAACCCTTCTCCCATGCCAAAAGGAGGAGTGATAACATTGTTGGCAACATAAGTACAATGATATTTTCATTCAATAAATTCATGTTAAATGTTTGTTTTTCCCATTTATTTTCCCTTTTTGTTTTGCATGAAATTGGTGATCACATAAAACCCTAAAAAATAAAATAAAATCAATCTTCTCATCTGCATAATGATTTGCCTTGTTTGATTTCTAAAAGCTTTTCATATCCAAAAATCATTATGCAGGTTGATTTCTAAACCCATTGAACATAATGACCCAACACCATCTCCCAATTTTGAATCCCCTGTATTTGAGGCAGAGGAAGATGATGTTGAAGAGATTCCTGATGAGATCACCCGGCTACTTGAGCATGAAGAGAAGATCATTCAGCCGCATCTTGAGAATCTGGAAACAGTCAACTTGGGGTCTGAAGATTGTGTGCGAGAGGTAAAGATTAGGGCACTTCTGGAAGAATCTGTTAAGAAGGGGTTGATTGAATTACTACGAGAATATGTTGACGTCTTTGCCTCGTCATATGAAGACATGCCTGGTCTAGATACTGATATTGTGCAAAATTTCCTACCTTTAAAGCCTGAGTGCGTGCCTGTGAAGCAGAAACTCAGAAGAACTCATCCTGATATGGCAGTGAAGATCAAAGAGGAAGTTCGGAAGCAAATCGATGCGGGGTTTCTGGTGACTTCTATATATCCTCAATGGGTGGCCAATATTGTGCCCGTGCCTAAGAAAGATGGAAAAGTCCGGATGTGTGTGGACTATAGAGACTTGAATAAAGCTAGTCCGAAAGATGATTTCCCTCTACCATATATTGATATGTTGGTAGATAATACAGCTAAATTCAAAGTCTTCTCGTTTATGGATGGATTTTTCGGATATAATCAGATTAAAATGGCACCCGAGGATATGGAGAAGACAACATTCATCACACCTTGGGGAACATTCTGTTATCGAGTGATGCCTTTCGGTTTGAAGAACGTCGGAGCCACGTATCAACGAGCTATGACTACCTTGTTCCATGACATGATGCATAAGGAGATTGAGGTGTACGTTGATGATATGATCGCTAAGTCAAGATTGGAGGCTGTACTCCCTGTAGAGGTGGAGATCCCATCAATGAGAGTCTTTATGGAAGCCAAGTTGACTGATGCTGAATGGGTTCAGAGTCGTTATGACCAACTAAACTTGATTGAAGAGAAGAGATTGACTGCCATGTGCCACGGTCAGTTATATCAGCAAAGGATGAAGAAAGCTTTTGATAAGAAGGTCAAGCCTCGTGTGTTCCGAGAAGGTGACCTTGTGCTCAAGAAAGTCTTGTCTTTCGAGCCCGATTCCAGGGGCAAGTGGACTCCAAACCATGAAGGTCCATATGTTGTTAAAAGAGCCTTTTCAGGCGGTGCTTTGATACTTACAACTATGGATGGGGAGGATTTCACTCGTCCTGTGAATTCAGATGCAGTCAAGAAATACTTCGCCTAAAAAATAAAAACTGAATAGCTCTCTAAGTTGAAAACCCGAAAGGGCGGCTTAGGCAAAAATGAGCGTCTCGGTGGATTGAAAACCCGAAAGGGCGATCCAGGCAAAAGTTAGAGACATAAAAAATATATAATAATGATATATGTATCCCGCTAGATTGAGTACCTCATCCTGGGGCAATCTAGGCAAAAATTAGGGATTTGGCAAGTAACTGCATCCTGACAAGACTTTGTTCTACAACTGTCGTCCGTCAGAGATCCTTGCTCATTATCAGCCAAAGCTTCAAATACATCGGATTCAGAATTGGTGGAGAAATGGTCATTATGTTCAATGTAGCTCTTTTCCAATATATATCACCAATTTCAAATTTGTAAAGATCTATGGAGTCTTGCCATTCGCAGACTACCATTCTATCAAATAAATTTGAGCCTTTTATCCAATTATTGGCACTCTTATCTGTTTCTATTCAACAAATATTTTGCATGTTTTGATTAAGAAAATATCATTGTTTTAAACGATCAAATTTTTTATAATTTGTTTTTAAACAAAGTGAACATTCACAATGACGAAAGGATACTTAGGAGATTCTCAGTGCTCTCCCAAGGGTGGTACGATCCCCAATAGGGTAAGATTTTTGTCCATATTTCTGGCATGACTGTATCTCCTCCCTCTGGAACCCCTTGTGGTTTATCCTACCAAGTGGATTGCTTGTTGAGAGTAACCTCTCTTCCCTTCAGCAGAGTAGCAATCTTTCTTCCTCAGCAGCTTGGATCTCTTTGGGCAAGAGCGGTATTTGGTGGTTGATCCCGATAAATCCTTTATCTCCTCGGATAGATTCCCCAGTAGAGTTGTTGGTGTGGTGGACCTTGTCTGTGATAACTCTCGTCCCCAGCTGGAATGATTGATGATTCATCCCCTGCAGAGTACTTTGCTCCCTGGTATCTCTGATCCCCAGCAGATTGGATACTCCCCGGTAGTTGTAAACCCTATTTCTTCCCTTTTTGCAGAGTAACTATTTTTGCTCATCTGTAATTGGTGACAGTTATCTTCATCCAATATTCGGTGACGATATCCCCTCATCTGCTTGGATAATTGCCCTGATTACGCAATTTATCCCCAGCGGGTCATCTCTCGTCTACCTTGTTGTTGTTGGTAACGATTGTTTCTCCCCTGAATTGGTCATCATTATATACCTAGTTTCGGTATCCCGGTGCCTTTTCTTTTCGGTCGATTTATCCTTTATTAACCCAGTAACCGGTTGTGGATAATCGTCCATGCGAGTATATTATCTACGTTCTGACGGTAATAGATAGTATATCGCATGCACTCGGGTCTGAAGCCTTTTGTTCTTCCCCTATTGAGTAAGATTCGTATCCCCTTTGTGGAGTCGAATATCCATCCTATAATCGAGTTTGCTTTTAGCCCTCTTTTGGATGATGAGTCTTTTGGGAATATTCCCAAATTCACGCCTTGGTTGGTCACCTATTATATGCCTAGTAACTGGTATCCCTGGTGTTCCTTCCTCTCTGCTCCCTATTATGACTTTTGTCCCCTGTGGAGTCAGAATCCCTGAGTTGAAGTATACCTTTTAGGTTTTCCTCAGACGTTTTGAAGTTTTGATATCTCTCACCCTTATGCCAGTCTTGGATATTCATCTCTTCCTGAGCATGTTGTATCTCTCACCCTCATACCTGACGTTCAGATCACATGTCTCCTTGAGCTTATTACCTAGTAACCGGTAATACCTCGTCCCGCTGCTTCCCAGGAGTGTCCTTGTGGACATCCCCAGCGAAGTCCCTTAGTGGATTCTTTTCATCCGGATTTTATCCGAAGTATCCGTTGTGGATAGTTTTTTGCTGTATTGGCATATTCCCCAATACATGCATCTTCGAGTCAGCTTGAGTCTTTCCATTGGATCTTTTCCCTTTGGAATTCTGTTCCCCACGCTTTGAGTCGTGACCTGCTCGCGCATTTTTATCCCTTTTCTATCCCCAGGAGAGTCCCCAGGGTCTTAGTCCCATGGAGTGAATTGCTCATATGGATTAACAGTGGCTTCTGATTTCTTTGCTTTTGTGGACACATATCTCCATAGAGTGCTACCATTTTTCATACCTACATTTGCATCATGAGGTCTCTTAGGGACCAAAATTCATCTCTTTGTTATTATTTAAGCCCGTTCTACCCCGTCGAGACGAAGATTTTAACCTTCACTTCTCCGGCTAGAATGACCTTAATTAGGGGCATCTGTAAGACCCTAATTTTGACCCTAAGATCCCTCATGGCATCATAACATCGCATTTGCATAGCCTCAAGGATCTTTAGCATCTTGGTTCCCTTTGCCTTTGGGTGGGACTCCTTGTGATTGGTTTGAGATCACCAAGCATGCTTGAATTATACATCATTGTTTCTCTTACTTTTGTTTACTAACCAAAAGCACAAAAATGTGTCACTAACATCTTTTGTTTGAAGCTTGAGTATCATCCAAGACACTTTGTGGGTTCTATTTAGATGATCAGTCAACACAAGGGAATGGCTTGAGATACTTCCAACAGGTTCAAATGGGGTCTATTCGTCAGTCAAAATGTTAATCTTGAAGGAGCAAAAGTTTGTTCATGAGTTGTCATGCTCGCTAGGCGAAGCCCACGTGTTTAAAAAAAACGAAAAAATAAAAAATAAAAAATAATATAACAGAAATTTTTTGGACTTGGGTCTCTCTCATTTGAGCCCACAGGTCCACAAAAATCAAGTTATAAATTCAGAGTTTCAATGAAACAAAAGGAATTATATTCCTATTACCCTGGCAGGAAAAAGAAAGTGAGAGAAGAGCTAACAGAGTTCAGAGCAACCTCCAGAGACTGAAGGGAACTCATCGGCAAAGAACCAATTCCCTCTCATATAAACCCTAAGAGTGCTTTGCAAACCCAACCGGGAAATTCAATTTCATTCGATCTCTCCAATCAGGATTGCCTTATTCCCATTACTTTATGCTTTTAATTTGAATGCTCTGAATGTATGAGGTATTATGGGTGAATTTGATACCCTTTTGATGCATGTGTTTGATAAGAGGTTTAGGCCTCCTACCCTTGGTTGCTTTTTGTGAGCTTTTTGTGAATTTTAATGGCATGATTCATGTGGTTACATTTTGATTTGGGGGCAACTCTTGATTACCCTATCCTGTTTGCTCTAACCTGTTTTGTGTTTGTTATAGCATTGTTTTCTCCTAATTCCGTCATATTACTCTAACCTGTTTGTTGAGTTTTTGTGAGGGCTCACATACTCTTGCAGGGATAGCTTGCTTGGTGTTCCACTTTATTTGTGGGTTACCACCTGGAGGTCTATTCCGATTACCTGTACTGACTCGCTTTCTTTGATGGTGTTTAGCTTGGAAGAGTCTTTGGGTTTCTTATTTATCTAATTGTTGTTACTTCGGATCTTTATCTATACGGTAGATCTCTCGATCCCTTTACTTTTCCTGCATGTTACCGATTTCTTAGGTTTCGTATAGCCTCTCGTGGCATGTCATTTAAGGTAGCGTGATTCCTTCATCTAGGACTGCCTTTTTGCATGAGCATCCCTAAACACCATAAACTCATTTATTTTTATTCTCCTAAGAACACGTTATCTCCTTCTACTACAAGCGAGTAAGTCTCCAAAGGTCGAGCATCCGGTAGATTGCGTAGTAACGTCGTTCACCCCAAAACACAACCCTTACCCCATAGGTGGTCGAACTACGTTTTGCTCTGATTTTCATCCCAGATGAGATACGTAGGCATAAGACGCGATGTCTTAGCGAGCACACTCCTCTTTAACCCATAGGTAGCCGAGCTACGGAGACTCTGATTCTCAGATTCAGATGAGATACGTATGCAGTGGATGCGACGTCCGTGCGAGTCATTTTCTTTTGACCCTTCTTTTAGTAAGTAGTACATTACATAAACATACACGCTTTTCTCATCCCTTTAATCATGTTTGCACAAATAAATTTTCAAAAAAAAAAACAACCTTTGGAACAAATGTGAAAAGGGCTCCCTAGGAGTATCTAGGATGCTTTGGGTGCCTAATACCTTCCCATTGCATAACCAACCCCCTTACCCAGATCTCTGACATTTTTACTAGTTTTTGATTCGATAAAACTAATAGGTTTTTGTTCGCTTTCTAACCATTCCTTTGGATAAATAGAAGTGTGGTGGCGACTCGACTTGTATGATTTACCTTGGATTTAGTCAATATCTCTAATGGTAATGAATACCCCGCTACAGATACAATATTTTGTCTATAGTGGCGACTTCCTCTTCAGAGAGTTTCTTAAATTCTTCCAAAGTAAAGTTCACCAGACAAACTCCCCACCAAGATTCAATAGGAAAATCTACAGGTTGTGTAGGCAAGAGTTCTTTTGCAATTGATTTGTTTAGTTTCCACATGATTTTCTTAGATCTGCACTTTTTCATTATATCAATAAATTCATTTCTCCCAATTCCTACAAGTCTTAAAGCATATGCTGCACTAAAATTTGGGATGTTGTCATAAGGTTGCTCGTTTCTCATGACTTCAAAAATCAATATCACAATAATATCTGAAAGGAGACACCCTCATTACACGGCAAACATACTCCGCCAAATGATAAGGAAACAGCTTCGGTGTCATTCGTCTTTGGTAGCTTGAATCTGCTTCGGTAGATTCTCCCATGGACATTCTTCGTTAGTCGCTTTTTTGCAACAGTTGTTCCTCAACTGTAACTGGAGCACGCTGCATTTCTCACTTCTCAAACAACTAACTCGCAAATTTCTTCAAACAGCATGAAAGTCAACTAAAACCTCGCAACCGATCACACTGCGAAATCGAAGCCAAATGTGGAAACAGATCGGTCAGGATGAGGAACGAAGTACCGTGTTTACCAATTTCATTTATGCAAAATGGTGGAAAGCTATAGTGAAGCATAAACCGCTTTAACGGAGGTCTAACTAAAGAGTCCAGGCGTTGAGCGTCTGTACGTGCTCCATGTTGGTGTAAGCCCTAGAGGCCAATACTTTTGGTACTTGTATCGAATTATTTATTAATAATAAAAGGCTTTTTCTTTATTACGGTTGTTTAATAAAGTCCCTAGAATAGCTAGTCCGTTTAATGCATCAAGTGTGACTTTATCATGAGACCACATTAAACATAAGGACACTATTCTTAAAGTATCTGTAGTCGAGCTTTATTGTGAAGTGGGATAACATTAAAGCATTAAGACTATTATATTTGTAGACTGATGATCACATCTCATGGATCATGGATAAAGAGTTATCAAGTCTTAAACATAGGTATGAATATTAAGAGTAATATTTATACCGGATTGACCCGCTATGAGAATACTATATAGAAAGTTATGCAAAGTGTCATAAGTTATTCTCATGGTGATAATGGTGTATGCCACTCTTCGACCTGAAACCACTATGGACCCTAGATGTAGAGTCGAGTGCTTTGTTGCTGATCTAACGTTGTCCGTAACTGGATAACCATAAAGACAGTTGATGGGTACTCCACGAAGCATGCTGAGGGACATGAGTGACCTAGATGGAAATTGCTCATCCTGCGTAACAGGATAAATGTCTATGGGCCCAATATTGAACTGGACAAGGATGACACGGTCTAAGCCTTGTGTTCAATATATACATAAGGGCAAAAGGGTAATTATACACATAATTATTATCATAGGAGGTTTTGTCAGATCACATGACATTTTCGTGTCTTGGGTAGCAGTGATGTGTTGCTAGATACCGCTCACTGTTTATTATGTTAAATGCGTGATTTAATATAATTGTCAACATCGCGAAAACCTACAGGGTCACACACAAAGGACGGATTGATGAGAAATAGAGTAACTAAGGAACACCGTAAGGTACGGTACACTTAAGTGGAAGACGAAATATGGTAAGGTACCAAATACTTACGTGATTTTGGCATATTATGAGATATGGGCCAAAATACACTTAAGTGGGCTTTTTAGCTTGAAGCCCACACATGTGGTTCTATAAATAGAACCCTTGGGTAGAAGCATTGTCACTCAGACTCAACTCAAGTGGAGACTTGGAATTTCGTTTCCCTCTCTCTCTCACTCAAAGCCTTCATTCATACCAGCTAGCACTGAGATTGAAGGAGCCCGTTCGTGTGGACTGAGTAGAGACGTTGTCATCGTTCAACGTTCGTGATCGCTCCGTGGATTTGTATCCAAGGTTTAGATTGTTACAAGAAATCTGCACCAAAGGTTTGAATCGCCACAAGAGGTAACGATTCTATCACTGATCATGCCCATTCGTAAGGATCACTAAATGGAGAAATTTTTAAATTCCGTTGCGCCTTGGATGGCAATTCTCCTTCACTCCAAGTGTTACCGTACATAGGACCTGTGTTTCTCCGCGGGAAAAAATGTGCAGATCCATGCAGCATGGAAACATATCCAGCTTCACAATATAAGGGTCTTACTTCATCTAACTGTCTTCTGTCAACTCTGGATCCTTCACTAATAATTCTTTTATGGACCACCTTCTTCCTCACTGTGATGGCACAAACCTGGTAGTCCTCAAAATTTTGAAGACCCAACTTCAAATACCTGTAAAATTCTTGCATGTATTTAACAAACTCAGTGCCGGTTGCGTAAGCCAAAGCACCAATGACAAGCATTGCCTCTTCATGTGCCGTTGTACTATGAGAAGCAAATACTTTGCAAACAACCATATAGAAGGCCTTGTAATTCATTCTGCCTATCATCAGATGAGACCTTCTGATTCTCAAGAGTCTGGTGAAGCTCCATCATGATGACAGTAACCAGTTGGGCGACCATTGGAGTTGTATCATCATTAGAACACCTCACTACTTCATTCAGAGCTTCATATGCTATTGTTCTGAGGCGGGACTCTCCGGTGTCCTCTCTGTGAGTAACAGTGAGAAGAGCCTGGACAATTTCCTGAAAGAAGGGGGTCAATGGAGAGGATGCAGATCCAACATCCTCATAACCTTGAGCAAGGAAATAAATAGCACCACAGGCCTTCTCAGCAACATTTGGAACATCTTTCATGCTGTGAAGAAGGACAGTAATAATTTGTTGGTAGTTTCCCTTATTGATGATGGGAGTATCCAAAGCTGACCCATGCAAAAATTCAAACATTCGCCCAAGAGTCCATGCAGTGGTGTCCTTCGCATGATTGTTTGTGAGAATCTTCTCAATATTTCCTCTTTGATGGTCCACTACCAAGTCTTCCTTTAGCAAGCCACCATTCCAATCGTTAACATCCTTTACAGATGGGTGAATTTTATTGTCTTCATTTTGAACAAATGCCAAAACATGTTGACTCTCTGAAATTGACAGGGCATTACTAAAACTGCCGCATTATCAATTTTGTCCACCAGCACCAACTCACCTTCATTTGTAATTTTAGTGAAAAGAAACATTGGAATTGATTTTAATGTGAACAGTTCTGGAAGCCTTGATGGTAGTATTACTGCCCGTCCAGACAAATCTTTATCGAGGTCTGGAATTTGTTTATACCGCAAACTTACCACCTGGGACCGATAATGATTCCCCAAAAGTTCCAAAGAGAAGTGTTATGCGATTAATAACTCTCCATTCTTAGCATTCAATTCATACATATAAAACGTTGAAGAGCCAACAAAGGCAGCTACAAAAAAAATCACTTCAAGAGACTGAACAATATAGTTAACTTCAATGCTGGCAAGATCTTTCCTCCAGAGAATTTCACCGCATATGCTAGAAATATCATGGAGGTGCCCTTTACCATAAACAAAAATCAAATCATCTCTGTCAGCTTTCAAAAAATTTGGAATGTTTAATATTGACTTTGATTCCTTTGATCCCTGAAGGTGAGAGAACCCTAATCATTGCGACGATGGCGATTCAGCCGCACGGAAGGATTTGAAGAGTGAGTGAGTGATTGGGAAAAGTTTTTCTTTTCAGGGCCAAAATCGGGGTATGACACTTAGAGCAACACATGCTTGTTTCTTGCAAGTCCACGAAACTAATGCATTTCCAAGAATGTGGCATGTCCCACTAGTACTTTTTCTATCTGTTTTACAACCTGCATAATCCGCATCAGAATAACCAATTAACTTACAAACACTACCTTTAGGATACCATAATCAAACGTTGGTTGTTCCCTTGAGGTACTTCATGATTCTCTTGACCGCCGTGAGATGTGACTCATTTGGATTTTCTTGGAAACGAGCACATAAACACACGCTAAACATGATGTCAGGACGGCTTGCCGTCAAATATAATAACGAACCAATCATACCTCGATACTTCGTGATATCAATTGACACACCCGATTCATCCTGATCAACATAAGTTCCGGAGCCCATTGGTGTTGACATTTCTTTACAACCATCCATTTCAAATCTCTTTAGAAGCTCTTTGCAATATTTCGATTGGTTGATAAAGATTCCGTCTTCTAGTTGCTTGATTTGCAATCCAAGGAAGTAGTTCATCTTTCCCATCATGGACATTTCAAATTCACCTTGCATTATCAACGCAAATTCTTCACATAGTTCTTTGTTGGATGAGCCGAAGATTATGTCGTCTACGTAGACTTGAACAAGTAGGGTATTCCCTTTTATCTTCTTAATAAACAAAGTCTTGTCTATTTTGCCTTTTTCAAAACCTTTTTCACATAGAAAATTGCTTAGACGATCATACCACGCCCTTGGTGATTGTTTTAATCCATAGAGCGTTTTCTTCAATTTGTATACATGTGAAGGATGCTTGAAGTCTTCAAACCCCGGGGGTTGTTTGACATAGACTTCTTCGTTGATGTAGCCGTTTAAGAAGGCGTTTTTGACGTCCATTTGAAAAAGCTGAAAATTCATTGAACATGCGTAAGCAAGTAATAAAAAAATAGCTTTTAACCTTGCAACCGGAGCGAAAGTTTCCTCAAAGTCGATTCCTTCTTCTTGATTGTACCCTTGAGCGACCAATCTTGCTTTGTTTCGAACAATTATTCCATTCCCATCAAGCTTGTTCTTAAACACCTATCTTGTCCCAATGATGTGCTTACCACTTGGTCTAGGAACAAGTTCCCAAACTTGATTTCTCTCAAATTGGTTTAATTCTTCTTGTATAGCAACAATCCATTGATCATCTTCTAGAGCTTCATCAATTTTGGAAGGTTCTATTTGCGAAACGAACGCCATGTTTAAGCATGCATCCTTGAGATTCAATCTTGTAGCGACACCTTGACTAATGTCACCAATTACTTTGTCAATGGGATGATCTCTATGAGTTCTCCATTCCTTAGGTAGATCATTTTCATTTGACTCTTGTTTAATCGGTGCTTCTTGATCCTTGTTTGAAGTATCTTCTTTAGGAATTTCTACAAAATCATCATCATCATCACAAACAACAATATCCTCTTTCGAGGGGTTAGATTCGTCAAACTTAACATGCATGGATTATTCTATATTTAAAATTATTTTATTATAAATTCTGTATGCCTTACTTGTAAGAGAATAACCAAGAAAAATACCTTCATCCGATTTTTCGTCGAACTTACCAAGGTTGTCTTTGTCATTGTTTAGGACAAAGCACTTACATTCAAAGATGTGAAAGAAAGAGATATTGGGTTTCCTTCCTTTGAAGAGTTCATATGGATTCTTCTTTAGGATAGGTCTTATGTTAACTTTATTGCTTACAAAACATGTCGTGCTAACCGCATCCGCCCAAAAATACTTAGGAAGATTTGAGTCGCTAAGCATTGTTCTTGCAAGTTCCACCAATGACCTATTCTTTCTTTCAACTACTCCATTTTGTTATGGAGTCCTTGGAGCCGAGAAGTTGTGAAATATTCCTTGATCTTCGCAAAAATCTTCAAAGGAGGTATTCTGGAATTCTCCACCATGATCGCTTCTTATGGAGGCAATTGTTAATGATTTCTCATTTTGAATCTGTTTTGCATACTTCTTAAGTGCTTTGAATGCATCACTTTTCTGCACTAAAAAGAAGGTCCAAGTATATCTAGAATAATCATCAACAATAAATAAAGCATATAAGTTACCTCCGAATCTTCTTGTTCTTGATAGACCAAATAAGTCCATGTGCAACAGTTGCAGTGGCCTAGATGTGGACACCACATTTTTGGATGTGAAAGTTGACTTGGTTTGCTTCCCCTTTTGACATGCATCGCAAAGCCTATCTTTGATGAATCTTATCTTTGGCAATCCAATGACAAGGTCATGTTTTACTAACTTATTCAGGTGCTCCATGTGAATGTGAGCAAATCTCTTATGCCATAACCATGAGTCGTTGTTATTTGCCACAAGACACTTAACCTTCAAAGAAACATCGTCAAGGGAAATCACGAAAATATTATTAATTCGCTTACATATAAGCATTACCTCTTGTGTGACTTCGTCTTTGATTAAGCATTCATCTTTTGTGAACCTTATTTTGAATCCTTTGTCACAAAGTTGGTTGATGCTTAAGAGATTGTGCTTTAGTCCTTCGACATATAACACATCTTCGATGGATATGAAATTTGGTGCACCTACTTTGCCTATGCCAAGAATTATTCCTTTGTTGTTATCTCCATAAGTAACATAACCCTTGGCCTTAAGCTTTAAATCTGAAAATTTGTACACATCACCGGTCATATGCTTGGAGCATCCACTATCCAAATACCAAAGATTTGTTGTGGCCTTCAAGCATACCTACAAAACAAAGTTAAGTTTTGTTAGGTACCCAAATTGCTTTGGATCCTTTATAATTAGTACCTTTCTCAACCCAAACATAATGCCATTTTGCTACACTAAAATTTCTAATGTAGCAAGCATTAGGTGTATGGCCAATAATACCACAATAAAAACAGGTTGGTTCAAAATTGCTTTTGTATCTAGGAATGAAAGGCTTTTTCTTGATAAACTTTTTCTTTTTAGGATGTTGATGCACAACTTTTGGTGTGTTGACTCTTTCTTTTGTAGGTTGATCCTTAGGCCTTACAAAGATAGTTTTACTTGTACTTGGTTTAGAAAATTTGGAGTGACCAAGTCCACTTTTGTCATTTGAGTACCTTTGTTGGCTAAGAACCCCTTCCAAACTAATTTGTCCTTTTTCATATCTTTGAAGGACTCTTTTAAGTTGGACAATTTTGAACGAGAGAGACTCACACTCTAGACATACAAAATTCTTCTTTTCACTAATCATCTCTTGTTTCTTATGTTCAAAAACTTCAATCTTTTCTTCCAAGGAAGAAATTTGTTTCTTTTGAGATGATATAGTTTTATAAAGAATTTTGCACTCATTTAACAATTCATTAATTGCATCTTGTGCATCATCATCAAAAATAGAAAAGTCATTACTAACCTCTTCTTCATCATCGGAATGATATAAAGCCATTAGCGCCAAGTTTGCACATTCCTCGCTATCCGATCCGGATGAAGAACTAATTTCATTGTCCTCCCATGCAAGATATGCCTTTTTATTCTTGAAGTCCTTCTTGCTCTTGAATCCTCCTTTCTTTGAGAGTTTAGGACATTCCGACTTTATGTAGCCTTGCTTTCCACATTCGTAACATGTTACATCTTACGTAGATGTGGTGGCCTCCTTTTTCCTGAAATGTCTATTCTTTTTAGCGTTAAGGATTTATCATTTTTGTTGAAGAACTTACCGAGCCTTTTAACAAGGAGCATGGAATTCTCATCTTCCTCCAATGCATCATCATCTTTATCTTCTTTTGAGTCTACCTTCAAGGCAATCCTTTTAGATTTCTTTTCTTGGCTTTCATGTTTCTCAAGCCTACCAAGTTCTAACTCATGTTCTTGAAGTTTGCCAAAGAGTGATGCGAACGTCATTGTTGAAAGACTTTTCTTTTCGGAGATAGCCGTCACCTTTGGTTGCCATTCTCGAGTCAATGATCTTAGTACTTTAAGATTGAGATCGTCATTTGTAAATGTTTTTCCGAGAGCAATCAAGGGGTTTGTTAAGTGAACAAATCTCTTTTGTAGCGCCACGATGGATTCTCCGGGCAGCATTCTAAACATTTCATATTCTTGACTTAATGTATTCAACCTTGATCTCTTTACTTCGACGGTGCCTTCATCTGTCTCTACTAAGGTGTCCCATATTTCTTTCGCCGACTTGCATTGAGATATACGGAAGAACTCATCCATGCTTAAAGCACTTTGAAGAATGTTTATTGCTTTCTCTTTGTTTAAGATTTTTTTTCTTATCATCTTCATCGTACGAACTCTTTATCTTTGGAGTACCAACGCCATTAATCACACTCGTAGGATTATGTGGACCATTTTCAACGGCTTCCCATATGCCTTCTCCTTGGGCTTCTAGATGTGCCTTCATACGGATCTTCCAGAAATCAAAATATTCTCCAGAGAATAGTGGTGGTTTGTTACTACTTCCACCGTCTTTAAAAACCGGATTCGTGCTAGCGGAAGCCATGCGGATCTTTTAGGAACAGGTTACCTATAACCTGCTCTAATGCCAAATGTAAGTTTAAGGAGTGCCTTAGAGGGGGGTGAATGAGGCACTTGGACGATTTTCCGGATTTTCTACGGTTTATTGAATTTTACTTTCTTGAGAAGCTTATGTGATGAAATGCGGTAAAGTGCGGAAAGTAAAGAACACCACGATGTATAGTGGTTCCCCTCACAGATCGAGAGTACTCCACTCCCCTTTCAACACGAAAGAGAATTTCACTATAATGTTAGATACTTAGAACAAGCCTCTAACTAAGTAATCAAGAACAATCCTCTTGAAAACTTAACCAACAAGAAAAGAAAACAATCCTTCCTTTTCTTAACACTTATATCCAACAATCCTGGATTATAAGCAATACACCTAAAACCAAACAATCCTTGATACTTAAGATTTTACAAAGTATTTGAATGAATATCTGAGAAATGGTATTGGATAAGACTTTAATCAATTGATTAGAGTCTTCTTCTCTTTCAATATGAAATTTCAAAGGCAAAATAATCTCTAAGTGCTCAAGAGTACTTTTTGAAGAAAATGATATGAAAATTCTTTTTCCAAAAGTATCTTAATATGAGAAATAGATGAAGATTGAATGTATAGAGATTTTGAAAATTGTTTAGAAAAGAGGTGGAATTTTGTAATGAAAATATGAAAATTATTTATAGTATGAATGCATCCCTTCAATCATAACAAGACAATGTTTAGAAAGGAAATCAGATAATTGATCATGAAAAGATGCAAGCTTTAATCATGGAAAGTTATGATGAAATGGTGCAATGAATGATGAAATAATTTTTCAGATTTTTCAAAATATTTCCAGCATCAATCGATTGACATACTCAACCAATCGATTGACATAACTTAAAAAATGAAAAAATATGCTAAGATCAATCGATTGTCATGGAGCATCAATCGATTGGTTCTATTTGAAAAATGAAAAAATTTAAAACAGAAAGATTGAACAATCGATTGTCATCTAGCATCAATCGATTGGTTCAGTTTTAAAAAATGAAAAAATTTAAAACAGAAGGTTTGATCAATCGATTGTCATGTAGCACCAATCGATTGACATGTACAAAATTTTGAAAAAATTTCTAAGTTAAAAACTTTTGCACATGCAATTTTTAAACACTATTTTAAAAATAATTAACCATGATAAAAATAATTTTAGAATGATAATTTTTAATGCAGGATAAAAACTTATGAGCACTAGGAGTTTTTTGAGCAAAGATGAAGTAATCTTCTTTTTCCATTCTTTTGATTGTGGAGAGCTTGATATGTTGTCATGTTGTCTTCATCAAAACCTTGTAGGAGGCTTGTCTTCACAATTTGGATCTTTGATGAGAAAGTTATGGACACTTGAAGTTGAAGTTTTTCACATTTCAATGCCTTTGGTCCAAAGTGACCTATAATCTTTTGCATTATCACATGTATTTATTTTAGGATTATGAAAATTTATCCAACATGATAAATGAATTAGACATCTTAAACTTTCCAATTCATTTGATACCACCTCGAAATCTTGAAAAATGAATGAGTTATGTTCTTGGGAAGTTGACCCAAAATTAGGGTTTCAATCAAAATGACCTATAATGTTTTGAAATGGATGATGACCTTCCAAGATTCAAATAAAATTTTGATGAACATGAACATTGTTCATGTGGTTCTTAAGAACATTTTTTCTCTTGGGGCCATCTCCATTTGACAAACACATTAAAAGTTAGGTCTCAGTGTACTTCAAAGTAGTCAGATGACTTGACTGATCAACTTCTCAAGTCCATGCCTCAAATCTTGATGAATTAATGATTGAGGACACTCAAATAAGCTCAAATATGCATGAAATGATGAATTAAAGAACTTCCCTTGATTTTATTTGACCATGGGCTGAGGTTGCTTCATGAGCAAGGCACAGTTGATGCACAGATGAATTAGGGTTTCCTTGGGAAACAAGCCTCAAGCCCTTTGGTTTGCTTTGATCAAAATGATGATTTGAGATAATTGGGAGGCATATATGATGAATGAGAGCTTTGGGAATCATTGTCATGTTTGCTTTCAACTTCATCTGGCCACTTCAATGAGCATAGGGGCCTTCTAGGAGCCTTGGATCTTATGATTGCTCAAGCTACAAAACAAGAGATATTAGTGACATATTTTTGTGCTTTTGGTTAGTAAACAAAATAAGAAAAGTAATAATATACAATTCAAGCATGCTTGGTGGTCTCAAACCAACTCACAAATGTTCCCACCCAGAGGTTAGGAGCCAAGATGCTATGATCCTTGAAGCAAGATGCAATGAGTAATGATATGATGCCATGAGGGATCTTAGGGTCAAAATTAGGGTCTTACAGATGCCCCTATTTAAGGTCATTCTAGCCGGAGATATGAAGGTTAAAATCTCCGTCTCGACGAGGTAGAATGGGCTTAAATAAATAACAAAGAGACGAATTTTGGTCCCTAAGAGACCTCATGATGCAGATGTATGTATGCAAAAGCTAATGCTCTGTGGGGATATGCCCACAAAGGAAAAAGAAATCAGGAGAAACTGAAAATCCATATGAGTAATACACTCATAAATGGGACAGAGACTTTACTGGGGAATAAAGAGGAATAAAATGCGTGAGCAGGTCACGACTTGAAACTTGTTGGGAGACACGAAGGGATTCCAAGAAAATAAATCAATGGAAAGACTCGATCCGATGCAACGATGCATGTATTGGGGAATATGCAAATACAGAGAAACTATCCACAAAGGATACTTCGGATAGAAATCCGGACTTAGATGGGGAAAACCCATCAAGGGACTCAAGTTGGGAACATCCACAAAGGACTCAGCTGAGGAAACAAATGAGGTATTACCGGTTACTGGGTAATAAGCTCAAGGAGACATGTGATCAAAACACCGGTATAAGGGTGAGAAAACAACACGTTCGGGGAGAACGAATATATAGGACCGGTATAAGGGTGAGAGATATCAATCATTCAAAACATCTGAGGAAAACCTAAAAAGGTATATTTCAACTCAGGAAAATCTGACTCCACAAGGGACAAAAAGTCATAATAGAGAGCAGAAGAAAGGAACACCAGGGATGTCGGTTACTGGGCATATAACAGGTGACCAAACAGGTGTGAATTGGGGAATATTTCCCAAAACACTCATCATCCTAAAGGAGGGCTGAAACAGCAAACTCGATTACAGGATGGGTATTCGATTTCATAAGGAAATACGAATCTTACTCGACTAGGGAAGGAGAAGACTTCGACTGAAGAGCGCATGAGATATATCATCTATTACCATTAGAACGTAGATAACATACTCGCATGGAAGATTATCCACAACTGGTTACTGGGTTAATAAAGGATAAGTCAACCGAAAAGAAAGGACATCGGGATACCGAATACTGGGTACAAAATTATGACCAATCGGGGAAAGAAACAATCGTTACCAAACAAGGGTAAATGAAAGATGACTCGCTGGGGATAAATTGCTTGATCAGGGCAATTATCCAAGAGATATATCACTGGTTACTGGGTGATACACTCAAAAGGTGAAGGAATGTCGATAACGAATATTGGATAACAATAACCGTCAAAGAGGGGATTACATCTACTGGTTACTGGGTAGAAAACCGCAGAAGAGTAACCGGTTGTGGTTAAGATGAACAAAACCAAAGGTTAACTCTGCAAGGGGATAAAATTGGGGTTTACGACTATAGGTATGAGAGTAGAAAACCACAGACATAGGGCTTACAACTACCGGTTACTGGGTAGAAGGCCACAAACATAGGACTTACAACTACCGGTTACTGGGTAGAAGGCCACGGACTCCGCCGGGGAAAAGATGGACAATTACTGGTTACTGAGCAATCATTCATCTAAACTACGGGGAAGCGCAAAGGGAAATAACAAGAGCAGTCAATCTAGGATCGAACTAGAGAGACACTTCGAACGAGACTCAACCCAGTGAGGACATAACTCAGGGGAGTAACTCCATCACAATACATATTTTGGGAGGAAACAGAAATAATAATCATCCACGGGGACATAACTCAGTGGGGAACATGGAAGAAAGGGTAGACACTTTCTACCTATGGGGCTGACTCTATGCAGAGAGATCAGACACAAACATCTGCTTGGGGAAATATATATCACCAAATAGCAGGAGACAACAAATAAAGATATATGGCAAAGAATGCAACATGAATATCTGAATGTTATAATTATGTATGTATATGTGTGGTTTATGTATGATGAATGCTGACAAACAGACATATCTAACACAACCAGGTCCAGGGATCAAAATGGACAAACATTCGGTACTGCCTCTCAAAAGAGAAAGCCAGACCCACTGGGGAGACTCCCAATCTGATTGGGCAACAGATACCAGGAAACAAAGATCTCTGCAGGGGAAGGAGAACCAGTCCCTCCGCTGGGAAGGAATCAACACATCTTCCTCAGAAGTTCCAACGCTAATCTAAAATCAAGCAAAGTCTTGGCTGGGGGACATGGATATGATCCGTAGTAGAAGCAACTCTACTGGGGAAATTATCCAGAGAAGGATGAAACTCTGTGGGGAACAAGCGCCGATCAAAAAGTTTCAAAACCAACACATTTCCTTGCACTGTTGGATAAATCATCTCTGCCGAGGAGAAGAGAAACACTACTCCACTGGGGATGGAAAGATAAACATTTACATCACCCACTCTGCTCAGGAGGAATCAACAAACAGGCTCTGATCAGACAATTCCACTGGGGAAACACTGTTGATGACTGAACCGGGAACTACCTGTAGGTGATCAACTGGAGATATCCTGCTGGTGACCATACTGGGGAGTAAAAATGGGATCAACCCTGTTGAGGATGAGTAATATGCATACTGTTGGAGATTAATGTAGATGAGTCCACAGGGGATAAGCCACAAACCAAATGTTGAGAATTCCACTCATATTGGGGATTTCCCGTTCATTCTACGGGAGAGTTCCAATCTGAATGAGGGAATACCAACTTCCTCGAAAAGATGGCATATCAAATTATCAATCTATAAGGGATTTTAGGTCAATCCACACAAGGGATGACAACCATATAATTGATAACACAAATGCTAAATCCAACCTCCACTGGGAGCTAGAAGACTGAGCCCAAACTCCAGACTTTATGGGGATTTGGTGATTCACAAATTTTCCTCTACGCTTGCGAAGGAGACAATCTGAAAGATAATGAAGAGGGTAAAAGTATGCAAAGAATATGAACAACATGTCTTACCCTTTGGAGATCATACTATCCTTGGGAGAGCACTGAAGGCGTCCCAACTATCCTTTTCCATTGTGAATGTTCACTTTGTTCAGAAATAATTTTATGAAGATTTTATTTATTTAAAACAATGATATTTATCAATTAAAAACATGCAAAATATTTGTTGAACAGAACAAATAAGAGTGCAAAGAATTGGATAAAGGCTCAAATTTATTTGATGGAATGGTAGTCTGCAAATGGCAAGACTCCATGGATCTTTACAAATTTGAAATTGGTGATATACATTGGAAAAGGGCTACATTGAACATAATGACCATTTCTCCACCAACTCTGAATCCAATGTATTTGAAGCTTCAGTTGACGATGACTGAGCGAAATCTTTGACAGAAGACAACTTGTAGAACAAAGTCTTGTCAGGATGCAGTTACTTGCCAAATCCCTAATTTTTGCCTAGATTGCCCCAAGGTGGGGTACTCAATCTAGCGGGATATATATTCATTTTTTATGTCTCTAATTTTTACTTGGATGGCCCTTTCGGGTTTTCAATCCACCGAGACCCTCATTTTTGCCTAAGCCGCCCTTTCGGGTTTTCAACTTAGCGAGCTATTCTGTTTTTATTTTTTAGGCGAAGTATTTCTTGACTGCATCTGAATTCACAGGACGAGTGAAATCCTCCCCATCCATAGTTGTAAGTATCAAAGCACCGCCTGAAAAGGCTCTTTTAACAACATATGGACCTTCATGGTTTGGAGTCCACTTGCCCCTGGAATCGGGCTCGAAAGACAAGACTTTCTTGAGCACAAGGTCACCTTCTCGGAACACACGAGGCTTGACCTTTTTATCAAAAAGCTTTCTTCATCCTCTGCTGATATAATTGACCATGGCACATGGCAGTCAATCTCTTCTCTTCTATCAGATTCAGTTGGTCATAACGACTCTGGACCCATTCAGCATCAGTCAATTTGGCTTCCATCAAGACTATCATTGATGGGATCTCCACCTCTACTGGGAGCTCAGCCTCCATGCCATACACAAGAGAGAAAGGTGTTACCCCTATTGAAGTGCGGACAGATGTACGATATCCGTGCAAGGCAAATGGCAGCATCTCATGCCAATCTTTGTATGTAACAACCATCTTATGGACAATCTTCTTGATATTCTTATTAGAAGCTTCAACAAACCCATTCATCTTGGGTCTATAAGGAGAAGAATTATGATGCGCAATCTTGAACTCACTACACAGTTCTTTCATCATCTTGTTGTTCAAAGTAGATCCATTATCAGTAATGATCTTATCTGGCACACCGTAACGACATATGAGTTGATTCTTGATAAACTTCACAACCACTTGCCTGGTAACATTTGCATATGACGCCGCTTCAACCTATTTGGTGAAGTAATCAATTGCTACGAGAATAAATCCGTGACCGTTGGATGCTTTTGGTTCTATCATGCCGATCATGTCAATTCCCCACATAGAGAAAGGCCATGGTGATGAAATCACGTTCAGAAGTGTCGGAGGAATATGAATTTTATCCGCATAAATCTGACACTTGTGGCATTTCTTAACATATTTGCAGCAGTCATACTCCATTGTCAGCCAATAGTAGCCTGCTCTCAACATCTTCCTTGCCATGGCATGTCCATTGGAATAAGTACCAAATGAACCCTCATGGACTTCAGTCATCAACAGGTCTGCTTCGTGTCTATCCACGCATCTGAGCAAAACCATGTCAAAATTCCTCTTATAAAGCACATCGCCATTGAGATAGAAACTGCCAGATAATCTTCTCAAGGTCTTCTTATCTTTCACAGATGCCCCAGGCGGGTAAATCTGACTTTGAAGGAAACATTTGATGTCATAATACCATGACTTATCATCTTTCACCTCTTCAACTGCGAATACATGAGCTGGTCTATCCAAGCGCATTACAGTGATATTGGGGACTTCATTCCAGAGTCTTACTACGATCATAGAAGCAAGTGTAGCAAGTGCATCTGCCATCTAATTCTCATCTCGAGGAATATGATGAAAGTCAACCTTAGTAAAGAACGTTGAAATCCTCCTCGCATAATCTCTATATGGGATGAGGCCAGGCTGATTCGTCTCCCATTCACCCTTAATTTGATTAACAACAAGGGTCGAATCACCATAAACATCAAGATGCTTGATCCGAAGATCAATACACTCTTCCAATCCCATAATACAAGCCTCATACTCCGCCATGTTATTCGTGCATTTGAAAGTGAGCCTTGTTGTAAAAGGAAAATGTGTGTCCTGAGGAATAATAATCACTGCCCCAATACCATTTCCATGTTGATTTACAGCGCCATCAAATACCATGCTCCATCGGGAACCAGGCTCTGGTCCTTCATCGTATGTAGGCTCATCGCAATCCTTCATTTTCAAATACAGAATCTCCTCATCCGGGAAGTCATACTGAACTGACTAATAATCCTCAATTGGTTGATGTGCCAAGTGGTCAGTCAAGATGCTACCTTTAATAGCTTTCTGAGCTCGATACTCAATATCATACTCAGACAACAGCATCTGCCGATGGGAAATCCTCCCAGTTAGAGCAGGCTTCTCAAAGATATACTTGATGGGATCCATTTTGGATATCAACCAAGTCGTATGATTCAACATATACTGGCATAAACGCTTAGCAGCCCAAGCCAGAGCACAACAAGTTTTCTCAAGCATTGAGTATCGAGACTCACAATCAGTGAACTTCTTACTTAGTTAGTATATATCATACTTTTTCTTCCCTGATTCTTCTTACTGACCAATGACACAACCCATTGAGTCTTCAAGAACTGTCAGATACATGATCAAGGGTCTCCCTTCCACAGGCGGAGACAGAATCAGAGGTTCGGACAGATACTCTTTGATATTGTCAAAAGCTTTCTGGCAATCCTCGGTCCAATCATGACACTGATCTTTCTGGAGGAGCTTGAATATTGGCGCACATGTGGCAGTCATGTGGGATATAAATCTGGAAATATAATTCAAGCGACCAAGAAAACCTCGGACTTGCTTCTTAGTTTTGGGCGCAGGCATCTCTTGTATTGCTTTGACCTTGGCTGGATCAACTTCAATACCTCTCTCGCTGACAATAAAGCCCAATAACTTGCCAGAACGGACTCCAAATGTACACTTGTTAGGATTCAGACAAAGTTTGTACTTCCTCAAATGCTGAAAAAGCTTCAACAAGTGCTCAAAATGTTCAACTTCCGTCCTCGACTTTGCAATCATATCATCAACATATACCTCGATCTCCTTGTGCATCATATCATGAAACAAGGTAGTCATAGCTCGTTGATACGTGGCTCCGGCGTTCTTCAAACCGAAGGGCATCACTCGATAACATAATGTTCCCCAAGGTGTGATGAATGTTGTCTTTTCCATATCCTCGGGTGCCATTTTGATCTGGTTATATCCGGAAAATCCGTCCATAAATGAGAAGACATTGAATTTAGATGTATTATCTACCAAGATATCAATATGTGGTAGAGGGAAATCATCTTTTGGACTAGCTTTATTCAAGTCTCTATAGTCCACACACATTCGGACTTTTCCATCTTTCTTAGGCACGGGCACAATATTGGCCACCCATTGAGGATATGTAGAAGTCACCAAAAACCCCGCATCAATTTTCTTCTGAACTTCTTCTTTAATCTTCACTGCCATATCCGGATGAGTTCTTCTGAGCTTCTGTTTACAAGCACGCACTCAGGCTTCAAAGGCAGAAAATATTGCACGATATCAGTATCCAGACCAGGCATCTCTTCGTATGACCAGGCAAAGACGTCGACGTATTCTTGTAACAACTCAATCAACCCCTTCTTCACAGATTCTTCCAGGAGTGCCCCAATCTTCACTTCTCGCACACAAACCTCAGACCCCAAGTTGACTGTTTCCAGATTCTCAAGATGTGGCTGAATGATCTTCTCTTCGTACTCAAGCAGACAAATAATCTCGTCAGGAATCTCTTCAACATCATCTTCCTCGGCCTCAAATACAGGGGACTCAAAGTTGGGAGATGGTGTTGGATCATTATGTTCAATGGGTTTGATCAACCTGCATAATGATTTTGGATATAAAGAGATTTTAGAATTCAAACCAGGCAAATCATTATGCAGATGAAAAGATTGATTTTATTCTATTTTTTAGGGTTTTATGTGATCACCAATTTCATGCAAAAAGCAAAAAGTGAAAATAATTGAAAAAACAAACATTTAACATGAATTTACTGAATGAAAATATCATTGTATTTATGAGCCAACAATGTCATCACTCCTCCTTTTAGCATGGGAGAAGGGTTTTTAAACAAATAGTGAACATTACGTTGACTTATGGACAACTGTTGGAACATCAACAGCGACCCAATTATTGCAGACCCCTTCAGGGATGACAAAGTTGCCAGAATCCTCCTCTGCATCCTCTTCTACAATAGCAGCCGCTTCCTCATCTTGGACGGCATAGATGAATCCACCACTCTGAAACAGCCCATGCTTGTTGAAGGTGCCTGAAGAATACCCTATGCCAGCCCAGGATTTATTGTCTTCTATCTTGATCGTTTGTCCTAAACCAGTAGTTGTGCCATGCTCGATAGCCAACTTAGCATCATTGTAGGACGCAAATGAAGAAGTTCCTTTCTTAGAAGGTTCAGCAATAGACAAAGCTTGGAACGGCGTCCCAACTTCATCCTCAACGTCTATATAAGAAAAGGAAGACATATGGCTAACCAGGAGAGTCTTCTCTCCCCCTACCACCACCAGCTTTTTGTTCTTGACAAATTTCAATTTCTGGTGTATGGTGGATGTCACGACGCCTGCCTCGTGAATCCATGGGCTGCCCAATAGACAGTTATATGATGGGTGGATATCCATGACCTGAAAAGTGATTTGGAAATCACTTGGTCCAATCTTGACTGGGAGTTCAACCTCACCAATCACCGTTTTGCGGGATCCATCAAAAGCTTTTACCACCACTCCACTCTGCCTCATGGGAGGCCCCTGGTATGACAATCTAGCCAGAGTGGATTTTGGCAACATATTCAGTGATGATCCAGTGTCTACCAGCACATTAGACATGGTATCATCCTTGCAACTCATAGATATGTGAAGTGCCAAATTGTGGTCTCTTCCCTCCTCAGGGAGATCAGCGTCACAAAAACTCAGATTGTTATAAGCAGTAATGTTTGCAACAATACTATCGAATTGTCCTATTGTGACGTTATGGTCTACATACGCCACATCCAACACCTTCTGTAGAGCTTCACGGTGTGGTTCTGAGTTCATTAGCAATGATAGCACAGAGATCTTTGATGGCGTTTGTAGAAGCTGATCTACAACGTTGTATTCACTCCTCTTGATGAGCCTCAGCATCTCATCACAGTCCTCTTTCATTGTGTCATTCAGGCCAACAGGGACAGGAGTTCTTACAGCGGTGATAGGTTTATTAGCAACAAGTGTCGGATTCGGAGCAATAGCAGAATTTCCTATCGGACGAACAGCGCAATCAGCAACATCAGCCCTTCTGATGTCGGCCTGGGGTTTTGGCGGACCCGAGAAAACGCGACCACTACGGGTCAGGCCGCTGACATCAGCGATATTAACAACAGAGGTAGAGGGCAGAGGCACCTCCTTCCCATCTTCCAATGCCAAACCATTGTAACGATAGGGGACAGCCTTATCAGAAGAATATGGCACAGGGCCAACTGGTTTAATTATCAGAGAGGGAGAAGCCTTTTGTTTGCTGTCATCATATCGGATGACAACAGGCTCTGGGATCCGAAACACTGGTGATATCACATTGACTTCATCATCCCCATCGCGATTTTGAAGTATTTCAATTACACCTTCATCCAGCATTTCTTGGATGTCTTTTCGAACTTGGCGATATCCCCTCTGATTGACAGTGCAGACACGACATATGTCATGGTCGTGCTCGTAATGACTGTATTCACACAACAGTATGTGCATCTCGACCAATGATTGTCGAATATGGCTGACATATTTGACCTTATATTTACCAGGGCAGCCCTGGACCATGTTGACAGCAGATTTCCCATGCTCGGGCAATGGGTTCTTCTTGACGTTGGGACCTACGTCATCAAAACACAATATACCGCTCCTAACAAGGTCTTGAACCTTGGTCTTCAGCGGGTAGCAATTTTCCACGTCATGTCCAGGGGCACCAGAATGATAAACACAATGTAGCTCGGGCTTATACCACCACTAAGGGTTGGTAGGTATAGCCGGTGGGTCACGTGGAGTGATCAGTTTCCTCTCTATCAAAGAGGGATATAGCTCTGCGTAGGTCATGGGAATAGGATCAAAGGTGACCATCTTCCTCTCATAGCTTGTACTGGTCTGATTATTGTTTCAAGGCTGGTAGGCCTGCTGTTGAGGACAATGCTGTTGTTGTGGATATTGTTGGTGTTGTTGTTGCTGATTATTATGCTGATAGTGCTGGTTTTCTCTGAAGACAGGTGCTATATGAGCCACCTGATGCTGATTACCGGCGGGACGCACGGTCTTCCTCCTCACAGAGGGTCTTCTGGGTTTGACATGGGAGGTCACATCATGTGCCTCACCATCTTTCTTCTTTCCAAATGCCCTATATCGTTTGGCAGAAGAGCCTTCTTCTCTAGTCAGGCGCCCTTCCCTGACTCCTTCCTCCAGACGCATCCCCATATTCACCATCTCGATGAAGTCATAAGGAGCGTTGGAAATTATCCGCTCATAATAAAATGAGCTCAAAGTCTTCAAGAAGATCTTGGTCATTTCTTTTTCTTCCAGCGGAGGCACAATCTGTGCAGCTAGTTCTTGCCACCTCTGGGCGTACTCCTTGAAAGTTTCCTTATCCTTCTGGGACATGGCTCTCAATTGATCCCTATCGGGAGCCATATCCATGTTATATTTTTATTGCTTGACGAAAGCTTCGCCAAGGTCATTGAAGGATCGGATATTTGCACTGTCCAAACCCATGTACCATCTCAGGGCGGCACCAGACAGGCTGTCCTAGAAGTAATGAATGAGGAGCTGATCATTGTCGGTCTGAGTCGACATCTTCCTCGCATACATGACCAAGTGACTGAGAGGGCAAGTATTTCCCTTGTACTTTTCAAAGTTAGGTACTTTGAACTTTACAGGGATATTGATGTTCGGAACCAGGCAAAGTTCAGCAGCGGACTTGCCAAAGAGGTCCTTTCCTCTGAGAGTTTTGAGTTCCTTGCGGAGCTCAAGAAACTGATCGTTCATGGCATCCATCTTTTCATATACGTCTGGGCCATCAGACGGCTCAGAGTGGTAGATGGTGCCGTCTACTCTTGGCATAGTATGCACGACCGGAGGTGGGACGGCGAGGACCGGGCTAGATGCTGGCAGAGAAACAAAGGTGGGGGTGAGACCCTCAGGAGCAAAATTCTCGGGCATCCCCCAGGGAAACCCGACTGGCATAGCAGTTGGTGCAAAGTGGGCACTAGCAGCAGGCACCATTGAAAAGGCAATCTCAGAGATGATTGTCCTCTAGGGAGGAGTTGAAAGCGTTGGAGACGACTGGCTTTAGGCGGCCATGAAAGACTCCATCAGGGCAGTCAATCTGGCCACTTCCTCCTTGAGTTCTCGGTTCTCTTGCTCTAAGTGATCCATCAGTCTTGAAGAGTTGGCTCGGGTGTAGTACCGGTGAGTCAGCTTGTCTTCAAAATAAATGAAGAACACAGAGTTAGACCATTGAACAAGAAGCCTGGAGCAAAACCTGCTTATGCACATGATGCATGCAATGCTTGTGCATATGCTTTTATTATTTTTTTTAATCATAGGAACTTTAGAGTTCTATTTGCAAATATTAATTATTTAGACATATATGGAAATATCATATCAATAATATTTGGAAAATATTTTTACACCAAAGAAGTACAATCTTGGTAACCAAATACAATACAAGAGAGAAGGAAAATGAACATCCTATGGAACCCTAGAAACAATCATCCAAAGCTCTGGAGACCGAAAGATAAGCTGTACGAAGCCTCTTCACCTCTCTTTCATAGGCTGCCTCCATATTTGCCTTCTCTTTAGCGAGTCGATCGTACTTCCTCTTCCAAAACTTGAAAGACTGAGGAAGAAGAGAAGTCACCACATCATCGGGCTCGTCGATAACCTGATGCTCAAGAAACTCTATCAATGCATCCTTATCTCTAAGTTGCTGAAGTAGCTCTTCTCGTTCACGGATCCAAGCACGTGAACGGTCTTCGTCTCTCAACTCCTCTACTCCTTGGTCAGGGAGGGTTGAAGGCCCAGCCACAACCAAAGGTGTAGGTCTCGCATACTCATAAGGCATAAGGTACTCAGAATCTCTCCTCCTAACCCACGAGGTATAGGGTTCCAAAGCAATACAGTTCTTCGGACCAAGCTCTTTCCTTCCCTTCCTATGGATCTTGCGCCAAGCGCGAATCATCATGCCCTTCAAACCTTGGGGATCTTTACCCTCTTGAAAGAACACACCTTCTAACAGAATGTTATTAGGTTTATCCTTTAAGGGGAACCCAAGCTGACGACGTGCTAAAATAGGGTTGTAGTTAATCCCACCAGATGTACCAAGAAGAGGCACATTGGAGAATTCACCATAAGAGTCGATAATCTGCACACCATCATATACACGGTTGTACCAAAAGATATCATCATTAGTGAGAGACATAAGCCTCGTGGACCAACGTAGACATCCTTTGTTCTCCTTGAAGGCGACCATCTGCGACAAGTGTGAAATAGACCACTTGTACAACAGAGGCAAACAGCACACAATGGTACCACCACCCTTTGCATTCCTCATATGCAAAGAGAAATAAGTGTCACCCAACAAAGTCGGAACTGGATTAAGAGTAGAGAAAATCCTATTAGCGTTCACATCCACAAACTTGTCGATGTTGGGGAATAACACTAGCCCATAGATGAGAAGTACAAATATAGCCTCAAAGGCGTCCTCACTCATGGCCTTCCCATACAAAGTAGCTTGAGCAATGAGGAACTCAGAAGGGAGACCTTGAATTCCACCTTTGGTAGTCATATGAGCACCAACCAGAGATTCATCTATGTGCAACAGATCAGCAATCTCTTGAGAAGTAGGAACCCTCTCTAAGCCACTGAACGGCACCTGATCTAGGATAGGTATGGCCACAAGATAGGGATACTCCTCAAGTGTAGGCAAAAGCTGGAAATCCGGGAATGTGAAGCAACGGTACAAGGGATCATAGAACCGCATCAACACACTCATCAGACCTTCGTCCACTTGAGTATCCAGACTAGATAGGAGCTTCCCATGACGAGCCTTGAAATCCAAGAGGTCTAATACATAGGATGTCAAATTCCTTAGCTCTTTCAAGTCGGGTTGTCTGAAACTGTACTTCTTTGTATTCCTTCTTTGTCTATCCATGTCTGAAAATTTGCAAATAGACCTCTTAAGTTCCTTGAAAATTTTCTCATTATTGATGATATGGATGCAAATGGGTGCATGAATGCATGGATGCAACAATCACACTCAAGGATCAAGCAAAGCACACCACACAAAGGTCATGGGATGGATCAAGTCATCCTTAATATCAATCATACATTTTGGTGGATTATGGTTTACACCTTATCAACACTCAAGTTCCATTGATATTAAGGATACACAGGAACAGATCAACCATGAATCAAGGGTTTGTTGCAAGTCACGAGCATGGAGTCTCGGTTAAGAACCACCCAAAGGAAGTGTACTAGGGCTTAAACCTGCCAAACATGTTCTACAAGAGGTTCCCATAGTCATCATCCCATCTTTCGGATATTATCGGATAAACGACTACTCGTATTCCAAAAATATTCTCAAGAGAGACTTTTATGAGTGTAGTATCGCATAACAATCGTATCAAATCTTACACTTGAACGAACTTCGCACTACATCCTAAAAATAGGCCAAGATGGGCTTGGTAAACTAAGGTCCTTGGCTTCTAAGGTCTATATTGGAAAGAGTAATACCTAACCACGACTACTCGTGTGACATTATTGATCCCAACATAACCTCCACCAAGTGAATGGGCTTGCAAGTCAACTTGCTAAGGAATAACTCCACACAAGTCAACATGACTATGCCATTCTCCTATCCTAAGTGCACTCGAGTTCGGGTATAGAACTCATCTCACAAAGATCACCAAGCATACAAGGAATTAATATATCAAGCAATTCATACATTACATACAATACAGTAATCCCAAATTTGCACAAAAATATGTCACAAAATAATATACAATACAATACAACAAAATGTGAAAAGTAGGCAGAACCCACTAGGCAAATTTCCCCGGCAGAGTCGCCACTTTTCTGTAGCGGGGTATTCGTTACCTTTAGATTTATGGACTAAATCAAAAGTAAATCATACAAGTCGAGTCGCCACCACACTTCTATTTATCCAAAGGAAAGGTTAGAAAGCGAACAAAAACTGAGAAGTTTTATCGAAATCAAAAACTAATAAAAATGTCAGAGATCTGGGTAAGGGGGTTGGTTATGTAATGGGAAGGTTTTAAGCACCCAAAACATCCTAAGTACTCCTAGGGAGCCCTTTTCACAATCTGTTGTAAGGTAGGTTGGTATTTGTGAAAATTATTTGTGCAAACATGATTGGGGAGATGAGAGAAGAATGTACAAATTATTTACAATTTTTGTGTTTGAATGGATAAACCCATTGCCTACGTACCATCTTAAAAAAGATTAGGATTAAAACCTCGTAGTTCGGGGTAGAGATCTCAAAACAAGTTGGTGAATTGATTGGTCCAAAAGCCTTAAGGTCTTTTGTTATCCAAGGGAGAAAACTCAACCTAAAACCACAAATCCACCATGTGAGGATAGCTTCAACATGCTAGTGAGGGGTTAACCCTATAATAAGCATGGAAGACTCATTGTCCATCACTAAGGATATAAGTGAGTATTATATCTACCTCAAGGATAACTCAAACCTAATAGCTAATGGTTATGAAAAAAAGTTTAAGGTAAGAAGTGGCAATTGAAACCACAAAAGCATTTGAATGAGTTATATTTACCAATGAAAAGTATTTACAAAATATGGTCAAAGTTGACTTAGAATTCAATTCAAAATAAGTGTTATGAAAAGAAAGTTTGAAAATCAAAAGCATAATGCTTAGGTTTCTAATGCTTGAAAACAAATGTTAATGTTTGCACAAAAGTTTTGGCTTGGGTTAGAGTGGAGGGAAGAAGAAGAATGGCTAAGTCCTAAACATACAAAGATGAAGGGGAAGAGATAAGACCACAAATGGAGTTCCCTTCTTGAGATCATATTGATGATCCAAGTAGCTCCCATCCTTTGAAATAAGCAAGCAAATAAGTGTATACTCAAGCAACCAATCAATCAAATAAGCTCTTAGGCATCTTCCAATGGCTCTTGTATATCTCACTTTAGATGCACATGACAATGGTTCTTCAATTTGGCTCAAATGGGAATTCCTAGCACAAAAGCACACACATCAAAAAGTTCCATAATGCAAACCAAGAATGGACAAGAGTGAGTTTAAAAATTGGAACCTTCCAATTCATCTTCAACATTAAGGCCTTTTTACTCCATTTTTGCATAGGGAATGTCCTAGAATCTAAGTCCTTTTGTCCATTTGCATTTGGTTCATATCAATCAACACAAAATACAAACAAAATAGTATATACACAATTATGTGCTCAAGTGAGCAAAAGGCAAATTGCATTAACATAAACATGTGCTCAAGTGAGCAAAAGGCAAAAGCAAATGAATAATATGTACAAGAATATTAAATTGCATTAATGTAAAGTGCAAGAATTAAATGTTAATGGTTAATGGTTAGTATTAGTGTGCCATAAGGCAATTTAGCGTTATGTTAAGAAATCGTAAGTGGACTAATGTAGTAGTCACACCTATCTGAGGTCGGTCAATAAAAATGTAGGCAACAACACAAGTTAGAGATCTTGATTAGTGAATCAAGCTCCTACAACTTGCCATGCCAAAAGAAGATGAGAAATGATCTTGTATTGATCTAGGTTCTTTGCTTGATTAGGAAGCAACCTATCCTTAATGAAAAGCCATTCACTTGATCTATGATCAAGATGAATTAGATTTGAATCAAGGAAGGTTAAACCTCCCATACATCAAGGCTAACCACCAATCTTTAACTCATTGATCAAAAAAAAAGAAAAAGATGAAGAAGGAGATGAAGAAGAATGAACATTAATGGAAATTCAAGTGAAGAAATCAACATACATTGACCAAAGATAGATGGAAGCAAGGTCAAACAATAGTAAACATAAGCAAAATGAAACTTAGAAGTCAAGAAACAAATAAAATATTTTTGGTATTTTTCAAAATTAAAATAACACTTGAATTAAAATAAACAATTAAAGGTCAAACTTCAAATCCATTTCAAATCAACTTTGAAAAGTCCAAATGAATCATCCTAAGTTCAACAAGGTCAAACAAAGTTTGACAAAAAATTTCAGCATTTTTAGAAACCAGAAACTATTTTTAATCAATTAAAAATGCATAAAAATAACATAATTGAATTAAAATCTCAAATAAATCTCAAATCAATTAATAAATTAATGAGAATATTTTTCATGGATCCATCATCATTCAAAGAGGTTGAGAATTTTTTTTTGTATTTTTTGAATATCAAAAACTATTTAAAATGAATTAAAAATAACCAAAAAAGAGAAAATTCATAAAAAATATCAAATGATAAAATAAAAAATATTAAAAATCATTTTTAGAAACTAGAAATTAAAAGAGAAATAATGCAATTGGTCTCACATTTTTTGGACCAATAATGAATGAGATATGATTTTTTGAAATGAAATGGAATAAAAGAAATAAAATGGAAATTAAAATCAGAAATAAAAAATAAAGAAAAATGTGAGGTGTTGGATATAAGTTCATTAATTGAGCTGGCGCATCAGACGGTTCCCAGGCGCGCATCCACCAAACACACTAGTCAACTGAGCAACAGGTAGCCATTAAAAAGGTCATAAAAAAGAAGGATCCAGATTAGATCTGGAAGTGAGATCGCACGGTCATGATTTGATATGGAGTTGGGACGATGGTGTACACCACCGTCTTCTCCGGCGAGTTCTCCAGTTCCGATGAGAGTTGCAAACATGGCAACCTCAACCAAATGCCACGATCTATATAACAATGGAAAGCTGGGGTGATGTACATCACCCCTATGCCATCTATTTTCACTCTACATCTCCATGGTAAAAGAAATCAGAGGTTGAAAATTATGGTGTTCATCTTGAACTTAGTGGATTTTCAAAATTCAAAGCATAAATCAATTGCCTCTGATGAGAGGACTTCAACCAACCCAATAAATGCAAGAAAACAACAATAATCAAGGTGTTTCGAAGAAGAAAAGTTTGGATATCCACCTCTGAAATATGGATCTAGAAGGCACGAGTTCTCTTAGCTATTGCTTGCAGTGTGGTATAGGGATAAAGATGAAGCAAGGTCAAGGAATTAAGAGACTGAAAATCAACCAATGTAGTTGAAATTCAGATCTGAAAATTTGAGAAGAAAGTGAAAATTCCTTTAAGTGAGGCTATGGAGGGAGTTGTGCAGCATAACAGGCGCCTTCAGGTTGCTGAATTATGAAGCCTAACACTCATATTTATAGCAATTGGCAAGGCAATGCATGAACAAAGTGTGTGCATGAATGAAGAGGGCCTCCATGCATGGTCCTGTACAGGCGCATGGAGGCCCCAATTCTGATTGGAAATGAATGCTGGTATCACATTTAGGTGAAATGGACGTGCAGAAATGATGTCATGAGCTTGTGCAATGAGTTTGAATTAAGTTTCAAAAATGTACCAAAACTTTCTCCTCTTCGAAAATGCTACTTCCAAAAATAAAACATAGCCTTATGGGTAATAGTTGGAAAGCTCTTGACATGAGGATCAATTGTTATGTTGGGAAAAACTTCATTTGGAATTGGGAAATTGGTGAAAATTGATTATAAAGGGCAAGGTGCAAAACATGTGTATGTGAAAATTTCCAAAATGGGCTAACTTCAAGCCCTTCTGTTTCAATGATTTAAGATCCAAATGACAAACCCTTCAAAATTAAAGTTGTAGGTCTTTTCAAGACAGTCAATTTAGACTTAAATTTTGCATCATTTAGATTTTTGGTGAGAAAGTTATGGGCACTTGAAGTTGAACTTTTTCACATTTCAATGTCTTTGGTCCAAAGTGACCTATAATGTTTTGCAATATCACATGTATTTATTTTAGGATTATGAAAATTTGTCCAACATAACAAATGGAGTAGACATCTCAAAATTTCCAATGAATTTGATCCCACCTCGAAATCTTGAAAAATGAATGAGTTATGTTCTTGGGAAGTTGACCTAAAATTAGGGTTTCAGTCAAAATAACCTATAATATTTTGAAATGGATGATGACCTTCCAAGCTTCAAATCAATTTTTGATGAACATGAAAGTTGTTCATATGGTTCTTAAGAACATTGTTTCTCTTGGGGCCATCTCCATTTGACAAACACATTAAAAGTTAGGTCTCAGTGTACTTCAAAGTAGTCAGATGACTTGACTGATCAACTTCTCAAGTCCATGCCTCAAATCTTGATGAATTAATGATTGAGGACACTCAAATAAGCTCAAATATGCATGAAATGATGAATTAAAGAACTTCCCTTGATTGTATTTGACCATGGGATGAGGTTGCTTCATGAGCAAGACACAGTTGATGCACAAATGAATTAGGGTTTCCTTGGGAAACAAGCCTCAAGCCCTTTGGTTTGCTTTGATCAAAATGATGATTTGAGATACTTGGGAGGCATATATAATGAATGAGAGCTTTAGGAACCATTGTCATGCTTGCTTTCAACTTCATCTGGCCACTTCAATGAGCATAAGGGCCTTCTAGGAGCCTTGGATCTTATGATTGCCCAAGCTACAAAACAAAGAGATATTAGTGACATATTTTTGTGCTTTTGGTTAGTAAAAAAAATAAGAAAAGCAATAATATACAATTCAAGCATGCTTGGTGGTCTCAAACCAACTCACAAATGTTCCCACCCAGAGGTTAGAAGCCAAGATGCTATGATCCTTGAAGCAAGATGCAATGAGTAATGATATGATACCATGAGGGATCTTAGGGTCAAAATTAGGGTCTTACACACACAAAACAAACACAAAGCAAATACAAGATAGCAATATATTTATGTACAATAATGGACTCAAATGAGCAAAAGAAAAATGACATAAACATAAAATATGTGCTCAAGTGAGCAAAGTGAAAATCAATATGAATAATGAGCAAGAAATAAATGACATTAAAGTAAATTGCAAGAAATTAAATTCTCAAATTAAAGTTAGTAATTAGTATGGTTATGTTAGTTTTTCATAAGACAATGTAGCGCTATGTTAAGCAATCGTAAGTGGACTAATGTAGTAGTCACACCTATCTGAGGTCGGTCAATAAAACTATAGGCAAATAAACACAAGTTAGAGATCATGACTAGTAAGCCAAGCTCCACAAACTTGTCATGCCAAAACAAAAGGGGAAGGGCCTTGTATGGACTTTAGGTTATTTGCTTGACCAAGAAGCAACCTATCTTGGACACAAAACAACTCACTTGATCATGGATCAAGTTGAGTTTGGTTTGGATCAAAGAATGTTAAACCTCTCATTTGTCAAGACCAACCATAAGACATTAACTCATTGGCCAAATGATGAAAAGAATGGGATGAAGATGAAATGGAAGGAAAGAGAATTCAAGTATCAAATTTAATTGATCAAATGTGAACCAAGTCATCATCAATCAATGCCAAACAGAAAAGAAATGAAGATTACAAGTCAACAAGTCAACCATATTTTTTTGGTATTTTTTGAATTAAAATAAAATGCAAAATAAAATAATCAAAATATGGTCAAACCTCAAATTTAATTCAAATAAACTTCAACAAGTCCAATTAAACTCTCATAGGTCTAACATGGTCAAATAAACTTTGACTAATTTTCTCAACAATTTTGGAAATCAGAAACTATTTTAAAACAATTAAAAACAATAAAAAATAACACAATATGAATTAAAATCTCAAATAAATCTCAAATCAAATAAGAAATTGATGAGACTATTTTTCGTTGACTTATCATGATCCATAGGTGTTAGGAAAATATTTTTGGATTTTTCAAATATTAGAAAGTATTTTAAAATGAATTAAAACTATTAAAAATCAAATAATTCACAAAGAAATATTAAATGAAGTCACAAAAATAATTAAAAATCAAAATATGAAACTAGATTTTTCAAGAAATTTTTTAGAATTAGTCTCATATTTTTGTGACTTCAAATAAATTTTTTATGAATTTTTGAAAATAAAAGGAATTAACTGAAATTAAAAGAAAATAGAAACAATAGAAAAAAGCGCAGCCACCAGATCAAGCTCATTAATTGACGTGACAAGGAGAAACGGCTCAGATGTGAGGGCGCGTGGTGGGCATAAGTCAAGCGCGCGGCATAATACATTAAATCAAGTAAGCATAATGAACGCATGAGATTATAACATGGCCAAGCAATCCAATGATCAGGAAAGTGCACATGTGGTGATGGTGATGTACATCACCAGTTGCAGAAATTTTTTTTGCAACGAAAATGAAAAACAAGGACATCAAATTAAAGCTCAGGTGATGTACATCACCACTGTATCCATGGATCTTCCTCACTCTTCCTATTTTGAGAGAAATGTGAGATGGAAGATCATGATATGTCAACTGCAGATGCACGAAATGAAGAATTGAGACCACCACTGCCCTGCCTCAAGGGTGAGAACTTCAGAAAACCACATAAACCAAAGAAAACTACATTAAATAGCAAGATCTAGATCCAAAAAGTTTGAAGTTCTACCTTTGAAATGGAGCTCTTAAGGTCACAAATTCTTCAAGATCTTGATCCCTTTTTGCTCTGGAGATGTAATGGAGATGAGAGGCTAAGGAATTGAGCTTTGAAAATCAACTAATGATGTTGAATTTCAAGCTTGAAAAAGAGAGAAAAATCTGAAATTTCCTTTGGTAATAGTTGGGATTTCAGTGCTGCAGCATTTCAGGCCTCCACAAGGTTGCTAAATGAAGGAGATTTAGTGCTTATTTATAGCTGAAGAGGGCTGAATTCATGATTCCCTTGTGTGCATGGCAAATTTGAACTTTGGTGCATGGGTCTGTACAGGCGCATGTGAGACCTAATGATGGGTGATAAACCATGCTGAGATCAATTGGAATGGAAATGGACGTGCAATTTGGAAGGAAATGGCTTGCACATTAAGTTTCACCATGAAATGCAAAAATGGACATAAAGAAAGAGCTCTTCGAAACTCACACATGGAAAGTCCAAAAAAGCAATGTGAGCAATGGTTAGAAATCCCTTGAAATAAGGAACAAAAGTCATGTTGGGCAAAAATTCATTTGACATTTAGAAATTAATGAAAACTGGCTGTGAAAGTTTGGGCATAAAACATGTCTAAGTCACCCTTGGAAAATTTTCCCAAAAAGCAAGCCTATTCAAGCCCCTCTGTTTCCATGATGCAAGGTTCAAATGGAAAAACCTCCAACATTAAAGTTGTATATATTTTCAAGATGATCAATTTAGACTCAAATTTTGAATCATTTGGATTTTCCATGAAAACGTTATGGGCATTTGAAGTTAGGCACTTTTTCAAATTCAATGACTTAGGTCCAATGTGACCTATAATGTTTTGTATTATCAAGGCACAGTTGAGGCATAGTTGAATTAGGGTTTCCTTGGGAAACAATCCTCAAGCCCTTTAGGCTATCTTGATCAAATTGGAAAATTGAGATACTTGGGAGACATATATGATGATTAGTAACTTTGTGGACCATTTTCATGCTTGTTCTCATCTTCATCTAGCCACTTCATTGGGCTTAGGAGCCTCCTAGGAGCATTGGAGCACATGATCACTTGAGCTTCAAAACAAAAAGAGTTAGTGACATATTTTTGTGCTTTTGGTTAGTAATAAAAATAAGAAAAGAAACTATATATTATACAAGCATGCTTGGTGTCCTCAAACCACTCACACAAGTCCCACCCTAGGGTTAAGGAGCCAAACATGCTATGATCCTTGAGGCAATGCACTAAGCAATGATATGATGCCATGAGGGATCTTAGGGTCAAAATTAGGGTCTTACAGAACCCTACATTGGAATTGGTTTTCAGATAGGCTATATTAACTTCAGATTGTTTGGAGCTGAGTACACCTTCAATCATAAGGAGTTTGCTTAGTTACTTGGTTTTCAGTATGGCCTTGATATTATGCCTGAAATCCCTTTAGGCTATTTTATGCAGGATGAGATAGACAAATTCTGGAGTGATATCATAGAAGGAGGGAGCCCTGACTCTTCTACCCAACTGTCCAACAAAATCCATAACCCAACCTTCCGATACTTCCAGATGATCCTAGCTCACACTTTCCTTGGAAAGAGTGATATTGATACCCATGTTAGTGCTAAAGAAATCCTTTTCCTATTTTGTATCACCAAATCACGCCTTGTAGCCTCTGGAAATTTCCTGATTGACAACTTTAACCTTACAACCAACTCTTTTGAAGGACTTATTCATGTAGGAGGAACTGTGTCCTATATAACATCTACCCTAGGTATTGGCAGAAAATTAGTTCACCCGGCTTTTTTCTGTGGCTACACCCTGATGGATGCTACCTTCTGTTTAGACCGTGTCCTTATGAGGAGAGACTTTTTTAACCCGAACCAATATAAGCTCCTGATCAATCATGAAACCATTCATTACTTTACTTTACCTGATTCCGCGAAGACTAATGTCCATGACAAAGCAAATTAGACATATACCTTAGAAGGACAAGATGAGACACCTGATGTACCTAGATCCCCTCCAGTACCAGAATACCATCCCTTGACACCATCAGATAAGATCACAATGCTTTCTAATAATTTTGATCTGCAAAGACGCGACATTCACACTGAGCTTATTGAGTTACGTAGAGAACTGGTCATCCTTCGCCAGGAGGTTACTGACCTTAACTTGCAGTTAGAGGTATCTGATGCTACTCAAACCACGGAAGCCGATTGCCTATACGAGGAAATCGGCGCTCTCTATCACCAGCTAGAAGAGGCACGGGACTCCGGTAGCATTGAGGAACCATCGACGCACTAAGGACTATGTTTTTCAGCTTTTATCGTTTTATTTATTCCGCATATTCAGACATATATCTATATCTATTTCCTAATTTCTAGATTTATTTTATTTCCGCATAGATTTATCTTTCTCAGTTTTTCCTTATGATATTATCTCATCATATAATATCATTTCTTTTATGTTTCTATTTTATTGTTTCCTTAAATTATTTTATTTTGTTTTATTTTATTATGTTGAAAAATTAATTATATCATGCATGTACAAATGCAAGAAAGAAGAACATATTAGAAGATGTTGTGCATACCCCCAAAATGACTCAAAACCACAAAGCCCAAGTCCAATCTCAACTCAATCCACTATTTTTTGACGGGTGCGTGGGCCGAACCGGCTGACCACGACCCGTTTTACCAACCTTAATTATATCACAATAACTTACGATTCGTGTAACTACAAGATTTCAAAATATCAAGTTATCTTGTTTCTCTATTTTCAACATGAAAACTTATAGTACTTTTTTTATTAAACTTCCCTTTAGTTTTAGAGTTTTCTCCCTTATCAAAATAATTAAAATAAAATGTTCATTCACACTCCATAATAAAAGGATTAAAAGTCAAAGAAAAGGAAATAAATTCAATTAAAGCCTCAAATCACATAAAAAAGAAATAAAAGCATGGTACATATTAAAGGTTATTTAAGTAAGTGTTGGGAAGTAATAAGATGAAAAAAAATTATTTATTGAAATGAAAACAATGATATATTATCATATAATATGTTCTTTATCAAGTTCCATGAGTTTGACGATACCAAGTGAAGTAGAAGTGTCAAATTATCATGCACAAAATTGTAAATAAATGTGTTATGTGAGAGTATTATGTATAACGTGAAAGTGAACTTGTGACTTTTAAAAAGTGTGATAAATGTTAACATATGCATATGTGATTATCTGAATGTGTTCGTACTATTTCCTATTAGAACTTTTAGAACTCGATTATTCACCTTTATAATTTACTCGTGTTTGTGCGATTGCGATGACTTAAACATACCACAAGCAACAACTGAGTAGTATTGGATTACTTATTCTACGTTGATGTTATTGAATACTTATGACATGACTTGCATGTCAAGTATTCACATTTATGTTTGGAGTTTTGTACCATCACATTGATAAGGAATTTCGATTTATTGTTTGTTAAGCTATTTTCTAGATCTGTTACGTTGTTACATTGATCATTTGGAAGAGCGATCTCATGCGTTAGAATATTCATTTTGAATGATTAATTAATAATTTTAAATTTTAAAATATAATGTGTATGTGAAAGTATTATTGGCACTTTAAGCTCACATTGTTAAAAATGAATTTAAGAAACTATTTACCGCATAAGGTGTGTCAGAAAAAGAGAAATACAAGAGTCACTGCGAACTTTATAGTGAATCGAGAAAACAACGTGTAAACCAAACATACAAGAAAAAATTAATTTGGATCCAAAAGTTCCAAACACTAATGAGGATGAGTGCACCATTGATGATAATCAAAATTAAAGCCTTTCACATGAGATTTAACCAACCTAGACAAAAAGTTTAATATTCTCAATCAATTATATATCAATATGATATTGGCTAAAAAAGTTTACATTATTAATCCTTTTTCAAATAATCCAAATAGTTATCGACCAAATAACATACAACTTTTCACAAAAAAAACACAACCACACAAAAAGAAACCACCAAATTGATTAACATAAGTTAGTGCTTCATTTGATAGAGCATAATGAACTTATAACCAGGATAAACTAAACTTTTTCAAAGGATATACATTCAAAGAATGAATGAATAAACAACTATATTACTTCACCACCATGCATATAAAAATGATAATTAACACGCTGATGTAGATCTTCCTTTGTTGGAGACCTGTTATTTAAATAACACCAAGCAAATAAATAGACCTTTAAGAGAACACTTTTATTCCACATAATTTTGTACTCACAGATACTATCACCACCAATAACTTCAACACTTCTTAGCAGTATATATATGCTTCCTTGACCGGGTAAGAACCACCGAGTTGTTTTGGTACCAATCATCATCAATATTATAATGTAGTGAAATGTTAGCTTCCAAAGACCTACACTTCATAACTAGACCCTTTTTTAGAGGAACAAATGTCTTTTATAACCCTCACTGGCATCCCAAGGTCCCCTCACACATACAAACCACATATCAACAACACACACTCTTAATTAAATGACATGTTAAATAATCCAAATAATTCATCTCTTAAGACATCACTCTTAATCCAAAGATCATGCCAAAAAGATGTATTGAGACTGTTTTCTAACACCTTAATTAACTTATTAACAAACCACTATGAAAAAGCGACCTCCAACCATCAATCATTTGAATATATTTTCATAAAATGAAACTCTCCTCATCCCTTTTACCATCCCACTGTAATCTAATTTATATTTGTATGACAACATCTTAAACCATAAATTTCTCGAACCCGCGCTTAACCCATATATCATTTACCTAGATAAACTAAATTAAAAGATTGTAAGTCTCACATTTCTAACCCATAATTTTCTTTTGATAATCTCATGTTGTTCCATTTTATTAAGTGCACTTTTTAAACATCTTCAATGCCTTGTAAAAAAATAAAAAGAAGACTCAATTTAAGAAGTGGAACCTCAAAAGTTTTGAAGAAAGAAAGACATTTAATAATTCAATCAAAATAAATTTCGAGAGAACTGAGCAACCACCCAGGAACAAATTATGCAACTTTCAAACCAATAATTATCTAAAAATTCTCTCAATAATATATTTCTAAAAAGAAAGTCTTAAAGGATTTCCACTTATCGGTAACCTCAAATATTTAAAGGTAAGAAATCAACTTGTAATTCAATATATTAACAACGTCCTAAATCCAAGAATTTTGCACATTTACACTAACAAGACTTTTTTTTTTGTATAGAAGTTCACCTTAAGGCTAGATATCAATATCATTAATAAATACATTTTCAAACCGTTTTAGGGTTTCACAAGTCCAACAAGAGAATTTAGCAAGTAAATTCATTACAATACTTTTTATTCATCGTTGTTGTTAAAGGGTAAACTTTGATGATTAAATAAAGTTGTAAAAATTTATGTTTTATAAATATAAACTAGATGTCTACGAGTTCAAAATGTCTCCCTTAAATTTTGAAAATAACATGTTGTTTGCTCGTAAAAAAAGTATATAAAATAATGTGTGAATACTTAAATGTTTTTTAAGTTGGTTAAGGTGATAATTGACCTAACACTCAATCTATGCGAAAAATATTTTAATATTTTCATATAAGTATTTTTCTTAACGGGTCCTGCATTTGTTTGTGATGAAAAACTCACTATTGAGTGCATTTTACAAGACTTAACCACAACCATTCTATAACAAACTTAATATAATTTAAGGTTATTTAGATGTCTAGTTAGGAGAATGAGATAACAAAAAGATATAGAAAAATCAATGATAGAATGATTGAGATAAGTATTGCATTACTCATTACTTTTTTATAAAGGAAATGAAACCCATCATTTTAAAGACGAGTTTGATCTAGAAAGTATAATAAAATGGTTGCAAGAGTTTAATTTTTTTTAAATCAATGCTATGAAAAAATACGTTAAAGACATATTTTTCTATTACATTTACTAAGGGAAAAGAAAAATTAACTTAAAATACTATATCAAAAAGCAAATTTTTTACTTAAATAATCTAGTTTTTAAAAAAAAATCCAAAATAACCCACATTTCATATTATCTATTTTCATTATATTGCAAACATGGTCTGTCTTCGTTGCATCTATGGAAAAGTGATTTATTCGAGAGACAAGCCTCTGATGGAGATGCTCTTCTAGAACATCTGTCGTTTCGAGCAACTACAGAGGGAGTTGGTTCGTTGGTTAGACGAAAATATACCTGAAGGCGAAAAAATTAGAAGTATTGAGAGATACGGTGCTGTACATGGATGAATGCGAGTTAAAACTGATAAGGATGCTAGAGAAATGATGTTTGGACCAAATGATATCAGTTTGATTGTTGTAATCAGTTAGAAATGTTGTTTTTAAATGTTGGGGTTAAGTATTTTTATCTGTTTTGATATCAGTTGTACATGTTGTTTATTCTGACCTGTTCGGTTTTAAGTGTGTTTAAGTTGGAGTGATGTTTGTTGTTAACCTTGTTGTAATAAAAAGTTATTAATATATCAAAATTAAATGTTACAAAAATTAAAGTAGGTACTAAATTATGATGCAGAGGTTGCTCCGACATTGAGACATTTTTTCTTATTGTGTCCGGGTTGACGATATATACTACATAATCTTATCATATCATCAGTCGTATCCATTTCTGTTATAATACATGTGCTATTTGGCCGTCCTTTTTTCTTTCTTCGCATCTCATCGTTGTGCCAAACTATGTCCCCTTGATATGGAGGCCAATATTTATCCATTGCTAGCACTGAGAAGCTTTCATTATAGACATTCATGACGCTAATGACCTTGTAAACATCAGATAGATGGTTGTAAGCGTCCTGACGAGTATGTGTGTATGCCGCAATGACATGGGAGCAAGGAATACGGAAGGCCTGAAACTTGCCATAGCCGCACTAACTTCTGTTTAGTCTGACATCATAGGATAAATTTGGCCTCCCCTCATCGTGGTCCATTATTTCATGTACACTAAAATGACTAAGGAAGAAACCCCAACCACCAGCGATTTCACCTTCAACCACAACAAATGCAATGGGAAAGACATTATTATTGTCGTTTTGTGCAACACCATAAGAAAAATGCCACTGTATTTTCCGTATAACCATGTTCCATCAATTTGAATAATAGGTTTGGTACATACCATGTCTTAACTGACGCTGTGATGCCAACCGAAGAAAAATCAACTCGTAATTATATGGCTTGGTACATATCAGTTGGATTTGAGTTCCTCGCCGAGGATATGTACATATACGACACACGCCATGTAACTTACACACAAGAAGGTTCAACATCTAACCCCAACAACATTGCCAGATCGGTTACTCACAACCCCATACCCATCAAAAGTTTCGGCCTATAAACAGACAAACATACGATTTTAACATGCCAAACACCCAACCACAATACCAAGAGCATACCCCGTACCACCACCAACAAGTAGATCATCATCAAGACACCCAACATTGCTATGCACCGAACACATCACCCTACCATAGTCGCCTTAGCCAAAACACTTAGCGATCATTTAACACCAATAATCCCTTCTCCTACTATAGCCAAAAAGCTCAAACATCACAAAACCAAAACATGCAACAACCATATGCCTATCAAATGCCACAACAATCATTTCAACCTTTCCTCGACACATCATTCACACCAATGTCACCTTTCAATCGTCTTGGTTGCCCTCCAATAACTCAAACACAACCCAACTACTCTAGCATGAGTCACAAACTCAGCTATGGTGGTAGCGCTTCATTGCATACACAAGACTACACGAATTTATCTGAATATCTTAGGGAATGTCCTGCAGATGATGGTGATGTTCCTGGACCCTCAAACCTCAAAGATCTGAGGTGAATCATCAACATGGGTTAGGACCACGCGTCTGGGTAGCTACGGGATGTGGTACCAGAGGTCGGTTAGGTCATCCCGGTCAACGACATTAGTTTTTTTGGTATTCGTATATAAACGCATATTAATATTAATACCAATTGGTCCGATTTCAACTTTTATATAAAATATACATTATTTAAAAAAAATACACAGCACACATAGGTGTCAGACCAATTAGCGTCTTCTCTTAAACCTAACACATATGCGCAATTTGATTGACAACACTAAGTGCATAGACCAATCTAATTGGCGTCACCTCTTTAATGTAGAGAATATACGCCAATTCACCTTACATCAGTTCTTCAAAATGGTTTATTTTGAAAAATTATCTAAGATGTGTATTATGGAATTTTCTTTTTAAAATAATAAGTTATTTGAGTAAATTTTTTTCAAAATGTCCACAAAAATTATAATAACTATATTGATATAGATTAATTGAATATCAACCGTATCTGACCAATAATCTTAACATTATTTTCAATTTTTTTTCTTATATTTGTTATCTAATTTTTCTTTTCTTTTTATGGGTTCTATATTTGTAGGTGAAAAAAAATTACTTATTAAATAGATATTATTTAATTTTTAATTATTTTAAATTCTGACTCTCATAATTATTAATAAATGTATATTGATATTGAATCTTAAAATGATATAATCTTTTAATTCCATCTTTCACTAAGGAAATCAGAATAACATACAACAAAAAAAATGAAAATTTTCAATTTTTTTTTCATAAATATCTAAAAAAATATTTTTTCCGTACTATAAATCATCAAAAGAAATCTAATTCTTATTGTTAAATTTTAAATTAATTTATCTTGTTCAAAAAATATACTTTTTTATTTATTATTATTATTATTATATTATTATTATCTATTTTTAGAGTAAATACAAATAGACAATTTGCTACTAATATACGATGAAGCAAATACGCGTGCAAAGATTTTTCTCTCAAAGTCAAAAAAACCAAACTTCATCTCTCTACAAAAACAAAAAAGACGATTTTCTCCCTCAAATTAAAAAATCTAAACCAATAAAAAATCGCCACGTACACAATCCCCATAGCGTAAAACTACGAATCTATCACCGACTAAGCTACAGAGTAACACATTCGACACGTGCCCTAGTTTCAACCGGCTATAGCCGGTAACACGAAGTCATAAACAGGTTAAAAACAGTCCTACCCTTTCTTTTCATTTCCACTAGCTACTATATCTCTCTCTCTCTAACATTGCATCTCTCTTCTCTCAACACTGTTTCTTTTTATTAATTAATTCTTTTTTTTTTGTTTAGATTTTTCTAATTTCATTTCCAGAAAGTGACGTTTCGCTTTTTCTCAGCTCGCGGTTTGGATGTGAGTTAGCTCCAAAACAATTCTGTTTCATGTTTTTCATGTTTTCAATAATTGCTGCCTGATCATGGTAAATGTTTGTTCATTATTTTTTTTTTTGGTTTTTAGTGCTTTTTTGGTGATGAGTTCAAAGTTTACATTTTTGAGTTGGTTGGTTATTTGAATTGTTACTTTTTGTTATTAGATTTTAGGATTGTTATGAGTTTGGATGTGTATTGGGAATGGTAATTAAGTTATTGTTTGATTTTTTGGATTTGGTATTTGATTTTGGGTTTTAGGGTTTTGAATGTGTGAATTCAGAGAGTTGTATTTCAATATTTCAATAATTAGGGGTTGTTGAATGAAATTATTTGACTGTGATTTTACTTTATTTGAAAGGGTGGTTATTTTGTTTGTATGCTTTTAAAAAATGTATGTTTGATTCTAAATTAGGTATGGAGAACATTTTATTTGGGTCAATTGGTTTTAGCTTAACTTTCTTTTGTGATAATGAATGTGTACTTTTTGTGTTTTGTTTGATCTGTATATAGTTGAGATAGATTTGAGATGAAAATTGTAATTTTTGAGAATTTGGTTGTACATGTGTTTGTAGGTTTGTCAGAAAGGTTGTATTACTGCGGTGAAGATCTTAGAGAAAGGAGTGATAATCGGTGTTTAATACTAAATCTGCGCCTGTTATATTGGACTTGTCTATTGTTTGAGTATATTTTAGTTACTGGTTAAGTTAAGCCTGGCTTTCGATAGCTACCTTGATTCGAGTCACCAAGGGGGCATACCTCCCATGGCACCTTCTCGGGTGGCAGGAGGTTTAGCCCAATCTTCATCGAGTTCTGGAATTTTCTTTCAAGGAGAGGGACAATCGCATAATTTAGTTAACTCTCACTTGAGCTCGTCTTTAGTTAACTCATCTAACACTGTACCTGGAACTGGTCACTCCAACCTTGGTCCAGTTCCCGGGGATATGAACAATGCAATTTTGAACAGTGTTGCAAACTCGGCACCAAGTGTTGGAGCTAGTTCTTTAGTCACGGATGCGAATTCTGCACTCTCTGGTGACCGCCATATGCAAAGAAGTGCAAGCATTAATGGAGACTCGTATTTAAGATTACCTGCTTCGCCATTGTCATTCACATCGAATAATATTAGTATTTCTGGGTCACCTGCAATGGATGGTTCCTCAGTAGTACAGCAGAATTCTCATCAAGATCAGAATGCTCATCAATTGCAGCAGAATCAACAGAAGCTGCAGGGTGCTTCAAGTTCTATGCATTTGCCTGCTTCTCAAACTGGATCGTCTTCGCACCAAATGGGTGCACAAGTTGCAGGATCTTTCATTCAAGATCCAAATAGTATATCCCACTTGCTGAAAAAGCGTAGGCTGGATATCAAACCAGATGATATAATGCAGCAACAGGTAATACAACAGCTTCTTCAGAGACAAGACCCCACACAGTTCCAAGGCCGTAATCCACAGTTACAGGCTATGTTTCAGCAACAGCATAGGCTTAAGCAACAACAAATCTTTCAGTCATTGCCCCAGGCCCAGCGGATGCAATTGATACAGCAACAACAACAGCAGCAGCAGCAGCAGCAGCAAATGCAGAGGCAGCAAATACAACAGCAAATGATGCAGCCCTCGGCTGGTGTGAAGCGTCCATATGATGGTGGTGTTGGAGGCGTATGTGCCCGTCGATTGATGCAGTATCTCTATCATCAAAGACAGCGACCAAGCGTGAGTTTTGTTTATTTGCTGCATGCGAACACCTGTCTACGTGATTTCTGTTGTGTATGCGGCAGCTATGTTTTATGATTTGTCGATGTTCAGATCTGTTCAAATCTGTTTGAGATGCGATATATTATGTGTTTATGTTAAGTTTTGTTTCAAGTATAAGCCCTTCTATTTAAGGCATTTGAATTAATTAGTGTATTTTATCTCAACACATTTTTAATGTTTTGGTACTTCTGAACACCTTGATTGGTTACATAACCAAACTTCAATTGATCGATCTGTTTTCTCAGGATAATAGTATTGCATATTGGAGAAAGTTTGTGGCTGAGTATTACTCTCCTCGTGCAAAGCAACGATGGTGTTTGGCATTATATAGTAATTCTGGACACCATACAGCTGGTGTTTTACCGCAAGCAACTACAGTTAGTTTTTTCACTTATCTACTTCGTATATCCTGTTCTATGAATGGAATGCTGCTGCAATATTTTTTAATGATAAATATTGCATTAAAAGTTTTAATAGGTTGGATTAGGTTATCATCATGTAAACTGTAGGCAGCTTCTAAGAATGAGTTATGCCAAAAATTATGGATTTTGCATAGTCAGTTTTTTCTTCCCGTTTTTCTCCTCTAGTCTGTTGGTACCATAGCCCTTGACGTGTTGATAATCTGACCTTGATATTTCTTTCTTCAGCATGCTTGGCACTGTGACATATGTGGAGCTAAATCTGGAAGAAGGGGATTTGGTAAAGAACTCAACATATATTATATTATTCTTTCTAACTGTGATTATGGATATTTTTTCGTTCATACCTGTAACTAGATTTCTTAGAATGTTTCTTTGTTTATGATAATGCTAATCTAATAATGTGCATGATGGATTTGTTTAACAGAGGCAACTTTTGATATACTACCCAGACTTAACGTAGTAAAATTTGATGGTGGCGTGATCGATGAACTTTTGTTTTTGGACTTGCCACGGGAAATAAGATTTGCGTCTGGTTTGATGATGTTAGAATATACAAAAGCAGTTCAAGAGTGTGTGTACGAGCAACTTCGTGTTGTTCGTGAGGGTCAACTTCGTATTGTGTTTACTCAAGACCTAAAGGTTATAGATCTTTATTGTATCTGAATATATTCACTGTTTGAATCTTTTGTTTGTACTGACCACTGAAATTCTTGATAATTTGCACAGATATTTTCTTGGGATTTCTGTGTAAGGCGCCATGAAGAACTTCTTCCTCGAAAGTTAGTTGCCCCACAGGTATTTGATTCTGCATGCCATGTCGTGTGTAAGACAGTGCAAGTTAACTAGATATCTCTGTTAAGTAGTTCTCAATTTGTCACCTCTTTCTGTGTCATGTGCTATTAGATTCATATTCTTGTTGAAACTGTGCACTACAAGATTCAAAATGAACTAAGAACCATTCTCGATTGTTCCAAACATTTTTGTGATCCTCTAACTATTTTGAATTTTTCCTTGAGGTGTGAAAGTGCTATAACACTAACTACATGATTATATCTATATAATTGGAATGGTAGTGTAGAGGTACTATTTTGGAGTATAGCTCTTACTGTTTTTTAACTTCTTACAGGTCAACCAATTAGTTCAGGTAGCTCAAAAATGCCAAAGTACAATTTCTGAAAGTGGGTCAGACGGGGTTTCTCAGCATGACTTGCAATCAAACAGCAACATGTAAGTTAACATTTTTTTTTATAGCATATGCAAACGTGTTTGTAGTCATACAGGGTCAACTAATAGGAATATCGAATTTTAGTGTTACCTGTATTAGTGCATACATTGTCTTCTGTAAATGAAATAAATCATTATAATCAACCTAACTAATCATTTTCTCATGGAGCGCTCACAACCCAGATCTGACTCTTTTTATGAGAATCTATGAACTAAAGTTAAGGTAATGTTTCTTTTACATCAGGGTCCTAACTGCTGGGCGTCAGCTTGCGAAGAGTTTGGAGCTACAATCACTAAATGACTTGGGCTTTTCAAAAAGATTTGTGAGAACTTTGCAGGTAAACTGTTAAATTATATTTCACAGTTTCTGTAGTATTGAAAAACAGTGAAACCGTAATTCTTTATTTATAATATTTAATCAAAACCTTCTTTTCTTGGCCTTATTGTTTTTACAGATTTCTGAGGTTTGCAATAACATGAAAGATCTAATTGATATCAGTTCTGATCAAGATATCGGAGCAATTGGTAATTCTTGTTGTTTTTATTATATTTATTAACATACACTCTTGGGTTGAATTCATATCATCTTTATCAAATATTGGTTCATTATTTTAATTTTAGGTGTCTGGATTCTTTATTTGGAATAGCCTCTATTGTTTCCTTGTTTACTAACCATATATATATGCCTGCAGAGAGTTTAAAAAATTATTCACAATTTTCAAGCGCGTCAAAGCACCAGATGCAAAAGATGCAGGAGTTGGAACAGGCAGCAAATGTTCAAGGTCTCCCATCTGATCGAAATACACTTAATAAGCTGATGGCATTGAATCCTGGAGCAAACAATCATATAACCAATAATCACAATATGGGCAATCGGGGTGCTTTGACTGGGCCATCACAAGCTGCTTTGGCAATGTCCAGTTATCAGAATATTCTCATGCGGCAAAACTCGATGAATTCAAGTCCTAGCTCACTTCATCGAGAAGGTTCCCCTTTCAATAACCCGAACCAAAGTCCTTCATCAGCTTCTTTGCAAGGTGCTGGTGCTGCTGCTATAATCCCCGGCTCTATGCAGAATTCGCCTCACAACAGTAGTGGTGGTTTCTCAAATCAACATATATCCGCACAGCAGCGGCAACAGCAGCAACAGCAGCAACAACACCTTCAACAACGCTCGTTAAGTGTGAATAATTTACCTCAACAAAATCACTCACAAGGATCTCAAGGAAATCAATCACTGCAACATCAGATGATCCAGCAGCTACTGCAAGATATGTCAAATAACAATGGCGGGGGAGTGCAACAACAGTCTCATAGTGGACCCACCAATGGGAATAATATGGCAAAGAATAATTTGGGTTTTGTGGGTCAAACTCCACCCACAAGCGGAGGAGGCGGCGGCTCTTCCAGCGGTCCAGCAAATAACGGACCTGTTTCAAGGAGTAATAGCTTCAAAGCAGCTTCAAACAGTGATTCGTCTGCAGCAGCTGGTGGAGGAAGCAACACTGGATTCAACCAGAGATCATCTGACATGCCGCCTCAGAATCTTGCATTGCAAGACATGGCTTCGGATTTTGCCAATGATTTTGCGGATAACCCCTTCTTTAACAGTGATCTAGATGATAACATGGGTTTTAACTGGAAGACATGACCGAGTCAAGTTGTGAGTGTAATTGGAATTTCTTGTTCAATTGTTTTATCTTATTATAATATTATCTTTGTACAGATGATGATACTCTAAACAGTTTCTGCCTTATTTTTCTTGTTTTCTTTCTTGATGGAATTTGTGATGACTCTTACTCAAGTAGGTGGGTGTTGTAGAGAGATTTTATTTGAGGGTTGCTTTTTTTCCTGGCCTGCAAGTGTAATCTACAACTAGTATTTTAACCCGTGCAGCACACGGAGAGATAATTGTTGCTTGGTTGTATACGTATTGCATTTTCATATTGAAAAAGTTAGTGGTGTAGACATCAAATCAAATTTTGTGTAATTTATAATATCTAATTGTAACTGTTTAAGTTTGTGAGTATTTACTTTTTTTTATTTTACAAAAATGACAGGAGTGTAGATTATGGGAACTGAATTTAACTAGTTAGGGCATCTATGGATAAACATCTTATGCACCTATCAGAATCTGGTGGCCGGAGTTTTAGCCGGTGTGCTGTTGGGTGGAGAATCCCCGTGACTTTTGTTTTAGTGATGTTGGGTTTTTCTCGCTGTAGTTTGTTTTATCTTTTTCTATTCTGTTGTCCTTTGGGAGATTTTTGTTTTTTTTACTTATGGTACCAGATTAACTTTCATACTGTTTTGAGATTGGATTTTTTATCATCTCTCTATTTATATATTATTTTGCCATTTAAAAATAATGTCAAAAAAAGAAGTTGATTTAGTCTAATTTTTGAATATTTTTATTATGAAATTCAAACCAAGTCAATGAGTTTTTCAGATACCAAACCCAAATCATGAAATCTGTTCAATTAGATTGATATTTTCACAATTTTAAGAAACTTAACATTAAAATTAAAAAAAAAAAACTTTTTTAAAACACTAAAATTCTTTATACAGTAGCATTAATAATATAGTTTGAAAAATAAGAAAATAGGAAAAACATACATGAATAAAACTTTTTTTCAAAGTAGCATTAATAATATAGTTTGAAAAATAAGAAAATAGGATATACACTATACAATAATTTTTTAGTAATAAACTAATCACCGACCGTATATTTTGTGTATTTTAGTTATTTTAATAATATAGTAGACTTACGTTTTTATTGAACGAAAATATAAGATTATCTTTTTACAGAACATGTCTAAACTCTTGTAAAATTGAATTAATAAAGATTGAGTTTAATTTTTCATTAGAATCAAATATAAAAGAATTTAATTCATTTATTTAATTCAATTTAAATTTAGAGATATTTATTAAAGATGAATCTAATTGTCATCCATACAAATAAAAGATAACAAAAAACAACAACATGAGAGAAATAAATATATAAAATGCATTAAATCCTTCTTCTCTCATACTTATTATTATATCCTATGGAGTAATATATTCAAATTTATTCTAAAAATATATTTTAATTTTTATTTATTTAAGTATGGATGTGATTCATTTACAAAAAGATAGTGTGTATATGAGGTGTGTTCAAAAATACATTTTTAAATTTTATATACATTTTTGATTTTTAATAAGAATGTCTGAGCACCACTAAAAATAGTAATGTTCAAGTAAAAAAAATAACCTTTTTACACCATTCACACATTTTGACCCTTTTTAAAATTTTAGATAAATTCTTGCATTTCTATGTTGCCAACTACACTAATTACAAATTTCTCTATTGCCAACTACACTTATTATCGTAGATTTGGAATTTTTGTATATATGTAGTTGAATGTTCACCATATTTCCCAAATGCAAAAAAGAAATCTTGTTAGTTTTAAACTGTCCTTCTATAAAAAAAACATTTGTTTTTTTTGTCATATAATTAATTTTAAAATAGTTAAGCGATTAGGCAAAACACACATCATCATTAAATATATTTTAAAATTATTACACTATCGATACGTTTTTTATTTTTTTTAAATTTTAATTTTCATGTATTTCTAGGATATATACGGTATATTATTTATTTTAAAAAAATGTGGCACGATTATTCACTTTTTGCAAAGATATATTACGAAATGCGGAAATAATTCCGGGGATGTTGCTATGGAAACATATTCACGTATATTCTAAAATGCATAATTTTTACATAAGTGTGTGAACTAACATTTTTTTAAGAAAAAATATTTTTGTTTAGGTATGTGTCCTCGCATTTTTCAAAAAATATATATTAGAACAAAATTAGTTTGTATCATATTTTTTGAATTTTGATGATAACAAAGTATTCAAAGAATAATTAAGTATATTAATATTTATTCAAGTGTGCAAGATCATAGACTAAAATTTCAAGAATAATATAAGTTTTGGTTCTAACAATGAACATCTAAAGTGAAGCTTAAAAATCAGAATCTGAAGGATCAGAAGTCAACTTCTGAAGATCAGACTTTGAAGAGATCAACGTCTGAAGACCAGAGTCAGAAGAAGTTAGTCTCTGAAGACCAGATTTTGAAGAAGTATGCCTCTGCTGATCAGAACCTGAAGACTAATCAAAGCTCAAAGACCAATGTGACTCTGATGGGTCACTGTCAGACTCTGAGTCTACTTTGTCTTCTTTTGATCACATGAAGACCTAAGTTTTTTCTCATAGAGTTAGCTGGGATGCAACTGATAATTCCTTTTGTAGCAAAGGGATTTCAAACAAGCTTTCAACGAAATTAACCAGGGATTTCTTACCTTTGTATATTATATGTTCTTCTTGAGTTGTATTTTGTTTACACCTCTGATTGTATATCAAATGTATTACCCCAAACAATCTTTTATCGATTAGGTAGATTATTAGAAGTCTCTTACTTAGTGTTTGAGCATTTGAAGTCTCTTGCTTGTTGTCACACCCCATAATTTGCCCTACCTATCTTCATTTCATCTGGCTCATGACTGATACCCCAATTATTCATTCTTAGGATCGTTCATCTGTACTTGCATCTACATGTAATATTAATGGTTCAAAGGACTCCTATTGTTTGTGATACAAGATATTGAGTTATGCCAAAGATGTTATTAATCTTCATGGATTAAGGTTCTTGTCATGTGCACTTATGAAACAAGCTTTTGGGGCCATTGTGTTGTAGTTGACTTTTTGGCCAAAGTCAACTTTGAATGTTGACTTTTCTTGATCTAAGTTTTGGAATCCCTAATTATGTTCAAGGCATATTGGTTGTATTAGTACAGATCATGAACAAGAGGATTTGGAAGCTATTCCCATAAGGTTGACTTTTGGTCAATAAAGTCAACCATGGAAGGTTGACTTTTTGTTGACTAAGTCTTATGAGGTTTTATATGTTAGCTATGGATGAGCTATTGATCTTTTAATTAAAGCATATCGAATTGGATTCAAAGTGTAAAGATTCAAAATTCAAATTGTACAAAATGGAGGGAAAAAGTTTCATTACTTGGAGCATATGTTATAAAGTCATACATCAACGATACAAAATCAAAATTCAAGTGCAAAATACATTACAAAAGTCAGAAATGAAGATTACACATTTTTTTTAGTTTGACCTACATGTTACTTTTGGTCAAACAGTTGACCAAAGTAAAACTTAACCCTAGACCTATTTTTCTTCATCCTTATGACTTTACATTTTGCCTACAAGTCTTCATTTCCATTCCAAACCCCATGTCCACCAAGCTTGTACTTTGTTTATGTCATATGACCAAAGCTTAGCGTTGCCATGGCCAAGCTTCATTCCTTGTCCAAGAAATGCATTCAACCTTATAACAACCATGCAACACAAACCAATATGTTACGATATCATAACATACCACAATGCTCATAAAAGCTCACATGTGCCAAGTCTCAAGAAATGCAATGCACACAATATCATAACTATCACGACAGTTAGCAATCAAACAATGACAAAAGGTCCAAACAGTTATCGTGAACCTAATGCATAACTATCCAAACACCAATTTTCGCCAAGTCCAATCCTATACACAGTACCATAACATAACATACATAACTCAACACACACATCCAATTATCATTGCATACTAATCCACACACACACACACACACACACACACACTCACTCACATAAACACATAGGTCATGTACATATCAAATCACATACCACAAAGCAATGCACATCACAAAACACATTCAATCAAAGACTATATGTCATGACAGTTCCCATCCTCATGCATACCATGAACCAAAAGCAGTGCATCATCAAAAATTATATCATATAAATACATACATTACCAAGTCAGTAGATATACACATACATAATTGTAGAAGAATTGCCATCCAAGGCGCAGCGGAATTTAAAAATTTCTCCATTTAGTGATCCTTACGAATGGGCATGATCAGTGATAGAATCGTTACCTCTTGTGGCGATTCAAACCTTTGGTGCAGATTTCTGATAATGATCAAAACCTTTGATACAGATCCACGGGGCGATCACGAACGTTGAACGATGACAACGTCTCTACTCAGTCCACACGAACGGATTCCTTCAATCGCAGTGCTAGCTGTTATGAATGAAGGCTTTGAGTGAGAGAGAGATACGAAATTCCAACTCTTCAGTTGTGTTTTCTGTCTCAGTTAGTTACAATGCTTCTACCCAAGGGGTTCTATTTATAGAACCACTTGTGTGGGCTTCAAGCCAAAAAGCCCACTTAAGTGCATTTTGGCCCATATCTCATAAAATGCCAAAATCACTTAAGTATTTGGTACCTTACCATATTTCGTATTCTACTTAAGTACACCGTACCTTACGATGTTCCTTAATTATTCTATCTCTCATCAATCCGTCCTTTGTGTGTGACCCTATAGGTTTTCGCGGCGTTGACAATTATATTAAATCACGCATTTAACATAATAAACAGTGAGCGGTATCTAGCAACACATCACTGCTACCCAAGTCACGAAAATGTCATGTGATCTGACAAAACCTCCTGTGATAATAATTATGTGTATAATTACCCCTTTGCCCTTATGTCTATATTGAACACAATGTATAGACCGTGTCATCCTTGTCCAGTTCAATATTGGGCCCATAGACATTTATCCTGTTACGCAGGATGGGCAAATTCCATCTAGGACACTCATGTCCCTCAACATGCTTTGTGGAGTACCCATAAACTGTCTTTATGGTTATCCAGTTACGGACAACGTTGGATCAGCAACAAAGCACTCGACTCTACATCTAGGATCCATAGTGGTTTCAGGTCGAAGAGTGGTATACATTATTATCACCATGAGAATAACTTATGACACTTTGCATAACTTTCTATATAGTATTCTCACAGCGGGTCAATCCGGTATAAATATTACTCCTAATATTCATACCTATGTTTAAGACTTGATAACTCTTTATCCATGATCCATGAGATGTGATCATCAGTCTACAAACATAATAGTCTTAATGCTTTAATGTTATCCCACTTCACACTAAAGCTCGACTACGGATACTTTAAGAATAATGTCCTTATGTTTAATGTGTTCTCATGATTAAGTCACACTTAATACATTAAACGGACTATCTATTCCATGGACTTTATTAATCAACCATAATAAAGAAAATGCCTTTAAATAATTCGATACAAGTACCAAAAGTATTGGCCTCTAGGGCTTACACCAACAATAATATCCCAACAATACTACTCATCCTACATAATCATTTCACAATCCAAAATAAACCATGCCCTAACTTAAGCCTACCATTATGATTCAAACAATGCCATTCAAATATGTAGCTCAGCATACATATAATGCACACCTAAAGCTACTTTTCCCTAACAACTCGCATAGCAAAATTCATCATGCATACATCACCACAAGAAATCCAAACTTGTTATTTAACTGTCATAGTAACTTGTTAGCAAAATTAACCAACTAATTATCAACTCAGTTGGCAAAAAACACTACCCTAGCTTCAACTATTATCTAACTAACCAATTCAGTCATAAGCCAATAACCACCTGCCCTAACTGACCAAGTTAGTCGCTAACTTAACCCTAAAACTAAGAGTTAGCAAGCTAACACTTTAACCACCATTTACCTTGTAACTAACACAAATTGTTAACCAACCTAACAACAACTAACTAACTTCCAACTAATGAACCCATTGCCACGTGTGCTAAGCCAATTACCAAACCACCCCTAAGTTCAAATTTCCCTTTAAACACACTAAATTACTTTCAAAATCACAACTAACTTCTAAAACCCAAACAAACACACTTCTATTCTCTTTTTTACACTGATTTCAGTTGAAAACAAACACAAATCATCCAATTTTTCTTCACTCAACTAACACACAACCCTGACTAATTCATCAATGACTTTCCACCCTTTATAAACCCCAACCTAGGATCACCATCTAAGGGTCATAATTGATCAAATCCTAACTATTTGTAACCACCCTTCCCTCTAAATCTCATCTTCATTCCATCTATATAAAGCTTACTCTCATTGCTTTATCAACAATCATAATCTACCCTAAAGAAACTCTTCCAGTTTCACTACTCAAACCTCATAAATTCTCACTAGGTCTCTCCCTCTCCACCATTGACAGAGCTTCAAACTTTGAAGCTCTGTGAAATAGAGCTTAACCTCTGCACTAATTCAATTGTCCAACCCTAAATTCTCTGCAAATTCAACCTAGTTCATCACTCTAATCTCTATCTCTACCCTATTCTAATAACAATAGTCAATCACCAATTGATTCCTAAGTTTAGAGAAAAAAGAAGAAGAGGAGAAGAAGAAGAACTTGTAAAAGCTAAGGTTCAAAATTATGACCTGAAATTGCATGTCTCTGGGTTTCTACTATTCACCTTCATCTTCAAACGCCTTGCAACAACGACTGGGACAAGCCTCAATCTTGTTGGTAGGTGGCCTCAATATTTCTTATTTTCTTCCATCTCTATTACTATTACTGGGGGATGAGAATAGGTTCAGGTTGATGATGGTTGGAATGTTTCTGGGCTCCGCCGCCGCCAGAGGCGATTTCCGACGCGGCAGAGCGATTTCCGACACGGCAGAGAGATTTTCCGACGCGGCATAGCGATTTCCGATGAGCTGGATGAAAAGAGAGAGAGGGAGAAGAGATGGATGAGTGAGTGAGATGAATGAGGGACCTTCGTCCCATTTCCCTCATTCTGAGATTCATCTTTGGGCTTCAAACTAGGCCCACTTGGCCTTGCTTCATGCACACCCTACCTCCTACTCATACACCCCAGCATCTGAATCCAAACAATGACAAAATACACAGGCCTTACAATGTCTAGGCCTGCACCCATTGACTAGCCACACCCCCTTCTCACTTTCGATACCTTGGCAGAGTTTAATTTATTTCCTTAATTATTTTTAACAATTTCTTTTAGCTTTTTTCAAGACATTCAAAAAACATTTACTAGCAATTAGGCAAACACAGTTAATTAGGTTTAATAATTCTAAGCTAGAAATAATTTTTAGATTAGAATTAAAATTCCTAGTTGAAAATAGATTAGAATCAATACAAAATTAGGGTTACATCTTTATCAATTTAGGTCTCATCTTTTCCTTTGATTGTTTCTTCATAATTCCACGGCTTTGGATGTGTATAGCTTGACTTAAGTTTTGCATGATCCCATTTGTCTTAATTTACTTAATTGATTAAGTTCTACTTTGATCAATTAAGTAGATTAATGACCTTAGGACTTCTTAGTTATACTTTAAATGAACCTTAGGACTTGTGCCATTATATGCTTGTACCATTACATGTTCCCCTAGGTCAATCCTAACTCTATTCTATAAAACCCTAGAAATGGATAACCATTAATACATGACAACATCAAGCTTCATTCCCCATTCTTGGTATCACTCTTTCAATCATCTCTCTCTCTCTCTCTCTCTCTCTCTCTCTCTCTCTCTCTCTCTTTGTCCATTCAAAACAAAAACTTTTTTTTTGCAAATAAACTTGATCCAACGGTAAATATAAACTTAAAATATTTTAAAAATACGATGTAAATTGTGCTCCACGAGCCTTAAGAAATGGAGAAGAATGAAAGGGAGCATTCATATCCTTATTCTGAATACCTTTGGATATGGGGCATATGACCCAATTGTTCAAAGTATTCACTTCCATTCATAGACTTTAGTACAATTCAAATCAAGACAATTTTCAACATTTGCCTTCATACTAAAATCAATCACAACCAACATCAAGATCATTTCATAATATTTCTCTCTCAACCTCTTTGGGTTAATCACAATCTTATGGTTGAAACACCCCTCTCTTTGGGTTAATCACCATCTTGGTTAAAACACCATCTCTTTGGTTTAAACACCACTTTCATTTCCTCTTTGGTTTAAACACCACTTTTATTTCTTCTTTGATTTAAACACCACTTTTATACTCTCTTTGGGTTAATCACCATCTTTGTTAAAACACCACCTTTTTTTGTTTAAACACCATTCTTATTTTATTCTTTGGTTTAAACACCACTTTTATTTCCTCTTTGGTTTCAGCACTACTTTTATTTCCTCTTCAGTTTAAACACCACTTTATTTTCTGCTATTGGTTATGACACCACCTCATTTCCTATCCTTGGTTTTGACACCACACTTTTACAATTCTTTGTTCTTGGTTCAGACACCACCTTTTCATTTCTTTCAGACACCACATCAATTTCTTTTCATAAAAGAACGGTTATAATTCATTCCTTAGCAGTCAGACTAACAACTTAGAGCATCCGAACCAGGATCAAACAACTAACATCAAACACTTCTAGGATATGATTATAACACCATTCCCTAAAATCAACAAACAAATACTCGTTTTCTACCCCACGAACTACAGAGCTCTGATTTTCTCATTCCACTATAAGAATACGTAGGTACAAGGTTTCAAAATATTTGCGAGCACATTAATTAAAAACTTATTTTTCTCTTTTATTAAAACCATTTGTAAGTAACTGATGACTTCTCGGCAAGGGTACCGATAATTTTGAAGTAATAAAAAGATCGAATCCACATGGACTTCCTCCAAGCAAGAAAAAATGTGTGTAATTTGGAAACAACTAGTAAAAAAGGGGGTGTTCAAGTTTCAGTGCGAAAAGTAAATAAACGCGTAAACAATGTCATGAAAGAGGCCAGGTTGTGTTGTAGAACCCCATATTTCTCTCATGTTGATGTTTGATGCCCTGTATGAATTATCTAATCACTATAACCTCATGGTGAATTAACAAAACCGTTATAGCTGATCCCTCATGAAATAACTCACTAACCAATACCATGAGATTTCTATTCCAAGTTCGCCAACGTAAGCAGGATTAGGCGATGTATAAAACGTTAATCATCTATGCCACTATTCGGGGTCTCCTATCCTTATTCAACCAACATAAGTACAATAATTTCCCTTGGTCTAACACATAGACTAATAGTCAGTATTCCCTATGTGCCCAAAATCAGATTAAAAGAGTATCTCACATAAAAAACATTATGAAAAAGGAGCAATTGAATAAAATTTTAGATCAATATGTTCATACAATGGTCAAATCAACATAGAATACAACAATTGAGAAATAGGTTCATCATAACACAACCTAACCTAGAAGAATTTAGCTACTCGTAGTGTAACTAAAATACCACGATTGATAAACAATGATAACATAAGAATTCCCTTGAAGAGATGGTATCCAATGGCTTCAAATGCTCCAAAAATCACCATTTGTGCTCTCTAATTCATGCTTCAATCTCCCAAAATCACCCCCTTGTGAAAGTGCTAAAAAACCTCTTTTAAAAGCGTCAGAATGGACCAGAAGGCATCAGAAAAGGCCCAGAAAAGTGACCATCATGCGCACGATACCCTGCATTGCACGTACGATGCAACTTTTAATGCCCTATCACGCGCGCGATGCTGCGTGAAGACGAATGTGATTATTTCCAAAGCTTCACTCTATTTTGCTCCCTTTTCACTCAAATTTTCACTAAGTCCACAATTTGCATAGTTAGTTATTTTTCCTTATTTTTGTCATTCTTCCTCAAATTTTCTCGACTTTCACTTATTTTGCTCCGATTTTTCGACTAAATATAGGCAATAAGAAACTATTATCAGTAACCTTTAGATGATAACACCCATACACGAAAAGAACAATCTAAATGGTTGCCGTTGAGTACAACGAATATGAGGGATGCTAATACCTTCCCTTTGCATAACCTACTTCCTTAACCTTTTTATCTTCCCTTTGGGTTTTATTGATTTTTCCCTTTCTCTTTGAATAACTAAAATTTAATGGCGACTCTGTTGTATTTCGAGTGTGCGATGCACTCGGGTGTTTTTCTCGGTGCGACAACTAGGGAGTCCCTAAGCAAGTCAAGCCTAGTTTTGTTTGTTTCTTTGCATGTTTGGGTTTTTATCTTTATTTCTCTACTTGTCTTATTTTATTGCATCTTATCGCTTTTATATATTCATTATATTCTGGATATCTGCTATATTCTCTATTGTGGGTTGGATTTCATGATGCTACTTGAGAGAAAAACTCTACACCCGAGCTTAAGCATACACACATGATAGTAAGTGGTAGATTCATGTTGACCTCCTTGACGTTATGTCTCGATTATGGTCAACATGAGACGCCACGCCTAGAGTAGATCATTTTGGGAGCATCACTATTTTACAAGTCATTCATTTCAAATAGTGGTATCTCAAAATGGGACAATGACTCCAGGGATGCTTTTTAGAAACCTCATTCTTTGAAGAATAATACCTACCTGTGAGGGGGATATGTGTTTTTGTATGAAACCTAAAACCCTACCTGCCTTGAATATCATGAGTACATCGAACCTTTTAACCTATACTTTGAGAATCATATGCAGTTTACCAAGAATATGGCGAAGCTTTGAACCCATAACAAGAATATTGCATGCATAATTGCAGTTTCCCACATGAAAATCATTTTAGCATATGCATGGTTTTCAGGGATTCACAGTCATCCAGTCATTGTAGAGCATTCAGTTATGGAAAAATCTGATAGAAGATACACTTTCCTGTACAAACTCAGGGAACCCAAGCTAGATGATTTAAGGAAGCTTGGACCCTATTTGGTTGATGATCACAGAGAAACCTTCAAGAAGGCTTATGTAAACTTATTGAGTATTATGTTTACCAAGGAAGACACTAGTATGATTCTCACATTGGCACAATTTTATGACTCTTCTCTCCACTATTTTACATTCCAGGATTTCCTATTGGCCCATACATTGGAAGAGTTTACTCATATCTTATGTATTCCAATAAAGGACCAAATTCTGTATACAAGCTTGGATGGATTTCCATAATCCTCACTAATAACTCAAGCTCTACATCTCAAGAAGGAAGTGATTGAATCCAACATCCGTACTAAAGGCAATACTAGGGGTTTCCTTCAAAGTTTATGATTGAGAAGGCTTCCACCTTTGCTAATGCTGGAAGTTGGGATGATTTCTATGCCATTTTTTATCTTCTTGTCTATGGATTGGTACTCTTTCCGAACGTTGAAGGCTTTATTCATACAACTGCCGTCAACATCTTTCTGTCCAGAAATCTTGTTCACACACTCCTCGCTGATGTCTATTACTCCCTCGATTGGAGAAATAAGAAGAAAGGAGGAGTGATCAACAACTGTATTTCTTTACTGTATAAGTGGTTCGTGACCCACTTATCTAAGAAAGGACCGTTCACTGATAATGTGGGAGCTATGAAATGGTTTTAGAGATTGCTGTCTCTAAATGCAAAAGACATAATATGGTACTACCATGACTATGATGGGATAAATCCCAAATTCAATTGTGGTGACTTTCCTAACTTACCTCTCATTGGTGCTAAAGGATGGATTAACAACAATCCGATTCTTTCGTTGCACCAACTTGGTTACCCATTGAAAGATAAACCTGAAGACAAATTATTGGAAGAGTTTGTGTTAGCTGAAAGGGTTGATGATCCTAAGTTACTAATACGGATATGCCGTGCATGGGGTAAAATCCATCTCATATGAAAGAATGAACTTGGAAAGCAAAACTGTATTGCTTTGGAACCCTACACTAATTGGGTCAAGGCAAGAGTCAAATTCATCAAGCTTCCATACCCTTGGGAAACTTCCATGAATATTAAACCTCCTCGGGCTTTTTTTGTCCATATTTCAGAAGTTGATAAGCTTAAGGATACTATCAAGCTATTGGAAAAAGAGAATGCGGATTTGCGGTCAGACCTTGGTCGACTCACTCAAGAAAAGGAATACCTGAAGATCAATCTCAACCAGAAGAGGGAGCGTATGCTCAAAGCTATTGAAAATTTCCAGGATGAAGAGAAGAAGAGGAGAAGGATTGTTGAAGATCTTAAGGGAACTTATGTCGACCTCTCTACAAAGAAGAAATAACTTGCAAAAACCCAGTGTTGTACCGATAAGATGGTGATCGTTTGGAACCAAACTATGAAATATCGCAAAGAGATGGAAGAAAACTATAAATCCTAACTCAAAGAACTTCAAGACAAGCTGGAAGATTACAAAGAACAACTGAAGAAGGAACAAGGTTAGACTAAAAGCTCGAGGCATCTCTTTCCCAATGCCAATGTGATATTTAAAAGGTTTTTAAAGTAATAAAAGAGTTGAAAGGGCAAGCACATCAAAACCAGGAACTTGTTCACAGACTCAGTAAAGAAACCTCTCAATGGGAACGACATTTCCATAACCTCGAAGTTCTCATTAACCCAAAAGAAACTTTTATGCAAAACCTATTACAAGGGAATGACCTTACTCTATTGCATAATCTCCTAAATGATGCATGATATTAGAGAGAAAGACACGTACGCTTGGCTAAGTTCGCTGACCATGCAATTAAAGACCTCCCAAGAATGATGAAGGAAGCTCATGATGATATGCTTCCGTATAATACTCCTAGGGCTATTTTTAATTTTGTCGTTGTTTGTAAGGTTGTATTTGATAGGTTTAAGGCCGATCACCATGTAGCTCATCGATAAAATCCCTGAGTTTTAACAATTGTACTCCTTATTCTTCCATAATGAATAAAATGAGTATTTTCCATTACTGGCTTTATCTTCTGTCTTACTTTCTGCAATTTATGTTTACTCATATGCAATTGACTATAATACCCGAATTCCATGGAAACTAAAAAAACACTTCTTTGTATGCATTCGTACGTTCATACATTCCTGCATCTCATTCATCTAAAGCCAAGGTTCTCATACTATCTCTTTCACACATTCCAGAAAAAACAACAATTTTACGGCGAAGATATCTTACTCGAGCTAATCGTCAAAACATAATGGAAGAAATTGAGAAAGAGAACAATAATTACAAGGATATCTTGGACCAACTCCAAGGAAAGTTGGATGCGATTCTTGAACTCATTCGCACTCAGAAGGATAATACTTCAACTACTACTGAAACTCCAACTGAAACTGAAGCGGTTGCTCAACCTATACCAAATCAGCCAGGATCTCTGCCCGGGCCTAGTGGAAATGGCATTGTCCATCCCTGGGGGATGCCATATAAATTTACTCCACAAATTATCAATGGTGGTCATTTCTTATCATCCAGGGCCTCATCCCCAGGTTATTGGGAATGCTATCACTCATCCTTGGGAAATGCCTCCTAACTTTTCTCCATCGGTGAACAATCTCGATAACAACGAAGCTCCTAAAGATCAACCTCAGAAGAATTTTGTACCTAGGACTGATGAAGCACCAGTTAGGACAGAGAATGAATACATGGGTTTTACCACCAACTTCCTCTTCTACCTTGAATGCCCAAAAATTTATCGCCCTTAGTACATTTAGGTCTAAGATTAAATATGGGCAACTGTCATACCCCAAAATTTCCCTATCCTTTTCAATTTTCATCTGGCCCATGGTCTTGGGATCATATGCATTCTTATTATCATTTAAGTCATTCTTTTACAATTACAATTTTTGGCATCAATTGATTCAAAGCTTTTTCCTTATTTAAGAAACAAGGCATTAGATTAAGGTTTGCAAGATTGGTTCATTATGCATATTTGAACTTTTGTTATGGGCACAACAACTAGTTGATGATCTTTCTCTTGGATCCTAATGTTGGTCTATGACACTTTTGGATAATCTTGGACTGCATCCTGGAACATTTGAATAGGAAGGTCATTTTTAAGGGTCAATTTCAAAGTACAAGATTAGATTCAAATTCATTTTTTGGAGGAAAAAACATGTTACTTGAAGCATATGTTACATAATCCATTTAAAAAGGGTCAATTGTTATTACAAATATCCATTTCATTACACAAAATCCAAATTACAAAATTATACACAAGATTACATATTTTGACTTAGGGTTAACTTTTGGTCAACAATTGACTTTTTGATCAAATAGTTGACCAAAGTCAACTTACCATCCTAAATCACACTTGTTTCCACATCCTCATGGATCTTCCATGTTTGAGCTTCCACGCTTCCAAGTCTCCAACCATAATCCATATCTTGGTTTCCATGCTTTGTCCATTTTGAACGTGCCATGCCCAAACCTATAGTAAACCTGCAAAGAAAACACAAGACCATGACATCATAACCCTAATGTATCTTGGAACTACACATACACCTACACAATCAAACGAATTATGATTCAAACCTAATAATTCATCCCTATTTTATTAGCATTCTTCAACATATTATTTATTCCAACAAGTCCAAACAAGATTCAGTCATCAATAACTGTCCAACATAATCCTTGATTCACTATAACAAATTCATTCTATATTAGGTGACTGACATTTTGAACTAACCACATGAGCTTTTTAATTCTTTACTAATAGTCCCTAATATCTCATTCTATTTTTTTATTATGACAATTCGATTCACAACATGTTACATCAAGCCATCAATTATCCTGATTCATCCTAATTCCATTAGCTAACCTACTTCACTAATTTGTAATAATCTAACTGTCACCAACCTACATCATTACAATGTAACTAACTTTTTAACAACCATGCTAACACCAAGTAGCCAATTTTCATGACAGTTCACAAGTGAAGCATAAACTGCTTGATAGTTCCATAACTAGTTCCTAACATAACGAGTCAAAAAACGATTCAACAATTGGTTCACAAGTAATTCAATACTAGTTTCTAATAATTCACGTTTAGGTCACTATACCTAACAATTCTATAAGCATCTTACAGTTCATCTCACTATACAATTAACTTCAAATTCAAATCTCTAACTCACTAACTTCAACCCATTTACACTAACTATCATAACAATTTGAATTTCATCAGTCATAGCCTTCATTGTAGCGCAAAAAGGCATAGCATAATAAGCACACTAACTATCCAAACTATTAACAACCAAAACCATTAACTATAGAATTCAAATCCATCTTAACCTAACAACTGCTATTAACATCATTCAATAAGAAACTAATTCATTAACTTCAAACTCAACCTTCAATTTTTATCTAATTGAATCAACAGTCCATTAACCCTTTCCTTAATCATGCTAACTAATCCTAATTCCACTGCCAATAACTAACTACAATCAAGTTCACTAACAACCTAACTGTCATTTCTCATTATAACTAATTTTAACTTCATATTCAAACACTCAGCTAATTAACATCAAAATTAACTTAAGTCTAATCTGACTGCATAACTAACCTCCATTCAAACTCCTAACTGCATCTAACTGAACTTAACGGTGTTAACAAACTTCTAACTAATTCCTTCGTTGAACTGTATTAAATATAACATTCCCTAACTATAAATACTGATTGGTAAATTATAAAGTGTACTAATATTCCAATGTAGTAATAATGGAATTTCTCTGATATGATCTCAAGGACTGTTTGACGATACAGAGTTCTGGTTCTAACTTAGTTAAACAAAAGCCTTAGAGTTTTGGATTGTTGGTTTGAAAAAGAGAAATTAAAATGCAGTAGAAAGTAAATAAAGCAATTGGACAATTTAAAATATATGATGAGTGAACATGCTAGGGAAGGTGTATGATTGCATTCATCAACAATAGTAAATTAACCTTGCAACAACTTAATTTAATAATACTGACTACCGGTCCTTAAGGGTGTTTACTCCTAAGTCCTTAGCGAGAAAACCTTTAATCATTCAAATTAATCCATATGTCTATAGTGAATTACAAATGAAATTAAGCATTATTTTAATCAAGAATATTTTGGTTTCCAAAGGGTATCCCTAGGCTTATATGATATCTACTATGAACTACTCACTATTAAGCTTTAACCCTGGTGGTCCAGCCGAAATATTAACCATAAATCAGTCTCAATTTTTTTGAAAGAGAAAGCATTAAGCACAAATTTTAAATAAGTCAACTATCACAAATTCAAAGTCATTACGAGGATGAAATTTAAAATTGTATCATAAATCCGAATCAGGTACACCCCCTAAAATTGAGGGGTTTAACTACTCATAACAATGAAGAAAAACAAGACCGAAAGTGTATACATTACAAATTATTGGAAGAAAAGAGGTCTTCAATCACAAAAGTTCATGAAATCCTTGATCCACCATGAGTTCTTCAATGATCCAACCTTCAAAATGCGTTCTCTGTACTAAAAAACCATTCAACCCTTGGAAATTCACGTTTTAAAGCTAAATAGAAAAAAATGGGCTTTTTCAGATCTGGGTCGTGCCATACACGTATGACCTCCACCTATACGCGTATGGCCTATTTTTTCACTGTCTAATATGCGCATGGCCTAGGGAAGGGCATATGCCCCAGCTGGAGCCGTACACGTAAGGCTTTGGCAACGCAGAATGGGTCTGGCTGGCCTTATATGCGTATGAGCCCTCCCATACGTGTATGGCCAAAAACTTGATTTTTAAATCCCTTTTGGTGATACGCGTAACCTGGGAGGTGTGGTTGAGTGGCCATATGCGTATGATACCCCTCATACACGCATGGACATGAGATTTGCAAAATCTTCTTTTTCACTCCTGCTCATGCATCTTTGTTTGGTTTCTTCTCTGATCGATTTTCTCTTGAATCTTCAGACTTGTTAACACATGAAACACTACCTCAAGCGCGTCAACTAACTCAGAATCAATAAAAACCTCATAGATCAAGACATGATAAAATCTACCAAAATAAGCTTAAACTACTATCCAACCTCGCAACACTTCACCTATTTTAGGCATTCGAATGACAATAAAACTAACACAAATGTTGATTGATCATAACCCCAAACTTAGCTTGTTGCTTTCCCTCAAGAAACTTTTAGCATAAAAACATCAGGTCACCAATCATCAACCAAATACAACTATAAACACATACCTCAAAGATCATCTATGGTTCTCTTTAATTCCCACCATCAGTTTGGCCTGATCATCAAGATCGAATGATCTGTCACACCGACACTTGGTAACACTATTTCTCATGTCAACCCTATTCACACTCTCACTATTTCTCTCAGGAGTTAATGCATATGCACTCAAAATTTACAGTACACATTACCATACCATAGGCTTACATAAGCTATCTTTCAATCACCAGATACACACTACACACACTTTTTTAGGTCTTTTCAGGTTGTAATGGGGATAGGGCTATGGTGGAATAATATATGGATAAGTAGGATAATGGTTCAGAGTATTGCAATCATTATTTTCACCATGTTCATTCCAAAGTATCACAATTGGAATCTCTTAAACATTATTGTTCTTTGGTCAACTAGCTTAGACTCCTCAATTTTCCAACTGAGTTCTCCTTCCAGCGAGTGCTCCTGTGTATTATTGCTCTTTTTTTCTTCCAGTTAAACTGTTTTTTCAGCTCTTTTTTTCCAGGTGCACTCACTTTTATTACTGCTGTATAGCTACCCCAAACTTAAAGGTTGTTATTCCAACAACAACCCCAAACTTAGAATGAAACACAAATTCAAAAATAAAAGACAAAACTATGAACAAGGTAGGGGAGTGTTTGGGCCATGGGCTCATGATGTGCTGAAACAATAACAAACGGCGTGGATATAGGTTCAAAGGGGGTTAACAAAGGATACATTAATAGATTGGATGGCTTGAAAGGCTCATGGCTTAAACAAACAACGTGCCTCTTTGTATGTAGGCATGCAATGGATATTAGAAACGAGCAAACACACGTTCTAGATGATAAAAACATACCTGAATGCTCTCTCATTGGATGAAAATTATGTTTGGTTTTTTCTGTTCTTACCATGCTGGTAAGAGCTAACTGTGTCCATAATGCCTCTAGTATGATGCAACTTCACACACTTTCACAATGACCCTACACCCCTTCTAGTAAAGCTTCCAAAAAACCACATCAAATATTTCAGAGATATTATGATTGATTGGTGTTGTCATGGATATGACATCTAAACTTTATCTGGGTGCTCAGAGTCAGCCACTCATGATAGTCATCATCACTTAAATAACATAAACACAAAAATGAATTACTTAAAGGAACTGCTATATTATTCAAATAAAAGTTTTGGGAATTACATAAAAATAACCAAAAATGAAAGTACATCAAACTAAAAATAAATAAGGCTAACAAAAATGAAGAAAAAGAAAACTAATCCTCCTCAGTGTCTTTGTCCCTGTCTGCCACTAGAGTGTCAAAACTGATCATGGTAGTAGGGTCGCCATGATGCACAAAAGTTGAAATCGGGGACATCTGTCCCTGCTGGTCCCTCTGGCCTAGACTCTTAAAAGGGCTCTGATGCGCCTGAGGAGTAGGTTGAGAGAATGGTGTCCAATGATACTGCTGTTACTGCACAGGTCCTCCAAGCTAGATTGGAGTCTCCAACCATGGATACTGATATCGTCCATAGAATGAAGCTAGAGGATCTCCTGATGAGTTAGGTAGCGGCCTAGCAGTCCAGAATGTACACAAAAGTCCTGCATGAAACAGAACATAGTCATCCGGTCTCTATGGGCCTAAGACTCCTCATCAGCAAGAGAAACTCCCTTAGGTATATGCTGGTGATGAGTCTAGGATCTGCTGGATCTGACTGTTTATATAAGTCAGTCTGTGCTTCTTCATGACAACATGAATGTCAAGATGTTCATTTGGGTGGAGGTTGAAGGCTCCCTCCTTAATGATCTTTTTGTCCAACAAAGAAAAGTACCTGTCTTGGCTCCCAGTAGAGGAAAACCTATCAGCATCATAAGATGAAGAAAAATAAGTGTCCATGGAAGCTAGTATGTATCAGATCAGCCCTGTATTAGAGAGAAACTAGGGAAAAACAAGAAAATCTCAGAAAAAATTGTCAGAGAAAACAAGGTCGCGTATGACTAAGAGAAAAGTGTCAGAAAAATTATATATAGGTGCCCATACATGTATCATACGCAACCTGCAAGGCCATACACGTATGACATTTCTCATACGCGTATGGTTAGAGACAAAAAATAGTTGAAATACTAGATCACATATCATACGTGTATGCTGCCAGGTGACCGTTGCATACGTGTATCACCTGGCCATATACGTATGACCCAATTTTTTGAAAAAATGATGTGACGCTTTGCATTCCTCATACGCGTATGGCGAATTTCATATGCGTATGGGAAAAGGCCTTGCAAAAAGGAAAATATGGGCATCCCCATACGCCTATGGGCATAAGGCTTATTTTTTCAAAAATAAATTTCCATTTTCTTTGCCTTAGCTGTGATTTTTTTTTCTATTTTGCTTGGCACTGCAAAACACGACTCTTAACAAATAAAATAAACATATAAGAATGTAAATCACACAACTGAAATTAAGCTACTGTTACCTCCTTTGGGTTGCCTCCCAAGAAGTGTTTCTTAACGTCCATAGCTCGACAAATGACTAGTCTACGATGCTCTGAGCTGAGCTTCTTCCACCAGGCCACTCTCCTTTCCTTGGTGATAAGGCTTCAACCTCTGGACATTGACCTTGAAGGTGTCCCCACTGATGTTATTCCTCAACTCGACTGCCCCATGAGGGAATACTTTGTGGACAGTGAATGGCATATACCATATGGACTTAAGCTTTCTAGGGAATAACTTCAACCTGTAATTAAACAAGAGAACCAACCTTCCCAAAGTTCCCTTTTCTGAATCTTTTGATCATGCAATTTTTTTGTTTGTTCTTTGTAAAGTTTGGAATTCTCGTAAGCTTGGTTCCTAAACTCCTCCAACTCATGGAGCTGAAGGATTATGGAATCACCCGCTTTGGACATATCATAATTCAAGAATTTTGAGGCCCACAACGCCTTATGTTCCATTTCTAAAGGTAAATGACACACTTTTCCATAAACTAACTGATAGGTAGACATACTTATGGTTGTTTTGAATGCATTTTTTTACGCCCACAATGCATCATTCAACATTGTCGCCCAATCCTTCCTAGAGGCACTCATAATTTTTTCTAGGATTTGCTTGATTTATCTATTAGAAACTTCTACCCGCCCACTTGTTTGAGGATGGTATAGGGTGGAAATTTTGTGCTTCACATTATATTTTCTCAGCAAATTTTCCATGAGGCGATTCAAGAAATGTGTACCTTCATCACTTATTAGTTCTCTTGGAACTCCAAACCTTACAAAGATATTCATTCTCAAGAACTTCACTACCACTTTTGCATCATTTGTGGGTAATGCCACACCCTCTACCCACTTAGACACATAATCGATCGCCACAAAAATGTAATTCTTACCAAATGATGGTGGAAACGGTCCCATAAAATCTATTCCCCAGACATCAAACAACTCCACCTCCAACATAACATTCTAGGGCATCTGATTCCTTTTTGAAATGTTACCTGTTCTCTGGCATCTATCACGTTCCTGCACTTTGAAGTGAGCATCTTTGAACAATGTAGGCCAATATAACCTTGATTGGATAACTTTGGTTGCTATCCTATCTCCACTAAAGTGTCCTCCATATTCTGAATTGTGACAATCCTTGAGAATTTCCCTCTACTCTCCTTCTGGAACACATCTCCGGATCAATTTGTTTATCCTTTTTTTATAAAGGAATGGATCATCCCAGAAATATAACCTGAAATCATGTAAAAACTTTTTCTTTTTGTTATAGTCAAAATCATCAGGTATAACTCCACCTACCAAATAGTTTGCATAATCGGCAAACCATGGAACACCAGTAATGACCAAGATGTATTCATCAGCAAAGGCATCCTGAATGGGGTGTGTCTCTTCTGTCTCCTCAATCGGGGACATGTAGGACAAGTGATCAGCCAAAGTGTTCTCACACCCCTTTTTGTCCCGGATTTCAAGATCAAACTCTTGAAGAAGTAGTATCCATCTTAAGAGTCTTGGTTTTGATTCCTTCTTAGCAAACAAATACTTCAAAGCAGCATGGTCAGTATATATAATAAATTTTGTCCCTAGTAAGTAAAACTTGAATTTGTCAAAAGCATAAACAACAACTAATAACTCCTTTTCAGTAGTTGCATAATTCATCTGAGTAGGGTTAAGAAGATGAATAGCCTAATATATCACATTTAGAAGTTTTTCTCTTCTTTGTCCTAACACAACCCCTAATGCAATATCACTTCTATCACACATAATCTTAAAAGGGAGAGACTAATCTGGGGCAATCACAATGGGTGCAGAAACCAACTTACTCTTTAAAGTCCCAAATGCTACCTTACACTCTTTGTCAAAAGTGAAAGGCCTGTCTTTCACGAGCAAATTGGTTAGTGGTCTAGCAATCTTTGAAAAATATCTTATAAACATGCAATAAAAACCTACATGTCTTAAGAAACTCCTTATCACCTTTTCATTAACTAGGGGGGGGGGGAGCTTAGCAATAACCTCCACTTTTGCCTTGTCAACTTCTATTCCCTTATGGGAAGTTTTATGACCTAGCACTATACCTTCTTGTACCATAAAATGACACTTTTCCCAATTTAGAATCATGTTAGTTTTCTGGCACCTTTCTAAGACAAGAGACAAGTTAGTTAAACAGTTATCAAAATAAGAACCAAAACAGAAAAATCATCCATAAACACTTCCATGTTCTTTTCAAGCATGTTAGCGAATATGGATGTCATACACCTCTAAAAAGTAACAAGGGCGTTGCACAACCCAAATGGAATCCTTATGTAGGCAAAAATACCATAAGGACATGTGAACGATGTCTTCTCTTGATCCTCAGGAGAAAGAACAATCTGATTGTACCCTGAGTATCTATCCAGGAAATATAGTACTCATGACCGACTAGCCTATTTAACATATGATCAATAAAAGGGAGAGGAAAATGATATTTCCTTGTTGCGGTGTTGAGCCTTATGTAATCAATACACACTCTCCAACCAGTTACTGTGCAAGTGGAAATCAGTTCATCATTCTCATTCAGTATCACCATTGTTCCACCCTTCTTTGGAACCACATGTACGAGACTTACCCATGAACTGTCAAAAATCAGATAAAACAAACCTGCATCTAACAACTTCATAACTTCCTTTCTAAATACCTCTTTCATTGTTTAATTTAGTCTTCTTTAAGGTTGTACCACTGGTTTATGATCATCCTCCATCAATATCTTGTGCATGCATAATGTGGGGCTAATTCCTTTCAAATTCCCAATGATCCATCCCATAACACTTTTGTATTTCTTCAGTACCTGTACCAATTTCTCCTCCTCTTTTTCTTGTAGCCCGAAACTTATTATTGCCATACAACTTTTCTCATAGTCCAAATAAACATACTTCATATTCTCAGGTAGTTGCTTCAATTCTGTACCTATTTTTAGACTCCTTTTTGCTCTCAACTTCTAATGGAACTCTTAAATCCTCCCACCAGTGTGGTTTGAATCTTAGCCATTGAGGTCGTGCTTCCAATAAGGCTAGAATTTCTTTCTCTTTATCATCCTCGCTTTCCTCTATTTCTTGAGCTGACAAACTAAGAACTCTTTCCAAAGGTAATTCGGGGATTTAGTTCTTAACAGACTGAGCGACCACTGCGTATAACACTTCAATTGTATTACTCATCCCGTTGTCATATTTTTACTTTATAGTGTTCCTAACATCAATTCTTAGCTCTTCATTATAAACCTTGAGGGTCATGGTTCCCTCCTTAATGTCTATCATGCATCTCCATGTTTATAGGAAAGGTCTCCCTAAAGTCAAAGGGATCTCTTCATCTTCAGGCATTTCCAGGATGACAAAGTCAATAGGAAACACAAACTTATCGATTTTTACCATAATATCTTATGCTATACCATAAGGTCTTTTCGACGAGTGATCAACAAACTGAAGTGTCATTCTGGTATCCTGAATTGCAATTCCCAACTTCTTATAGATAGATAAAGGCATAAGACTCACACTAGCTCCAAATCAATAAGTGTATTCTTGAATTTTTTATCCCTAACTGTGCATGGAATGGTGACATAACCCATATCTTTCTTTTTTACTGAAATCTTCATACCCTGCAAAATAGCACTGCAAGTTTCAGTCAAAAGTATAGGTTCAGTGTCAATGATGCATTTCTTGGAGATGATATCTTTCATGATTTTACAAAAATTGGAATATGCTCAAGTGCATCATAGAATGGGATATTTATTTCAAGCTTCTTAAACATCTCAAATAACTTCTCAATTTTTTTCTCATGTTGATCCTTATTCTTGTTTATTGAAGGATATGGGAGTCTGGTGGTTGGTTTTGGCTCTTTTGGTTTTCCTTCTCAACCACTTTTTGTTTGACTTCTTCTTCAGTAATTTTCTGGTTTTCCTTTATTTCCAGATCCACTTCTAGAAAATGGTTTTCTTCCTATGGTTTTTCCTCAGTGACCTCAGTTGACTTACTACTTCTAGTTATCATAACACTCACATTATTATGCTCTCTAGGATTTGTTACTGTTGCACAAGGAAGAGAACCTTGGGCTTGAGAACCTATTATTTGTTATGTTATCTGACCCATCTGAACTTCCATATTCTTAATGGAAGTTTTAGTGTTCCTTTGATTATTTCTTGTCTCTTCTTGGAATTGGGAGTTTTGAGCGACCATCTTTTCAATGGCTAATTCCCAATCTGCATTCTTAGGAACTTGTTGTTGGTATTGCTATTGGAACTGATTCTGGTAGGTTTGATGAGGTCGATACTTTTGTTGGTTTTGATACTGAATAGGACCCTATTTTTGAACATTCCCTTACTGATATTTCTAGGAGAAGTTTGGATGATTCTTCCAACCTGAGTTATAAGTATTAGAATAGGGGTTGTTTTGCTTCAGAAAATTCACTTCTTCAATTTGTTGCACAGTTGCAATATAATGTATTGCATAGTGAGGTCCACTACAAATTTCACAACTCACAACTTGAACTGGTTGAACTTGAGCTACCTGTTGAGTACCTATATTCATTGCCTTGAGTCTTTTTTCAACTTCTGCAGTAACTTGGTCTTCCATCTTTATACTACGAGCATCTATTTTTAAATCTATCCTTACCTCTGGTTTGCTTACACTCCTATCATACAACTCCAAGTGTTCATTTACATCAATGGCTTATATTATCTTCTTGATACTAGTGGCTATTATAAAGTTAGATGAGCCACCAACAGTTGTATCAATTAGTTATTTAGTCTCCAACCTGAGGCCATTAACAAACATCTATATATGCTTAGTCTTATCTATATGTGAGTAGAAAAAAGCAACTAGTAATCTCTTGAATCTCTTGTATGCATCACCCAATGATTCTCCCTCTTTCTGTTTAAAATTCATGATATCATATATTTTCCTGAGAAAAACAGAAGCAAGAAAATACTCATTAAAAAGTTGTTTCCATCTCTTCCCAAGTAGTAATACTCCCAGCAGGAAGCGAATAAAACCATTCTTCGGCATCTTCAACTAGGGTGAATGGAAACATTCTCAACTTTTTGGCTTCTTCAGTGTTCTCATCTATCTCCAAATTAGTACTCATAGTAAGAAACCTTTGTATATTTTTATTTGCATCTTCAATAATCTTTTATGTAAAAGGCCTCTTCTCAAGCTGCCGGATAGTGGTCAGGTGTAACTGAAATTTTTCCATATTTACCGGTTAGTTAACTATATTGAGACGACCTACTACGACATTTTCTCTCCCATAATCCCTAAGAAGTATTTCTTGGTCGTTTTTAGCCATAACCGGTTCCTCTACTTCTCTGTCTGACTTTGTATCTGATTGGATTAAGCCGTCTACCTCTGTCCCTGCCATCCTTGCTTGTCTAGCTTGTCTAAGTCGAGCGTGCAATGTTCTTTCTGGATCAAGCCGCCTACCTTTGTCCCTGCCATCCTTGCTTGTCTAGCTTGTCTAAGTCGAGCGTGGAATGTTCTTTCTGGTTCTACGTCAAAAAGGAAAATATGCTAAGGTCTTTTCTTGCATACAAATATTAGACAAATATTAGTAGTAACAAGATAACTATAATAAAAATAAAAATAAAAATAAAAATAAAAAACTGAAGAAAAAAAATTTAGTTGTAGATCAACAAATTTTTAACTAAAATAAAACTATGAACTTTATAATATTTTTCAGTCCCCGACAATGGGGCCAAAAACTTGATCGATTAATTAGCAAGTGTACTAATCTTCCAGTGTAGTAATAAGAGAATTTTCCCTAGTATCGATCTCAAGGACTGCTTGGCGATTCAAAGTTCTGGTTCTAACTTAGTTAAAGAAAAGTCTTAGGGGTTTGGATTGTTAGTTTGAAAAAGAGATAAAATGCAGTAGAAATTAAATAAAGCAATTGAACAATTTAAAAGATATTATGAATGAACATGCTAGGGAAGATGTATGATTGGATTCATCAACAATAGTAAATTAACCTTGCAACAACTTAATTCAATAATAATGACTACCGGTCCTTAAGGGTGTTTACTCCTAAGTCCTTAGTGAGAAAACCTTTAATCATTCAAATTAATCCATATGTACATAATAAATCACTGATTAAATTAAGCATTATTTTAATCAAGAACATTCTGGTTTCCACAGGGTATCCCTAGGCCTAGGTGATATCTACTATGAACAACTCACAATTAAGCGTTAACAATGGCGGTCCAGCCTAAATATTAACCACATATCAGTCTCAATTTTTATGAAAGAGAAAACATTAAGCACAAATTGTAAATAAATCAAATATCACAAAATCAAAGTCATTAGAAGGTTGAAATTTAGAACTGTATCATAAATCCGAATCAGGGACACCCCATATCATTGGGGGGTTTAACAACTCATAACAATAAAGAAAAACAAGACAGAAAGTATAGACATTACAAATTAATGGAAGAAAAGAGGTCTTCAAGCATAAAATTTCATGAAATCCTTGATCCACCACGAATTCTTCAGTGCTCCAACCTTCAAAACGCTTTCTCTGTACTAAAAAATCATCCAACCCTTGGAAATTCGCATTTTTCGGCTAAATAGACAAAATTTGGGCTTTGTAAGATCTATGTCGTGCCATACGTGTATGGCCTCCACCTATACGCATATGACCTATTTTTTCATTGTCTCATACGCGTATGGCCCAGGGTAGGGCGTATGCCGTAGCTGGAGCCATACACGTAAGGCTCTGGCTGCGCAGAAGGGGGCCTGGTTGGCTGGCCTCATACGCGCATGGGCCCTCCCATACGAGTATGGGCAGAAGCTTGATTTTTACATCCTTACTGGTGGTACACGTATCCTGGAAGGCATGGCTGAGTGGCTATACACATATGAGACCCCTCATACGCGTATGGACAAGAGATTTGCAAAATCTTCTTTTTCTCTCCTGCTCATGTATCTTTGTCTGGTTTCTTCCCTTATCGATTTCCTCTTGAATCTCCATACATGTAAACACATGAAACATTAACTCAAGCGCATCAACTAGCTCATAATCAATAAAAACCGCAGAAATTAAGACATGATAAAATCTACCAAAATAAGCTTAAACTACTGCTCAACCTCACATCAATTCACCTGTTTTAGGCATTCAAATGACAATAAAACTAACACAAATGGTGACTGATCAACTATCTTACCCAATATCTACCTGATTTAGTTGTAATCTAACTCTATATAATCCTCAATCTCCTTCAATCATCATCATCACTCATATTCCACAAAAATCTGCAGAACACACTTTCTCAATTCTCTCTAATTTTCTTTCAATCACTCTACTCTCTGTGAATTCTCTCTGAGCTCTACTCATATTTCCTCACACTCACATGCACAAAGCAATAACAACCACAAGGAAATACACCCTACAGACTAGGCATTGGAAAGAGAAGAAGAAGAATCTATGACATATGAGAGTTTGAGATTCAAGTTTCTTACCACATTGAAGAGTCTCTAGTGTTCTTGCTTCATCTTCCTCTTCTTTGCTTCAACAATCTTCGAGACGAATCACTGTCTCGCTGTTATATCGTCCTTCTCTACCTCTATTTGCTTCGATCTCTTCACCATAATGTAGCTTCCATTGATGGGAATCAAATCCCCAAGGTGAAGTGGCTTGATTCCCCTCATTCTTCGTTTAGTTTCACTTCTTAGCATTTAGGGTTCTTGACTGATTTGGTTAGATTTTGAGAATGGCTTGAATTTTGGATGAGATTAACGCTAGATTGAGAAAGAGGAGGACACAAGTTTTTGAATGGTGGTACTATTGGCTGTTTTAGCTCAGCTCTGTCGGTGCCGAGACGGTGGAGCAAGCTTCGGTGAGAGGCATAAGTGAAACACAGAGAGAAAAACTAGAACACGACGAAATGAAAATGAAAATTGTTGAAGGATCTCACTCCACTCAGGCTTGGCTTCGTGTTGGGCCTCAAATCCACAAATACCATTAGTATTACTACACAACACCCCCAATTGACTAATGCGCACTTCCTTTCTGAGATCACAACCAACAACCAAAATTGAGCTTGTTGAATCATAATCCCAACACCAATCTTTCAGGCCCAACATCCCCCTTTGGCCCATGCACCTCCCTGTCAAAACCTTGTTTTTAAATTAATTGTTGCTTTACTTTTCCTTTTTTTTTGTCACACTTAAATGCATTTAATTCTTGATAAATACATAAAAATACATTTTTCTACACTTTATAAATTCTTGAAAATTAATAAAAACATAACACATGTTAGTTTTAATCAGGATTTAATTGGATACTTAGTTTTTCCCCTTTTAATTTTCAATTAATTGCATTAGAAGTTAGTATTCATGTTAATTCTTTATGATCTTAGTCTTCAATTAAAACCCATGTGCTTGAAATATCCTTAGCATGATCTTTGTGTAAGAACAAGATTTTGTGTCTACAGTTCATCTATAAGGTTTTGATGATAACAAAGGATGAAAGAAATTGGTACCCTAACATAATTTATCTAAGTGTGCATGACTATAATCGAAAAAGGGTTAAATAGACATACATCGGATATACACGTAAGTCCATAATGACCACTTAGAAGATTATTCAAGTAGAGATTCTGACTCTGAACAAAAGAAAGCGCACAAAGTTCTACATAGAGAGAAGAATCAGACGCTCTGAATATGAGTAGTGCACTCTAGGATCTGATGACTTTCTACTCTAAAGAAATCACTATTAGAAAGACATCAAGAACCTCTTAAGACAATAAGCTTTCAGCAACTATCTGAAAATACACACGTTGAACAAAAACATCTGAGCTCTGCATACTCTAACTCAGAATGATCACCAAGTCTTAGCTGCGAAGTCTTTCGCTTTTGCCAAGAATCGATTTTTGGAAGAGAGTTAATGCGCTCCAAAATTGATATGGAAAGGACAAAGAGATTAATGACATTAAAAATCCATCATTGCCAAGATTTCCCATCCAACGATCTCCTCATCAAATCTCTATATAAAGGACGAATCATCTTCATAACAAGATAATGAAGCACACGAGAATACTGCAAACAAATCACAAATCTCTCTTATTCTTGTTCATTCTCTTTCAACGAGTTATTTCTCTAAGAGTGAAATATTTATATTCTCATATTGTGTAACTTATGCTTACCTAGAAGCACTAAGCACATAACTGCATTTTTTATTACTTGATGAATATTTCTCAAGTGACTTGTGAAGTCTGTAAACTTGAGAGGGCTAAGAGATCTTTATCTCCTTAGACGCTCTTTGTTGTAATCTTTCAAGATTAGTGGATTAAGTCCTTGTTAAAGGTGAAACCACCTTGGTCGGGTGGACTGGAGTAGCTCTGAATTTCAAGCGAACCAGGATAAACTTCTGTGTTGATAGCATTATTTTTCGCGTGTGTTTCATTTGCAAAAGTTTTTATTATCTGTGGAAACAATTCAAACCCCCCTTTCTTGTTTTCTCTACCTTCAATTGGTATCAGAGCTTCGGCTTTGTTTTTGATTTTCTAATCAAACACTTAACAGTGTAAAGAGATCCAGCGTGAGGAAAACACTATGGCCAACACCAATGAAAGAGACAGTTACAATGCCAAACCTCCAGTTTTTGATGGAGAAAAGTTTGATGATTGGAAAGACAGAATCGAAAGTTTCTTTCTGGGTTATGATGCTGACCTATGGGACATAGTTACTATTGGCTATGTACCTCCTGTATCTGATGTCGATATTGCTATTGCCAGAAACAAGATAACTGATGACCAGAAGCGTGACTTCAAAAATCATCACAAAGCCATAACAATATTGCTGAATGCCATTTCCTACAATGAATATGAAATGATCACCAATAGGGAACTGCTAAAGAAATACTTGACTCCTTAAGGATGACCCACGAAGGCAACTCACAAGTTAAAGAGACAAATGCTCTGGCTCTAATTCAGAAGTATAAAGCCTTCAAGATAGAGGACGATGAAGCTATAGAGGTAATGTTTTCTAGATTTCAAAATGTAATTGCAGGACTCAAGGTTCTAGATAAAGGCTAAATAACTGCAGATCATGTCAAAAATATTGTCAGAAGCCTGTCAAAGAAGTGGAGACCTATGGTCACTGCATTGAAATTATCAAAGGATCTGAACAACATAAGCATGGAAGAACTCGTCAGCTCCCTCAGGAGTCACGAGATAAAACTTGAGGAAGATGATCCCTAAAGGAAAAGCAAATATGTAGCTCTGAAGTCCAGATCTGAAAGACACAAACCAGAAAGGAACAAAGCCCTCCAAGCTGAAGAAGAAGATAATGAGTACTCTGAAAAGGACGATTCTGATGATGGGGAAGAGTTATCCCTTCTAACCAGAAGAGTAAAACAACTCTAGAGAAAAAGGAATAACAACTTAAAAAGACCAAGACCCAAGGGAGATCGCTTAGAATCAACTTCCAGAGGAAAATCAAACAAAGAGGTAACATGCTATGAATGTAAATAACCAGGTCACTATAGAAACAAATGCCCAAAGCTTAAGAAAGAAAGCTCGAGAAGAGAAGGATTCAAGAAAAATTCCTTCAAAACTAAGAAGGGACTCATGGCCACCTGGGATGACTCTGAATCTGATGCCTTATAATCAGACTCTGAAGAAGAACAGGAAAATGTGGCATTCATGGCTACCACATCTGGAAGCTCATCAGAGAAAGAATATGATCCTGAAGAGGTATTTTCTAATCTTTCTCACTCTGACCTTGAATCTCGCCTATCTGAATCTCTAAGCTCATATCAGAAACTTCGACAAAAATTTAAAGCATTAAAAAGGGTCCTTGAAGGGACCATTGAAGAATGTGATAAGCTTGAGATAAAAGTTTATGAACTAAAAGATGACATTCTGATTTTGGAAAGAGAAAAGGAATCTACAAATAAACAATGTATAAAACTTAAAGAAGCTTTATCTCAAGCCCCACAGACTTCTAACACAATCATATATGAATATGAAAAGGATTTTCAAAAGTTTCTGAAAAATGGGATAGAAAGAAGCAGAATATCCTCTATGATTTATGGAGTCAGTCAGAATAAGAAAAGAGGAATATGATATGATTCTAATGAAGACAAATACATATCCTCTGCAGATGATAAACCTAAATCCCCATTTTCTTATCACTACACACATGCACAAACACAAAATTTTACTAATGCTAGAAAACCCAAAGTTTCAAGAAACTCTGGGAAAACTAATCACAAAGGACCCAAAAGATTCTGGGTACCAAAGGATAAAATAGTTTATGTTGCAGATATCCTATGCAACATAGTTAAGACACCAATCATGGTACCTGGACTCGTGATGCTTGTGACACATGACGGGAAGAAAGCATATGTTCCAAAGCGTGGAAGTTAAAGATGCCGGGTTCGTAGGTTTCAGAGGAAATCAGAAAGGAAGAATAAGAGGCTCTGAAACTATTGGTAATGAATATCTTTCCTCCTATATATGATGTTCTCTATGTAGAAGGATTAATGCATAACCTGTTATCAATTAGTCAATTAAGTGATAATGGTTATGATATAATCTTCAATCAAAAATCATGTAAAGTAATTAATCAGAACAATGGAACAATTATATTCATTGGCAAGAGGAAAAACAACATTTACAAAATTAATCTTTCAGATCTAAAATATCAAAATGTAAAATGTTTAATGTCTATAAACGAAGAGCAATGGGTATGGCATATACGCTTGGGCCACATTAGCATGAGAAGGATTTCTCAGCTAAATAAACTCGAGTTAGTCAGAGGTCTACCTAAACTGAAGTTCTCTTCGGATGCTCTGTGTGAGGCATGTCAGAAAGGAAAATTTTCAAAAACCTCTTTTAAAAAGAAAAATGTTGTTTCTACCTCTAAGTCTCTGGAACTTCTTCACATTGACTTGTTTGGACCTGTTAAGACAACTTCAGTCAATGGAAAGAAGTATGGATTGGTCATTGTTGATGATTTTAGTCGCTGGACATGGGTAAAATTTCTAAAGCACAAGAATGAGTCACACTCTGTATTCACTAGCTTCTGTTCTAAAGTGCAAAATGAATTTGACTCTAAAATCATCAGAGTCAGAAGTGATCATGGTGGAGAATTTGAAAATAAGTTCTTTGAGGAACTCTTTGATACAAATGGAATATCCCATGATTTCTCCTGTCCTATAACTCTACAACAAAATGGGGTTGTAGAAAGGAAGAATAGGACACTCCAAGAAATGGCCAGAACCATGATTAACGAAATAAATGTGGCTAAGCACTTTTGGCCTGAAGCAGTAAATATAACACGCTATATTCAAAATAGAATCTCTGTAAGACCTATTCTAGAGAAGACTCCTTATGAACTACGTAAGGGAAGAAAACCCAACATTTCTTACTTCCATCCTTTTGGATGCTTCTATTTTATTCTTAATGCTAAAGAACATCTGAACAAGTTTGATTCAAAAGCACAAAAAGGTATTATGTTAGGATACTCAGAGCGCTCTAAGGGCTACATAGTATACAACACAGAAACCAAAATTGTGGAAGAATCAATACATGTCAGATTTGATGATAAGCTTGACTCTGAAAAGTCAAAGCTAGTTGAAAAACTTGCAGATCTGGAGATAACTCTTGCAGGTTCTGACGAAAAGACTACAGAATATGAGGAAGCTGAAAAGCAAAATCCAGAAACAAGTGAAATCTCAACTATCCAGAAAAGATCAAGAAATCGTCCAAACATCTCTGAAGAATTGATTATGGGAAACAAGGATGAACCTGTCAGAACAAGGTCTACATTCAAAGTATCTGAAGAAACCCCTCTGGGATTAGCGTCTCTGATTGAGCCTACCTCCTATGATGAGGCACTTCAAGATAATGACTGGATTCTGGCAATGAAAGAAGAACTTGATCAATTCACAAAGAATGACGTCTGGGATCTGGTTCCAAAGCCAAAAGGAACCCACGTTATTGGAACAAGATGTGTTTTCAGAAACAAACTAAATGAAAAGGGAGAAGTAGTCAGAAACAAAGCACGACTGGTAGCACAAGGTTATAATTAACAAGAAGGCATTGACTACAATGAAACCTTTGCTCCAGTCGCCAGGTTATAATCTATTCGCTTGCTTCTATCATTCGCTGTAAATCATTCCATCAAATTATATCAGATGGATGTCAAGAGTGCATTTCTTAATGGTTATATCTCAAAAGAAGTGTATGTTTACCAACCTTCAAGTTTTGAAAACCCTAAATATCCAGAACATGTTTTTAAACTGAAAAAATCTTTGTATGGTCTAAAACAAGCTCCTAGAGCTTGGTATGAAAGACTAAGCACCTTTCTTCTGGAACATGATTTTATTAGAGGAAAGATTGATTCTACACTTTTTTTGTAAAAACATTAGAAATGATCTCATGATATGTCAGATATACGTTGATGATATAATTTTTTATTCAACTAACCCCTCTATTTGTCAAGAATTCTCTGAGTTAATGCAGGCATAATTTGAAATGAGTTTGATGCAAGAACTAAAATTCTTTTTGGGAATTCAAATTAACCAAGCTTCAGAAGCCACATACGTATACCAAAGTAAATACATAAAAGACATTCTGAAGAAATTTGAAATGTCAAAATACAAACCAGCAAAGACACCCATGCATCCAACCTGCATTCTAGAGAAAGAAGAAGTAAGTCAAAAGGTTTTTCAGAAGCTCTATCGTGGTATGATAGGCTCTCTTCTCTATCTGACGGCTACACGACCATATATTCTTTTTAGTGTATGTCTCTGTGCAAGATTCCAATCGGATCCAAGGGAATCTCATTTAACAGCAGTTAAGAGAATCCTAAGGTATCTGAAAGGAACACCTAACCTTGGCATAATGCATGAGAAAACATCAAAGTATAGGCTCTATGGATATTGTGATGCCGATTATGCAGGAGACAGAATGGAACTCAAAAGCACATCTGGAAACTGTCAGTTCTTGGGAAACAATCTTATATCTTGGGCAAGCAAAAGATAATCAACCATTGCACTTTCTACTGCAGAAGCATAATATATATCAACTTCATTATGCACTACTCAGATGCTTTGGATGGAGAGTCAACTAGAAGATCTTCAGATATATGAGAGGAACGTTCCTATCTTCTATGATAATACTACTGCCATATGTTTAAGTAAGAACCCTATTCTACATTCCAGAGCAAAGCACATAGAAATAAAACATCATTTTATCAGAGACTATGTTCAAAAAGGGGTAATTTCTTTAAAATTCATAGATACAGACCACCAATGGGATGATATCTTCACAAAACCTCTTGCTCAAGATAGATTCTCATCCATTCTAAAACATTTAAAAATTGAAAATTTCCCAGAATGAATCAAACTCGTGCTTCTCTGAAATGGAAAAATAAGGCTCTGAACATAACATCTGGTGTCTGGATCTGACTCTGATACTTCTACCAGTTAGAAGTCATCTGAATCAGAAATCCTCAAAATCCAATCTCTTGGTATTCCTGAAGATCAGATAGATCAACATGTGGTGTCTCTTGCGTCTGACCTTGGATCTTCTAGACACCTGTCTAGAACAGAAATCAAGAGACAGACCCTTGAGATCTCCTCGAGCAGTGTGTTGATTTGTGGATTAGACATCCATCATTAGCTGTAATCAATTTCTCCCCCAAGCGTGTCAACTCTTTTTCTGTGCCATCATTATGTTACTATTCATCTTCCCATCTAACGATGTCATTTTGCATGCCCTTCTTATGTATTTATAGTTACCACACTTCACACTTTCACACTTTTCACTCACATCCTACACAAACCTCTCTCTCTCTCTCTCTCTCTCTCTCTCAAGCATACTCAACATCTTCAAACGTTCTTCAACAACTTCATCTTCTTCATGGATTCCTGGCAAAAATTAATGTACAACTACTCACAACAAATGGAATCAACGGAACAACCTCCAATCTCTTCCCAACAAACCACTACAACAACTGATGTTATCTCCACTCCCATCTAAGAACCCCATATTTTGGATCGTGAACCCCACATCAATCTTGCCACTCTGTTTGACAAGCTTGAAGTACTGTGTGAATCATTGGTTGATTTTGAGAATATGAAAAGAAATGGGATAAACCTCACTGAAGAACTTAGAAAGCAAGGGTGGGAAAACTACTTTCAAAGGCTCTATGGACCCATATATACATATCTGGTCAAGGAATTCTGGCGTTTTGCAGATTCAGACGACCACTACATTGTGTCCTACATTCTGGGGGTGAAGATCGTCATCACCGAGAAATCAATCGCTACCCTTCTGAACATGGAGAAGACAGGGGGAAGACGTATTTACAACATTAACCCTAGGGCAAAATACATGTTCCAAGAAATTTCCCCAACCATCTTAAAGAAGAACGCTGAGGGCAATTCATCCAAGAATAAGGAACTACACCAGAACCTAAAAGTCTGGTTGAAGATCATTTTGGGGACTTGACTTGGTCAATACCATTGGATTTAGGAGGTTGATGAAGTTTAAAACTTCATCCCTCAGATGAATGAATGGTATTGATCAAGCGAGGCTCATCCCTTGACTACTTTGGGATCCCCTTCATTTCATCTCTCCACTTTCATCTCATTTCTTCCCCAATCATCTCTTGGCCAATGACTTCTCATGGATCATTAGCTAGTTGATTCATCAATGGCCTTATGTTAGATGAATCAACATAAGCTTGATTGAGATATACCTATCCTCTCTTGTTTTTTTATGTCGTATGCTTTAGGAGGTTGGTCTTGGATATATTATCTCTAGCATGCATTAACACCAACATTATTATTGACCGGCCTCAGATAGGCATGACTTCTATATAAGCCTATTTGCGATTGCTTAACATGGCGCTAAATTTGCGTCAAGGCACAAATTAACATACTAACTTGACAACTAACATTTAATTTTCTTGTCATTTACTTTAATGCAATTTAAATTCTCACACTTTATCATTCCTTGTCATTTACATTCATGCAAATTGTTTATGCTTCAGTCATTTTCTCTTTGTCCACTTGGGCCTATGTTTATGCTTCAGTTATTTTCATTTTTTGCTCACTTGAGCCATTATATTTTGTGCTTGTGATATATTTGTGCTTGTGATCATATTTTGTTTGTGGTCTTAGGACCTTAAAACACTTAATAAAAACAAAAACACTAAAAAAACACATTGGTGGACTGTTGGATCTTTGTCTGTAACTTGATTTAGACCTATGGACTTAGTGTAGGCAACATTCCTGAGCTATGGAAGAAAAACTTGGCCAATGCCATTAATTTGAGACCAAAAACATGGCCAATGCCATTCATCTGACACAATCTTGAGAGAACCCCTTGAATTTATCTGATACACTCTTTCTCTTTATCTAAATTGTTATTTTGATCTTATTCTTATTATTTTATTTTTTCTCTTTGAGTATGTTTCAAGGGATTTTTCATCTGATACACATAAAGGACATTGGAGATTGCTTGCTTGGATGCTTGGTTATCTTTATTTGATACCATTAGGTTTCTTATTAATTGCTTGGATGATTATGGCTTTGTTGTTTACATGACAATCCAAAGGAAATGAGTTTCTATCTGACACTATTGTCTTGTGGGTGCTTCCCATGGGTTAGATATTTTCAACTCAAAACTCTTAATCTTGTATAAGATAGTCTCTTCATATCCACATCCTTCTTCTTTAATTTCAAGATCTCCTTCTCATTTTTAAAACTTCTTTGCTTGTTGTTTTTCAACTTAGACTTGTTTTAATGAGTAGAAACCTTTGCCTTATGCCATTGATTTTTAAACTATTTTCTTAATCAAAATTGTAAGAAGACTTAATCATATTGACTTTATTTTCAAAAAGACCAAAAATAACTAATAACCTCATCTAATCATTTTGGCCACTTGGTGCCTTTTTTCCTTTTAAACTTTTCAAAAAGAAAGCATTTAGATTTGAGTTATCCTTGGTTGAGATGTAATTCTCCCATTCCATGATATGTTAAGTGTAAGATTTTCCATTTACTAGGGGTTAGAGGCATACTTATTGATTTAATCCGAGTTGGAGCCCTCCCTCTTAAATGTTGTAAAGCCGTCTTTATCGGTGGATGTTTGGTTGAGTATTCTCCCATTGATAACAAAAGATCTTGAAGCTTTTGTTAAAATCAATCCACCCATATTTGAAATTTTTACCACGAACTACGAGGTTTTGATCCCTCATTTATGTTGGTACGTAGGCATAAGACCAAAAGTCTTACCAAACACAAAATGTAAATAATGAACTCTTTTCCCATCCCCTCATTCTGTTTTTTAAAACAAACATATTTTCAACCAAAACAAGTACACATAACAGGGCTCCCTAGGAGTACCTATGACACTTTGGATGCTAATACCTTCCCTCTGTGTAACCAACCCCCTTACCTGTAATCTCTGTCATTTTATTAGTTTTGTTTTGAAAACTTATTATCTTTTGGGTTTTGTTCGTACTTTTTCTCTTTTCCTTTGGAAATAATAAAAGCGCGGCGACTACTCTGGTTTTATTGACGTTAAGTTAACCAAAAGCTCAGCGGTCATGAATTTACCGCTATAGAAAAAAAGTGGCGACTCTGCTGAGGAGTAGTCCTCAGTGGGTTTAGCCTACTTTTTGTGTTGATTATTGATGTTTATATGTTTTAATATTTTGTATGTATTATATTTTCTGTATGTTGTGCTTGGTGATATCTGTGTGGTTAGATAAGTCCTAACCCGAACTCGAGAGAACTTATGATTAAGATGGTGGGTAGAGTAAATGTTGGCTTTGATGGAGTCATTCCTGAAAAAGTTGAATTGAGATCCCTCGCTCAGTGGATACCCCTTTGGAGTTGCTTGTGCCACACGAGTAAGTCGTGGATAGGCACTACTTTCTCCGATCTGGGAGTTTGAGAAGCTGAGAACCATAGAACATTTACCCCTCTTGGCCTTATTAGGATGTAGTGCGGTGGTTAACCAGGAGCTATCCTGATTTAGTTGATACACGATACTACACCCAAACGAGGTTCTCTTGAGAATATTATTAGCCCCTGAGCAAGTCGGAAGGCTGACAATATCCGAAAGATGGATTGTTGACTATGGGAACTTTTTAGAACATGATATACAAGTTTTTATCCATAGTAAACTCCTTTGGAATAGTTCTTAACTTGAATCCATGTTCGTGACTCACAAAAAACCCATTGGTTCTTGGTTGATCTGATCAGTTATCATAAATATCAATGGTTCTTGGGTGTTGATGGTCTGAAAACCCTAATCCACCAAAATGGATGATTGATCTTGACGATGACTTGATCCATCAGTTGACCTTTGTTTGTGTTTGCCTTGTGTGTGGTTGTTGCATTCATTCATTACATGCACATCATATCATTCATCACAAAAATAAATTTTAAGGAACTTAAGAATTCTTTTTGCAAACATTACAGATACTTCGACCATGGATTTTGGAAGGAGAAGCACTCGGAAGTACACTTTCAGGACTCCTAAGTTAGAGGACTTGAGAAAGTTAACATCTTTAGTTACTAATACTGAGAACTTCCAAAACCGATATGGAAAGCTTTTGTCTATTCTGGGTACTAAGATGGAAGATGGCCTCCTCAACACTTTGGTCCAATTTTATGATTCTATGTATTATTGCTCACTTTCCCGAATTATCAGCTTATGCCCACTTTGGAGGAGTATTCTTATTTGGTTGGTTTGTCTATTTCTAATCAAATTCCATTTTCTGGTTTAGAAGAAGATCCAAAGCCTCTTGATATTGCCAAAGCTCTTCATTTGAAGAAATTTGATATTGAAGCTCATATGACTTCTAAGAGTGGTATTCAAGGGATTCCTGCCAAGTTCTTGATAGGAAAAGCTCACTATTTTGCTGGTATGAGGAGTGTGGACGAATTTGAGGCTATCTTCGCCCTGCTCATTTAGGATTGGTTTTGTTCCCCAGTGTTGATAACTTTGTTGAAATTAATGCCATAAAGATATTCTTGATTGGAAATCTAGTTCCAACCCTTCTTGGAGACACTTATTATTCTATTCATCACAGGACTTCGAAGAGTGTGGGAATGATTGTTTGTTGCACACCTTTGCTGTACAAGTGGTTTATTTCTCACTCGTCGCAGTCTGCTTCCTTTTGGGATCTCAATAATGGATTAAGGCGGTCACAAAAACCATGGCTCTTACTCACTCTGATATTGTATGGTATAATCGTGTTTATGATGGGGTGATAATTATTGATAATTGTGGTGAGTTTCCCAATGTACCCCTTCTTGGTACAAAAGGAGGCATTAACTACAATCCAATTTTGGCGCGTCGTCAGTTTGGGTATGCTATGAGGGGTAAACCAAACAACATTTGGTTGAGTAGTTTCTATCTCAAGGAAAATGAAGATAATATAGCTTTCAAGGAGAAGATTGTTCGTGCTTGGTATAATATCCGTAGGAAGGGAATGGAAGAATTAGGAAGGAAAGATTGTGTCTCCTAGGAACCCTATCTTCAATAGGTCCAAGCTAGAGCTCTTGATCTTAAGATTCTATATCCTCGCCAAAAGCTTTTGCCTATGACTGATAGATGTCCTACTCATGTTTTTCCGACTGATGCTGAGAAACTTCAGATTGCTTTGACCCATATGTAATAAGAGAGAGATGCCTGGAAGAACCAATATCAGATTGTTGAGTTTGAGAATTCAGATATTCAAAGGCTGCTGAAGAAAAAGGATGAAGAAGACTCTGCCAATAAGAAAAGGAAGGCGCAAGTGTATTTATTTTCCTCTAGCCCTATTCTACCTATTAATTATTCTAGTATTCCTACTACCTCTGGTGTTTGGAAGAGCGTTGTAGACAATATAGTGTTGGGAAAAAGGAAGATGAGGGAAGTATGAAGAAACAATTGGAAAGTTAGAAAAGATGTTACAGTCTACTGTTGGTTCCTCCTTTGACGCAGTTTCTAGGGATCCTTAGGATGTTATTTTCCTTTTCTCTTGTATTTGTATTTTGGTTTCTGAAATTGTACTCAGTGTAATCCTTCCAAATATTATGAATAAAAATGAGATTTTATGGTCAATTCAAATTGTTATTATTGATTATTATTGTTGAAATATTTGCAAATAAGACTTTGTATGTTCCTTGAAAATTATAAAAATCAAAACCATTGCATTCATGCATAATTTGCATTGCAGGTTTCTTGCATTCTAGCCCTTCGGCCAGGTGTCTCATGATCTTCATCTTTGTATCTGTCAAGCTAACGCATTAGTACAACACTCGTGTTAATCATCAACGTAAGATGGATCAAATTAGAGCAAGAAAACCGTGAACTCAAAGAGGAGATTTCTAGACTTACTACTCTTATGGAGTCTCTCATCACAACTCAGAGTCAGGTGGCTCAAGCTCATGCAACTCCACAACAACAAACATTTATCTTCGAGATTACCTCAACGTCTATATCTGTGGCTCTAGTCAACCAGCCTGCGCACTCTATGCCTTCTGGATTCCCTTGGGGAATGCCTCAAAACTATGTTCTTGAGGGTTATGCTCCTACCATTGCTCCTATATGCTGATATCTCGCTCGGTCATGTCTACTCCTTCTTCTGTTGTGCATGTCATGCCTCGTGTTGAAGAGACTACCTACCATTATGAGTCGTCTTAAGGCCCAGATATGTATGAAAAGATGGATGAAATGAAGGATCATTTTCAAGAACTGAAGAAGGAAATGAAGACCCTGAGGGGAAAAGATTTGTTTGGGAAGAGTGCTTCTGAGCTCTTCTTGGTGCCCAATGTGAAGATCCCTTTTAAGTTCAAGGTCCCTAACTTTGAGAAATACAAGGGGAACACTTGCCCTATAAGCCATCTTGTGATGTATGCCCGCAAGATGTCAACCCAAACAGACAACGACCAGTTTCTCATTCACTATTTCCAGGATAGCTTGACCGGTTCCGCTCTTCGTTGGTACATGGGTCTGGACAGTGGTAGCATTCGTACTTTCAATGACTTAGGTGAGGCCTTTGTCAAGCAGTATAGGTACAATGTGGATATGGCTCCTGATCGTGACCAGCTTCGGTCTATGTCTCAGAGATACAAAGAGACATTTAAAGAATATGCGCAAAGATGGAGAGAGCTAGCCGCTCAGATCGGTCCTCCGTTGGAAGAAAAAGAAATGACAAAGATCTTTCTCAAGACTTTAAGTTCATTTTACTATGAGCGTATGATTTCTAGCACTCCCAATGATTTCGCCGAGATGGTGAACATGGAGATGCGTCTAGAGGAAGGTGTCCGTGAGGGAAGATTGTCTAGAGAAGAAGCGTCAACCAATAAGAAGTATGGGAGTGGTTTCTCGAAAAAGAAGGATGGAGAAACTAATTCAGTGATTGTGGAGAGGAGGTCATGTTTGACCCTATTCTGATGTCCTATGCCAAACTATATCCGTCTCTTATTGTAAAATATCTGGTCCAACCAAGAAGTCCTCCGTCTATGCCTGAACCTCTGTCGTGGTGGTATAAGCCTGATCAACATTGTGTCAATCATCAAGGGGTACCATGCCATGATATTGAGAACTCTTATTCATTGAAATATGAGGTTCAACAGTTGGTAAGAAGTGGGATGATGTCCTTTGAGGACCGTGCACCGAATGTTAAAGCCAATCCGTTACCCACTCATGGTAACTCCTCTGTTAATATGATGAACGGTTATCCCGGTGAGTGTTGTACCCTAAAATTTTCCCTCCATTTTTGCTTCTCACCTGACTTATAACCTGAGACTCACTCACGACTCATTCATGAACATCATTCATGCATAATCAACACATGCTAACAAACATCATAAATTCGAGGTTGTGGTTAATGAAAAACAGGATTGGGCTTGAAGATTAATGTTTTCCTCATCAGATAGGTTGAAACCCTAATGGCCTGATCCTTTGGAACCTTAACTCCCGAGGCCTACATCTTGACATTCATTTGTGCATCCCAACCCTAATTCTTGACCTTGAGGGATCTTGTGGATATCTGACTTCTAAAACCTAATTTGTGGGCCCATGGTATGAGATGTTGCCTGAGGAGCTTTGTGCTTGGTTTGCAACCCTAATCAGGGGTAGTTAGTGCTTGAGTGCATAGTTTGGTTGACATTTGGATTTAAGGCTCATAAAAACCCTAATTGATAGGTGCTCAGGGCCTTGGAGGTTGCACTTTGGTGCTTGTTTCACATTTAAATGTAATACGTTGATCTTGAGGTTGGTGAACCTTATGGCTTGCTTTAAGGGGTACGAAAACCCTGGTGTGGGTTAGAGTATTGGTGCATTGCTTATGATTGAGGCCTTTGGTTGTTGAACTCTAACCTCGCTAAACCCTAGTCCTTGGTTCGTCATAATTGGTCTAAGGTATGCTTACATCTCATTACATGTCATCATTTCATCCATTGGCTACCTGGGTCATCATCTGGTCCAGGTTTCGTTCATTGGTCCCTTTGTGTGTCAAGGTTCATTTAAACTCATTTGGTACAAGGATTCATGGTTGGTTTGGTCCAACCATTTCACAATCATTGAGTTCTCTTCATTCATTCATAGTACTTGTTTTCAATTGGTTGCTTTGGAAAATGGTCATGTGAATTCAAATTTTTGCATTGTTTCATTAGAACATTCACTTTAATTAGGAATTACATTGTATTTATAAGGTCCATTTAGTGCATTGTCCAATAAACATTGCGTTGAAAAATTACAAATAATTACATCATTTTTGCATAGGTTGACTTTTAGTCAATTGTTGACTTTTTGATCAACCAGTTGATCAAAGTCAACTCATCATTTTGCAATCCATAAATCCTAAGTTTCTTTCTTGAACCATACATGACCACTACATAAACCATGTTCATAAACCATTATAATGCAATACATACCAAAACCTAATTACAAGTTCATTTTTCAATCACGTAAGACATGGACATAGAAACCACATTGCAAATCCAAATAGCCATACACAATTCCAAACATTCAATTTTCCATCTTTTTTAACCTTTTAAAATCATATTTTTAGTCAATGCACCATCCAACCACTAATTCAATTTCCAATTTCAAACCAAAATTGAATCCCTTTCACTTCCAAACATTCAACCAAAATTGAATCCCTTTCACTTCCAAACATTCAACGTGACTTTCTATTTTTTAAACCAAACCATTAAAGTTCTATTCAATACAATTCAACAATATTCCATACACATCAAATTCAATGAATATTCATTTACATGTTCACATAACCATTTCAAACCATGATTCATTTTCGATGCAATATTTATCTATTACAATATACATAATTCAATACCATTTGATTTCTCATTTCGAAACCCACTCCTTCAAATCTCTAAAAAAGGTTTACAACCATTCAACTTCCTACATAACCCAATTTTATAACCCATTTACAAACCACAATCAAATTCAAATTCCAGATCAACAATAGAAGAATTTCCAAACTACATAAATCTTTGCAATTTCATAAATTTCCAACTCATTTTCAAATCACGGTTTACATGTTCCTACATTACATTGATCCGATTCAAACGTTGCCTAAAAAGAAAGCTACAAGGATGAGCATGAGCATTCTTCAACCAAGCTCCAAACTACGTCCAAATTATAGCCTACACATGCTTACAATGATTAACATAATTACAAATCCAATGCAATCCAAGCAAGGTGCAGTCCTCGTTCCGCAACACAATTCAATCATGGCCTGCAAAATAAATCCACACGCAGGACAAGATAAATTCAACATGAAATATCATCCAATTCAAAGCAAAAGAAAATGATTTAACATGACAGTCGGGTTTCTTGCCATGGTAGATAGCAGAAGCAGTACTTGGCAGGAAAATTGACACAAGCAATACCATTTCATTCCCTTCTGAGCAACACTCCACAAAACTGAACCAAAAGAAACGGTGCATACTGAAGTTAATTGAACCAGCTCACAAACCTCAACTGCTAACCGATTTGAGTTTGAATTCTCCAATTGAATAAGCTTCAACCCAAACAGAATTTTCATCAATATTTCATTCACAGCTAATTTGCATTTAAATTGAATCTCATAAATTGAAACTTCATTAACAAACCATTTTTTCCCTAATAATTAACATTGCTAAAGTTGCAGAATTTTTCTCTAACCTCATAAATAACTAACACCATGTCAATAAGCAAAAGAAAATAACAAGAGTTTGATCTTAATTGCAACAACTATCTCTAACTAGTAATATAACAGTAGGGCTGCAGAAAGACTAAAATGTCCATAACAGGTTCACTCACTTCTAATGGCAAAAAAACTCGACTTTTAGCCAAATAACCAGCATCAACATCATTGATAGCAATGCAATACAGTCCATCCATGAACATTTCAAAACAGAATTACCCACATCCAATGGAAGCAGAAAAGTACTTGACATTAATCAGAAAGTGCAAAGCATCTATCATTTACTAAATACATATTTCCTAACCGTGTAACTTCATGCACTCGACGCAAGCCAGCAAGGAAATAGCTGTTGCAATACACCAGCATGACAGTATGCTGCAGGATATGCTTGGCGGCCGGATTCCCAACTGCATCAACCTGCAGAACTGCTATGAAATTAATAACGAACACCAAACAACAACATCCTAATAGTAGCATACCAATCTAACATTTAAACAACAAGAAACTCAATCAAATACGCCCATGGATTTTCGAACAAATTGGAACGGGTAATTAGTAAACTAACAAATTTTTACAATAGAGCAATAACTAAATCTTACTGGCAGAATTCAAACCAATATTTGTTTTCGCTCATTTGAGTTTCACAACCAACTCACTAACCAGTTTTCATTTTACAGTACCAACTAACTCAACCTTTGTTTCTTTCAATCCTAACCGAACTATGAGTTTAGTAACTAACTGAATCCAAGTCCATAACAACTAACCTAGCTGCCATCCAACTAACATCTCAACTATTCACAAACTTCTAACAGAAAATAACAATCTCATAACTAACATTCCATTTTAAACTTAAATTGTTAGTGCTCAAGAAGAACTTCATAACAAAATTATAACAAAGTGATAACTCTGACAAATCTCCTCTTCAATTTCAGTTAAATTCAACCCTGCCCAAACTCTAACGAGGCTGCCCCATTTTGGATGACCGATTCAGTTACAACTTTGTCTATATAACAATGGGTACCTTATTTTTCACGGGGCAGACTTCACTATGAAATGGAATTCACAACCGTTTCTTCCCTTTCATTCCAATCTCCATTGTTCTTCACTCCAATCTTCTTCTTCTACGGCGGGAATCTTCTTCATACCAAGAGTCTCTAATCTTCTGTCATCACTCTGCCGCCAACTTTTCATGCTGCAATTCACAATAACCATGAGCATATGCAAAGAAGAAGCAGAGATTAAAGTAAGATAAGAGGGAAAGGGAACAGAGAGATGAAGAAGTGTTATCGGTAAAGTAGTTGACGACGTTGAAACCGTGTCAGAATTCGTTTGCAGGAGGAGGGAAGATTACGGAAGGAGAAGATGACAAAGTAATCCACGAAGAGCGTATTGCCGACATTGATACGGTGAGTTCTCACTCCTCTCGTCTTCATCTTGAATTCGTGCAGGCCAGGTGAAGCAGAGATGAAGAGTGAACGATTGAGTCACTTTCATCTTCATCTCGAATTTCGGAACGTGACTCTGAGCATACCCCTAGAATGCTCTTGCAAAGCCAACACTGGTACACACGTGCAGAAGACGAAGCGCTTGAATTCGCGATTGCGAGTGATGGTCGAACTCGGTTGAGAGTCGCGGCCGTTGCACCATAGATTGGGGAAGTTTGTTTGCTCGCAGTTGTTGAGCTTCGTGTGATCCGGGTTCCGGTTGCGTCGTCGACGACGGCGTGTTTGAGGAACAAATACCGCGATTAGGGATTTTGACCCTGGGAGTTTCCGTCTTACCTCCATTTCAATGTTCAGAATTGGTTATGGGCCCAAGGTCCATTGTGTTTGCTATCCGCACCCCATTTTCCTGATGTTTGCTTGAACTCCGTTTAGAAGGTTTTTGGGCCCTGATGAGTATGGGCCTGTGACCATTTCTACGCTGCACCTCTCCTGCGAAGCCCAGTATGTTGTTGGGCTTAATTCTGCTAGGCTTTATTTCTGGTTATTAGCATTTTTAGTTTTAATTACGTATTAGTGATTTGGATTAGCAATTAGGATTAGTTTAGTTAACATTTAATTAGGTTATTAGAATCTTTAGAAATATTTGTAATTAGAATTTAATTAGAATTAATGATTTTTTGATCTCAATTGATTTTTAGAATTTAATTGATTTTTAGAGTTTAATTGATTTAGCTTAATTTCTAACATTAGAATAATTTTAGAATTGGATTACATTTTAGGCAATAGTTAGATTTTAGTTAGAATTTAATTTGTGCTCATCTTATGAAATGACCATTCTACCCTTTAGGGGTCATTTTGGTATTTTAACCACATATTTGCATGGCATGTTCCTTTAGGACTAGAGCTTGATTTAGAATTTTATCTAATTTTAATCAAGTTTTGGTTAGCATAATTGCGTGTTCCTTTAGAATTCTTTTGACATAGATTTTAATCTAACCTTGATTAACTATAACATGTACCTTTAGGTTAGTTTGATTTAATCCTAACCATTATATTAAGTTTAGCCTAGCTTTTAAAATCAATTCTAACCCTATGATTCAAATTGATCAAAAGTAATTTTGATCAATTAAATCCTTTGATATTGTATAATCCCACAGTCTAATTTGAGTGACCAAAAGACCCTTGGTCACTTAATAAGACTTCTTTGTCTAAGTTGTGGTCCTCAAGGCCTAAAGTCACATTCTCGATCGAAGTATCCTCAGTCATACCAAGCAGTGGGCTATACAAGATAAATCAAAGGTCAAGACTTGGTAAATATGATTCAAATTGTACGATACGAGTCCTAAGTAATAAGGAATGATGAAACAGAGTTTCTCCTATCCTTGTCTAGAGCGACTTTGCGTACGGGGCGTAGGCCTTAGCTATTCAAAGCGTTTGCCCTTATTCATAGACTCTAGTGCAATACGAATCGAGTACACTACCAAGTCTTCTTCACGCAAAGCAACATCAATGCAAGGATCAACAATGAAGATTCTTCTCCAGTAACTTGTCAGTTATAAGAAGTATCATACGCCATGAGCCTTAAGTAATAGGGAATGATGAGACGAAGTTTCTCCCATCCTTGTCTAGGGTGACTTTGCATACGGGGCATAGGCTCTAGCTATTCAAAGCACTCGCCCCTATTCATAGACTTTAGTGTGATCCTCGTTAATCAACTGTCAAGTTTCCCCCACTTAATCATTGCAAGAAACAACAACAAAGATTCTCCTCCAGTAACTTGAAAGTTAAAAAGAGAATTACATGTCACGAGCCTTAAGTAGTAAAGAAGGAATGGGACTGGAGCTTTCCTACACTCATTTTGAATATCTTTGGGTGTGGGAAGTTTGGCCCGTTGCTTATCGTATCCACCTTTACTCATAGACTTTAGTGTGATTCTTATTAATCAACTATCAAGTCTATTCCACTCTTTCAATCAATCATTTCTTTTGCCTCATAAATCATCTTGCTTTCAGCCCCAGTAGGCTGAACTACGATAGCTCTGATTTCCTCATTGCACAATGAGGATAGTAGGCAGAAGAATCCAGATTCTTCGCGAGCTATCATATATATTAATTCATCATTCTTCATTCATTCATTCAATACCATATTTTTGAGATCAAATATACTTTTCCTTGGTTTCTATGCTCATCCTTTTAGGACGCCTAATGAACAGTCCGTCTTGTGAACCGGGAGTTGTTTGGCTTATTGCCAAACATTTCATTCCTTTGTTTTTGGTTATTCCACTATAGTGATACCATTCCTCGGGCCCCTCACTTGTTGGTTCATACCAATTTTTCTCTTCGATTTAGAGTTCATTCCTTCATGGATCCAAGATATTATTCTCCCTTGATTTTAAATTGTTTGTTCCCCAACAAGTGATATATCTTTTCCTTGTTCCAGTCGATACTTCCTCTTGAGTTCCATATTCACCCTTTTATGATGACCTAATCAATGTCCATCTTTGTATCAAGAGTTGTGTGGCTTATTTACATACAGTTAATTCTCTTTGTTTCCAGTCATTCAACGATAGTGATACCATGCCTCGGGCCCCTCACTTGTCGGTCTGTCTGTTTACTCTTTGATTCAAAGCTAATTTTCCCTTATGGGTTCCCATGTTACCATTATGTTGGTACATGTTATACTACTCATCACTCCAATCATTCCTTAAAGTTTGTTTGTCTTGTCAGTCCTTGTTGCTTAGACAAACACTTTTTTCATACTCTTTCCTTTTGTTTTTGTGGTTCACTGAACTACGATTGCTCTGATTTTCTCATTGCACAATGAGAATACGTAGGCACGGAGATTCGAATCCTCTGCGAGCATACTTATTTATTATTCTTACTCCTGCCTTAGGGCATTCCTCCATCCATCTCCATGATGCATTCATATTATACCTTCATTCACTTCACATGATATACCTTATTCTTTGAGCCAAATACAATATACCTTTGAGCTCCAACTTGTACCTCTTTGTGAACCAAGAGCATATTTTTTTGTCTTGTCAGACCTTGTAGCTTTGACGAACATCTCCTTACTTAATTTGCAGCCATATACAGGCAACCCTTCTTTTTCGGTTATTCCAATATAGTGATACCATGCCTCGGGCATCTCACTTGTTGGTTCATACCAGTTTTACTCTTGGGTTCATATTTTCTTCCCTTGTTGGAGTTCAAACAACACTATTCTTTGGTTCAGACCATACCTTTATCACAATTCCTTTCACCTCCCACCACTAGTTCTATGAACTACGGAGCTCTGAATTCCTCATTGCACGATGAAAATTGATAACGCGAAAATGTATCGTATTTTTGACTTCATATGCATTGCTTTTTACTTGATTAATACTTATTATTATGCAGTATTTTATGTTTATTGCAGGTATTTATCGAATAAAAGGTTTACAAGCAAGCAAAGTGGAAAATAGCAAAAAGGAAAGAAAAAAGAGAAGAAAATAGAGAAAAATAGAGAGAATGGGTCCACCACACCAAATGGCCTTGTGGCGCCCATCACTTGGATGTGTGGCGCCCGCCACATGATCCAAAGAGGTTGGTGACGCCCACCACAAAGCATGAAGATTGTGACGCTCTCCACGGAGTCCAAGATTAGGGTTGTGGCAACCACCACAACCCAGTCTTCCCTACTTTTTATCCATGATTTTAGCCATGAATCCACTCACCTTTGGATACAATTTAGGGAAGTGGAAAATATATAAGGAGGTTAGTTTCTCCACGCGATATCTCTCTGGTCTTCCTGCTTTCGATCGTATGCTTAATTTTAGTCAAATTTTCTTTTCTTTTAGTTTCCTAGGCAGTTTTTCTTACTTTGTAAAAGTGATAGTTTCTCCACATCGGGGACTATTACAATTTATTTTACGCATTTGAATTCAATTGTAACGGTTACTCATTGCCAAAGTCTGCCGACATTATTTTAATTGAAGAATCAAGATTCAGTTCCAGTTCTCAATTCGTAATCCAGGTTTTATTTTGATTGCTAATTTATTTATTTATGCCTTATTGTATGTCTGATTTTCCAAATACCATGTCTGTTACCGGATCCATGTCCGGCTAAACCCTTAGGTATCAACATGTAAAGACCGTCGAAACGACGGGATTCGTAAATAATTGGTGTCAATTTTTATAAAACTTATTTTTCCGATTTTTAGTTTCTTAGTTTAATCAAGCTGTTTTTCGTATGAGAGTACAAAACAAACTAAGGTTACGATCAACAAGAACGAGAGTTTGAGATTCTAGCCAGATAGCTGAAACTAGGCATTAATCCTAAACACAACGAGAGCGCTTTAGGATTAATTAGGCTTTATTCATATTCAAAAATTACTTTTAAATTCAAAATGAGACCGCGAGAGCCAAGCATTCTGGTTTAGGAGTATGGTCAGAGTCAATAAAAACGAGAGTGTGAGACTAAGTCCTTTCTATAAATAATTTCTATTGAAGAATATTTTGACCAATAAGATTACACCAAATATCCATCGAATCCCTGAAGTTTGATGCGTTACATATCGATATCCCTTTATCATATATCTTTATTAATATTCTATTTACGTTATAGTCATTTCTCTTCATCCCTCAAATCTTAGAATGATCATCAACCTTAGATTTACATAGCAACATTAGATAACGATACGTTCGATTGTTAGTCCTTGTGGGTTCGATAATCTTTAAAACTACGCGATAGGACTGTGCACTTGCAATCACGATTCCCATATAGTTACTAAGTCGCGATCACGTTTTTGGCGCCGTTGCGAGGGATTAAGTTAGTCGATATCGTAACTCCAGTGTTGCCCAGTATAGACTAAGGCAAACAATTTTATTTCCCTTTCTACATTTGTCGAGTGTATGCCAAGTACTCACTCTCAAGGCGAGAAGTTAAAGCTACCATTCGACGAACCTGAGCGTTATCTTAGATTAGAACGTCGAATATGGGATTTGATACGAGAATATCGTATCAAGCTAAATCTTCCCGATCTTAATATCCCTATTCCTGAACCAGTTATTCAACCAGAGATGGCCGAAGGACTGCAAAATCATCCTCTTAAGTACTATGTAATCCCTTCGCAGGATGTACCACATAACATCATTGTTGCCCCTGCCATCGAGGCCAATAATTTCGAGTTAAAACCTTCGTTTTTATCAGCCGTACAACAAAACCAATTTTCAGGTAGTCCCACGGAGGACCCGAACCTACATTTATCAGTGTTTTTGCAATACGCAGATACAGTGAAAGCAAATGGTGTCAGCCCTGAAGCTATAAGGCTACGCCTTTTCCCATTCTCATTAAGATATAAAGCTAGAGCTTAGCTCCAGTCTCTACCATCCAACTCTGTCATTACGTGGAACAAGTTGAAGAAAGTTTTCTTAGCACGATATTTCCCACCTAGTAAGACGACTATGCTAAAAGCCCAAATAAACGTGTTTAAACAAAAAGATAATGAATCACTTTTTGAAGCTTGGGAGAGATACAAAGACATGATGAGGCTTTGTCCACATCACGGTCTGGAAGAATGGTTGATCATCCATACCTTTTACAACGGTCTCTTGTACAACACAAGATTGATGATAGACACTGTCATAGGTGGCGCACTGGTGGATAAACCCTACAATGAGGCCTATCAACTTATCGAAAGTATGACCCATAATCATTACCAGTGGGGAAGCGAAAGAACCTCCGTAGAGAAACCTCCAACGAAAGGCGGCATGTACGAATTAAGCAGTCTTGACCATGTCAACGCCAAGGTAGATGCTCTTACTCAAAAGATAGACAACTTGACCATAACACCCGCAACCACCGTGGCTGTCATAGCACCAAACTACGAGATTTGCAGAGTTCCAGGGCATGCTGCCCCATAATGTCAACTCCTGACAGGAACCTCCACAGACTAGGTGAACTATGCTCAAGGAAAGCCTTACTCAAACACCTATAACCCAGGTTGGAAGAACCATCCTAATTTTTCGTACAAAAATAATAATGCATTGTATGCACCTAACCAAGCACCTGCTGTACCATCGGGATATCATAAAGCTTCCACAAATACTCAAAATGCTCCTAGGAAGTCGAACCTAGAAATAATGATGGAAAACTTCATAGCCACCCAAACCCAAACAAATAAGGATTTCCTAAATCAAAACATACACACTAGTGAGCAAATCAAGCAGTTAGCAAACAAGGTAGACGCGTTAGCCACCCATAACAAAATGTTGGAAACACAAATCTCGCAAGTGGCTCAACAACAAGCATTTACCGTTGCTCCTGCAGGCACATATCCTGGGCAGCCGCAACCAAACCCGAACGGTCATGCAAATGCTATTATACTACGAAGTGGGACAGAACTAGACAGACGGACCGACCCTAGAATTCAAAACCCATATATGCACCAAGACCCTGGTAAGGAAACTGAGAAGGAAGACGATTAAGAGGAAGATAAAAACGAAGAGGCCATAGAGAAAGAAGAACCTTATGTGCCTCCACCACCACATAAACCCCTATCCCTTATCCTTAAAGACTTGTTAAATCTAAAAGTGTAGGGCAATTTAAAAAATTCATAGAGCTTCTAAAACAATTGAATATCACAATACCATTTACAGAAGCCATCACTCAAATGCCCTCATATGCTAAGTTTCTCAAAGAAATCTTATTTAACAAGAAGAAGATAGAGGATAACAAAACTGTTACACTTACTGCCGAGTGTAGTGCCACAATACAAAACAATATGCCTCCTAAGCTGAAAGACCCAGGTAGTTTCTCCATACCCTGTGTAATCAGAAAGTTTGTCATAGACAAAGTACTATGCGACTTAGGAGCCAGTATTAGCTTAATGCCCTTGTCCATATGTGAAAGGTTAAAAATGGGAGAACTAAGACCTACGAGGATGTCCGTACAACTTGCAGATCGTTCTGTTAAATTTCCCGTAGGTATGCTAGAAAATGTTCCGGTACACATAGGACAATTCTATATTCCTACTGATTTTATAATCATGGATATAAAAGAGGATCCCAACATCCCTATCATATTAGGAAGACCATTCTTATCTACATCCGAAGCTATTATAGATGTTAAGAAAGGAAAGCTAACCTTCGAAGTTGGTGAGGAAAAAGTCGAATTCATTTTGATGCAATTCCTAAAGGCACCAGCTATAGACGATACCTATTGTCTACTAGATGTTATCAACGAATGTATAAGAGAAATGGAGAATGAACAAACATCATACTCTAAAATACTGAAAATTCCAAGGCCTCCTACTTTTGAAGATGAAAATTGGAGTAAGGAATACCAAGATGACAGCCTAAGCGAATGCCTAGCACTAACACCCAATCATATGCCTTGCCTAAAGAAACTAGCCCTAGAACTCAAGACGCTACCCAAAAATCTAAGGTACAAATTCCTAGACACTGAACTCGAGCGACCTGTAATAGTCAATGCAGACTTAGGGCAGATAGAGACCGAAAAGCTCCTACACATTTTGAGAAAATACCCAACTGCTTTAGGCTACAATATCTCAGATCTAAAAGGAATAAGCCCTTCCATATGCATGCATCGCATAATGCTAGAGTAAGACAGTAAGACCTCTAGAGAACATCAAAGAAGGATAAATCCCATTCTGAGTGATGTAGTAAAGAAAGAAGTGCAAAAGCTGTTAGAAGCAGGTATTATCTACCCGATATCCGATAGTCAATGGGTCAGCCCAGTACATGTCGTACTGAAGAAGGGAGGCGTCACAGTTGTTAATAATGAAAAAGAAGAATCTATAGCACAAAGAGTGGTTACTGGAAGTAGAATATGCATTGATTATAGAAAATTAAACAGATCCACTCGGAAGGATCATTTTCCTTTACCGTTTATCGATCAAATGCTTGAACGATTGGCTAAGCATTCTCACTTATGCTACTTGGATGGTTATTTAGGATTTTTCCAAATTCCTATTCATCCTAACGACCAAGAGAAAACGACCTTCACATGACTCTATGGTACATTTGCCTACCGACGAATGCCATTCGGACTGTGTAACGCTCTCGTAACATTCAAAAGATGCATGATGTCAATTTTCGCTGATTTTATAGATGACATCATGGAAGTCTTCATGGATGATTTATCTGTGTGCGGACAGAGCTTTGAAGGCTGTTTATCGAATCTTGAAATGGTACTTAAAAGATGCGTAAAAGTGAACCTCGTGCTAAATTGGGAAAAATGCCATTTCATGGTCCGACAAGGGATCGTACTCAGACACATAGTATCTGATAAGGGGATTGAAGTCGACAAGACCAAAATAGAAGTTATAGAAAACCTTCAGCCTCCGAAAACCGTAAGAGAAATACGAAGCTTCTTAGGACACACCGGTTTCTACTGGCGATTCATTAAAGATTTCTCGAAAATCACCAAATCTATGACTGGCTTATTGATGAAAGACGTCGATTCATCTTTGATGACAAATGCCTAGTGGTGTTTGGACAACTGAAAACAACTCTTATTACCGCACCTATCATGCAACCGCCTGATTGGAGATTACCCTTTGAAATCATGTGTGACGCTAGTGACTATGCTGCAGGCGCAATCTTAGGGCAAAGAAGGGATAAGAAACTTCATGCAATATACTATACAAGTAGAACCCTAGACCCTGCACAGATGAACTATGCCACCATAGAAAAGGAAATTTTAGTCGTAGTGTTCGCTCTGGATAAATTTCGTTCCTACCTAGTAGGAGCAAAGATAATTATCTATACCGACCATGCTGCAATTAGGTACCTGTTAAACAAAAAGGACGCCAAACCAAGACTCTTAAGGTGGATCTTACTATTACAAGAGTTTGACCTAAAAATCAAGGATAAGAGGGGCACTGAAAACGTCGTGGTCGATTACTTGTCAAGAATGGAAGGTATTGAACCTGAATGAGTGCTTATAAACGAAGATTTCCCGTACGAAAGACTCATAGCCCAACTGGAAAGCAATACAACTAAATATGAGTTAACCCATAAGGATACCAAAATAAACGAGGCAGTGGAGGCAATTTACACTAAAACCACACTGCCATGGTACGCTGACTTCGTCAACTACTTAGAAGCTGAGGTGCTTCCACCAGACTTGACTTACCAACAAAAGAAAAAATTCTTCCACGATCTTAAACATTACTATTGGGATGAGCCTCTACTTTTCAAGAGAGGCGCCGACAGTATTTTTCGTCGATGTGTCCCCGAAGATGAGGTAGAAAATGTAATGTCCCACTGTCATTCTACTCGAAGACTTGCGCTAAGATCTTGCAAGCCGACCTCTTTTGGCCCACTTTATGGAAAGATGTCCACATCGCGATCATAAATTGCGACCGGTGTCAACACACTGCCAACATATCTAGACGCGACAAAATGCCACTTAAAGGTATTTTGGAAGTAGAAGTCTTCGATGTTTGGGGAATCGATTTTATGGGACTAATCCCATCTTCTTTTGGTAACAAGTATATCCTTGTTGCGGTCGATTACGTATCAAAATGGATTGAGGTCATATCCTCTCCAACGAATGAAACACGAGTGGTAATTAGACTCTTTAAGCGTATAATCTTACCTAGATTTGGTGTGCCGAGACTTACCATCAGTGAGGGTGGCTCCCATTTCATTTCAAGGATTTTTGAAAAGCTATTACTGAAATATGGAGTCCGGCACCGCGTAGCAACACCTTATCACCCACAAACGAGTGGGCAAGTAGAAGTCTCGAACCGAGAAATTAAACAAATCTTAGAAAAGACGGTTGCCACCTCTAAGAAAGATTGGTCTTCAAAATTATACGAAGCTCTGTGGGCATATAGGATAGCTTATAATACCCCAATAGGAACCACACCTTTTAAGCTAGTTTATGGAAAATCATGTCATCTGCCGGTAGAATTAGAACATAAAGCATATTGGGCCATTAAGACCGTTAATCTCAATTATACTGCCGTAGGAGAAAAAAGAATATTAGATATCCATGAACTAGAAGGATTTAGACTAGATGCATATGAGAATGCCCAAATCTATAAAGAAAGAACTAAGAAATGGCATGACAATCGCATATCAAGGAAAGAGTTTAAGGGAGGAGACAAAGTACTTCTGTTTAACTCCCGCCTCAGACTCTTTCCCGAAAAACTTCATTCTAGGTGGTCTGGTCCCTTCGAAATTACCAATGTCTTTCCAAATGGAGCGATAGAGATAAAAGGAAAAACGAGCGAACCATTTACAGTAAACGACCAACGTTTGAAACATTACCACAACATTGACAACAATGATTTCATCACAAATCTAAAGCTTGCAGAGCTGCCCGCTCATTCACAAGAATAACATCTATTCTATTTCTATCGAGCTTACGACAATAAACAAAGTGCTTGGTGGGAGACAACCCACACTCTATCTTTAACTATTTAATTTAATTATCTAAATTTCTGATTATTACTATTGCTTATTTTTCATTCTTTCTTTCTTTCTTATTTCTCATAAAGTCAATCGGTATCTTTCTTTATTATTGACCATTACTAACTTAATGCTGTTATCTACTTGATTTTATCTAGCTACTGACCATCACCATGCAACAAATAAATTACATGGATATAGTCTTCAGAGGCAGAGCTCAAAGGAGACATTTTGAGGCTCTAGCTCAGAGAGAAATGGCACTAACCTTATACCCAGATGGACGCACCATGACTAAATTAGGTATAAGAGACAGTGTTATGTTCCTAATTAACCAACTAGGCTGGGATACCTTTGCTATCAAACGAAAATGTAGTTCCTACAGTAGGTTGAATTTAGAATTCCTAAGCTCCCTAGTTTACCTGCCAAACCATGGTATGGGATTTAACAAAGGCCTCATCACCTTTAGGTTGTTCGATAATGACTACCGCTACACCCATAGAGAAATAACTGAACTTTGGGGGTAGCATCACAGGAAACGACCATCCCGAGCCGAACCTTATGCATTCAGAGAACATCCATAACCCTGTCATTCGTTATTTTCATAAGATCCTAGCTCACACCTTATTTGGAAAGGAACAAAATAGAACCTTCGTGTCCAAAGACGAACTCTTTATAATGTGATGTGCATCACATGCCCGACCTGTTAACGTTGCTACATTCATGATAGCTAATTTTCACCGTATACCACAAGAAGACTATGGACCAATCTTAGTGGGAGGCTTAGTGACCATGATAGCCAATGCCATCGGACTGAGACAACCACTTATCAAGCTCAACCCTTTAGGTGGGATACGACCTATGAACATCCGATTTTGTGTCAACACCGATATCATTAGGAACCTAGGTCCGGATGTGTTTGAATTCCTAATTAACAACCAAGTAGTACACCTGTTTACCCTGCCAAACCATAAGACGAGTGTACATCATAGGAACAACTAGCTCTATGATTTGGATGGAACACCAGATGCACCACCTTATCCTCCAGAGACACCCCAAATCTACGACCACTATGACAATTATCTCTCTAACGCTGAATCACATGCCCCAATTATACCTGCTGCATCTCTCACCGATCATACTACTGTCATCGAAGTTGTTCATACAAACGTCGAAAATCTGAGAAGCGAGTTGAGCACATTGCGTGTGGAATTCCACGACTTTATGGATGTAGTGATAGAGAACCTGGATCATATTTACCAGTACTTCTACTTGTTTGCTCCTCCTACCAGCAGCCGCCGTAATGGATAATTTATTTGAATATTACCGATGCACTGACATTTATTTTATTTTCTTGTTTGGAATTTTCTTGTTGTTTTTATACATTGGGAATTTATTTAATTACTTCATTTTTTTATTCTAGTAGACGAATTATATCATCTTTTCCCGTCTACCCCATTCTTTTATTCTTAAATTTTACTTTTTAATGTCACTTTACTATATCTTGTTTCTTATTCCTACCTATATATTATGTTGATTTTATTCTAACTAATTATTAAACCATTAGTTTATGTCGGTAAATTAAAAATTCAAATGAAAATGGTGGTCAAAGCAATAAAGAGACCCACACATGGGAGCAAACCACACTACATGTGGCGCCTCCCGCACACAGGATGTGGCGCCCATGTGAGGACCGTGGCGCCCACCAAAAGCCCCTAGTGGCGCCCGCCACGAGCATAGAAAGTGGCGCCAACCACTACATTGCCCTTCACATGCACGCTGTTGTGTACTATTTGTCACATCAAATCCCTTAATTGCTTTTTCCCTTGCATGCTTGACAATGTCTTAAAGCCTTTTCAACCATTTTCAAATTCTTTGACCAAGGCATTGAAGACCATAAATGAAATTTATTTCATCAATAACTTTCCAACCACCATCATCTCTATATAAACCACCAACATAACCTCACCAAACCACACCTCTCATAAGCATAATTCTCATCTCTCTTGCTATATTCTTACTACATTACACAAGAAGTGTAAAATTCATCATGGCACAGATGAGGGAATATAAAATAGTGTTCAGAAACGGCGAGTCAGGTGAGTTACAGGAAGAGACGTACACGGCTCTAAGCGCAAGAAAGATCAAATCAACAAGGTATGCCGATGAACCCTGTTTATTTGCCTTAGGAATTTTATATAGTGTTAACTATATGCTAGACACTTTAAATTTAAATTATTTCCTATCTCTTAAGGACCCAATCTATGCTCAATTAACACTGGAATTTCTAAGTTCGTTAATTTTTAGTCCCACACCCAACACAAATTGTTCCAGTGGGACTGTCCACTGGGACTGTCCAGTTTCGGTTGTTCAACGTTGAATAGGCCCTTACATTTTCCCAACTAGCGGACCTGCTACATTTCCCCCATGGGGATGGCGTAGTAAGTGAGGTCCCAGATACTGAGGGTTGACAACGCACCTTTCAACCATTTTGGAGGGTAATAACAGGTATAGTAACCCATAGTTTTAAGGGAAACAGAGCCACTTTAATTCACTACCCGACTATTCGATATTTTTGCCAAATATTGGCATCCACCATTTTTGGTCGAGCAAATTCTAACAAGGTGGACGAAAAAGAACTCTTTTATTTGTTTGCCACATTTTTGCCACAAAAGGTGAATACCGTCCCTTTTATGCTATCTCACATACAGGCCATTGTCAATACAAAGAGAGGGCCGATTATTTTTGGAGGTTCAATAACCTCCATAGCCAGAGTCCTAGGACTCGAAGAAAAATTATCTAGGCTAACCTCGCTCCCGCATCATGCCATTGACATAGACATGGCGAGGAGCATGAAATTGGTAAAACGAAGGGGAGACGGTAAGTTTAATTTAATAATTACAAATAATATCTTACAAGATTTCATCCTCCCAAATCCAAATCGCACAGATGTGCGTAACCTGGAAAATTATTGTTACATTAATGATCTGGTGCCTAACCAAGTCCCTGCGCACATTCCTGAGAATGTAGCTGCTGGCGGGGACACCGATGAGGATTACATTTCGGAGCAAGCTGCTCCTGCTACTGACCCACACACCACACACATGCCATCTGAAAATGTTGCAGGTACATCCTCCAGCCAAAGACCCAGAAGAAGAAATATGGCACCAACCACCCTTGATGAGATCTATGCTGAACTGCTACGGCGTAACGAATTAGATGCTCAGCGCGGCCTACAAATCCAAATCTTGGATGCTCAACAAACTGAAATGATGCAAATGCTTCGCCAAATGCAGCATGATCAGCACAGCTACGCTTTCAGAACCAAACAGAACATGTCTGGTTTGATTGATGAAATGTCAACATTGACAATGCGTGTGGAAGACCTACAAGACTATACGCCACCTCACCTGTAACACCCTTCTAAAATACCCCAAATATTTAATTAAAATAACAATATATCAATCAGAGTAAATATGCAATTAAGGGTGTCACACAATCATTACACACCATTCACCATAATAACTGTCATGCTCTTTTATTAATTCAAAACATAAAGCATTTGCACAATACGCAGCGGATAGAAATCAAATCAATCATACAAAACATGTAACACATTACATGTAAAATTATTCAACAAGGTAAAACATCCCGTCCCGATGTTACATCTATCAGAGCATGACCCACTAAGGAGACTACACTAGACTCCAAGCACTAGCTTCTACTCAATCACTGCTCGTTACCTGAAAACATAGTTGTAAGGGTGAGTTCCTCAATCGATATAATAAGCATTATAAAATATCATGTAATGCTAAGTAACTAACACATTAATCACCCTAATCATATCACACATTCGGTAACGGCAACCTCCACTCAAACATCATAATCATGCTCAACATAAACATCAAAACACACGTATAATATTGGAACACATCCATTCATATTATACACAATACATACATTATGCAATGAGACTCCATGCATGCGGTACCATTCGGAGTAAAACTCCCAACTTAAAATTTGCCGATTTAACGAGGCATCAAGGCTTAAGCCTTCAACTTTCAACTTTTTGCCAATCCAGGCCAACGTGGTGTGAGCAAAGCTCCGACTTAATGCATATGAATTTACATGACATACACGACTTTAAAATTCCGACAACATAATAATAATAGCAACACAACAATGTTTTCAACATAATCAACTTATAATTAACTTTGGCTCACCAAGCCTACAACTCAGTATCTTTAACAACTTTCCGTACACGGAATAACTTAATAACTCAGTCATACTTGTATCGACACTCCATAACATAAACCCAACAAAATTACTCATCAAAATTAACTATAATATTACCCGACTCACCCCGACGAATTTCATTAAATTCTGAGCAGTTCGATTTTTCACTTTTCCAACAGTGTTAACCGGTTAACGCCCTGGGTTAACCGGTTAACGCCCTGGGTTAACCGGTTAACGCAACACAGAACATGCTTTCTGGCAAAACTCAACAGTGTTAACCGGTTAACGCCCTGGGTTAACCGGTTAACGCAGACAGAACATCAATATTTTCACAACTCACAACAGTGTTAACCGGTTAACGCCCTGGGTTAACCGGTTAACGCAAGCAAAACAACAATACCCCACAATTCCTAACAGTGTTAACCGGTTAACACCCTGGGTTAACCGGTTAACGCAAGACAGAAAGCTGTTCCTGCGCTAACACGAAGCAGAATGCAGAATTATCCGCATTTTTCGCCGTTGGAGGACTTCCGGACCTCCGATTCCGATTCCGTAAAAAGCTATACGTTCGGGAAATCACAACTCACACAAATACAGATTAAATTACAGCTTTAACACAACTTATCCAACACAATTTTTTTTCAGCATTCAACATCCCAATTAGGGTCAATTCAACGGTTTATCACTACCCATTACATGTTAACCCATAATACCCATTAAACGACGATAAACCCCCCTTACCTGAGTTAATCCGGCAATCCCTAAGCTCCAATCTTTTCCGTTCTTCAACCCTTGCTCTCTTGCTCTTCCTCTTTGCCCTTTTCTCCCTTTTCGGCCGCTTCTCTGTTTTTCACGTGAAACCCTTTCTTTACCAAAATGAAACTCTTTTCTTATTTCCAACTTATATACTTTCCAATAATTATTATTCCAATAATAATAATAATAATCCAATAATTCCAATTATTTAATTAAATTAATAAATATAATATTAACTTAAATTAAATAATTATCTTATTTTTATCGGGGTGTTACAACTCTCCCCCACTAAAAGAGTTTTCGTCCTCGAAAACATACCTCAAGCGAATAACTCCGGATAAGACTCCTTCATCTGACTCTCAAGTTCCCAAGTCACATTGCCACCTGCTGGTTCTCCCCAAGCTACCTTTACCAAAGCAATCTCTTTTCATTCCCGGCCACCAAAATAACCTTTTCAAATCATGATACATCTTCGTAGCTCCAGGATGAATACTCAGGCCACTACGATGTCCTTCCTCAAGAATACTCTTCTTAAGTTTGATAACATCCGGAATACACACCCGATTACCAAATTTCAAAACACCATTCTCATCAATTCTGAATTCACCACCTTGACTTTGATTCACTAGAGTCAACTTATCAACCAAAAGCACATCGGATTTCTGACCCTCTCTAATCTCATCCAGAATACCACTCGTTAACTTCAACATTCCCAATTTAACACTATTGTGAGTACTCTCACACACCAAACTCAAGTTTCTAAACTGCTCAATTAAATCCAATTCCTTAACCATTAACATAGACATATGCAATGATTTCCGACTCAATGCATCAGCCACTACGTTTGCTTTACCCGGATGGTAATTCAAACCAAAGTCATAATCCTTCAGAAACTCTAACCATCTCCTCTGTCTCATATTCAGCTCTTTCTGATCAAACAAATACCTTAAACTTTTATGGTCACTGAAAAACCTCAAATCTTGACCCGTACAAGTAATGCCTCCATAACTTCAGAACAAATACCACGGCTGCCAACTCTAAATCGTGTGTCGAATAGTTCCTCTCATGAACCCTCAGTTGTCTCGAAGCATAAGCTATAACCTGCTTATTCTGCATCAACACGCCGCCCAAACCCAACAATGAAGCATCATAGTAAACCTCAATTGATTCCGACGAACTCGATAATATCAGAATAGGAGCAGTAGTCAACCTTCTCTTTAACTCTTGGAAACCTTCTTCACATTTTGAGTTCCAAACAAACGCTTGCCCCTTTCTAGTCAACATCGTCAACGGTAACGCCAACTTAGAAAATCCCTCAATGAACTTCCTATAATAACCAGCCAAACCAAGGAAACTTCGAATCTCAGCAACAGACTTCGGAGCTTCCCACTGAGATACCGCTTCTATCTTAGAAGGATCAACAGCAACACCACCTCTTGAAATCACATGACCAGGAAACTAACTTCTTCTAACCAACCACACCGGTGCACCCCACGGTGACACACTCGGACGAATAAATTTCTTATCCAACAGATCTTCCAACCGACTTTTCAATTCAGTTAACTCAACAGCAGACATACGGTACGGAGCCATCGACACCGGCCTAGTACCAGGTGCCAAATCAATCGAGAACTCAACTTCACGCTCTGGAGGTAATTTGTTCACTTCTTCAGGAAACACATCAGGAAAATCACACACCACGGCTAGATCGCAATTCACCAGTTTATCTTTAGCCTCCAAAGTCGCTAACAGCATAAACAACTCTGCCCCATCTGCTACTGCCTCATTCACCCGCCTTGCTGACAGAAACAAACTCTTTCCTTCCTCAATCTCAGGAAAGATCACAGTTTTATCAAAACAATTGATATAGACTCGGTTAAACACCAACCAGTTCATACCCAGAATAACATCAATCTGCACAAGTGGAAGACACATTAGGTCCATCCCCAAAGTCTCTACCAAAAATACTCAAAGGACAATTTAAACAAACTGAAGTAGTAGTCACTGAACCCTTCGCGGGAGTATCAATCACCATACTTCCATGCATTCAGATATCTCTAATTTAAGTTTCACCGCACAATCCAAAGATATAAAGGAATGAGTCGCACCAGTGTCAATAATAGCTACAAGAGAAAAGCCATTAATATAACACGTACCTCGGATCAAACGATCATCTGCAGAAGTCTCAGAACCCGATAAAGCAAAGACCTTGCCTTCCGACTGATTCTCTTTCTTCGGCTTAGGACACTGTGGACTGATATGACCCACCTCTCCACAGTTGAAACAAGTCACAGTCTTCAACCGGCACTCTGCAGCCAAGTGACCACCTTTGCCATACTTGAAACACTTCTTCTCAGCACTGGTACACTCATAGAAACGATGTCCAGCCTGACCACATCTATAACACTTAGCAGCATACTCAGTAACAGACCGATTGCCCTGCTTCAATTCTAAGAACTCTATCTCTCTCCTTCCTCTAACATCCTCTGGAAGGTACTTCCTCAGAAATCTCTCTCTGAACACCGCCCAAGTGACCTCAGCACTCCCGGCAGCTTCCAACTCAGTGCGGGTAGCAACCCACCGATCATCTGCTTCCTCTGACAGCATATGCGTACCGAACCTGACCTTATGGTTATCGGCACACTCAGTCACTCGGAAGATCCTCTCGATCTCCTTCAACCACTTCTGAGCACCATCTGGATCGTATGCTCCCTTGAACATTGGAGGATTGTTCTTCTGGAACTCACTCAGTTGACGAGCAGCTCCCATTCCCACAACATTCGGATTTCCCCCAAGTACTCCAGCTAGCATACCCAGAGCCTCAGCAATCACAGCATCGTCTCTACTTCTTCCAGCCATCTCTATTCTGAGGACCTAACAAGATAAAACAAATAAGTACTGATAGGGTTATACAACACCTATCACGTATAGGGGAACAGAATAATTACGACTCGACTCGACCGACTATGCTCTGATACCACTAATGTAACACCCTTCTAAAATACCCCAAATATTTAATTAAAATAACAATATATCAATCAGAGTAAATATGCAATTAAGGGTGTCACACAATCATTACACACCATTCACCATAATAACTGTCATGCTCTTTTATTAATTCAAAACATAAAGCATTTGCACAATACGCAGCGGATAGAAATCAAATCAATCATACAAAACATGTAACACATTACATGTAAAATTATTCAACAAGGTAAAACATCCCATCCCGATGTTACATCTATCAGAGCATGACCCACTAAGGAGACTACACTAGACTCCAAGCACTAGCTTCTACTCAATCACTGCTCGTTACCTGAAAACATAGTTGTAAGGGTGAGTTCCTCAATCGATATAATAAGCATTATAAAATATCATGTAATGCTAAGTAACTAACACATTAATCACCCTAATCATATCACACATTCGGTAACGGCAACCCCCACTCAAACATCATAATCATGCTCAACATAAACATCAAAACACACGTATAATATTGGAACACATCCATTCATATTATACACAATACATACATTATGCAATGAGACTCCATGCATGCGGTACCATTCGGAGTAAAACTCCCAACTTAAAATTTGCCGATTTAACGAGGCATCAAGGCTTAAGCCTTCAACTTTCAACTTTTTGCCAATCCAGGCCAACGTGGTGTGAGCAAAGCTCCGACTTAATGCATATGAATTTACATGACATACACGACTTTAAAATTCCGACAACATAATAATAATAGCAACACAACAATGTTTTCAACATAATCAACTTATAATTAACTTTGGCTCACCAAGCCTACAACTCAGTATCTTTAACAACTTTCCGTACACGGAATAACTTAATAACTCAGTCATACTTGTATCGACACTCCATAACATAAACCCAACAAAGTTACTCATCAAAATTAACTATAATATTACCCGACTCACCCCGACGAATTTCATTAAATTCTGAGCAATTCGATTTTTCACTTTTCCAACAGTGTTAACCGGTTAACGCCCTGGGTTAACCGGTTAACGCAACACAGAACACGCTTTCTGGCAAAACTCAACAGTGTTAACCGGTTAACGCCCTGGGTTAACCGGTTAACGCAGACAGAACAACAATATTTTCACAACTCACAACAGTGTTAACCGGTTAACGCCCTGGGTTAACCGGTTAACGCAAGCAAAACAGCAATACCCCACAATTCCTAACAGTGTTAACCGGTTAACACCCTGGGTTAACCGGCTAACGCAAGACAGAAAGCTGTTCCTGCGCTAACACGAAGCAGAATGCAGAATTATCCGCATTTTCCGCCGTTGGAGGACTTCCGGACCTCCGATTCCGATTCCGTAAAAAGCTATACGTTCGGGAAATCACAACTCACACAAATACAGATTAAATTACAGCTTTAACACAACTTATCCAACACAATTTTTTTCAGCATTCAACATCCCAATTAGGGTCAATTCAACGGTTTATCACTACCCATTACATGTTAACCCATAATACCCATTAAACGACGATAAACCCCCCTTACCTGAGTTAATCCGGCAATCCCTAAGCTCCAATCTTTTCCGTTCTTCAACCCTTGCTCTCTTGCTCTTCCTCTTTGCCCTTTTCTCCCTTTTCGGCCGCTTCTCTGTTTTTCACGTGAAACCCTTTCTTTACCAAAATGAAACTCTTTTCTTATTTCCAACTTATATACTTTCCAATAATTATTATTCCAATAATAATAATAATAATCCAATAATTCCAATTATTTAATTAAATTAATAAATATAATATTAACTTAAATTAAATAATTATCTTATTTTTATCGGGGTGTTAGCCAGGAAACGGTGGACGTGCATGTACACGTGGCAGAAGGCGCCAGTAGCATACTACCCAGGTTCTACATTTCTTTCCTACCTTATGTCGTTGAATTGGGGACAATGCACTGTTTAAGTATGGGGGATGAAGCTTTACCGCTTTTATTTATCGCTTTCTAGGTAGATTTAAATTATTGTTATTTCCTTTTGTTATTTTATTTTTCTTAAGTGTCAGTCGAGTTAAATATCAATGTGCTGTCGAGTCTTTATGCGTAGTTTCCGTTATTTACTAATTCTCCTATTTTGCTTAAGCCATACATTTTTTTTTTGCAAAAATCTAGACTTAGAGATACAATACATCTTTGAAAATTCTAATCTATAAATAAAACTGAGGTTGAATTGTAGAAATTTGGAAAAACTTTATAAGATCAGTATCGTTTTAACACCTTAAATCTCCCAAGTATAAGATCGATTTGAGTACTTGTCATGCCATAGCCTTTAATTCTATCCTTTAATATTCCTTAAGTACTTTATCTAGCAGTCAACATCATCCTAAGCACACACTACGCAAGAAGTCGATGCAAATAAGTGTATGATCTCAGGCTTAAAAGAAGAAAAGATTACGAAATATATGAAAAATATTGTTCCTTCTAAGTTAGGTGACCCTCACCCGGTCATTTAGCCCAACGGTATAACCATCTTTAACTATTATTTGAGTCAAAGTGCGAAAAAGAAAGAAAGAAATAATGATGAGACCATAATCACTAACAGATTATCTTGCTATGAATGTGAAAGGATAACGAGCTTAATGTGATTGCGCTAGAATGAAAAAAGATAAAAATAAGGTTTAGTAAGGTAGGCTTAGGCATGACAACATGATTTAGATTGTTTTGTATAGGAGGGAGACATATGGTTGCAATATTGTGACTATGTGTTCCAACGATACCCTTAGTGTGGAAGTGAGTACCTGATAATGCAATTTTTAACCAAAATAAAGTTTATAGACTAGAATGAGTATCCGAATGCAACTATGTCTTTTACAAGCCTTGATACTTTATGCTGCAAATATATTACCAAACCTTTTATTCATATACGCAGCATTTGCTTGAGGACAAGCAAAGGCTTAAGTATGGAGGAGTTTGATAACGCGAAAACGTATCGTATTTTTGGCTTCATATGCATTGCTTTTTACTTGATTAACACTTATTATTACGCAATATTTTATGTTTATTGCAGGTATTTATAGAATAAAAGGTTTACAAGTAAGCAAAGTGGAAAATAGCAAAAAGGAAAGAAAAAAGAGAAGAAAATGGAGAAAAATAGAGAGAATGGGCCCACCATACCAAATGGGCTTGTGGCGCCTATCACTTGGATGTGTGGTGCCCGCCATATGATCCAAAGAGGGTGGTGCCACCCTCCACAAAGCATGACGATTGTGGCGCTCAAACCTAAAAATGTGGTGCTCGCCACGGAGTCCAAGACTAGGGTTGTGGCAACCGCCACAACCCAATCTTCCCTACTTTTTCTCCATGATTTTAGCCACGAAGCCACTCACCTTTGGCTACAATTTAGGGAAGTGGAAAATATATAAGGAGGGTAGTTTCTCCACACGATATCTCTCTGGTCTTCCTGCTTTCGATTGTACGCTTAATTTTAGTCAGATTTTATTTTCTTTTAGTTTCCTAGGCAGTTTTTCTTACTTTGTAAAAGTGAAAGTTTCTCCACATCAGGGACTATTGCAATTTAATTTACGCATTTGAATTCAATTGTAACGGTTACTCATTGCCAAAGCCTGCCTGTAGCGGGGTTTTCATTACCTTTAGGTTTATTGACTAAACCAAAAGTCAACATACAATTCGAGTCGCCACCGCACTTTTATTTATCCAAAGGAAAGGCTAAAAAGCGAACAAAGGTCAAGTAAGAAGTGTTTCAAATCAAAAACTAATAAAAATGTTAGAGATCTAAGTAAGGGGGTTGGTTATGAAATGGGAAGGTTTTACGCACCCAAAACATCCTTAGTACTCTAAGGGAACCCTTTTTGCAAATATGTGTTGTAGGTTGGTATTTGTGAAAAGATTTGTTAAAAAGATTGGAGGGATGAGAAAAGAATAGATTATATTTACAAATTTTGTTGTTTGAATGGATGAACCCATTGCCTACGTACCATCACAAAGGAGGATCAAAACCTCGTAGTTCGTGATAAAAATCTCAAAGATTGGTGAATTGATTTTAATCAAAAGCCTTAAGGTCTTTTGTTATCAAAGGGAGAAAACTCAACCTAAACCAACAATCCACCATGTGAGGAAGGCTTCAACATGCTAGTGAGGGGTTAACCCTATAATAAGCATGGAAGGCTTATAATCCAACACTAAGGATGAGGTGAGATTTACATCAACCACTATGATAACTCAAACCTATGACTAATGTTTTTGAAAAGGTTTACCAAGTGGCATTGGAACCACAAAACAACTTGAAATGGGTTATATTTACAAGTTAAATTTATTTATAAAATGAGGTCAAAGTTGGATTAAAGTTTATTTACAATGATTATTTGTAAAAAATGGTTTTGAAAAGTCAAAGGCCTAAGGCCTAGGTTTCTAATTTGAAATAAAGTCAAAGTTTGAAAATGATTTTTGGCTTAGTTAGAGTGGGGAGAAGAGACAAGGGCTATTCCTAAAGTATACAAAGATAAGAGGGGAAAGATAACCCTTGGAGTTCCTTTTCTTGGAGTCATATAGAGATGACTCAAGATGCTCATTTCCTTTGGATTTAGCACACAAACAACCAATCAATAATTTAAATTCAAGCTCTTAGGATCTCCATTTGGCTTGGCTCTTAACTTGGCTACTCATGACAATGGTCCTCTTTTCACAATCTTAAGATGAGGTTCCTATCACACCAAAAGCACACATAAAAAAGCTCACAATATAATAAAGGGAATGGACAAAGAATAAGTTTGAGGAGAAGTCCTTTGAGGTCAACTTTGAATTTTAACATTCTAAAGGCATGAGGCCTAGCTGCTCTTCAACAAATTTTGCATTCTAAAGGCATGAGGCCTAGTTGCTCTTGAACTCCTTTAAGCATGGGTAAATCCTAATTCTAAGTCCTTTCTCCTTTTTGCATTTTGGTTCACATCAAAACAAACACAAACAACACAAAATAGCAATATATTTATATACAATAATGGGCTCAAATGAGCAAAAGAAAAATGACATAAACATAAAATATGTGCTCAAGTGAGCAAAAATGAAAATCAAGATGAATAATGAGCAAGAAATAAATGACATTAAAAGTAAATGACAAGAATTTAAAAGCTCAAATTAAAGTTAGTAGTTAGTAGAGTTATGTTAGCTTGTCATGAGACAATGTAGCGCCATGTTAAGCAATTATAAGTGGACTAATATAGTTGCCACACCTATGTGAGGCCGGTCAATAAGAATATAGGCAAAGAACACAAGTTAGAGGTCATAGCTAGTAAGCCAAGCTCCATAAACTTGCCATGCCAAACAAAAGGGGAAGGACCTTGTATTGACTTTTGGTTATTTGCTTGACCAAGAAGTAACCTATCTTTGACACAAAATAACTCACTTGATCATGGATCAAGTTGAGTTTGATTTGGATCAAAGAAGATTAAACTTCTATTTGTCAAGACCAACCTCAAGACTTTAACTCATTGGCCATTAAGGGAAAGAAAGGGATGAAGATGAAAGGGAGGGGGTAAGAAGTCAACAATCGATCCCACTTGATCAAGGGATAACTCATCCTTGATCAAATTCATTCATCTTTCTAGGTGATGATCCTTAAGGATTCTCAAACCACAAGATCCAATGAATTTGATCAAAGTTGGATCAATTCAACCTTGATCAACACCAAACAGAAGAAGAATCAATATAACAAGTCAAGAAGTCAATGATATTTTTTTGGTATTTTTTGAATTAAAAGAAAATACAATTAAAAAGTAAACAAACAAAGTTGAACCTCAAATTCAATTTAAAGCAACTTCAAAATGTCCAATTAAATTTTCATAGGTTCAACATAGTCAAACAAACTTTGACTAATTTTCTCACAAATTTTTAAAGTCAGAAAGTAATTTAAATCAATTAAAAACAACCAAAAATAGCATAATATGAACTAAAATCTCAAATAATCTCAAAACAAACAAGAAATTGTTGAGACTATTTTTCATCGACTTATCATGATCCATAAATGCTATGAAAATATTTTTGTATTTTTTAAAAGTCAGAAAGTATTTTAAAATGAATTAAAATCATTAAAAACCAAGTAATTCATAAAAAATATCAAATAAAGTCACAAAAATAATTAAAAATCTTAATATGAAACTAGAAATTTCAAGAATTTTTTTACAGTTGGTCTCATATTTTTCTGACTTCATATGAATTTTTAATGAATTTTTGAAAATAGAATGAATTAAAAGGAAATAAAAGGAAAATGAAATAAACGAAAAATACTGAGCCACCAAATCCAAACTCATTAATTGACGTGGCACACTGCACGACTTGGATCTGATGATACACGGTAAGCTCAAGTCAACAACGCAACATGATGCATTAAAAGAAGTAATTAAAATAGACACGTGAGATTAGATCATGAGAGCAAGATCCAAAGGCCATGAGCAACACACATGGTGGTGGCGGTGGAAACCACCGTCTTCTCCGGCCAACCAACAAATTCCAGCCAAATTTGTAGAGAAATGAATCTTATCAAAAACGAAAAACAAGGACATGGAAATGAAGCTCATGTGATGTAGATCATCACTGTACCATTGGATCTCTTTCATTCTTCCTATATTGAGAGGAAGATGAAGGAGAAAATCATGGTGTCCACACGGATTGTTCATGAAATGGCAAATTAAATGCACCAAAAGCTTGTCTCAAGTATGCGGACTTCAGAGAACCATAGAAACACAAGAATACTACATTGAATTAAGAGTTTCAGATCCAAACAATTTGAGTTTATACCTTCAAATTGATGAACTTCTGGCCACGAATCCTTCAAGTTTCTTGCTCCTTTTTGATCTCTGGATGTATGGAAGGTGATTAGCTAAGGAATCTAGCTTTAAAACTCAGCTAATGTTGCTGAATTTCAAGCTCGAAAGTCTGAAAAAAAATGGTGAATGATTCCTTTGGTGAGGGTGTGGTTTCAGTTCTACAACATAAGGGATCTCCAAACGGTTATGAAATGAAGCTCATGAGGCCCTTATTTATAGCTGAATGTATCAGATCATCACACTTTGCTCATGTGCATGGAAATTGAAAATTTGAGTGCATGGGCCTTTGTGGACGTGTGAAAGGCCCATGGATGGATGAAGGAGTTTGCTGAGTTCACATAGAAGGCATGTGGTCGTGTACATTGGATGGAAAGGACTTTCATTTCAAGTTTCAACATAAAATATCAAAATGCACATAAATGAAAAGAAATTCGAAACTAAAAAATGGTAGACCCCAAGGACTATTGTGAGTAATGGTTGAAAATCTCTTGAAATAAGGAACAAAAATCATGTTCGGAAAAAAATCATTTGGCATGTGAAAATTGATCAAAACTGGCTTGGAAAATTCAAGTGTAAAACATATTCAAATCACTTTGAAAAAGTCACTCAAAAGTAAGCTTGGTTAAACCCCTCTGTCCTCATGATACAAGCTTCAAATGAAAAAATATCCAACATAAAAGTTGTAGATCTTTTCAATATAGTCAATTTAGACTCAAAATGTTTATCATTTGGATTTTCTATGACAAAGTTATATGCATTTTAAGTTGGGTACTTTTTCAAATTCAATGAATTAGGTCCAAGATGACCTATAATGTTTTGCATTATCACATGTATTTCCTTTAGGATTATAAAGTTTTGTCCAACATAACATTTGAAGTATACATATCAAGATTTCCAATTCCTTTGGTCTCACCCAAAAATCATAAAAATTAAGGAAGTTATGCCCTTGGAAATTTGACCCAAAATTAGGGTTTAAGTCAAAATGACCTATAATGTTTTGAAATGAATGATGACCTTCCATGCTTCAAATGGATTTTTGATGAACATGAAAGTTGTTCATATGGTTCTTAGGAACATATTTTATTTTGGGGTAATCTTAATTTAACAAATACATCAAAAGGTATAGCTCATTGAATCTCAGCTTAGTTAGATGACTTGACTGGTCAACTTTTCAAAGTCAAACTTCCAATCTTGATGAATAATTGATCGAGGGGCCTCAAATAGGCTCATATATGCATAAAATTATAAATAAAAGAACTTCCCTTGATTAAATTTGATCAGAGGTTGAGATTACTTCATGGGCAAGGCATAGTCAAAGCATAGTGAAATTAGGGTTTCCTTGGGAAACAATCTTCAAGCCCTTTGGATTATCTTGATCAAATTGGCAAATTGAAATACTTGGGAGACATATATGATGATTAGGAACTCTGTGGACCATTTTCATGCTTTTTCTCATCTTCATCTAGCCATTGCATTGGGCTTAGGGGCTTCTTAGGAGCATTGTAGAGCACATGAGCTTCAAAACAAAAAGAGTTAGTGACATATTTTTGTGCTTTTGGTTAGCAATCAAATAAGAAATGCAATAACATACACTGCAAGCATGCTTGGTGATCTTAAAACACTCAAACTAGTCCCAACCCTAGGGTTAAGGAGCCAATCATGCTATGATCCTTGAGGCAATGGACTTGTGCAATAACATGATGCCATGAGGGATCTTAGGGTCAAAATTAGGGTCTTACAGATGCCCCTATTTAAGTTCATTCTAGCTGGATATATGAAGGTTAAAATCTTCGTCTCGACGAGATAGAATGGGCTTAAATAATAGCAAAGAGACGAATTTTGGTCCCTAAGAGACCTCATGATGCAAATGTATGTATGCAAAATAAAATCTTCATGGTGAATAATTGCCACAAAGAAAAAAGAAACCGGGAGAAACGGAAGATCCATAGGAGTAACACATTCACTAGGGAGCCAAAGACTCTGGGGGAAATAAGGTAAAAATGCGTGAGCAGGTCACGACTTGAAAACTTGTTGGGAGACGCGAAGGGATTCCACGAAAATAAATCGATGGAAAGACTCGAGCTGACGCAAAGATGCATGTATTGGGTAATATGCCAATACATCATAACTATCCACAAAGGATACATCGGATAAAAATCCGGACTCAGACGGTGATGTCCACAAAGGACTCAGCTGAGGAAGAAACAACAAGATATTACCGGCTACTGGGTAATAAACTCAAAGAGAGACATGTTATCGAAATACCGGTTACTGGGTGAGAGAACAACACGCACAGGGAGAAAGAATATCTAAGACCGGTATAAGGGTGAAAGATATCAATCATCCGAAACATCTGAGGAGGACCCAAAAGGCACATCTCAACTCAGGAAAAACTGACTCCACAAAGGACAAAAAGTCATAATAGGGAGCAGAAGGAAGGAACACCAGGGATACCGGTTACTGGGTATATAATAGGTGACCAACCAGGCGTGAATTAGGAACATCCAAGACACTCATCATCCGAAAGGAGGGCTGAAAAAGCAAACTCGACTTACAGGATGGACATTCGATTCCACAAGGAAATACGAATCTTACTCGACTCGGGAAGAAAAAACTTCGACTGAAGAGCGTATGAGATATATTATCTACTACCATTATATGGGTAAAAACGTAGATAACATACTCGCATGGAAGATTATCCGCAACTGGTTACTGGGTTAATAAAGGATAAATCGACCGAAAAGAAAGGACATTGGGATACCAGTTACTGGGTATAAAATGATGACCAATCAGAAGGAAAAACAATCATCACCAAACAAGGGTAAATGAAAGATGACTCGCTAGGGATAAATCGCCTGACAACAACAATTATCCAAGAGATATATCACCGGTTACTGGGTGGTATACTCAAAAGCGAAGGAATATCAATACCGATTACTGGGTAAAGATAACCAACAAAGAGGGGATTACGTCTACCGGTTACTGGGTAGAAAAACACAAAAATAGGACTTACAACTACCAGCTACTGGGTAGAAGGCCACAAGATCCGCTGGGGAAGGGATGAACGATTACTGGTTACTGAGCAATGGAACAATTGAACCACAGGGAGCTGCAGGGGATAACAAGAAAGGAATCAATCTAGGAACAAACTAGAAAGACACAATCAAACAAGACTCAACCTGATGAGGATATAACTCAGGGGAGTAATTCCATCCCGATACATAACTTGGGGAGGAAACTGAAACAATAATCTTCCACGAGGACATAACTCAGTGGGGAAGAAAGAAGAAAAGGTAGACACTTTCTGCCTATGGGGCTGATTATATATGGCGAGATCAGACAAAAACATCGGCTTGGGGAAGAACATTTCACCAATAGCAGGAGATAACAAGCAATGATATATGGGAAAGAATGCATCATGAATATTTGAATGTTATGATTATGCATGTATATGCACGATTTATGTATAATTAATGCCGACAAACAGACATATCTAACACAAACAAGTCCAAGAATCACGAACAGACACTCGGCAAACGTCTCGACAAGAAGGGCGAAGTCTACTGGAGAACTCAGCTTGGGAATAATTCGAGAAGGACGAAAATAAATCATCGGGGATATCAAACCCTATCCCAAAGCTACACTCGCTGAGGATAAAAAGATGTATTCAGGAGCAGTGAAAGAAGATGATCAAACAGAGAACTCAAACTCTGATGGGGATTATCTCTGGAATAAGAATAAACAAGGGAAGACTTTAACCATAGATGGGGATAGGCAAAGTCAACGCTTCCATCAACTCTCTCGGGAACAGGTGGTTTAATAACAATAAGATCCGCCGGAGAAGAAACTCTACTGGGGAAGCTTATTAAGGAATTATGTGAAACTCCGTGGGGAACAACAACCAATCAAATATACATCAATCAAAACACTCCCTTCTATCTGCCGGAGAGGAAACTCTGCAAAAGGGGATAATATCATTTTGCTCTACTAGGGAAGGAAACAAACATTTTCACCACCCGCTCTTAGTGCTAGAAGAAATCTTCAGTCTTAGAGGAGATACAGACATCAAACTATGATCTGGCAACCCTACTTGGGACAAGCTATAAATGCACTTGAGGAAACTACCCTTGCTGGAGAAATCGGAAATGAATCCTTCATAAACAAGCGACATATTGGGGATACCCTTTTTCAAAATAAATGAAAAGGGAAACAAGCCCTTCACCAATTGCACGAGACAACTTCCTGCTGAGGAGACACCTTGAATACTGATGAAGAGGATATAAGAATGCCAGAATATGAATAAATGTCTTACCCTTTGATGATCATACTATCCTTGGGAAAGCACTGAGGACATCCCACTTATCCTTTCAGTCATTGTGAATGTTCACTTTGTTTAAAACAGTTTATTCATGAAAACTTTATTTGTTTAAAACACTGATATTCATCAATTAAAACATGCAAACATTTGTTAAACAGAAACAAATAAGAGTGTAAAGAATTGGGTAAAGGCTCAAATTTATTTATGAGAATGGTAGTTCGCAAATGGCGAGACTCCATGGATCTTTACAAATTTGAAATTGGTGATATACATGGAAAAGGGCTACATTGAACATAATGACCATTTCTCCACCAACTCTGAATCCACTATATTCGAAACTTCAGTTGATGATGACTGAGCGAGAATCTTTGACAGACGATAGTTGTAGAACAAAGTCTTGTCAGGATGCAGTTACTTGCCAAATCCCTAATTTTTGCCTAGATTGCCCCAGGGTGAGGTACTCAATCTAGCGGGATATATATTCATTTTTTTATGTCTCTAACTTTTGCCTAGATCGCCCTTTCAGGTTTTCAATCCACCGAGACGCTCATTTTTTCCTAAGCCGCCCTTTCGGGTTTTCAACTTAGCGAGCTATTCTGTTTTTATTTTTAGGCGAAGTATTTCTTGACTGCATCTGAATTCACAGGACGAGTGAAATCCTCCCCATCCCTAGTTGTGAGCAACAGAGCACCGCCTGAAAAGGCTCTCTTAACAATGTATGGACCTTCATAGTTTAAAGTCCACTTGCCCCTGGAATCGGGCGCGAAAGACAAGAATTTCTTTAGCACGAGGTCACCTTTTCGGAACACATGAGGCTTGACCTTCTTATCAAAGGCTTTCTTCATCCTTTGCTGATATAACTGACCATGACACATGGCAGTCAATCTCTTCTCTTCAATCAAATTCAGTTGGTCATAACGACTCTGAACCCATTCAGCCTCAGTCAACTTGGCTTCCATCAAGACTCTCATTGATGGGATCTCGACCTCTACGGGGAGCACAACCTCCATGCCATATACCAGGGAGAAAGGGGTTGTCCATGTTGAAGTGCGGACGGATGTACGATAGCCATACAAAGCAAACGGCAACATCTCATGCCAATCTTTGTACGTGACAACCATCTTCTAAATAATTTTCTTAATGTTCTTGTTAGTGCTTCAACAACCCCATTCATCTTGGGTCTATAGGGAGAAGAATTATGATGTGTAATCTTGAACTCGCTACGCAGCTCTTTCATCATCTTATTGTTCAAGTTAGATCCATTATCAGTAATGATCTTGTCTGGCACACCATATCGGCATATGAGTTGGTTCTTGATAAACCTCACAACCACCTTCCTGGTCACATTTGCATACGATGTCGCTTCAACCCACTTGGTGAAGTAATCAATGGCTACGAGAATAAAACGGTGACCATTTGACGCCTTAGGCTCAACCATGCCAATCATGTCAATTCCCCACATGGAGAAAGGCCATGGTGAAGAAATAACATTCAGAAGTGTCGAGGGAACATGAATCTTGTCCGCATAAATTTGACACTTGTGGCATTTCTTTACATATTTGCAGCAGTCAGACTCCATCGTCAACTAATAGTAGTCTGCTATCAACATCCTTTTTTCCATGGCATATCCATTGGAATGAGTACCAAATGAACCCTCATGGACTTCAGCCATCAACAGGTCTGCTTCGTGTCTATCCACGCATCTGAGCAGAACTATGTCAAAATTCCTCTTGTAAAGCACATCACCATTAAGGTAGAAACTGCCAGATAATCTCCTCAAAGTCTTCTTATCCTTAACAGATGCCCTAGGCGGGTAAGTCTGACTTTGGAGAAAACACTTGATATCAAAATACCATGGCTTATCGTCTTTCACTTCCTCAACTGCAAACACATGAGCTGGTCTATCCAAGCGCATCACGGTAATCTTTGGGACTTCATTCCAATAATTGACAACAATCATTGAAGCAAGCATAGCGAAAGCATCTGCCATCCTATTCTCATATCGAGAAATATGATGGAAGTCAACTTTAGTAAAGAAAATTGAAATCCTCCTCGCATAATCTCTATATGGGATGAGGCCAGGCTGATTCATCTCCCTTTCACCCTTAATTTGATTAACAACAAGGGCTGAATCGCCATAAACATCAAGATGTTTGATCCTAAGATCAACACATTCTTCCAAACCCATAATACAGGCCTCATACTCTGCCATATTATTCGTGCATTTGAAAGTTAGCCTTGCTGTAAGAGGAAAATGTGTGCCTTGAGGAGTAATAATCATTGCCCCAATACCATTTCCATACTGATTGACAACGCCATCGAACACCATACCCCATCGGGAACCAGGCTCTAGCCCTTCCTCAAGCAATGATTCATCACAATCTTTCATTTTCAAATACAGAATCTCCTTATCAGGGAAGTCGTATTGCACGGACTGATAGTCTTCAATTGGTTGATGCGCCAAATGGTTAGCCAAGATACTACCTTTAATAGATTTTTGAGCCCGATACTCAATATCATACTCAAATAACAACATCTGCCAACAGGCAATTCTCCTAGTTAAAGCAGGCTTCTCAAAGATGTACTTGATCGGATCCATATTGGATATCAACCAAGTTGTATGATTCAACATATACTGGCGTAAATGCTTAGCAGCCCAAGCCAAAGCACAACATGTTTTCTCAAGCATTGAGTACCGAGACTCACAGTCGGTGAACTTCTTACTCAAGTAGTATATTGCATATTCTTTCTTTCCTGATTCATCTTGCTGACCAAGGACACAACCCATGGAATCATCAAGCACAATCAAGTACATAATCAATGGTCTCCCTTCAACAGGTGGAGACAGAATCGGAGGCTCGGACAAATACTCTTTAATACTGTCAAAGGCCTTTTGGCAATCCTCGGTCCAATCATGACGCTGATCTTTCCGGAGGAGCTTGAATATGGGCGCACATGTGGCAATCATGTGGGATATAAATCTCGAAATGTAATTCAAGCGACCAAGAAAGCCTCAGACTTGCTTCTCAGTTTTGGGCGCAGACATCTCTTGTATTGCTTTGACCTTAGCAGGATCAACTTTAATACCCTTCTCGCTGACAATAAAGCCCAATAACTTGCCGGAACGGACTCCAAATGTACACTTGTTCGGATTCAAATGGAGTTTGTACTTCCTCAAACGCTGGAAAAGCTTCAATAAGTGTTCTACATGTTCAACTTCCGTTTTCGACTTTGCAATCATATCATCGACATACACCTCGATCTCCTTGTGCATCATGTCATGAAATAAGGTAGTCATAGCTCGTTGATACGTGGCTCCGACGTTCTTCAAACCGAAGGGCATCACTCGATAACAGAATGTTCCCCAAGGTGTGATGAATGTTGTCTTCTCCATATCCTCGGGTGCCATTTTAATCTGATTATAACCGGAAAATCCGTCCATAAATGAAAAGACATTGAATTTATCCGTATTGTCTACCAACATATCGATGTGTGGTAGAGGAAAATCATCTTTTGGGCTAGCTTTATTCAAGTCACGGTAATCCACACACATTCGGACTTTTCCATCTTTTTTAGGTACAGGCACAATATTGGCCACCCATTGAGGATATGTAGAAGTCACCAGAAACCCCGCATCAATTTGCTTTTGAACTTCTTCTTTAATCTTCACTGCCATATCAAGATGAGTTCTTCTGAGCTTTTTCTTCACTGGCACACACTCAGGCTTCAACGACAAGAAATGTTTCACGATATCAGTATCTAGACCAGGCATGTCTTCATACGACCAGTCAAAGGCGTCGACATATTCTCGTAGCAACTCAATCAACCCCTTCTTAACAAACTCTTTAAGGAGTGCCCCAATCTTCACTTCACGAATGCAGTCTTCAGACCCCAAGTTGACTATTTCCAGATTCTCAAGATGTGGCTGAATGATCTTCTCCTCGTACTCAAGCAGATGGGTAATCTCATCAAGAATCTCTTCAACATCATTTTCTTCGGTGTAACACCTCAAAATTTGCCCTCCTCTCTTGGGACTAGCTTTGCATTTTTACATATCATTTGTAGGTCATTAGGCATTGCATATTTGCATAACATGTGGCTACATTGAGCAAGTCATCCTCCCAAGTCTTGATCAGAAGATAAAAGAGGTTGAGATGCAAGCCTGAGGGTTTCATTGATTGAATTGATCATTAATCATTTGAGGATGTTTGGTACAAATTAGGGTTTCATGATTTCTCAAGAAGATTGAGCTTTATCTTGGTTGAGATGGTACATCATCATCATCATGGTTTTGTCATCATCCCAGAGATTCAAGAGATTGATCAGATACCTTGAAATTAGGGTTTTGACCACTGGTCAACCCTAATCATCTGCATTGGGCCAGTCAGGGCTTGGCAAGGAGATGGGGTCTACAATAGATATGGGGATCATTTCATGATTATATTGAGCTTATGGAAGCTAGGGTTTCATCATTGAGCCATTTCATCAGGAGTTTGAGGCTCAAGTGGATCAGTGCATAGCCAGATTCATCTATCAGTCAGAAAAGTCAACTGTGGTCAACTGTGCCAGAATTGATGGATTTGGAGGTGGGAGAGGGTTGGATACACTTCATTCATGTTGAAACAAGTTTCATTTGACATTTCAAACATCAAGAATGAAGAAAATAAAGTCAGATGGAAACTTTCCAAAATAGAAAGTGACTTGTAATTGAAAGTTTCCAAAAATGGAAAGTTTTTCACCTCAAAATTACATGTCCAAAAATGCTTCAAATGAAAATTTGTCCAACATGAAAGTTGTAGATCTTGCTCTCACATTTCCAAAAAGTCCAAGAACATGAATTTCTCATGTGTGGTTGGCAAGATATGGTCCAATCATTTTCCAAAAATGCCTAAATTCAAAGTGGCATAACTTTCACATGGAATGGCCAAAATGGATGATCTTTCTTTGAGCAAACCACATTTCACATGTACTTTCATGATGCATGGTCAAATTTCATCAAAAATAATCATGGCAAAAAGTCATTTTTCAAGTGGATTATTTGAAAATTGGTGGGAAAAATGGTGAAATTTCAAATTACATGGATTTTGCACACAAAGCCTATTCCAACACATCACAAATGATCAAAGTGACTTGCTCCAGCTGGTTTTTACTGTTACATTGGCCTAATTTGCAAAAGGACTTTTTGGCACTTTCACATAAAAGTTGCATTTCACTAATCTCATTCCAATTTGCTAATTGTGATTAGTAAGTGGATTAAGCATTGGTATAAGAGGTTAATTATAACAGAATTGAAAAAGACACTTCACATTTCTCAAGATCTAACAGAATGTCCCTCCAATTCTCTCCAAATTCTCCAAAACTTTTTTGACATTTTTCATCATTTCTCATCAAGTTTTGCATCAATTTGGCTCGTTCTTGTTGGATCCACCTTCTACAATCATCATTGAAGAACTGTTTCACACATTCAAGGCCAAAGGAGTGAAGATTCGCAACTGTTGAAGGCAAGCTCATCCATGGCAATTTCATGATTCTTGGATCTGAAGCATCATTGAGCTAAGCTATCCGTTCCAATCAACTTCTACATCAAGAAGCTTCATCTGTTTTGGCTGTTCGGACCTTGAAACTCACAAATCAACATCTGCCATCATCAAGAGGTACTTTAGTCGCTAACAGTTCATCTTTGAACTTGCTTTGTGCTGCTGCTTGGTTGTATAAACCAATTGAGGTAGACTCTCTTGTCTCCATGTAGTCTGGAAGACCTGGCTTGTTATTTAGCCAGGCAAATGTCTGAAGTCCTCCTTAAGAGGCGATGTTTGTGATTGTTTAACTTTGTCCCCAAGCAGGAAAAGACCTTGATTAAGGCAATTGGCGGACAAAAGAGATACGCAATCTATCTCCCGCTATTCTGTTGAGTCGTCCCTCTGCTCACACCACTGTGTTGATGCATTGGGACATTAACCCAAGATCTTGTACAGTTGTACAGTTGAGTCAGGGTCTTGAGTGTAGAAGGGTTCCCGCTTTCTGGACCCACGCTCCTTTGTCTGAAGCTCTCCCTGGCCAGGGATAAGAGCTGTGAAGTCTCATCTTCACTCACCGTTCATCTGGCTTCACCCTGACTCTCAATGTCAGGGTTAAGAGCTAACACCACCCTTGTACAGATGACTTGCCTTGGCAGTCTGACCCTTTGTTTGAGCCCACTTTTTGACTGGATATAGTGTGTGCTAACTGTGAATGTTTGAGTTGCTTTGATTATGCTTGCATGCTTTGCTTCTTCCTGGTTAGGATTAGCTTGCTGTTGTGCAAGTAGATAGAGAACCATAACATAGGGCAATGATGCATGATAACACCTAGGCTCGAGTACAGCTCCCTAGTAGTGTGTCTCCCTTTGTATCTGGTTAGAATTTCTTTCCCGTTCAGGGGAACTACGTCGCCCTGATCCTCATACCAGATGAGGTACGTAGGCAGGAGACCGTGCGAGGTCTCTCCGGGCACTTTTTTTTCCTTTTTTGTGTGCGTTTGCTTGTTAGCCCTCTTGTGTGCCAGGATATGGATGTAAGACCAGCGATTGACTGTCCGTATCCTGAGTATGTTTGTTTGGTTCGGAAGCCGATGTAAGTCCAGCGATTGGCGTTCGGGTTCCATGTTTGCCTGTGTTTGTGGTGTCTTGTTTGGCGTGCGTGAGCCGAACTACGGCAGCTCTGATTCTCGTTCCAGACGAGATACGTAGGCATAGGACGCGATGTCCTAGCGAGCCCTCTCCTCTTTTACCCCACTTGTGTTGTCTTCAGTGTGTGTGTGTGATGTTTATTTTAGCAACCTATTCTTTCTTTTAGAGCGTGGATCCCGTCGAGTACGACGGACGTGAGGGGTGCTAATACCTTCCCCTTGCGTAACCGACTCCCGTACCCTTTCTCTTTGGTCGCGAGACCATGCTTTTCCCAGGTTTACTTCGAGCGTTTCCTTTCCCTCTTTGGGATAAATAACGCACGGTGGCGGCTCTGTGTTGTTTTTGTTTCAGCCCGCCGGTTGTTTTTCGCGGATGCGACAGCTGACGACTCTGCTGGGGACATACAAGATGTTGACCTGTGCTGGTCCATCTTCCCTAAGCGAGTCTCTCCTAGCGTTCTAGGATAGTTTAGGTTGCTTGTGCCGCTTTATTTATTGCATTTATTATTCTGACTGTGTATATATTTGCATAAATATTTGCATGCATCATACTATCATGTTGCTGTTCTCTGTACAGGTGGTTCCTCTGTTTGGGGTGGGTGTTCTGAGTGGGGATAAAACCCAGGCCCGAGTATACACCTAGGATTAGTGTGGTCTCACGTTCCTCATTTGCTTTATCAACATATTGTTGCAACGTGACATACCACAAGCCGGACGAGGTTCATTTGATAGTGCCCTTCCTCTGTGGAGTATCCACTTTGGTTGTGTTACTTCATCTGAACTATTGACTTCGGTGACCGATCATTTCCCGGATCTTTGGTTTAGACGATATTAAGGGAGCTACAATGGCACACCCGAAAGGGCAAACCCATTGAGTATCCTTGCCCGATTGTCGAAACCATTGTCCGCCTTAGGGTGACCTGATTAGAACTTACCTGTGAGGGGAGGGTGATTCTTACAGATGCATGTTCAGATGGTGACTTTAATGGTGACTTTTGGTTCCGTTGATCAGAGTCATATTTATAAGTCGGATTTATGGCCATTTCTTTCTGAGACGCCGAAGTGCTGTCCGTGCTATTTATCAGTGGGGATCCATTTATTTCAGGATTCCCCGGGCCGATTCAGATGGTTATGGTGATCTGCTCAGAGATTGTTTGGTGATGATGATGATGTATCTGTCTTCCGTTTATTTCGGAACCCTTGAGTTAGATTTGTGGTTACATATTCCTTTAGATGGTTGTGATCAGGGATCAGGGTTGTGACTCAGAGCAACAGATGATCAGATGACTTGGAGGATGGCACAGTGCATTGCATTCATTCATCAACATCATTACATCTTGCATTTATTTGCATTTAACACATGTTTATCCATATGCAGGGACATTTTTGATCGAGATCCTGGTTGAGAGACTTTCTGCTCAGATATGAGGACCGGTTTGAAGGACGATGTTGTCTATAGTTTCTTCAACCCAGAGATTGACGAGCTGAGAGATATGATAGCATTGATTACACCCGACCATGTGGGGATGTTCAGAGAGTCATACGGTGGTATTCTGAAGATGGATTTCAGACTCACAGACAGCGACAGGAGCGCCATTCATACACTTCTCCAGTTCTATGACCCGGGTTTGAGATGTTTTGTGTTCCCGGACTACTTGTTGGGGCCTCTGATGGAGGATTATGCTAGTATCTTGGGTATTCCGATCCGAGATCAGATTCCTTTCTGTGCTATTAGGGGAGAGCCTGATGTCCTTGGGATTTCTCGTGCTCTTTATTTGAGTCTGGAGATGACCAAGGAGGGTTTGAAGGAGAAAGGAAAATTACCTGGATTTCATTTGAGTTTCTTGGAGGCTAAGGCCAAGGAACATGCTACTATGGGTAATTGGAAGACGGTCTGTGCTTTGATTGCTGTGAGCGTTTATGGGATCATTCTGTTTCCTAATCAGAAGAGCTTTGTCGACCATAATGCTATCAGATTGTTCATACAGAGGAACCCTATTCCTACTCTGATCGGAGACGTCTATTATTCGGTTCACAACAGGAATGAGAAGCGGCGCGGTGGTCTGATCCGATGTTGTGCTCAGATGCTATTCAGGTGGTTTATGGGGTATTTGCCTTCCCGAGGTGCTTTTGCTCATCTCGATCCTACGATCAAGTGGTCGGTCAGATTGATGGGTTTGCGGGCTGCTGATATAGCATGGACTCATAATGGTTTGGCTGGACGGAATTTTATATATAGCTGCGGGGATTTTCCCAATGTGCCTCTTATAGGAGTTCAGGGCTGCATTAATTACAACCCAACGCTTCTTAGGAGACAGATGGGGTTCGCTATGGAAGTTCCTCCCCTTGAGTGTGAGACTTAGGAGTCCTTTTACTTCCCGGTTGAGGGTAATCAGGCCAAGCTGATGCAGGTGTCTGGGTCATGGCGTAACATTCAAAGAAAGGGCAAGGTTCCGTTTGGCAAGGTCAACAGCCGGTATTTTCCTCTATTCGATGATTGGCTTCGGAAGAGGATTGAGATCACACATCTACCATTTCCGGGAGGTGATCCTTGGTGTTCTATGATTGAGGGTCCGCGTTCTTCTGTCAGTTTGGAAGAATTCCTCGAGATGAAGAGAGCCAGAGATCAGTTGCTAGCGGAGAAAGCTGAATTGGAGATGAGTGTTGCTCGGATTCAGACGGCCAACCAGGAGATCAGAGTGAGGATGGAAGATCAAGATAAGCGGCATGCATTGGAGGCAAAGCGCTTTGAGATGGATACTGCCTACTATGGGAAGGTCAGTCAGGCTTTGGCATCTTCAACAAAGGAGCACGACATCACCAAAGAGAGATTGGCTAGAGCTTCAAAGGTCATTGAAGATCAGAAGAGGAGGCAAGTTCTCGTGAGGGATCAGAGGGATGACAGAGTCAGAGTTCTCATTGCTGAGTGGGAGGCCAAACTGAAGATTAAGGAAGCGGAGAATGTGAAGATCATCGCCGAGAGGGATCATTACATCGCCGAGAGAGATCATTACTTCAGGCAGATGAAGATTCACCAAAAGGAGGTGGGGAGATTACAGCAGGAGAACACCGAGCTCAGGTTCGCCGCAGAGTTCGCGAAGATGGTTGATGAGATAGGGCCTTCTGTGGGACCCTCGTCAGGCTAGCTTTATTATTTGTGAGGATTACCGTCAGGCTTGTTGACGGAATTCATTTGCTTGTATTTTCTTGCTGATTCTGGAGAATTGTATCTGATTTGTATCAGTTGTGATGTATGACTTTGGCACTCTTGTGCAATTTTGCTATGTGATGGTTATTTTCATTCAGTGATTGATCTTCAAGCTTTATTTGCTTTACCGTATGCACTCACACAGCACACACATATGGTTGGGGGTATTTTGCTAAATCATATATTTCTGATCCGTATGATGAAATCAAATGCCGAATATCAGAATATTGCTGCCGGATTATTATATGTCTCGATGAAGCCAGGATCGAGAGACAAAGTGTTTCTCATGTGGATAAACACTGCATTCATGCATGATCATAATAACTTGTGTTTTATTTTGCAGGTATCAGTTCTAACGTGCTTGATTGTTTCAGGAATCATTGCTCGTGCTCGTAGAATTGTACCTTTGCACTCAACACGCCCGCACAGATATTTCACGCGCCGCAATACTCCCAGACTGATGGATCTCCCAAATTCAGATATCCTCGAGTTGAAAGACAAGATGAACGAGCTGATCAACATCATGCAAGGATTTGCAGTTGGTCAAAAGGCTCTGGCTGATAAAGTTGAGAAGCTCGAGCGGGCTTCGGCGGCAAACAGTGGTGTGAACCTGGATGGTGTCTCCAACCAGGGGCTGGGTGGTTCTCGAGATGGTGGCAAGAGAACGACAGTGGGTATAGTGAATAATGCCGCTGGTTTTGGTGCTGCGGGTGGTCAACCGGGTCAGAATATGAAGGACAGTCTGTTCCCGCCTTTCTTCGGGGTTGATGACGACAGAGAGGAAGACCGAGAGGCTGATCAGTTCTCTATGCACAACGAACCGTTCGGACAGTACGGTGCCCCACCACAGAACAAAGAGATCCAGCTGCTGGCTGAAAAGATCCGAGCTTTGGAGAGTTATGCCACTCCTGGGGTGGTCAACATGTCGAATATGGGGCTAGTGGAGGGGATTGTGATCCCGCAGAAATTCAAAGCGCCCACATTTGATAGATATAATGGGAGCTCCTGCCCCGAGACTCATCTGCAAGCATTTGTCCGTAAGATCTCAGCTTACACCATGGACCAAAAGCTGTGGATGTATTTCTTCCAGGACAGCCTGTCCGGAGGCTCACTGGAGTGGTACACCAAGCTCAAGTCCTCAGATATCAAGAATTGGCAAGATCTTGGGGACGCATTCTTTAAACAGTATCAGTTCAACGCTGATATGGCTTCGAGTCGTACCCAGCTGCAGGGTATGTCTCAGAAGAATAACGAGGGGTTTAAAGAATACACTCAAAGGTGGAGGGAATTGGCTGCCAGAGTGCAACCTCCACTAGTTGACAGAGAGATGTCTGATCTCTTCATGGGTACCCTGCAGGGGGCGTTCGCCGAGAGGATGGTTGGTTGTCCGGTGACGAATTTTTCAGATATTGTTGTAGCAGGGGAGAGAATAGAGAGCTGGCTGAAGCTCGGAAAGATTCAGAGGGGTAATGCTTCTTCGTCAGGGTCAAAGAAGCCTTTTAGTAATGGCCAGAGAAAGAAGGAGGGTGATACCAACGCGGTATATGCTCAGAGAGGACCCAGTAGGGATCGTTACTTCCAGCACACTGCTGCAGTAACCATTCCTGCTGATAATCAGCATCAGCCTACACAACAGCAACCGCAGCAACCTCGACAACAAAGACAACCGTTTCAGCAGGGGCCTCAGAGGGCTGGTTATCAAGTCAGGGGAAGGATGAATGATCGGCATTTTGACAGGCCACCTGTGACTTACTCCTTCTTGTTAAAGAAATTGCAAGATTTGGGGCTGGTACAACTCAGAACTCTGGCACCTTTGAGACCTGATCAGAGGCCAGCCAGTTATGATGAGAATGCTAAATGCGAGTTTCATTCAGGTGCTCCCGGACATAACGTAGAGAACTGCAAAGCTTTTAAGCACGTAGTTCAAGATCTGGTGGATTCAAAGGCAATCAACTTCGCACCATCTCCCAACGTCAATGCTAATCCCATGCCCGCGCATGGTCAAAGGGGGGTAAATGCTATCTCGGAGGAGAGCAGAGTAGGGCTGTTGTCTGTTGATCAGTTGAAGACTCCTCTGGCTGAGGTTAAGAGGCAGTTGTTGTTGAATGGGGTCGATCCGGGCTGTGGTGATGATTGTTCTATGTGCCCTATTTCTGTCAATGGATATGAATTGTTGAGAGAGACTGTTCAGGGTTTGATGGACGATGGGAGTATTTTGATCGAGAAGGCTGATAAGGGAAAAGATGAAGTCTCCACCATAACAATTTATTTTGACCCGGTGGATTTGTCTACTCTTGCTGAGGCGGCTCCAGTTACCATCACGGTACCTGGACCAATTCCGTATGACAAAGATGATGTCGTGCCATGGCATTATGGGGGAGAAGTGTACTGTAACGGAGAGAAAGTAGAAGATCAGACTGCAAGTGAAACCACAGTTTTAAAGGTGGATAATGCCGGTCCCAGCGGTTTCACTCGCAGTGGCAGACTGTTTGCACCAGATGCCTTGAGGGGAGGAGAAGGAGAAAAAGAGAAAAAAGAAAAGGTCGAGGCTTTAGCCAGGGAAAAGGGGAAAGCAGTGGTGAGCGATGGTACTCCAGTGGTGACACCGGCGCCTGTGGGGTCGGAAGAGAAGCTTGATGATGATGCAGAAGAATTCTTAAGAATCATCAAGAAATCCGAGTACAAGCTTGTTGACCATCTGCAGCAGACTCCCTCCAAAATATCGATTTTGTCGTTGCTGTTAAGCTCTGAGGGGCATAGAGAGGCTTTGATGAAGATCTTGAAGAAGGCCTATGTTCCTCAAGAGATAACTATAAACCAGTTGGAGACAGTAGTGTCCAATGTGCATGCCAGCCATGGGTTGGGCTTTACTGACATGGACCTGACTGTAGATGGGAGAAATCACAACCGGGCGTTACACATAGCAATGGAATGCAAAGGAGCTGTGCTTTCGCATGTGCTGGTTGATATCGGCTCCTCATTGAATGTGTTGCCGAAGAAGGCTCTAGCAAAGCTGAATTGTGACGGGCTGATTCTGACTCCCACTGATCTGATAGTGCGGGCATTTGATGGGTCAAAGCGGGCCGTATTTGGAGAAGTTGAGCTTCCGGTGAAGATAGGCCCGGAGTTGTTTAAGTCGACTTTCTACGTCATGGATATTCAGCCGGCATACAGTTGCCTGTTGGGTCGTCCATGGATCTATGCTGCTGGGGCAGTGACCTCGACTTTGCACCAGAAGCTTAAGTATATCTGGGAAGGACAGGTTGTCACCGTCTGCGGGGAAGAGGACATCTTTGTCAGCCACCTGTCCTCGTTCAAGTACGTTGAAATGGACGGCGAGATATGGGAGACGCCTAGTCAAGCTTTCGAAACCGTTAAGGTGGAGAATGCTCTGTTTGCCAAGGAGGAAGAGAAATCGTCCATTGCTTCGTACAAGCAGGCCGCCGAGGTGGTGAAGAATGGAGAGGCTCCTGGTTGGGGCAGGATGATGGATATCTCTGCAAAGAAGGACCGCTTCGGAGTGGGGTATCAGCCTGGCAGAGGCTCATCTGGACAAGGCAGAGGACGCCATACGTCAGTCACCTTCACTAGTGCCGGGATGCTGGATCCGGATCACATCTGCATGATGAGTGATGAAGCTGATAGCGACTGCGAAATTGACCAATGGATAAAGCCGTGCGCGCCAGGGATGGGAATCCAGAACTGGAAGGCTGAAAAGATCATCCGGGTCACTCTGCTGGAAGAGTAATATTTTTCCTGTTTTGATTTTATATACATGAAAGCCATACGTGTTGCCCGACACGTAATGGTTCATTGTAAGGGCCACCTCATGTTTAAAATTTGCAAGTTTGCATCATTAATAAAAGGATGTTTTTCAGTTAAAAGCGGTGTTCCCTGTTTTTCATTTATTTTTTGCAGTTTAAAAAAATAATAATAAAAACAAAATAAAAATGGCAATGTTTTCATTTCCCTTTTTGTTTTGACTCATTCCGGTTCTAAGCAATGCATGAATCCACATTCAGGCAGATGCGATCAATCTCCGGATCTCATTGATAACAATCCTGTTACGCCCTCATATGACTTCGACAATCCGATCTATCATGCCGAAGAAGAAGACGAAGAAGATTGTGAACTGCCAGGGGATTAGCCAGGTTGTCGAAACAAGAGGAGAAGGTGATTCAGCTGCATGAAGAGCGAATTGAGATTGTTATTCCAGGCACCGCCGAGGTCAGAAGGGAAGTGAAAATTAAGGCCGCTTCAGGGGCGAGTCGAGAGCAGAATGGTAGCCCTGTTGAAAGAGCGGGTTGCTATCTTCGCCTGTCTGTATCAAGATACACCAGGGGGAATACCCATGTTGTGGGGGCAAGAGCTACCAGGGAGAGAAGACTGTCCTCTAGAGAAGCCGAACGGCGGTGCTACTTATCAGAGAGCCATGGTGACTTTGTTTCATGATATGATTCATCATGAAACTGAATGATATGTTGATGACATGATAGCAAAGTCCCAAACGGAAGAGGGGCATTTGGTAGATCTGGCCAAGCTGAATGGACCAGTGGAGACAATTCAAACTGAGGTTGAATTCATTAAGTGCACTATCAGAGTGCGGGCCGGTAAGCTGCTGGGGTTCATTGTAAGAGAGGAATCGAGGTTGGTCCTGTTAAAAAAAATAATAAAAAAAATAATAAAAAAAAAATAAAAAAATGCCTGAACCGAGAATGGAAAGAGAGGTTCGTGGTCTCCTGGGTAGATTGAACTACATGTCATGGTTCACATCTCACCTAACAGCCACGTGGGAACTCATTCAAGAAAAAAAAAGATCAAACGGTCAGGTGAAATAAATGATTGCCAAGGGGCATTGAAAAAATAAAAGAATAAGTTGCAGGAGCCTCCGATTCTGTTGCCTCCCTATGGAAAGAGACTGTTAATCTGTACTTGACGGCCTTCAAGGGGTCTACGAGGTGTATTGGGTCAGCATGACGAGTCTTGTCGAAAAGAGCATGCAATTTACCTTAGCAAAAAGTTTACCGACTGCGAAACAATACATTCACTGTTCGAGAAAACTTGATGTACTTTGGCATAGGCTGCTCGCCGACTGAGACAGTATATGCTGGTTCATGCCACTTTGTGGATGTCCAAGATGGATCCAATTGAGTGTGGGTTTGAGAATCTAGCATTGACCGGACGGGTTGTGAGAGTGCAAAAGAATGTTGACTGATTTGTGATACTCTCAGGAAGCAATCAAGGGGTGTACTGTCTGATTACACCGCCCAGCAACCCATTGATGATTATCAACCGATGAAGTTTGAATTCCCTGATGAGGACATCATGTTTCTCAAATCGAAAGATTGTGAGGAACCGATCCCGGAGGAGGGGCCTGACCCTGAATCCGAATGGATTTTGATGTTTGATGGGGCCGTTAACGTGAATGGAAGCGGTGTTGGTGCTGTTTTGGTTACGCCGAAAGGATCCCACATTCCTTTTGCTGCCCGGCTAACATTTGAGTGCACCAACAACGTGGCTGAATATGAAGCTTGCATATTGGGGATTGAAGAGGCGATTGATTTGAGAATCAAGAACCTTGTCATATATGGAGATTCAGCTCTGGTGGTGAATCAGGTTAACGGAAAATGGTATACGCATCAATCTCATTTAGTTCCATACCGGGATTATACGAGGAGATTGTTGACGTTTTTTACCAAGGTGAAGATGCATCATGTGCCTAGAGAGGAGAATCCTTTGGCAGATGCTTTGGCTACTCTGGCTGCCTTTATTAAGGTGCAGTGGTGGAATCAGTTCCCTAGTGTTGAAGTAGGTCGTCTGGATAGACCGGCTTATGTGTTTGCTATTGATACAACGTCTGATGATGAGAAGCCGTGGTATTACGATATCAAGCGCTATCTAGAGACTCAAGAATATCCTGAGGGAGCATCGAAGAAGGACCAAAAGACTCTGCGGAGGTTGGCCATGGTGTTCTACCTGAATAAGGATGGGGTTCTGTACAAGAGGAATTTCGATTGGGTCTTGCTCAGATGTGTCGATGACAAAGAAGCAAGCCAATTGATGAAAGAGGTTCACGAAGGATCGTTCGGTACCCATGCCAGTGGGAATGCAATGGTGAAGAAGCTGCTGAGGGCAGGCTATTATTGGATGACAATGGAGGCCCAATGTTTCAATTTCGTGCGGAAGTGTCACAAATGCCAGATTTATGCTGACAAGGTGCACGTGCCTCCTAATCCGTTGAGTTTAATGTCGTCTCCATGGCCGTTTGCTATGTGGGGCATTGATATGATTGGAAAGATTGAGCCTACAACTTCGAATGGGCACCGGTTCATCTTAGTGGCTATTGATTACTTCACCAAGTGGGTAGAAGCAGCCTCTTATACGAACGTGACAAAGCAGGTCGTTGCCAGGTTTCTCAAGAGAGACATCATTTGCAGATACGGGGTTCCCGAGAGAATCATTACTGATAATGGTTCTAATTTGAACAACAAGATGATGCGTCAGGCGACTTGGGTTCAAATGGAGAATGGGGTTCATTATGTTGGCAAACAAGGTGTTGGGGTTCAAATGCAGTGGTCCGGGATCATTTGTGCGAAAGAAATTTCGGGGTTCAAGAAAAGCATAAAAGAAGAGATAATAATCCCCAGCGGATGTGGTGTTCAGGCCATGGTTATCCCTGTGTTACCATTTATTTTGGTATCCAGGTCGACGTTTCTGTTTCGGTGATCAGGCCGACTTTCTCCGTTCCAGACGGGTGTTTCTTTGAAGATTGTTTCTTTGCCGATTCTGACAGGCATTGTTAATTATTTTCCCATCAGAGTGCAAATTGTTCGTCTGTTCTTGGTATTCAATCACTCTTCATCCTGATCATCTGAAAGCCGAGGCTATTCATATCGACAGGTTCACAGTGGATTGAATAGGGGCAGCTGTAACACCTCAAAATTTGCCCTCCTCTCTTGGGACTAGCTTTGCATTTTTACATATCATTTGTAGGTCATTAGGCATTGCATATTTGCATAACATGTGGCTACATTGAGCAAGTCATCCTCCCAAGTCTTGATCAGAAGATAAAAGAGGTTGAGATGCAAGCCTGAGGGTTTCATTGATTGAATTGATCATTAATCATCTGAGGATGTGTGGTACAAATTAGGGTTTCATGATTTCTCAAGAAGATTGAGCTTTATCTTGGTTGAGATGGTACATCATCATCATCATGGTTTTGTCATCATCCCAGAGATTCAAGAGAAAGGCCATGGTGAAGAAATAACATTCAGAAGTGTCGAGGGAACATGAATCTTGTCCGCATAAATTTGACACTTGTGGCATTTCTTTACATATTTGCAGCAGTCAGACTCCATCGTCAACTAATAGTAGTCTGCTATCAACATCCTTTTTTCCATGGCATATCCATTGGAATGAGTACCAAATGAACCCTCATGGACTTCAGCCATCAACAGGTCTGCTTCGTGTCTATCCACGCATCTGAGCAGAACTATGTCAAAATTCCTCTTGTAAAGCACATCACCATTAAGGTAGAAACTGCCAGATAATCTCCTCAAAGTCTTCTTATCCTTAACAGATGCCCTAGGCGGGTAAGTCTGACTTTGGAGAAAACACTTGATATCAAAATACCATGGCTTATCGTCTTTCACTTCCTCAACTGCAAACACATGAGCTGGTCTATCCAAGCGCATCACGGTAATCTTTGGGACTTCATTCCAATAATTGACAACAATCATTGAAGCAAGCATAGCGAAAGCATCTGCCATCCTATTCTCATATCGAGGAATATGATGGAAGTCAACTTTAGTAAAGAAAGTTGAAATCCTCCTCGCATAATCTCTATATGGGATGAGGCCAGGCTGATTCATCTCCCTTTCACCCTTAATTTGATTAACAACAAGGGCCGAATCGCCATAAACATCAAGATGTTTGATCCTAAGATCAACACATTCTTCCAAACCCATAATACAGGCCTCATACTCTGCCATATTATTCGTGCATTTGAAAGTTAGCCTTGCTGTAAGAGGAAAATGTGTGCCTTGAGGAGTAATAATCATTGCCCCAATACCATTTCCATACTGATTGACAACGCCATCGAACACCATACCCCATCGGGAACCAGGCTCTGGCCCTTCCTCAAGCAATGATTCATCACAATCTTTCATTTTCAAATACAGAATCTCCTTATCAGGGAAGTCGTATTGCACGAACTGATAGTCTTCAATTGGTTGATGCGCCAAATGGTTAGCCAAGATACTACCTTTAATAGATTTTTGAGCCCGATACTCAATATCATACTCAAATAACAACATCTGCCAACGGGCAATTCTCCTAGTTAAAGCAGGCTTCTCAAAGATGTACTTGATCGGATCCATATTGGATATCAACCAAGTTGTATGATTCAACATATACTGGCGTAAATGCTTAGCAGCCCAAGCCAAAGCACAACATGTTTTCTCAAGCATTGAGTACCGAGACTCACAGTCGGTGAACTTCTTACTCAAGTAGTATATTGCATATTCTTTCTTTCCTGATTCATCTTGCTGACCAAGGACACAACCCATGGAATCATCAAGCACAATCAAGTACATAATCAATGGTCTCCCTTCAACAGGTGGAGACAGAATCGGAGGCTCGGACAAATACTCTTTAATACTGTCAAAGGCCTTTTGGCAATCCTCGGTCCAATCATGACGCTGATCTTTCCGGAGGAGCTTGAATATGGGCGCACATGTGGCAATCATGTGGGATATAAATCTCGAAATGTAATTCAAGCGACCAAGAAAGCCTCGGACTTGCTTCTCAGTTTTGGGCGCAGACATCTCTTGTATTGCTTTGACCTTAGCAGGATCAACTTTAATACCCTTCTCGCTGACAATAAAGCCCAATAACTTGCCGGAACGGACTCCAAATGTACACTTGTTCGGATTCAAATGGAGTTTGTACTTCCTCAAACGCTGGAAAAGCTTCAATAAGTGTTCTACATGTTCAACTTCCGTTTTCGACTTTGCAATCATATCATCGACATACACCTCGATCTCCTTATGCATCATGTCATGAAATAAGGTAGTCATAGCTCGTTGATACGTGGCTCCGACGTTCTTCAAACCGAAGGGCATCACTCGATAACAGAATGTTCCCCAAGGTGTGATGAATGTTGTCTTCTCCCATATCCTCGGGTGCCATTTTAATCTGATTATAACCGGAAAATCCGTCCATAAATGAAAAGACATTGAATTTATCCATATTGTCTACCAACATATCGATGTGTGGTAGAGGAAAATCATCTTTTGGGCTAGCTTTATTCAAGTCACGGTAATCCACACACATTCGGACTTTTCCATCTTTTTTAGGTACAGGCACAATATTGGCCACCCATTGAGGATATGTAGAAGTCACCAGAAACCCCGCATCAATTTGCTTTTGAACTTCTTCTTTAATCTTCACTGCCATATCAAGATGAGTTCTTCTGAGCTTTTTCTTCACTGGCACACACTCAGGCTTCAACGACAAGAAATGTTGCACGATATCAGTATCTAGACCAGGCATGTCTTCATACGACCAGTCAAAGGCGTCGATATATTCTCGTAGCAACTCAATCAACCCCTTCTTAACAAACTCTTTAAGGAGTGCCCCAATCTTCACTTCACGAATGCAGTCTTCAGACCCCAAGTTGACTATTTCCAGATTCTCAAGATGTGGCTGAATGATCTTCTCCTCGTACTCAAGCAGATGGGTAATCTCATCAAGAATCTCTTCAACATCATTTTCTTCGGTGTAACACCTCAAAATTTGCCCTCCTCTCTTGGGACTAGCTTTGCATTTTTACATATCATTTGTAGGTCATTAGGCATTGCATATTTGCATAACATGTGGCTACATTGAGCAAGTCATCCTCCCAAGTCTTGATTAGAAGATAAAAGAGGTTGAGATGCAAGCCTGAGGGTTTCATTGATTGAATTGATCATTAATCATCTGAGGATGTGTGGTACAAATTAGGGTTTCATGATTTCTCAAGAAGATTGAGCTTTATCTTGGTTGAGATGGTACATCATCATCATCATGGTTTTGTCATCATCCCAGAGATTCAAGAGAAAGGCCATGGTGAAGAAATAACATTCAGAAGTGTCGAGGGAACATGAATCTTGTCCGCATAAATTTGACACTTGTGGCATTTCTTTACATATTTGCAGCAGTCAGACTCCATCGTCAACTAATAGTAGTCTGCTATCAACATCCTTTTTTCCATGGCATATCCATTGGAATGAGTACCAAATGAACCCTCATGGACTTCAGCCATCAACAGGTCTGCTTCGTGTCTATCCACGCATCTGAGCAGAACTATGTCAAAATTCCTCTTGTAAAGCACATCACCATTAAGGTAGAAACTGCCAGATAATCTCCTCAAAGTCTTCTTATCCTTAACAGATGCCCTAGGCGGGTAAGTCTGACTTTGGAGAAAACACTTGATATCAAAATACCATGGCTTATCGTCTTTCACTTCCTCAACTGCAAACACATGAGCTGGTCTATCCAAGCGCATCACGGTAATCTTTGGGACTTCATTCCAATAATTGACAACAATCATTGAAGCAAGCATAGCGAAAGCATCTGCCATCCTATTCTCATATCGAGGAATATGATGGAAGTCAACTTTAGTAAAGAAAGTTGAAATCCTCCTCGCATAATCTCTATATGGGATGAGGCCAGGCTGATTCATCTCCCTTTCACCCTTAATTTGATTAACAACAAGGGCCGAATCGCCATAAACATCAAGATGTTTGATCCTAAGATCAACACATTCTTCCAAACCCATAATACAGGCCTCATACTCTGCCATATTATTCGTGCATTTGAAAGTTAGCCTTGCTGTAAGAGGAAAATGTGTGCCTTGAGGAGTAATAATCATTGCCCCAATACCATTTCCATACTGATTGACAACGCCATCGAACACCATACCCCATCGGGAACCAGGCTCTGGCCCTTCCTCAAGCAATGATTCATCACAATCTTTCATTTTCAAATACAGAATCTCCTTATCAGGGAAGTCGTATTGCACGGACTGATAGTCTTCAATTGGTTGATGCGCCAAATGGTTAGCCAAGATACTACCTTTAATAGATTTTTGAGCCCGATACTCAATATCATACTCAAATAACAACATCTGCCAACGGGCAATTCTCCTAGTTAAAGCAGGCTTCTCAAAGATGTACTTGATCGGATCCATATTGGATATCAACCAAGTTGTATGATTCAACATATACTGGCGTAAATGCTTAGCAGCCCAAGCCAAAGCACAACATGTTTTCTCAAGCATTGAGTACCGAGACTCACAGTCGGTGAACTTCTTACTCAAGTAGTATATTGCATATTCTTTCTTTCCTGATTCATCTTGCTGACCAAGGACACAACCCATGGAATCATCAAGCACAATCAAGTACATAATCAATGGTCTCCCTTCAACAGGTGGAGACAGAATCGGAGGCTCGGACAAATACTCTTTAATACTGTCAAAGGCCTTTTGGCAATCCTCGGTCCAATCATGACGCTGATCTTTCCGGAGGAGCTTGAATATGGGCGCACATGTGGCAATCATGTGGGATATAAATCTCGAAATGTAATTCAAGCGACCAAGAAAGCCTCGGACTTGCTTCTCAGTTTTGGGCGCAGACATCTCTTGTATTGCTTTGACCTTAGCAGGATCAACTTTAATACCCTTCTCGCTGACAATAAAGCCCAATAACTTGCCGGAACGGACTCCAAATGTACACTTGTTCGGATTCAAATGGAGTTTGTACTTCCTCAAACGCTGGAAAAGCTTCAATAAGTGTTCTACATGTTCAACTTCCGTTTTCGACTTTGCAATCATATCATCGACATACACCTCGATCTCCTTATGCATCATGTCATGAAATAAGGTAGTCATAGCTCGTTGATACGTGGCTCCGACGTTCTTCAAACCGAAGGGCATCACTCGATAACAGAATGTTCCCCAAGGTGTGATGAATGTTGTCTTCTCCATATCCTCGGGTGCCATTTTAATCTGATTATAACCGGAAAATCCGTCCATAAATGAAAAGACATTGAATTTATCCGTATTGTCTACCAACATATCGATGTGTGGTAGAGGAAAATCATCTTTTGGGCTAGCTTTATTCAAGTCACGGTAATCCACACACATTCGGACTTTTCCATCTTTTTTAGGTACAGGCACAATATTGGCCACCCATTGAGGATATGTAGAAGTCACCAGAAACCCCGCATCAATTTGCTTTTGAACTTCTTCTTTAATCTTCACTGCCATATCAAGATGAGTTCTTCTGAGCTTTTTCTTCACTGGCACACACTCAGGCTTCAACGACAAGAAATGTTGCACGATATCAGTATCTAGACCAGGCATGTCTTCATACGACCAGTCAAAGGCGTCGACATATTCTCGTAGCAACTCAATCAACCCCTTCTTAACAAACTCTTTAAGGAGTGCCCCAATCTTCACTTCACGAATGCAGTCTTCAGACCCCAAGTTGACTATTTCCAGATTCTCAAGATGTGGCTGAATGATCTTCTCCTCGTACTCAAGCAGATGGGTAATCTCATCAAGAATCTCTTCAACATCATTTTCTTCGGTGTAACACCTCAAAATTTGCCCTCCTCTCTTGGGACTAGCTTTGCATTTTTACATATCATTTGTAGGTCATTAGGCATTGCATATTTGCATAACATGTGGCTACATTGAGCAAGTCATCCTCCCAAGTCTTGATCAGAAGATAAAAGAGGTTGAGATGCAAGCCTGAGGGTTTCATTGATTGAATTGATCATTAATCATCTGAGGATGTGTGGTACAAATTAGGGTTTCATGATTTCTCAAGAAGATTGAGCTTTATCTTGGTTGAGATGGTACATCATCATCATCATGGTTTTGTCATCATCCCAGAGATTCAAGAGAAAGGCCATGGTGAAGAAATAACATTCAGAAGTGTCGAGGGAACATGAATCTTGTCCGCATAAATTTGACACTTGTGGCATTTCTTTACATATTTGCAGCAGTCAGACTCCATCGTCAACTAATAGTAGTCTGCTATCAACATCCTTTTTCCATGGCATATCCATTGGAATGAGTACCAAATGAACCCTCATGGACTTCAGCCATCAACAGGTCTGCTTCGTGTCTATCCACGCATCTGAGCAGAACTATGTCAAAATTCCTCTTGTAAAGCACATCACCATTAAGGTAGAAACTGCCAGATAATCTCCTCAAAGTCTTCTTATCCTTAACAGATGCCCTAGGCGGGTAAGTCTGACTTTGGAGAAAACACTTGATATCAAAATACCATGGCTTATCGTCTTTCACTTCCTCAACTGCAAACACATGAGCTGGTCTATCCAAGCGCATCACGGTAATCTTTGGGACTTCATTCCAATAATTGACAACAATCATTGAAGCAAGCATAACGAAAGCATCTGCCATCCTATTCTCATATCGAGGAATATGATGGAAGTCAACTTTAGTAAAGAAAGTTGAAATCCTCCTCGCATAATCTCTATATGGGATGAGGCCAGGCTGATTCATCTCCCTTTCACCCTTAATTTGATTAACAACAAGGGCCGAATCGCCATAAACATCAAGATGTTTGATCCTAAGATCAACACATTCTTCCAAACCCATAATACAGGCCTCATACTCTGCCATATTATTCGTGCATTTGAAAGTTAGCCTTGCTGTAAGAGGAAAATGTGTGCCTTGAGGAGTAATAATCATTGCCCCAATACCATTTCCATACTGATTGACAACGCCATCGAACACCATACCCCATCGGGAACCAGGCTCTGGCCCTTCCTCAAGCAATGATTCATCACAATCTTTCATTTTCAAATACAGAATCTCCTTATCAGGGAAGTCGTATTGCACGGACTGATAGTCTTCAATTGGTTGATGCGCCAAATGGTTAGCCAAGATACTACCTTTAATAGATTTTTGAGCCCGATACTCAATATCATACTCAAATAACAACATCTGCCAACGGGCAATTCTCCTAGTTAAAGCAGGCTTCTCAAAGATGTACTTGATCGGATCCATATTGGATATCAACCAAGTTGTATGATTCAACATATACTGGCGTAAATGCTTAGCAGCCCAAGCCAAAGCACAACATGTTTTCTCAAGCATTGAGTACCGAGACTCACAGTCGGTGAACTTCTTACTCAAGTAGTATATTGCATATTCTTTCTTTCCTGATTCATCTTGCTGACCAAGGACACAACCCATGGAATCATCAAGCACAATCAAGTACATAATCAATGGTCTCCCTTCAACAGGTGGAGACAGAATCGGAGGCTCGGACAAATACTCTTTAATACTGTCAAAGGCCTTTTGGCAATCCTCGGTCCAATCATGACGCTGATCTTTCCGGAGGAGCTTGAATATGGGCGCACATGTGGCAATCATGTGGGATATAAATCTCGAAATGTAATTCAAGCGACCAAGAAAGCCTCGGACTTGCTTCTCAGTTTTGGGCGCAGACATCTCTTGTATTGCTTTGACCTTAGCAGGATCAACTTTAATACCCTTCTCGCTGACAATAAAGCCCAATAACTTGCCGGAACGGACTCCAAATGTACACTTGTTCGGATTCAAATGGAGTTTGTACTTCCTCAAACGCTGGAAAAGCTTCAATAAGTGTTCTACATGTTCAACTTCCGTTTTCGACTTTGCAATCATATCATCGACATACACCTCGATCTCCTTATGCATCATGTCATGAAATAAGGTAGTCATAGCTCGTTGATACGTGGCTCCGACGTTCTTCAAACCGAAGGGCATCACTCGATAACAGAATGTTCCCCAAGGTGTGATGAATGTTGTCTTCTCCATATCCTCGGGTGCCATTTTAATCTGATTATAACCGGAAAATCCGTCCATAAATGAAAAGACATTGAATTTATCCGTATTGTCTACCAACATATCGATGTGTGGTAGAGGAAAATCATCTTTTGGGCTAGCTTTATTCAAGTCACGGTAATCCACACACATTCGGACTTTTCCATCTTTTTTAGGTACAGGCACAATATTGGCCACCCATTGAGGATATGTAGAAGTCACCAGAAACCCCGCATCAATTTGCTTTTGAACTTCTTCTTTAATCTTCACTGCCATATCAAGATGAGTTCTTCTGAGCTTTTTCTTCACTGGCACACACTCAGGCTTCAACGACAAGAAATGTTGCACGATATCAGTATCTAGACCAGGCATGTCTTCATACGACCAGTCAAAGGCGTCGACATATTCTCGTAGCAACTCAATCAACCCCTTCTTAACAAACTCTTTAAGGAGTGCCCCAATCTTCACTTCACGAATGCAGTCTTCAGACCCCAAGTTGACTATTTCCAGATTCTCAAGATGTGGCTGAATGATCTTCTCCTCGTACTCAAGCAGATGGGTAATCTCATCAAGAATCTCTTCAACATCATTTTCTTCGGTGTAACACCTCAAAATTTGCCCTCCTCTCTTGGGACTAGCTTTGCATTTTTACATATCATTTGTAGGTCATTAGGCATTGCATATTTGCATAACATGTGGCTACATTGAGCAAGTCATCCTCCCAAGTCTTGATCAGAAGATAAAAGAGGTTGAGATGCAAGCCTGAGGGTTTCATTGATTGAATTGATCATTAATCATCTGAGGATGTGTGGTACAAATTAGGGTTTCATGATTTCTCAAGAAGATTGAGCTTTATCTTGGTTGAGATGGTACATCATCATCATCATGGTTTTGTCATCATCCCAGAGATTCAAGAGAAAGGCCATGGTGAAGAAATAACATTCAGAAGTGTCGAGGGAACATGAATCTTGTCCGCATAAATTTGACACTTGTGGCATTTCTTTACATATTTGCAGCAGTCAGACTCCATCGTCAACTAATAGTAGTCTGCTATCAACATCCTTTTTCCATGGCATATCCATTGGAATGAGTACCAAATGAACCCTCATGGACTTCAGCCATCAACAGGTCTGCTTCGTGTCTATCCACGCATCTGAGCAGAACTATGTCAAAATTCCTCTTGTAAAGCACATCACCATTAAGGTAGAAACTGCCAGATAATCTCCTCAAAGTCTTCTTATCCTTAACAGATGCCCTAGGCGGGTAAGTCTGACTTTGGAGAAAACACTTGATATCAAAATACCATGGCTTATCGTCTTTCACTTCCTCAACTGCAAACACATGAGCTGGTCTATCCAAGCGCATCACGGTAATCTTTGGGACTTCATTCCAATAATTGACAACAATCATTGAAGCAAGCATAACGAAAGCATCTGCCATCCTATTCTCATATCGAGGAATATGATGGAAGTCAACTTTAGTAAAGAAAGTTGAAATCCTCCTCGCATAATCTCTATATGGGATGAGGCCAGGCTGATTCATCTCCCTTTCACCCTTAATTTGATTAACAACAAGGGCCGAATCGCCATAAACATCAAGATGTTTGATCCTAAGATCAACACATTCTTCCAAACCCATAATACAGGCCTCATACTCTGCCATATTATTCGTGCATTTGAAAGTTAGCCTTGCTGTAAGAGGAAAATGTGTGCCTTGAGGAGTAATAATCATTGCCCCAATACCATTTCCATACTGATTGACAACGCCATCGAACACCATACCCCATCGGGAACCAGGCTCTGGCCCTTCCTCAAGCAATGATTCATCACAATCTTTCATTTTCAAATACAGAATCTCCTTATCAGGGAAGTCGTATTGCACGGACTGATAGTCTTCAATTGGTTGATGCGCCAAATGGTTAGCCAAGATACTACCTTTAATAGATTTTTGAGCCCGATACTCAATATCATACTCAAATAACAACATCTGCCAACGGGCAATTCTCCTAGTTAAAGCAGGCTTCTCAAAGATGTACTTGATCGGATCCATATTGGATATCAACCAAGTTGTATGATTCAACATATACTGGCGTAAATGCTTAGCAGCCCAAGCCAAAGCACAACATGTTTTCTCAAGCATTGAGTACCGAGACTCACAGTCGGTGAACTTCTTACTCAAGTAGTATATTGCATATTCTTTCTTTCCTGATTCATCTTGCTGACCAAGGACACAACCCATGGAATCATCAAGCACAATCAAGTACATAATCAATGGTCTCCCTTCAACAGGTGGAGACAGAATCGGAGGCTCGGACAAATACTCTTTAATACTGTCAAAGGCCTTTTGGCAATCCTCGGTCCAATCATGACGCTGATCTTTCCGGAGGAGCTTGAATATGGGCGCACATGTGGCAATCATGTGGGATATAAATCTCGAAATGTAATTCAAGCGACCAAGAAAGCCTCGGACTTGCTTCTCAGTTTTGGGCGCAGACATCTCTTGTATTGCTTTGACCTTAGCAGGATCAACTTTAATACCCTTCTCGCTGACAATAAAGCCCAATAACTTGCCGGAACGGACTCCAAATGTACACTTGTTCGGATTCAAATGGAGTTTGTACTTCCTCAAACGCTGGAAAAGCTTCAATAAGTGTTCTACATGTTCAACTTCCGTTTTCGACTTTGCAATCATATCATCGACATACACCTCGATCTCCTTATGCATCATGTCATGAAATAAGGTAGTCATAGCTCGTTGATACGTGGCTCCGACGTTCTTCAAACCGAAGGGCATCACTCGATAACAGAATGTTCCCCAAGGTGTGATGAATGTTGTCTTCTCCATATCCTCGGGTGCCATTTTAATCTGATTATAACCGGAAAATCCGTCCATAAATGAAAAGACATTGAATTTATCCGTATTGTCTACCAACATATCGATGTGTGGTAGAGGAAAATCATCTTTTGGGCTAGCTTTATTCAAGTCACGGTAATCCACACACATTCGGACTTTTCCATCTTTTTTAGGTACAGGCACAATATTGGCCACCCATTGAGGATATGTAGAAGTCACCAGAAACCCCGCATCAATTTGCTTTTGAACTTCTTCTTTAATCTTCACTGCCATATCAAGATGAGTTCTTCTGAGCTTTTTCTTCACTGGCACACACTCAGGCTTCAACGACAAGAAATGTTGCACGATATCAGTATCTAGACCAGGCATGTCTTCATACGACCAGTCAAAGGCGTCGACATATTCTCGTAGCAACTCAATCAACCCCTTCTTAACAAACTCTTTAAGGAGTGCCCCAATCTTCACTTCACGAATGCAGTCTTCAGACCCCAAGTTGACTATTTCCAGATTCTCAAGATGTGGCTGAATGATCTTCTCCTCGTACTCAAGCAGATGGGTAATCTCATCAAGAATCTCTTCAACATCATTTTCTTCGGTGTAACACCTCAAAATTTGCCCTCCTCTCTTGGGACTAGCTTTGCATTTTTACATATCATTTGTAGGTCATTAGGCATTGCATATTTGCATAACATGTGGCTACATTGAGCAAGTCATCCTCCCAAGTCTTGATCAGAAGATAAAAGAGGTTGAGATGCAAGCCTGAGGGTTTCATTGATTGAATTGATCATTAATCATCTGAGGATGTGTGGTACAAATTAGGGTTTCATGATTTCTCAAGAAGATTGAGCTTTATCTTGGTTGAGATGGTACATCATCATCATCATGGTTTTGTCATCATCCCAGAGATTCAAGAGAAAGGCCATGGTGAAGAAATAACATTCAGAAGTGTCGAGGGAACATGAATCTTGTCCGCATAAATTTGACACTTGTGGCATTTCTTTACATATTTGCAGCAGTCAGACTCCATCGTCAACTAATAGTAGTCTGCTATCAACATCCTTTTTTCCATGGCATATCCATTGGAATGAGTACCAAATGAACCCTCATGGACTTCAGCCATCAACAGGTCTGCTTCGTGTCTATCCACGCATCTGAGCAGAACTATGTCAAAATTCCTCTTGTAAAGCACATCACAATTAAGGTAGAAACTGCCAGATAATCTCCTCAAAGTCTTCTTATCCTTAACAGATGCCCTAGGCGGGTAAGTCTGACTTTGGAGAAAACACTTGATATCAAAATACCATGGCTTATCGTCTTTCACTTCCTCAACTGCAAACACATGAGCTGGTCTATCCAAGCGCATCACGGTAATCTTTGGGACTTCATTCCAATAATTGACAACAATCATTGAAGCAAGCATAGCGAAAGCATCTGCCATCCTATTCTCATATCGAGGAATATGATGGAAGTCAACTTTAGTAAAGAAAGTTGAAATCCTCCTCGCATAATCTCTATATGGGATGAGGCCAGGCTGATTCATCTCCCTTTCACCCTTAATTTGATTAACAACAAGGGCCGAATCACCATAAACATCAAGATGTTTGATCCTAAGATCAACACATTCTTCCAAACCCATAATACAGGCCTCATACTCTGCCATATTATTCGTGCATTTGAAAGTTAGCCTTGCTGTAAGAGGAAAATGTGTGCCTTGAGGAGTAATAATCATTGCCCCAATACCATTTCCATACTGATTGACAACGCCATCGAACACCATACCCCATCGGGAACCAGGCTCTGGCCCTTCCTCAAGCAATGATTCATCACAATCTTTCATTTTCAAATACAGAATCTCCTTATCAGGGAAGTCGTATTGCACGAACTGATAGTCTTCAATTGGTTGATGCGCCAAATGGTTAGCCAAGATACTACCTTTAATAGATTTTTGAGCCCGATACTCAATATCATACTCAAATAACAACATCTGCCAACGGGCAATTCTCCTAGTTAAAGCAGGCTTCTCAAAGATGTACTTGATCGGATCCATATTGGATATCAACCAAGTTGTATGATTCAACATATACTGGCGTAAATGCTTAGCAGCCCAAGCCAAAGCACAACATGTTTTCTCAAGCATTGAGTACCGAGACTCACAGTCGGTGAACTTCTTACTCAAGTAGTATATTGCATATTCTTTCTTTCCTGATTCATCTTGCTGACCAAGGACACAACCCATGGAATCATCAAGCACAATCAAGTACATAATCAATGGTCTCCCTTCAACAGGTGGAGACAGAATCGGAGGCTCGGACAAATACTCTTTAATACTGTCAAAGGCCTTTTGGCAATCCTCGGTCCAATCATGACGCTGATCTTTCCGGAGGAGCTTGAATATGGGCGCACATGTGGCAGTCATGTGGGATATAAATCTCGAAATGTAATTCAAGCGACCAAGAAAGCCTCGGACTTGCTTCTCAGTTTTGGGCGCAGACATCTCTTGTATTGCTTTGACCTTAGCAGGATCAACTTTAATACCCTTCTCGCTGACAATAAAGCCCAATAACTTGCCGGAACGGACTCCAAATGTACACTTGTTCGGATTCAAATGGAGTTTGTACTTCCTCAAACGCTGGAAAAGCTTCAATAAGTGTTCTACATGTTCAACTTCCGTTTTCGACTTTGCAATCATATCATCGACATACACCTCGATCTCCTTATGCATCATGTCATGAAATAAGGTAGTCATAGCTCGTTGATACGTGGCTCCGACGTTCTTCAAACCGAAGGGCATCACTCGATAACAGAATGTTCCCCAAGGTGTGATGAATGTTGTCTTCTCCATATCCTCGGGTGCCATTTTAATCTGATTATAACCGGAAAATCCGTCCATAAATGAAAAGACATTGAATTTATCCGTATTGTCTACCAACATATCGATGTGTGGTAGAGGAAAATCATCTTTTGGGCTAGCTTTATTCAAGTCACGGTAATCCACACACATTCGGACTTTTCCATCTTTTTTAGGTACAGGCACAATATTGGCCACCCATTGAGGATATGTAGAAGTCACCAGAAACCCCGCATCAATTTGCTTTTGAACTTCTTCTTTAATCTTCACTGCCATATCAAGATGAGTTCTTCTGAGCTTTTTCTTCACTGGCACACACTCAGGCTTCAACGACAAGAAATGTTGCACGATATCAGTATCTAGACCAGGCATGTCTTCATACGACCAGTCAAAGGCGTCGACATATTCTCGTAGCAACTCAATCAACCCCTTCTTAACAAACTCTTTAAGGAGTGCCCCAATCTTCACTTCACGAATGCAGTCTTCAGACCCCAAGTTGACTATTTCCAGATTCTCAAGATGTGGCTGAATGATCTTCTCCTCGTACTCAAGCAGATGGGTAATCTCATCAAGAATCTCTTCAACATCATTTTCTTCGGTGTAACACCTCAAAATTTGCCCTCCTCTCTTGGGACTAGCTTTGCATTTTTACATATCATTTGTAGGTCATTAGGCATTGCATATTTGCATAACATGTGGCTACATTGAGCAAGTCATCCTCCCAAGTCTTGATCAGAAGATAAAAGAGGTTGAGATGCAAGCCTGAGGGTTTCATTGATTGAATTGATCATTAATCATCTGAGGATGTGTGGTACAAATTAGGGTTTCATGATTTCTCAAGAAGATTGAGCTTTATCTTGGTTAAGATGGTACATCATCATCATCATGGTTTTGTCATCATCCCAGAGATTCAAGAGATTGATCAGATACCTTGAAATTAGGGTTTTGACCACTGGTCAACCCTAATCATCTGCATTGGGCCAGTCAGGGCTTGGCAAGGAGATGGGGTCTACAATAGATATGGGGATCATTTCATGATTATATTGAGCTTATGGAAGCTAGGGTTTCATCATTGAGCCATTTCATCAGGAGTTTGAGGCTCAAGTGGATCAGTGCATAGCCAGATTCATCTATCAGTCAGAAAAGTCAACTGTGGTCAACTGTGCCAGAATTGATGGATTTGGAGGTGGGAGAGGGTTGGATACACTTCATTCATGTTGAAACAAGTTTCATTTGACATTTCAAACATCAAGAATGAAGAAAATAAAGTCAGATGGAAACTTTCCAAAATAGAAAGTGACTTGTAATTGAAAGTTTCCAAAAATGGAAAGTTTTTCACCTCAAAATTACATGTCCAAAAATGCTTCAAATGAAAATTTGTCCAACATGAAAGTTGTAGATCTTGCTCTCAACTTTCCAAAAAGTCCAGGAACATGAATTTCTCATGTGTGGTTGGCAAGATATGGTCCAATCATTTTCCAAAAATGCCTAAATTTAAAGTGGCATAACTTTCACATGGAATGGCCAAAATGGATGATCTTTCTTTGAGCAAACCACATTTCACATGTACTTTCATGATGCATGGTCAAATTTCATCAAAAATAATCATGGCAAAAAGTCATTTTTCAAGTGGATTATTTGAAAATTGGTGGGAAAATGGTGAAATTTCAAATTACATGGATTTTGCACACAAAGCCTATTCCAACACATCACAAATGATCAAAGTGACTTGCTCCAGCTGGTTTTTACTGTTACATTGGCCTAATTTGCAAAAGGACTTTTTGGCACTTTCACATAAAAGTTGCATTTCACTAATCTCATTCCAATTTGCTAATTGTGATTAGTAAGTGGATTAAGCATTGGTATAAGAGGTTAATTATAACAGAATTGAAAAAGACACTTCACATTTCTCAAGATCTAACAGAATGTCCCTCCAATTCTCTCCAAATTCTCCAAAACTTTTTTGACATTTTTCATCATTTCTCATCAAGTTTTGCATCAATTTGGCTCGTTCTTGTTGGATCCACCTTCTACAATCATCATTGAAGAACTGTTTCACACATTCAAGGCCAAAGGAGTGAAGATTCGCAACTGTTGAAGGCAAGCTCATCCATGGAAATTTCATGATTCTTGGATCTGAAGCATCATTGAGCTAAGCTATCCGTTCCAATCAACTTCTACATCAAGAAGCTTCATCTGTTTTGGCTGTTCGGACCTTGAAACTCACAAATCAACATCTGCCATCATCAAGAGGTACTTTAGTCGCTAACAGTTCATCTTTGAACTTGCTTTGTGCTGCTGCTTGGTTGTATAAACCAATTGAGGTAGACTCTCTTGTCTCCATGTAGTCTGGAAGACCTGGCTTGTTATTTAGCCAGGCAAATGTCTGAAGTCCTCCTTAAGAGACGATGTTTGTGATTGTTTAACTTTGTCCCCAAGCAGGAAAAGACCTTGATTAAGGCAATTGGCGGACAAAAGAGATACGCAATCTATCTCCCGCTATTCTGTTGAGTCGTCCCTCTGCTCACACCACTGTGTTGATGCATTGGGACATTAACCCAAGATCTTGTACAGTTGTACAGTTGAGTCAGGGTCTTGAGTGTAGAAGGGTTCCCGCTTTCTGGACCCACGCTCCTTTGTCTGAAGCTCTCCCTGGCCAGGGATAAGAGCTGTGAAGTCTCATCTTCACTCACCGTTCATCTGGCTTCACCCTGACTCTCAATGTCAGGGTTAAGAGCTAACACCACCCTTGTACAGATGACTTGCCTTGGCAGTCTGACCCTTTGTTTGAGCCCACTTTTTGACTGGATATAGTGTGTGCTAACTGTGAATGTTTGAGTTGCTTTGATTATGCTTGCATGCTTTGCTTCTTCCTGGTTAGGATTAGCTTGCTGTTGTGCAAGTAGATAGAGAACCATAACATAGGGCAATGATGCATGATAACACCTAGGCTCGAGTACAGCTCCCTAGTAGTGTGTCTCCCTTTGTATCTGGTTAGAATTTCTTTCCCGTTCAGGGGAACTACGTCGCCCTGATCCTCATACCAGATGAGGTACGTAGGCAGGAGACCGTGTGAGGTCTCTCCGGGCACTTTTTTTTTCCTTTTTTGTGTGCGTTTGCTTGTTAGCCCTCTTGTGTGCCAGGATATGGATGTAAGACCAGCGATTGACTGTCCGTATCCTGAGTATGTTTGTTTGGTTCGGAAGCCGATGTAAGTCCAGCGATTGGCGTTCGGGTTCCATGTTTGCCTGTGTTTGTGTGTGTCTTGTTTGGCGTGCGTGAGCCGAACTACGGCAGCTCTGATTCTCGTTCCAGACGAGATACGTAGGCATAGGACGCGATGTCCTAGCGAGCCCTCTCCTCTTTTACCCCACTTGTGTTGTCTTCACTGTGTGTGTGATGTTTGTTTTAGCAACCTATTCTTTCTTTTAGAGCGTGGATCCCGTCGAGTACGACGGACGTGAGGGGTGCTAATACCTTCCCCTTGCGTAACCGACTCCCGTACCCTTTCTCTTTGGTCGCGAGACCATGCTTTTCCCAGGTTTACTTCGAGCGTTTCCTTTCCCTCTTTGGGATAAATAACGCACGGTGGCGGCTCTGTGTTGTTTTTGTTTCAGCCCGCCGGTTGTTTTTCGCGGATGCGACAGCTGACGACTCTGCTGGGGACATACAAGATGTTGACCTGTGCTGGTCCATCTTCCCTAAGCGAGTCTCTCCTAGCGTTCTAGGATAGTTTAGGTTGCTTGTGCCGCTTTATTTATTGCATTTATTATTCTGACTGTGTATATATTTGCATAAATATTTGCATGCATCATACTATCATGTTGCTGTCCTCTGTACAGGTGGTTCCTCTGTTTGGGGTGGGTGTTCTGAGTGGGGCTAAAACCCAGGCCCGAGTATACACCTAGGATTAGTGTGGTCTCACGTTCCTCATTTGCTTTATCAACATATTGTTGCAACGTGACATACCACAAGCCGGACGAGGTTCATTTGATAGTGCCCTTCCTCTGTGGAGTATCCACTTTGGTTGTGTTACTTCATCTGAACTATTGACTTCGGTGACCGATCATTTCCCGGATCTTTGGTTTAGACGATATTAAGGGAGCTACAATGGCACACCCGAAAGGGCAAACCCATTGAGTATCCTTGCCCGATTGTCGAAACCATTGTCCGCCTTAGGGTGACCTGATTAGAACTTACCTGTGAGGGGAGGGTGATTCTTACAGATGCATGTTCAGATGGTGACTTTAATGGTGACTTTTGGTTCCGTTGATCAGAGTCATATTTATAAGTCGGATTTATGGCCATTTCTTTCTGAGACGCCGAAGTGCTGTCCGTGCTATTTATCAGTGGGAATCCATTTATTTCAGGATTCCCCGGGCCGATTCAGATGGTTATGGTGATCTGCTCAGAGATTGTTTGGTGATGATGATGATGTATCTGTCTTCCGTTTATTTCGGAACCCTTGAGTTGGATTTGTGGTTACATATTCCTTTAGATGGTTGTGATCAGGGATCAGGGTTGTGACTCAGAGCAACAAATGATCAGATGACTTGGAGGATGGCACAGTGCATTGCATTCATTCATCAGCATCATTACATCTTGCATTTATTTGCATTTAACACATGTTTATCCATATGCAGGGACATTTTTGATCGAGATCCTGGTTGAGAGACTTTCTGCTCAGATATGAGGACCGGTTTGAAGGACGATGTTGTCTATAGTTTCTTCAACCCAGAGATTGACGAGCTGAGAGATATGATAGCATTGATTACACCCGACCATGTGGGGATGTTCAGAGAGTCATACGGTGGTATTCTGAAGATGGATTTCAGACTCACAGACAGCGACAGGAGCGCCATTCATACACTTCTCCAGTTCTATGACCCGGGTTTGAGATGTTTTGTGTTCCCGGACTACTTGTTGGGGCCTCTGATGGAGGATTATGCTAGTATCTTGGGTATTCCAATCCGAGATCAGATTCCTTTCTGTGCTATTAGGGGAGAGCCTGATGTCCTTGGGATTTCTCGTGCTCTTTATTTGAGTCTGGAGATGACCAAGGAGGGTTTGAAGGAGAAAGGAAAATTACCTGGATTTCATTTGAGTTTCTTGGAGGCTAAGGCCAAGGAACATGCTACTATGGGTAATTGGAAGACGGTCTGTGCTTTGATTGCTGTGAGCGTTTATGGGATCATTCTGTTTCCTAATCAGAAGAGCTTTGTCGACCATAATGCTATCAGATTGTTCATACAGAGGAACCCTATTCCTACTCTGATCGGAGACGTCTATTATTCGGTTCACAACAGGAATGAGAAGCGGCGCGGTGGTCTGATCCGATGTTGTGCTCAGATGCTATTCAGGTGGTTTATGGGGTATTTGCCTTCCCGAGGTGCTTTTGCTCATCTCGATCCTACGATCAAGTGGTCGGTCAGATTGATGGGTTTGCGGGCTGCTGATATAGGATGGACTCATAATGGTTTGGCTGGACGGAATTTTATATATAGCTGCGGGGATTTTCCCAATGTGCCTCTTATAGGAGTTCAGGGCTGCATTAATTACAACCCAACGCTTCTTAGGAGACAGATGGGGTTCACTATGGAAGTTCCTCCCCTTGAGTGTGAGACTCAGGAGTCCTTTTACTTCCCGGTTGAGGGTAATCAGGCCAAGCTGATGCAGGTGTCTGGGTCATGGCGTAACATTCAAAGAAAGGGCAAGGTTCCGTTTGGCAAGGTCAACAGCCGGTATTTTCCTCTATTCGATGATTGGCTTCGGAAGAGGATTGAGATCACACATCTACCATTTCCGGGAGGTGATCCTTGGTGTTCTATGATTGAGGGTCCGCGTTCTTCTGTCAGTATGGAAGAATTCCTCGAGATGAAGAGAGCCAGAGATCAGTTGCTAGCGGAGAAAGCTGAATTGGAGATGAGTGTTGCTCGGATTCAGACGGCCAACCAGGAGATCAGAGTGAGGATGGAAGATCAAGATAAGCGACATGCATTGGAGGCAAAGCGCTTTGAGATGGATACTGCCTACTATGGGAAGGTCAGTCAGGCTTTGGCATCTTCAACAAAGGAGCACGACATCACCAAAGAGAGATTGGCTAGAGCTTCAAAGGTCATTGAAGATCAGAAGAGGAGGCAAGTTCTCGTGAGGGATCAGAGGGATGACAGAGTCAGAGTTCTCATTGCTGAGTGGGAGGCCAAACTGAAGATTAAGGAAGCGGAGAATGTGAAGATCATCGCCGAGAGGGATCATTACATCGCCGAGAGAGATCATTACTTCAGGCAGATGAAGATTCACCAGAAGGAGGTGGGGAGATTACAGCAGGAGAACACCGAGCTCAGGTTCGCTGCAGAGTTCGCGAAGATGGTTGATGAGATAGGGCCTTCTGTGGGACCCTCGTCAGGCTAGCTTTATTATTTGTGAGGATTACCGTCAGGCTTGTTGACGGAATTCATTTGCTTGTATTTTCTTGCTGATTCTGGAGAATTGTATCTGATTTGTATCAGTTGTGATGTATGACTTTGGCACTCTTGTGCAATTTTGCTATGTGATGGTTATTTTCATTCAGTGATTGATCTTCAAGCTTTATTTGCTTTACCGTATGCACTCACACAGCACACACATATGGTTGGGGGTATTTTGCTAAATCATATATTTCTGATCCGTATGATGAAATCAAATGCCGAATATCAGAATATTGCTGCCGGATTATTATATGTCTCGATGAAGCCAGGATCGAGAGACAAAGTGTTTCTCATGTGGATAAACACTGCATTCATGCATGATCATAATAACTTGTGTTTTATTTTGCAGGTATCAGTTCTAACGTGCTTGATTGTTTCAGGAATCATTGCTCGTGCTCGTAGAATTGTACCTTTGCACTCAACACGCCCGCACAGATATTTCACGCGCCGCAATACTCCCAGACTGATGGATCTCCCAAATTCAGATATCCTCGAGTTGAAAGACAAGATGAACGAGCTGATCAACATCATGCAAGGATTTGCAGTTGGTCAAAAGGCTCTGGCTGATAAAGTTGAGAAGCTCGAGCGGGCTTCGGCGGCAAACAGTGGTGTGAACCTGGATGGTGTCTCCAACCAGGGGCTGGGTGGTTCTCGAGATGGTGGCAAGAGAACGACAGTGGGTATAGTGAATAATGCCGCTGGTTTTGGTGCTGCGGGTGGTCAACCGGGTCAGAATATGAAGGACAGTCTGTTCCCGCCTTTCTTCGGGGTTGATGACGACAGAGAGGAAGACCGAGAGGCTGATCAGTTCTCTATGCACAACGAACCGTTCGGACAGTACGGTGCCCCACCACAGAACAAAGAGATCCAGCTGCTGGCTGAAAAGATCCGAGCTTTGGAGAGTTATGCCACTCCTGGGGTGGTCAACATGTCGAATATGGGGCTAGTGGAGGGGATTGTGATCCCGCAGAAATTCAAAGCGCCCACATTTGATAGATATAATGGGAGCTCCTGCCCCGAGACTCATCTGCAAGCATTTGTCCGTAAGATCTCAGCTTACACCATGGACCAAAAGCTGTGGATGTATTTCTTCCAGGACAGCCTGTCCGGAGGCTCACTGGAGTGGTACACCAAGCTCAAGTCCTCAGATATCAAGAATTGGCAAGATCTTGGGGACGCATTCTTTAAACAATATCAGTTCAACGCTGATATGGCTTCGAGTCGTACCCAGCTGCAGGGTATGTCTCAGAAGAATAACGAGGGGTTTAAAGAATACACTCAAAGGTGGAGGGAATTGGCTGCCAGAGTGCAACCTCCACTAGTTGACAGAGAGATGTCTGATCTCTTCATGGGTACCCTGCAGGGGGCGTTCGCCGAGAGGATGGTTGGTTGTCCGGTGACGAATTTTTCAGATATTGTTGTAGCAGGGGAGAGAATAGAGAGCTGGCTGAAGCTCGGAAAGATTCAGAGGGGTAATGCTTCTTCGTCAGGGTCAAAGAAGCCTTTTAGTAATGGCCAGAGAAAGAAGGAGGGTGATACCAACGCGGTATATGCTCAGAGAGGACCCAGTAGGGATCGTTACTTCCAGCACACTGCTGCAGTAACCATTCCTGCTGATAATCAGCATCAGCCTGCACAACAGCAACCGCAGCAACCTCGACAACAAAGACAACCGTTTCAGCAGGGGCCTCAGAGGGCTGGTTATCAAGTCAGGGGAAGGATGAATGATCGGCATTTTGACAGGCCACCTGTGACCTACTCCTTCTTGTTAAAGAAATTGCAAGATTTGGGGCTGGTACAACTCAGAACTCTGGCACCTTTGAGACCTGATCAGAGGCCAGCCAGTTATGATGAGAATGCTAAATGCGAGTTTCATTCAGGTGCTCCCGGACATAACGTAGAGAACTGCAAAGCTTTTAAGCACGTAGTTCAAGATCTGGTGGATTCAAAGGCAATCAACTTCGCACCATCTCCCAACGTCAATGCTAATCCCATGCCCGCGCATGGTCAAAGGGGGGTAAATGCTATCTCGGAGGAGAGCAGAGTAGGGTTGTTGTCTGTTGATCAGTTGAAGACTCCTCTGGCTGAGGTTAAGAGGCAGTTGTTGTTGAATGGGGTCGATCCGGGCTGTGGTGATGATTGTGCTATGTGCCCTATTTCTGTCAATGGATGTGAATTGTTGAGAGAGACTATTCAGGGTTTGATGGACGATGGGAGTATTTTGATCGAGAAGGCTGATAAGGGAAAAGATGAAGTCTCCACCATAACAATTTATTTTGACCCGGTGGATTTGTCTACTCTTGCTGAGGCGGCTCCTGTTACCATCACGGTACCTGGACCAATTCCGTATGACAAAGATGATGTCGTGCCATGGCATTATGGGGGAGAAGTGTATTGTAACGGAGAGAAAGTAGAAGATCAGACTGCAAGTGAAACTACAGTTTTAAAGGTGGATAATGCCGGTCCCAGCGGTTTCACTCGCAGTGGCAGACTGTTTGCACCAGATGCCTTGAGGGGAGGAGAAGGAGAAAAAGAGAAAAAAGAAAAGGTCGAGGCTTTAGCCAGGGCAAAGGGGAAAGCAGTGGTGAGCGATGGTACTCCAGTGGTGACACCGGCGCCTGTGGGGTCGGAAGAGAAGCTTGATGATGATGCAGAAGAATTCTTAAGAATCATCAAGAAATCCGAGTACAAGCTTGTTGACCATCTGCAGCAGACTCCCTCCAAAATATTGATTCTGTCGTTGCTGTTAAGCTCTGAGGGGCATAGAGAGGCTTTGATGAAGATCTTGAAGAAGGCCTATGTTCCTCAAGAGATAACTATAAACCAGTTGGAGACAGTAGTGTCCAATGTGCATGCCAGCCATGGGTTGGGCTTTACTGACATGGACCTGACTGTAGATGGGAGAAATCACAACCGGGCGTTACACATAGCAATGGAATGCAAAGGAGCTGTGCTTTCGCATGTGCTGGTTGATATCGGCTCCTCATTGAATGTGTTGCCGAAGAAGGCTCTAGCAAAGCTGAATTGTGACGGGCTGATTCTGACTCCCACTGATCTGATAGTGCGGGCATTTGATGGGTCAAAGCGGGCCGTATTTGGAGAAGTTGAGCTTCCGGTGAAGATAGGCCCGGAGTTGTTTAAGTCGACTTTCTACGTCATGGATATTCAGCCGGCATACAGTTGCCTGTTGGGTCGTCCATGGATCTATGCTGCTGGGGCAGTGACCTCGACTTTGCACCAGAAGCTTAAGTATATCTGGGAAGGACAGGTTGTCACCGTTTGCGGGGAAGAGGACATCTTTGTCAGCCACCTGTCCTCGTTCAAGTACGTTGAAATGGACGGCGAGATATGGGAGACGCCTAGTCAAGCTTTCGAAACCGTTAAGGTGGAGAATGCTCTGTTTTCCAAGGAGGAAGAGAAACCGTCCATTGCTTCGTACAAGCAGGCCGCCGAGGTGGTGAAGAATGGAGAGGCTCCTGGTTGGGGCAGGATGATGGATATCTCTGCAAAGAAGGACCGCTTCGGAGTGGGGTATCAGCCTGGCAGAGGCTCATCTGGACAAGGCAGAGGACGCCATACGTCAGTCACCTTCACTAGTACCGGGATGCTGGATCCGGATCACATCTGCATGATGAGTGATAAAGCTGATAGCGACTGCGAAATTGACCAATGGATAAAGCCGTGCGCGCCAGGGATGGGAATCCAGAACTGGAAGGCTGAAAAGATCATCCGGGTCACTCTGCTGGAAGAGTAATATTTTTCCTGTTTTGATTTTATATGCATGAAAGCCATACGTGTTGCCCGACACGTAATGGTTCATTGTAAGGGTCACCTCATGTTTAAAATTTGCAAGTTTGCATCATTAATAAAAGGATGTTTTTCAGTTAAAAGCGGTGTTCCCTGTTTTTCATTTATTTTTTGCAGTTTAAAAAAATAATAATAAAAACAAAATAAAAATGGCAATGTTTTCATTTCCCTTTTTGTTTTGACTCGTTCCGGTTCTAAGCAATGCATGAATCCACATTCATGCAGATGCGATCAATCTCCGGATCTCATTGATAACAATCCTGTTACACCCTCATATGACTTCGACAATCCGATCTATCATGCCGAAGAAGAAGACGAAGAAGATTGTGAACTGCCAGGGGATTAGCCAGGTTGTCGAAACAAGAGGAGAAGGTGATTCAGCTGCATGAAGAGCGAATTGAGATTGTTATTCCAGGCACCGCCGAGGTCAGAAGGGAAGTGAAAATTGAGGCCGCTTCAGGGGCGAGTCGAGAGCAGAATGGTAGCCCTGTTGAAAGAGCGGGTTGCTATCTTCGCCTGTCTGTATCAAGATACACCAGGGGGAATACCCATGTTGTGGGGGCAAGAGCTACCATGGAGAGAAGACTGTCCTCTAGAGAAGCCGAACGCCTGTGCTACTTATCAGAGAGCCATGGTGACTTTGTTTCATGATATGATTCATCATGAAACTGAATGATATGTTGATGACATGATAGCAAAGTCCCAAACGGAAGAGGGGCATTTGGTAGATCTGGCCAAGCTGAATGGACCAGTGGAGACAATTCAAACTGAGGTTGAATTCATTAAGTGCACTATCAGAGTGCGGGCCGGTAAGCTGCTGGGGTTCATTGTAAGAGAGGAATCGAGGTTGGTCCTGTTAAAAAAAATAATAAAAAAAATAATAAAAAAAAAATAAAAAAATGCCTGAACCGAGAATGGAAAGAGAGGTTCGTGGTCTCCTGGGTAGATTGAACTACATGTCATGGTTCACATCTCACCTAACAGCCACGTGGGAACTCATTCAAGAAAAAAAAAAGATCAAACGGTCAGGTGAAATAAATGATTGCCAAGGGGCATTGAAAAAATAAAAGAATAAGTTGCAGGAGCCTCCGATTCTGTTGCCTCCCTATGGAAAGAGACTGTTAATCTGTACTTGACGGCCTTCAAGGGGTCTACGAGGTGTATTGGGTCAGCATGACGAGTCTTGTCGAAAAGAGCATGCAATTTACCTTAGCAAAAAGTTTACCGACTGCGAAACAATACATTCACTGTTCGAGAAAACTTGATGTACTTTGGCATAGGCTGCTCGCCGACTGAGACAGTATATGCTGGTTCATGCCACTTTGTGGATGTCCAAGATGGATCCAATTGAGTGTGGGTTTGAGAATCTAGCATTGACCGGACGGGTTGTGAGAGTGCAAAAGAATGTTGACTGATTTGTGATACTCTCAGGAAGCAATCAAGGGGTGTACTGTCTGATTACACCGCCCAGCAACCCATTGATGATTATCAACCGATGAAGTTTGAATTCCCTGATGAGGACATCATGTTTCTCAAATCGAAAGATTGTGAGGAACCGATCCCGGAGGAGGGGCCTGACCCTGAATCCGAATGGATTTTGATGTTTGATGGGGCCGTTAACGTGAATGGAAGCGGTGTTGGTGCTGTTTTGGTTACGCCGAAAGGATCCCACATTCCTTTTGCTGCCCGGCTAACATTTGAGTGCACCAACAACGTGGCTGAATATGAAGCTTGCATATTGGGGATTGAAGAGGCGATTGATTTGAGAATCAAGAACCTTGTCATATATGGAGATTCAGCTCTGGTGGTGAATCAGGTTAACGGAAAATGGTATACGCATCAATCTCATTTAGTTCCATACCGGGATTATACGAGGAGATTGTTGACGTTTTTTACCAAGGTGAAGATGCATCATGTGCCTAGAGAGGAGAATCCTTTGGCAGATGCTTTGGCTACTCTGGCTGCCTTTATTAAGGTGCAGTGGTGGAATCAGTTCCCTAGTGTTGAAGTAGGTCGTCTGGATAGACCGGCTTATGTGTTTGCTGTTGATACAGCGTCTGATGATGAGAAGCCGTGGTATTACGATATCAAGCGCTATCTAGAGACTCAAGAATATCCTGAGGGAGCATCGAAGAAGGACCGAAAGACTCTGCAGAGGTTGGCCATGGTGTTCTACCTGAATAAGGATGGGGTTCTGTACAAGAGGAATTTCGATTGGGTCTTGCTCAGATGTGTCGATGACAAAGAAGCAAGCCAATTGATGAAAGAGGTTCACGAAGGATCGTTCGGTACCCATGCCAGTGGGAATGCAATGGTGAAGAAGCTGCTGAGGGCAGGCTATTATTGGATGACAATGGAGGCCCAATGTTTCAATTTCGTGCGGAAGTGTCACAAATGCCAGATTTATGCTGACAAGGTGCACGTGCCTCCTAATCCGTTGAGTTTAATGTCGTCTCCATGGCCGTTTGCTATGTGGGGCATTGATATGATTGGAAAGATTGAGCCTACAACTTCGAATGGGCACCGGTTCATCTTAGTGGCTATTGATTACTTCACCAAGTGGGTAGAAGCAGCCTCTTATACGAACGTGACAAAGCAGGTCGTTGCCAGGTTTCTCAAGAGAGACATCATTTGCAGATACGGGGTTCCCGAGAGAATCATTACTGATAATGGTTCTAATTTGAACAACAAGATGATGGCAGAACTGTGCAGGGAATTCAAGATTGAGCATCACAATTCTTCTCCCTATCGTCCGAAGATGAATGGGGCGGTTGAGGCAGCCAACAAAAACATAAAGAAGATTATGCAAAAGATGGTGGTGACCTATAAAGACTGGCATGAGATGTTGCCGTTTGCATTGCATGGGTATCGAACATCGGTGCGCACATCTACTGGGGCAACTCCTTTCTCATTGGTATATGGGATGGAAGCCGTGCTACCGGTTGAGGTTCAGATTCCCTCTTTTAGAGTCCTGATGAACATGAAATTGCAAGAGGCGGAATGGGTAAGGACCCGGTACGAAGAGTTGAGCCTAATTGAGGAAAAGAGGCTGGCAGCCATCTGTCATGGGCAGTTATACCAGCAGCGGATGAAACGTGCTTTTGACAGAAAGGTACGACCTCGAGTGTATCACGTGGGTGATATGGTGCTGAAAAGGATCCTTCCTCCTCAAAACGATCGAAGGGGCAAATGGACACCGAATTATGAAGGTCCATTCGTGGTCAAGAAGGTCTTCTCTGGCGGAGCCTTGTTGTTAACGACCATGGATGGCGAGGATTTTCCATCCCCTGTGAATGCAGACGCAGTTAAAAAATACTTCGTATAAAGAGACCCGCTGGACGAAAAGAATAAAATAGTCCAGGCAAAAATGGGCATCCCGGCGAACCAAAAAACAGAAAGAAATGGTTCGGGCAAAAATTAGGGATAAAAAGAAAAAACTGTACACCCGGCAAGTCGAAGACCTGAAAAGGCGACTTGGGCAAAAAAGGGTATCCCGGTGGACTGAAAACCCGAAAGGGCGGTCCAGGCAAAAGAGGGATTGAAACGAACAACTGCGTCTGGCATGATCGTTTGTACTTGGGATATGACATGGATAATACCCGGTAGGGATTAATCAGAAACGTCTTGTTCAGAAGGCAGAAAGTAAGGAGAGTTTGAGGACATATTGGGTGTAACCGAGTTGGAACTCGATGAGATCACGGGTTTCACATTGCCATTAGGATAGATTTTTCCTTTTGTGCGCAATTACCTCTTTTCAGGAATTGCTTCCTTTGTATTACTCGTTTGAGCCACACTTCAAATCAATAAAATGCATATTCAGTCAAATAATTTTGTTTTTGTTTTTCATTACCGCTTTGATTGCGAAAACATCCAATTATTTTTGATAAAGAATCTTGCATTTTAAGACATACAGGTCCCTTCCAATGCATGCTTATAAGATTGAAAATTTGAAATCTTATTCGGAAGGTTGAGTGACCCAAGTGTTGAAATCTTGACACGCCTGGAGCACGGTTTTATCTAACGATCTCTTTTGCAGGAACTGTTAGGTATTTTCACTCACTTGCAGGTTGTGAGGTGGAAGCTTTTGACGAAACAATCCCCATGGAGTCCAATCAGGGACGAATGAACAGAAGAACGGTGAAAAAAGACGACGGTGAAACGTACGACGATCCTTGGAATTAATCAAGAAGACTCTTCAAAGTCTGAAAATTGAAAAGTCTGTATAAATCCCAGGAGTTCGCTTTCCGTCGAGTACGGAGCGGCTTGGAATACAAGATGATGGAGCAGAAAAGTCCAGACGAGTCTGGGAGTTCTCAAAATTGGAAAGCTGACATGGGAGTTGGATATGAATACCAAGGTTTGACGAGTCGACGGGTGTTCCGTATCAGATTTTCCTCATCTCTCCAAGCAGAGTCAGAATGACTAATTCCCCAGCAGATTCAAGGTCTGCGGATTCCCTAGCAGGGTCAGGATGGTTATCCCCAGCAGGTTTCAGATTGATGATTCCCCAGTCGTCAGGCCTGAAGGTTGCAGTTTTCCCAGCGGAAGTATCTGTGTGTGGTGGTGTCTCAAGCAGAATCGGGATTGATATCCCCAGCAAGTCAAAGACAGTTGTATCCCCACAGAGTGCAAAGGAGGTTTTTCCCCAGCAAGGGTTGCTTTTTCCCAGCAGCAGCGCTATTCCCCAGCAGGGTGGAGATCGGAGTATTGGCGAGTTCCTCAGCAGAGTGTCTCGAGCTCCTTAGAAGAGTCCCTTGAGGGGGATGCTTTTTATGCATTCATCATGTAGACTAAGCATAGCATATTGCATAATAAATCGCGTAGCATTTCCATAAGTATGGGGCATTACGCAGAAAAATCAATCATGCATCATATTGCAAGCATGAGCTAGTCTCAGACCGTGGTTACCGTTTGAGAAGTGGTTGCCTGAGGGTGAAGGTGTTGCTCCGAGGAGTTTGGCACCGTTTTTTATCAACAGTACTTCCCCAGTAGTGCGATACTGGAGGGAACTTTTCTGTCGGACAAAGATGGGAATGTTATGCGATCAGCGCGACTTAAGCCGTGGTTACCGTTTGAGGTTTAGGTTCGCCGGATGGTGAAGGTGTTACTCTGAGGAGTTTAGCATCATGATGTCAGATCAGCAATGTTCCCCAGTAGTGCGATACTGGAGGAAATTTTTCCGTCGGACGGAGATGGAAATCAAAGGACGTTACGCGATCAGCGCGACAATTGGGGTTCAAATGGAGAAAGGGAAATGTTGAGGCATTTTCTGGAGATCGGGGTTCAATTGGAGAGAAGGAAATGTTGAGACATTTTCTGGAGATCGGGGTCCAAATGGAGATTGGAGTTGAAGATTACATCCGGGATGAGGTCCGCAGGATTATCTTCTGTTCATGTGTCACCTAGACTTTGGCTGAGGCCAATAGAGGTCGTTATGGGTGTCTTCTGAGGAAGAGATGCACACGTTACCTTCCTTTTGTGAAGGTGTACCCTCTGATATGTCGCCATCAGAGTGGTGTTTGGTGTTATTTCCGACGTTGCCAGCGGAATTATCACAAGAAAGCGGAGAACGGGGTTCAAATGGAGAAAGGGAAATGTTGAGGCATTTTCTGGAGAGCGGGGTTCAAATGGAGAAAAGGAGACACGAGGTGTTTTCTGGAGAACGGGGTTCACAATGGCGATCACAAGTCATCGTCAGGCGACTTGGGTTCAAATGGAGAATGGGGTTCATTATGTTAGCAAACAAGGTGTTGGGGTTCAAATGCAGTGGTCCGGGATCATTTGCGCGAAAGAAAATTTCGGGGTTCAAGAAAAGCATAAAAAGAAGAGATAATAATCCCCAGCGGATGTGGTGTTCAGGCCATGGTTATCCCTGTGTTACCATTTATTTTGGTATCCAGGTCGACGTTTCTGTTTCGGTGATCAGGCCGACTTTCTCCGTTCCAGACGGGTGTTTCTTTGAAGATTGTTTCTTTGCCGATTCTGACAGGCATTGTTAATTATTTTCCCACCAGAGTGCAAATTGTTCGTCTGTTCTTGGTATTCAATCACTCTTCATCCTGATCATCTGAAAGCCGAGGCTATTCATATCGACAGGTTCACAGTGGATTGAATAGGGGCAGCTGTAACACCTCAAAATTTGCCCTCCTCTCTTGGGACTAGCTTTGCATTTTTACATATCATTTGTAGGTCATTAGGCATTGCATATTTGCATAACATGTGGCTACATTGAGCAAGTCATCCTCCCAAGTCTTGATCAGAAGTTAAAAGAGGTTGAGATACAAGCCTGAGGGTTTCATTGATTGAATTGATCATTAATCATCTGAGGATGTGTGGTACAAATTAGGGTTTCATGATTTCTCAAGAAGATTGAGCTTTATCTTGGTTGAGATGGTACATCATCATCATCATGGTTTTGTCATCATCCCAGAGATTCAAGAGAAAGGCCATGGTGAAGAAATAACATTCAGAAGTGTCGAGGGAACATGAATCTTGTCCGCATAAATTTGACACTTGTGGCATTTCTTTACATATTTGCAGCAGTCAGACTCCATCGTCAACTAATAGTAGTCTGCTATCAACATCCTTTTTTCCATGGCATATCCATTGGAATGAGTACCAAATGAACCCTCATGGACTTCAGCCATCAACAGGTCTGCTTCGTGTCTATCCACGCATCTGAGCAGAACTATGTCAAAATTCCTCTTGTAAAGCACATCACCATTAAGGTAGAAACTGCCAGATAATCTCCTCAAAGTCTTCTTATCCTTAACAGATGCCCTAGGCGGGTAAGTCTGACTTTGGAGAAAACACTTGATATCAAAATACCATGGCTTATCGTCTTTCACTTCCTCAACTGCAAACACATGAGCTGGTCTATCCAAGCGCATCACGGTAATCTTTGGGACTTCATTCCAATAATTGACAACAATCATTGAAGCAAGCATAGCGAAAGCATCTGCCATCCTATTCTCATATCGAGGAATATGATGGAAGTCAACTTTAGTAAAGAAAGTTGAAATCCTCCTCGCATAATCTCTATATGGGATGAGGCCAGGCTGATTCATCTCCCTTTCACCCTTAATTTGATTAACAACAAGGGCCGAATCGCCATAAACATCAAGGTGTTTGATCCTAAGATCAACACATTCTTCCAAACCCATAATACAGGCCTCATACTCTGCCATATTATTCGTGCATTTGAAAGTTAGCCTTGCTGTAAGAGGAAAATGTGTGCCTTGAGGAGTAATAATCATTGCCCCAATACCATTTCCATACTGATTGACAACGCCATCGAACACCATACCCCATCGGGAACCAGGCTCTGGCCCTTCCTCAAGCAATGATTCATCACAATCTTTCATTTTCAAATATAGAATCTCCTTATCAGGGAAGTCGTATTGCACGGACTGATAGTCTTCAATTGGTTGATGCGCCAAATGGTTAGCCAAGATACTACCTTTAATAGATTTTTGAGCCCGATACTCAATATCATACTCAAATAACAACATCTGCCAATGGGCAATTCTCCTAGTTAAAGCAGGCTTCTCAAAGATGTACTTGATCGGATCCATATTGGATATCAACCAAGTTGTATGATTCAACATATACTGGCGTAAATGCTTAGCAGCCCAAGCCAAAGCACAACATGTTTTCTCAAGCATTGAGTACCGAGACTCACAGTCGGTGAACTTCTTACTCAAGTAGTATATTGCATATTCTTTCTTTCCTGATTCATCTTGCTGACCAAGAACACAACCTATGGAATCATCAAGCACAATCAAGTACATAATCAATGGTCTCCCTTCAACAGGTGGAGACAGAATCGAAGGCTCGGACAAATACTCTTTGATACTGTCAAAGGCCTTTTGGCAATCCTCGGTCCAATCATGACGCTGATCTTTCCGGAGGAGCTTGAATATGGGCGCACATGTGGCAGTCATGTGGGATATAAATCTCGAAATGTAATTCAAGCGACCAAGAAAGCCTCGGACTTGCTTCTCAGTTTTGGGCGCAGACATCTCTTGTATTGCTTTGACCTTAGCAGGATCAACTTTAATACCCCTCTCGCTGACAATAAAGCCCAATAACTTGCCGGAACGGACTCCAAATGTACACTTGTTCGGATTCAAATGGAGTTTGTACTTCCTCAAACGCTGGAAAAGCTTCAATAAGTGTTCTACATGTTCAACTTCCGTTTTCGACTTTGCAATCATATCATCGACATACACCTCGATCTCCTTGTGCATCATGTCATGAAATAAGGTAGTCATAGCTCGTTGATATGTGGCTCCGACGTTCTTCAAACCGAAGGGCATCACTCGATAACAGAATGTTCCCCAAGGTGTGATGAATGTTGTCTTCTCCATATCCTCGGGTGCCATTTTAATCTGATTATAACCGGAAAATCCGTCCATAAATGAAAAGACATTGAATTTATCCGTATTGTCTACCAACATATCGATGTGTGGTAGAGGAAAATCATCTTTTGGGCTAGCTTTATTCAAGTCACGGTAATCCACACACATTCGGACTTTTCCATCTTTTTTAGGTACAGGCACAATATTGGCCACCCATTGAGGATATGTAGAAGTCACCAGAAACCCCGCATCAATTTGCTTTTGAACTTCTTCTTTAATCTTCACTGCCATATCAAGATGAGTTCTTCTGAGCTTTTTCTTCACTGGCACACACTCAGGCTTCAACGACAAGAAATGTTGCACGATATCAGTATCTAGACCAGGCATGTCTTCATACGACCAGTCAAAGGCGTCGACATATTCTCGTAGCAACTCAATCAACCCCTTCTTAACAAACTCTTTAAGGAGTGCCCCAATCTTCACTTCACGAATGCAGTCTTCAGACCCCAAGTTGACTATTTCCAGATTCTCAAGATGTGGCTGAATGATCTTCTCCTCGTACTCAAGCAGATGGGTAATCTCATCAAGAATCTCTTCAACATCATTTTCTTCGGTGTAACACCTCAAAATTTGCCCTCCTCTCTTGGGACTAGCTTTGCATTTTTACATATCATTTGTAGGTCATTAGGCATTGCATATTTGCATAACATGTGGCTACATTGAGCAAGTCATCCTCCCAAGTCTTGATCAGAAGATAAAAGAGGTTGAGATGCAAGCCTGAGGGTTTCATTGATTGAATTGATCATTAATCATCTGAGGATGTGTGGTACAAATTAGGGTTTCATGATTTCTCAAGAAGATTGAGCTTTATCTTGGTAGAGATGGTACATAATCATCATCATGGTTTTGTCATCATCCCAGAGATTCAAGAGATTGATCAGATACCTTGAAATTAGGGTTTTGACCACTGGTCAACCCTAATCATCTGCATTGGGCCAGTCAGGGCTTGGCAAGGAGATGGGGTCTACAATAGATATGGGGATCATTTCATGATTATATTGAGCTTATGGAAGCTAGGGTTTCATAATTGAGCCATTTCATCAGGAGTTTGAGGCTCAAGTGGATCAGTGCATAGCCAGATTCATCTATCAATCAGAAAAGTCAACTGTGGTCAACTGTGCCAGAATTGATGGATTTGGAGGTGGGAGAGGGTTGGATACACTTCATTCATGTCGAAACAAGTTTCATTTGACATTTCAAACATCAAGAATGAAGAAAATAAAGTCAGATGGAAACTTTCCAAAATAGAAAGTGATTTGTAATTGAAAGTTTCCAAAAATGGAAAGTTTTTCACCTCAAAATTACATGTCCAAAAATGCTTCAAATGAAAATTTGTCCAACATGAAAGTTGTAGATGTTGCTCTCACCTTTCCAAAAAGTCCAAGAACATGAATTTCTCATGTGTGGTTGGCAAGATATGGTCCAATCATTTTCCAAAAATGCCTAAATTCAAAGTGGCATAACTTTCACATGGAATGGCCAAAATGGATGATCTTTCTTTGAGCAAACCACATTTCACATGTACTTTCATGATGCATGGTCAAATTTCATCAAAAATAATCATGGCAAAAAGTCATTTTTCAAGTGGATTATTTGAAAATTGGTGGGAAAAATGGTGAAATTTCAAATTACATGGATTTTGCACACAAAGCCTATTCCAACACATCACAAATGATCAAAGTGACTTGCTTCAGTTGGTTTTGTAATACCCCAAAATTTACCCTTCATTTTTCCTGAATTTTTTTTTTTTAATTAATTAATTAATTAATTAAATAAATAAAATAAATAAATAAAATATAACAAATTATTTGGACTTGGGTCTCCCTCATTTGAGCCCATTACCCACGAAAATCAGTCTATAAATACTGAAGTTTCAGTAGAGGAAAACACACTTGGAGTTACACTGGGAGATTCACTGGAGAAAGAAGGAAGAGAAGCAAAACCCTGAGGAAAAGATAGTGAGAGAAAAGCCAACAGAGTTCAGAGCAACCTCCAAACCCTGAAAGGAACTCAACTTGTAAACCTCACGGGCGCAACTCAATCAAGCTCTCCAATCAGGTTTGCCCTATATCCATCATCTTTATGCCTTTTATTTGAATGCTCTAAATGTATGAGGTATTATGGGTGAATTTGATACCTTTTTGTGAGCCTTTTGTGAATTTTGATGGAATTATTCATGTGGTTACATTTTGATTTAGGGGCAACTCTGGGTTACCCTATTTTGTTTATTCTAACCTGTCTTGTGTTTCCATGGCATTGTTTTCTCTTGATTTCATCCTACTACTCTAACCCTTTGTCGAGTTTTGTGAGGGCTCACATGGCTTTCGCAGAGACACTCGCGTGGTTTCCCACTTTATTTGTGGGATACCCCCTGGAGTTTTATTCTGATTATTCGTGTTGACTGATTTCCTTTGACGGTCCAGCTGGAGACATTTCAGGGTTTCTTGCCCCTTTAACTGCTATAGCTTCGGATCTTTATCCGTGTGGTAATTTTTTCCCTTTCTCATACTTTACCGCTTTCTTAGCTGGAAGACCTCGATAGGAGGCAATGTGTGAGCCCCTTGGTGGCATTTTACTTTGAGATACATGTTTTGTGTTTTGTATTCATATCCCTGCAGGTAGCGCGATTCCTTTGTCAAGGACTGCCTTTTTGCCCTCGAGCATCCCAAACCCTAAAACCCAAAGCAACACGTTTACTCCTTCTACTACAGGCGAGTAAGTCTCCAAAGGTCGAGCATCCGGTAGATTGCGTAGTAACGTTGTTCGTCCAAAACCCAATCCATAACCCCGTAGTTAGCCGAACTACGGCTTGCTCTGATTCTCATTCCAGATGAGATACGTAGGCATAAGACGCGATGTCTTAGCGAGCACACATCCCCCCAACTCATAGGTCAGCCGAGCTACGAAGACTCTGATTCTCATATTCAGATGAGATACGTATGCAGTGGATGCGACATCCGCGCGAGTCATTTTCATCTAACCTTTTTTTGTTTTTTTTGGCAAACAACACGTTAGGTAAACCCACACCCTTTAGACAAAAACTACAAAAGTGGATCCCGTAGAGTACTATGGATGCGTAGGGATGCTAATACCTTCCCTTCGCATAACCGACTCCCGAACCCAAGATTTGGTTGCGAGACCCCGTCTTGTCCTTTCCTTTTTCAGGTTTACTTCGAGCGTTTCCTTTCCCTCCTTTGGGATGAATAACGCACGGTGGCGACTCTTCTGTCATTCTCTTTCGCCGGTTGTTTTTTTCGCACACGGTATTTTTCAGGTTGCGACAGCTGGCGACTCTGCTGGGGACTTTAAGAAGTTGACCTCTTGCTGGTCCATCTTCCCTAAGCGAGTCCCTCCTAGCTTTCGTAGTTTGTTTGTTTATTGGGTGTTCATGCTTTTGTACAGTTATTTATTTACCTGCTTTACCTTATTACATTGTGTACATATCATTGTTGTATCTGTTTCTGTTGGCTGGCTGCTTGGTGATCTTTGTGAGATGAGTTCTATACCCGAACTCGAGTGCACTTAAGATAGGAGAATGGCATAGTCCTGTCAACTTGTGTGGAGTATTCCTTAGCGAGTTGACTTGCAAGCCCATTCACTTGGTGGAGGTCATGTTGAGATCAATAATGTCACATAAGTAAGTTGTGGTTAGACATTACTTGTTCCAATATAGACCTAAGAAGCCAAGGACCTTAGTTTACCTAACCCATCTTGGCCTATTCGTAGGACGTAGTGCGAAAGTCGTTCAAATGTAAGATTTGATACGATTGTTACGCGATACTACACTCATAAGAGTCTCTCTTGAGAATATTGTTGGAATACGAGTAGTCGTTCCTCTAATAATATCCGAAAGATGGGATTATGACTATGGGAACCTTTTGTAGAACATGTTTGGCAGGTTTGAACCTTAGTACACTCCTTTTGGGTGGTTCTTAACCTAAACTCCATGCTCGTGACTTGCGACAAACCCTTGATTCATGGTTGATCCGATCAGGTATCCTTAATATCAATGAAACTCGGGTGTTGATAAGGTGTAAACCATAATCCGCCGAAATGGGTGGTTGATATTAAGGATAACATGATCCATCCCATGACCTTTGTTTGGTGTGCTCTTAATTTCTCTCCAGACAGTGCAACCTGACAGATGTTCAAGCAGATATAGCAATCCTGATTGACATACCACTGCATTGCATTCACATCATCACATCATTTGCATTCATATCATTTAACACATGTTTATCCTTTTCAAGGGGGTTTAAATCTTCTTCTTAATTCTAGTCGGGGTTTTCTTCTTACGCTGTTTATCAAATGTGAGACTGGAATCAAGGAGGTAGAATACCTTTTGGAATTGATAAACATGTCATTGCATTTGCATAGTCATCCGCATGTCTTGCATAACAGGTACCGCCACAGTGTTCTCAGTTTGTTTGGTGTCCCACTAGCAGGATAGCTGACTCAGGCATTCATCGATACGGTACCCGAAGGAATCAACAGAGAGCAATGGAGAGCCTACAAGCAGAGCTCACCGAGATGAAGATTCGCATGAATCAATTCATGGATTTGGTTCAAGGGGTGGCTCAAGGACAGCAGGAGCTTAGATTGTTGGTACAGAGGGATCCCCCTATTACTCAACCGGAGACGTTGGCTGATCCTCCAGCGGGAGAGGCTAATGGTCCCAATGGACCAGGGCCTATCCCGATCCCGCATATCAACCTAGATCAACAACCCATTCAGGATGGTCAAGATGATCAGTTCCCTTTGCTTCAGGAAGACTTTGGCATGGACCCCATGTTTAAAATATTGGAAGAGAGGTTGAAAGCAGTGGAAGGACAGAATCTTCTGGGAGTAGATGTTGCTGACTTGGGGCTGGTCCCAGGTGTGCGAGTGCCACCGAAATTCAAGGTCCCGATATTTGACAAATACAATGGCAGCTCTTGCCCCAAAACTCACGTGCAAGCCTATTTCCGTAAAATGGTTGCATACTCTGATGACGAGAAGCTACTTATGTACTTCTTCCAGGACAGCCTGGCTGGGGCATCCTTGGAATGGTATATGAGGCTGGACAGAGCCCACATCCGTTGCTGGAGGGATTTGGCGGAGGCTTTCGTGAAGCAGTACCAGTATAATGCAGACATGGCTCCGGACAGAACTCAACTTCAGAATCTGTCTCTTAAAAGCAATGAGTGCTTCAGGGAATACGCTCAATGCTGGAGGGATACAGCTTCCCGTGTTCAGCCTCCTATGTTGGAAAAGGAAATGGCCAACATGTTCATGAATACGCTGCCTGGACCTTATCTGGAGCGTCTGGTGGGGTGCAATGCTTCCAACTTTGCTGATGTGGTCTCTACCGGAGAAAGGGTGGAGAATTACCTAAAGACCTATAAGAGCCAAAATGGAGTTGGATCCTCATCAGGGGTGAAGAAGCCGTTCATTCAGGGACAGAAGAGGAGAGAAGGGGATGCAAGTGCCATATCTTCTTATCATAACAGGGATAACCGGAGGAATAATTTTCAGAATTATCATCAGCAACCGTATGTTGCGGCGGTGACCATTCCAGCTGCAGCACCACTACAACAACAACAATCACAACGTCAACCAGCTCAGTATCAACAGCAGCAACAACCGGGTAACAAACCCGCTTATCAACAGAGGCAAAGGATGATGGACCGGCGTTTCGACACCCTTCCAATGTCGTACGCTCAGATGCTTTCTAGTCTTCAACAACTACAGCTTGTGCAACTGCACACTCTGGCTCCTCCTGTTGGTAGACTTCCGGTGGGTTACGACGCCAACGCTAGGTGTAGCTTCCACTCTGGGGCACCTGGCCACAATATTGAGAACTGCAAAGCTTTTAAGCACGTAGTTCAGGACCTCATAGATTCAAAGGCCATCGACCTTGCACCAGCTCTGAATGTCGTCAACAATCCCATGCCCCAGCATGGTGGTGCGAACGTTAATTTGGTAGAGGGAGAAGCCAAGTCCATTAAGGATGTGTTGAAGCTGAAGACTCCATTGTTGGATATCAAAGGATGCTTGCTAAAGGCCGATGTTTTCCCCGGTTGTGGGAAGGGTTGTTTGGATTGTGCTACTCAGAGTGGAGGTTGTTTGAAGCTACAGCAGGGTATCCAGGCCTTGCTCGACAAATGTATCCTCCAGGTTGAAGATTTGTCTGTCCAAGAGTCTGTGAAAGAGGCTAAAGCGGGTGCCTCTATCTCATCCTTTAAGCAGGCACGGGCCGTGGTGGATTCAGGTGTTGCTCCCGGTTGGAGGCGTCTGTTGGAATTACCAGTGAAAGAAGATAAGTTCGGGATTGGGTATCAGCCAACTCTAACTTCTACAACTTCAACACTTCAGACTCATCAGGGGCCGATCACTTTCTCCAGTGCTGGCATCATTCAGTATGGTCAAGTCTCTGCAATCAACGAAGAAGAGGGGGATAGTGATTGTGACATTGACAATTGGGTGCGTCCGAAGATCCCGGGTGAAGTCATCAACAATTGGTCTTCTGAAGAGATTATCCAAGTCACTCTTCTTGAAGAGTAATTTTCTTTGTTTATTCATGCATATCCAAGTCTTACGTTCCGCCCAGGGCGTAATAACTCATTGTAGGGCCCATCTATGTGACAATTGCATTTTTATCATAAATAAAGGACGTCTTTTTGCATTCAAATATTTCGTTCCCTGTCTTTCTATTTTTGCAGTTTTTCAAAATAAAAAAAATGGCAATGTTTTGTTTAGTTTTCACTTCTTGTTCACACTCATAAGCACATACCATCACTCATGCAGATGCACAACACCGGATCCTATTGATAACAGTTCTGCTATGGCTCGTTTCGACTTTGAAAATCCAATCTTTCAAGCTGAAGAAGAGGGTGATGAAGACTGTGAACTCCCTGAAGAACTTACCAGGTTATTAAAACAGGAAGAAAGGGTCATTCAACCGCATCAAGAGTCTGTTGAAGTGATTAATCTCGGCACCGAGGACGCCAAGAGAGAAATCAAGATAGGGGCTGCTTTGGGAGATGATGTGAAGAAAGGGTTGATTGAATTGCTGCAAGAATACGTTGACATCTTCTCCTGGTCTTATCAGGACATGCCTGGGCTGGACACAGACATCGTGGTGCACCGCTTGCCTCTCAAAGAAGGTTGTCCTCCGGTCAAGCAGAAGCTCAGAAGAACAAGACCAGAGATGGCTATCAAGATAAAGGAAGAAGTGCAAAAGCAGTTGGATGCAGGGTTTCTAGCAGTCACCAATTATCCGCCATGGGTTGCAAACATCGTCCCAGTACCTAAGAAGGACGGAAAGGTACGGATGTGTGTCGACTACCGGGATCTGAACAGAGCTAGCCCTAAAGATGATTTCCCATTACCTCACATCGACGTTTTGGTGGATAATACAGCTCAGTTCTCGGTATTCTCCTTCATGGATGGCTTTTCTGGCTATAACCAAATCAAGATGGCACCAGAAGACATGGAAAAGACAACTTTCATAACCCCATGGGGCACCTTCTGCTACAAGGTGATGCCGTTTGGTCTGAAAAATGCCGGAGCAACATATCAGCGAGCAATGGTGACTCTGTTCCATGATATGATTCATCATGAAATCGAGGTTTATGTGGACGATATGATTGCCAAATCTCAGACAGAAGAAGAACATTTGTTGAATTTGCAGAAACTGTTTGAGCGTTTGAGGAAATTCAAACTGAGACTTAATCCGAATAAGTGCACTTTCGGGGTGAGATCGGGAAAATTGCTGGGTTTTATTGTTAGCGGAAAAGGGATTGAGGTGGATCCTGACAAAGTGAAAGCAATACAGGAAATGTCTGAGCCAAGAACAGAGAAGCAAGTCCGTAGTTTCTTAGGGAGGTTGAACTACATTGCAAGGTTCATCTCTCACCTAACAACCACGTGTGAGCCAATTTTCAAATTGCTGAGGAAGGATCAGGCTATCAGGTGGAATGAAGATTGTCAAAGGGCTTTCGAGAAGATAAAAGAGTATCTACAGAAACCTCCGATCCTTATACCTCCAGTTCCTGGGAGACCTCTGATAATGTACCTATCAGTGACCGAGAACTCGATGGGGTGTGTATTGGGACAACATGACGAGTCTGGTCGAAAAGAGCATGCCATATACTACCTTAGCAAAAAGTTTACCGACTGTGAAATCAAATATTCGCAGCCTGAGAAAACTTGTTGTGCTTTGGCCTGGGCTGCTCGCCGACTGAGACAATATATGTTGAACCATACTACCTTGTTGATTTCTAAGATGGATCCAGTGAAGTACATCTTTGAGAAGCCGGCTCTCACCGGACGTGTTGCCCGTTGGCAGATGATTTTAACAGAGTATGATATCCAGTATACGTCACAGAAGGCCATCAAAGGGAGTATTCTGTCAGACTACCTTGCTGAGCAACCGATTGATGATTATGAGCCAATGAAGTTTGAATTCCCTGATGAAGACATCATGTTCCTCAAGATGAAAGACTGTGAAGAGCCAGTTGTTGAGGAGGGACCTGATCCAAACGAAAAGTGGACTTTGTTGTTTGATGGGGTTGTCAATGCTAGAGGTAGTGGAATTGGCGCTGTCATTACTACTCCGAAGGGTGCCCACATGCCTTTCACCGCTCGTTTGACTTTTGAGTGCACAAATAATGAAGCTGAGTACGAGGCCTGTATCTTGGGTATTGAGCAAGCTATTGATCTGAGAATCAAGACTCTGGACATCTTCGGAGATTCAGCTCTGGTGATCAATCAAGTGAATGGTGATTGGAATACTCTCCAGCCCACTCTGGTCCCCTACAGAGATTACACGAGAAGACTTTTGACTTTCTTCACAACGGTAAAATTGTATCATATACCTCGTGATGAGAACCAAATGGCAGACGCACTTGCTACTCTATCCTCCATGATCAAGGTAATTCGTTGGAACCATGCTCCCAGGATCGATGTGATGCGCCTTGACAGGGCCGCGTATGTGTTTGCTGCTGAACTGGTAGTCGATGACAAGCCCTGGTATCACGATATCAAGTGCTTTCTGAAGAATCAAGAGTACCCTGCAGGGGCATCCATCAATGACAGAAAGACTTTGAGAAGATTGGCAGGCAGTTTCTTCTTGAACAAAGACGATGTGTTGTATAAGAGGAACTTCGACATGGTTTTGCTCAGATGTGTGGACAGACACGAGGCGGACATGTTAATACAGGAAGTTCATGAAGGTTCCTTCGGTACTCATGCCGGTGGACATGCAATGGCTAAGAAATTGTTGAGAGCGGGTTATTATTGGATGACCATGGAATAAATTGTTTCAAGTATGCTCGGAAGTGTCATAAATGCCAGATTTATGCTGATAAGGTGCATGTACCGCCGAATCCTCTGAACGTAATGTCTTCGCCGTGGCCGTTTGCCATGTGGGGCATTAACATGATTGGAAAGATTGAGCCGACTGCTTCCAATGGGCATCGCTTCATCCTTGTTGCCATCGACTATTTCACCAAGTGGGTCGAGGCAGCGTCGTTCGCGAATGTCACCAGACATGTGGTTGCCCGTTTCATCAAGAAAGAAATCATTTGTCGCTATGGGATTCCCGAAAGAATCATTACTGATAATGGTTCTAATCTCAACAATAAAATGATGAAGGAGTTGTGTCAGAACTTCAACATTCAGCATCACAATTCTTCCCCTTACCGCCCTAAGATGAACGGCGCTGTTGAGGCGGCAAATAAGAACATAAAGAAGATTGTGCAGAAGATGGTCGTCACGTACAGAGATTGGCATGAGATGCTACCTTTCGCCTTGCATGGGTACCGTACTTCAGTACGTACATCGACCGGGGCAACCCCCTACTCCCTTGTGTATGGTATGGAAGCAGTCCTACCTGTTGAAGTGGAGATCCCTTCTCTAAGAGTCTTGTTGGATATCAAGCTAGACGAAGCTGAATGGATTCAGACAAGGTTCAATGAGTTGAGTCTTATCGAAAAGAAGCGAATGGCAGCCATTTGTCATGGGCAGTTGTATCAGAGTCGGATGAAGAGAGCCTTTGATCAGAAAGTGCGTCCTCGTTGTTTCCAAGTCGGAGATTTAGTTTTGAAAAGGATCCTTCCTCCTCAGACAGATCACAGGGGCAAGTGGACTCCTAACTATGATGGACCGTATATCGTCACCAAGGTTTTTGATGGTGGGGCTTTAATGCTTGCAACTATGGATGGTGAAAACTTCACTTCCCCTGTGAACTCAGACGCAGTTAAAAAATACTTCGCATAAAATAGACCTGCTGGACAGTAAAAAAGAGTAGTCCAGGCAAAAATGGGCGTCCCGGTGAACCAAGAAAATGAAAGGGTTCGGGCAAAAATTAGGGACAAAAATAAAAAAAGATCGTACACCCGGTAAGTTGAAAACCTGAAAAGGCAACTTAGGCAAAAATGGGTATCCCGGTGGATTGAAAACCCGAAAAGGGCGATCCAGGCAAAAGTTAGGGATTAAGCGAATGACTGCGTTCTGAGTAGTTCTGAATCTCATCTCGTGCCAATGACTGGAAATTTTTGAAGGATAGGAAACAGTCCAATCACTCTTTCAGAAAGCTGATCATCTGGAGGATCTTGAAGACGGGCAAGTCATAGCAGAATTGGAACCCAATAGAAATCCATTTCACATTGCCATTAGATTAATTTCTGTTTTTATCTATTGTGCGATTACCTCTTTCCAGGGATTGCTTCCTAATGTAAATGCCTATTCAGAGGCCATTCAATCGATAAAATCATGTTATTCAGTATATCTCTGTTTTCATTTTCATTTTACTGTTTTGTTTGCAAAAATGACGTTCGAATTTTTGATAAACATTGCATCATGACACATAAGGGCTTTACAGGTACAGGCTTAATAAACATTTAAAATTGCTGTAAATTTTAAGTGCTTTGGATCGTCTATTCAGAACAGATACCCTCAGGGCATTTCCTTAAAATCTCCTGCAGATGATCGTGAATATCTTCCCCAGTGAAGTCGCCAACAGACGAATTCAGTGTCTTGACCCTGCAGAGCTGATCAGAGTGTTGGATTCTTCAATCCCCAGCAGTTTCTCACCACCGTGCTTCCCCAAGCGGTTGTTTCAGGACATACACTCCCCAGTAGAGTTGACAGTACCAGACTATATATCCCCAGCGGAGTTGACAGTGCCAGACTGTATCTTCCCAGCAGAAGTGGCTGCTCCTTAGAGTTCGATGCCAGATCGATAATCCCAATGCCAGATCCATGGTTTCTTTCCTTGAAGCAGAACCTCGGTACCGTATCAGTGTTTGCTCCCCCTGCCGAGTCATCTCTCGCAAATCGTGGTTGCCAGAACCATTGTAGCTTTCCTCAGCAACATGCTTCCAATGCCATTCTTTCCCCGATCAGAGTCTCGGTATGGCCAGAACACCGCATGGCTAGTCATCTCCCCACAGAGTTCATTGTGGTGTGTATCTCCAGCAGCCTGGCCAGAGCCCAGAGGATGATGATCATTTCTCCAGCAGATCCCTTGCCTCAGCTTGGCATTCTACCCAGCATTTCGCATCCCTGCATGTAGAATCATATTGCATTGCATCCTTCCAAATCGCGTAGCATTTCCATTTTCATGGAGCATTACGCCATTGAAAAATTCAAACATACGCATGTAAGCATAAAACATTCTCGGTATCCCAAGTGATAAGCTAGAAGTTGTTGCCAGTACTCAGACTGAAGATTGTTCATGACTTACCTTTGTTATCCCCAGCAAGTGTCATTGGCCCATGCGCCGCCTCTATTATCATTCCCTATTTCTGCCAATGCTGACAGGCATGAAATTTTCCGGTATCCAGACCGAAGTGGCATTCAGGCCAGTTTTTCGGTATCCAGACCGAAGTGGCATTCAGGCCAGTGTTCCGATGTTCAGATCTAAGAAGTTTCCGACGATCAGGTCGACGCAACTTATGACATTCAGGCCAGTTTTACCGGTATCCAGACCGAAGTGGCGTTCAGACCAGTTTTTCGGTATCCAGACCGAAGTGGCATTCAGGCCAGTTTTCCGGTATCCAGACCGAAGTGGCATTCAGGCCAGTGTTCCGATGTTCAGATCGAAGAAGTTTTCGACGTTCAGGTCGATGCAACTTGTGGCATTCAGGCCAGTTTTCCGGTATTTAGATCGAAGTGGCATTCATGCCAATTTTCCAATATTCAGATCGAAGTGGCATTCAGGCCAATTTTCCGATGTTCAGATCGAAGAAGGTTCCGACGTTCAGGTCGATGCGACTTGTGGCATTCAGGCCCATTTTCCGATGTTCAGATCGAAATCCTTTCCAGTATTCAGACTGATGAGCGGCATTCAAGCCATGGTTATTTCTGTGTTACCATTTATTTTGGTATCCAGTTTAACATTCTTTTTCGATATTCAAACTGACTCTCACCGTACCAGACGAATTCTTCTTTCAAGACCACCTCTTTGCTGATTCTGACAGACATTGTTACTTCACTTCACTTCAGTGCAAATTTTTGGGCTTTTATTGTATTCAATCCCTTGATACCTCGAAAGCACGAAAGCAGCTGCCATCTTCTTTTCGGGTCTCCAGTTGATTGAATAGGGGTAGCTGTAATACCCCAAAATTTACCCTTCATTTTTCCTGAAAAAAAAAAATTAATTAATTAATTAATTAATTAATTAAATAAATAAAATAAATAAATAAAATATAACAAATTATTTTGGACTTGGGTCTCCCTCATTTGAGCCCATTACCCACGAAAATCAGTCTATAAATACTGAAGTTTCAGTATAGGAAAACACACTTGGAGTTACACTTGGAGTTACACTGGGAGATTCACTGGAGAAAGAAGGAAGAGAAGCAAAACCCTGAGGAAAAGATAGTGAGAGAAAAGCCAACAGAGTTCAGAGCAACCTCCAAACCCTGAAAGGAACTCAACTTGTAAACCTCACGGGCGCAACTCAATCAAGCTCTCCAATCAGGTTTGCCCTATATCCATCATCTTTATGCCTTTTATTTGAATGCTCTAAATGTATGAGGTATTATGGGTGAATTTGATACCTTTTGTGAGCCTTTTGTGAATTTTGATGGAATTATTCATGTGGTTACATTTTGATTTAGGGGCAACTTTGGGTTACCCTATTTTGTTTATTCTAACCTGTCTTGTGTTTCCATGGCATTGTTTTCTCTTGATTTCATCCTACTACTCTAACCCTTTGTCGAGTTTTGTGAGGGCTCACATGGCTTTCGCAGAGACACTCGCGTGGTTTCCCACTTTATTTGTGGGATACCCCCTGGAGTTTTATTCTGATTATTCGTGTTGACTGATTTCCTTTGACGGTCCAGCTGGAGACATTTCAGGGTTTCTTGCCCCTTTAACTGCTATAGCTTCGGATCTTTATCCGTGTGGTAATTTTTTCCCTTTCTCATACTTTACCGCTTTCTTAGCTGGAAGACCTCGATAGGAGGCAATGTGTGAGCCCCTTGGTGGCATTTTACTTTGAGATACATGTTTTGTGTTTTGTATTCATATCCCTGCAGGTAGCGCGGTTCCTTTGTCAAGGACTGCCTTTTTGCCCTCGAGCATCCCAAACCCTAAAACCCAAAGCAACACGTTTACTCCTTCTACTACAGGCGAGTACGTCTCCAAAGGTCGAGCATCCGGTAGATTGCGTAGTAACGTTGTTCGTCCAAAACCCAATCCATAACCCCGTAGTTAGCCGAACTACGGCTTGCTCTGATTCTCATTCCAGATGAGATACGTAGGCATAAGACGCGATGTCTTAGCGAGCACACATCCCCCCAACTCATAGGTCAGCCGAGCTACGAAGACTCTGATTCTCATATTCAGATGAGATACGTATGCAGTGGATGCGACATTCGCGCGAGTCATTTTCATCTAACCTTTTTTTGTTTTTTTTTGGCAAACAACACGTTAGGTAAACCCACACCCTTTAGACAAAAACTACAAAAGTGGATCCCGTAGAGTACTATGGATGCGTAGGGGTGCTAATACCTTCCCTTCGCATAACCGACTCCCGAACCCAAGATTTGGTTGCGAGACCCCGTCTTGTCCTTTCCTTTTTCAGGTTTACTTCGAGCGTTTCCTTTCCCTCCTTTGGGATGAATAACGCACGGTGGCGACTCTTCTGTCATTCTCTTTCGCCGGTTGTTTTTTTCGCACACTGTATTTTTCAGGTTGCGTCAGGTTTTTACTGTTACATTGGCCTAATTTGCAAAAGGACTTTTTGGCACTTTCACATAAAAGTTGCATTTCACTAATCTCATTCCAATTTGCTAATTGTGATTAGTAAGTGGATTAAGCATTGGTATAAGAGGTTAATTATAACAGAATTGAAAAAGGCACTTCACATTTCTCAAGATCTAACAGAATGTCCCTCCAATTCTCTCCAAATTCTCCAAAACTTTTTTGACATTTTTCATCATTTCTCATCAAGTTTTGCATCAATTTGGCTCGTTCTTGTTGGATCCACCTTCTACAATCATCATTGAAGAACTGTTTCACACATTCAAGGCCAAAGGAGTGAAGATTCGCAACTGTTGAAGGCAAGCTCATCCATGGCAATTTCATGATTCTTGGATCTGAAGCATCATTGAGCTAAGCTATCCGTTCCAATTAACTTCTACATCAAGAAGCTTCATCTGTTTTGGCTGTTCGGACCTTGAAACTCACAAATCAACATTTGCCATCATCAAGAGGTACTTTAGTCGCTAACAGTTCATCTTTGAACTTGCTTTGTGCTGCTGCTTGGTTGTATAAACCAATTGAGGTAGACTCTCTTGTCTCCATGTAGTCTGGAAGACCTGGCTTGTTATTTAGCCAGGCAACTGTCTGAAGTCCTCCTTAAGAGGCGATGTTTGTGATTGTTTAACTTTGTCCCCAAGCAGGAAAAGACCTTGATTAAGGCAATTGGCGGACAAAAGAGATACGCAATCTATCTCCCGCTATTCTGTTGAGTCGTCCCTCTGCTCACACCACTGTGTTGATGCATTGGGACATTAACCCAAGATCTTGTACAGTTGTACAGTTGAGTCAGGGTCTTGAGTGTAGAAGGGTTCCCGCTTTCTGGACCCACGCTCCTTTGTCTGAAGCTCTCCCTGGCCAGGGATAAGAGCTGTGAAGTCTCATCTTCACTCACCGTTCATCTGGCTTCACCCTGACTCTCAATGTCAGGGTTAAGAGCTAACACCACCCTTGTACAGATGACTTGCCTTGGCAGTCTGACCCTTTGTTTGAGCCCACTTTTTGACTGGATATAGTGTGTGCTAACTGTGAATGTTTGAGTTGCTTTGATTATGCTTGCATGCTTTGCTTCTTCCTAGTTAGGATTAGCTTGTTGTTGTGCAAGTAGATAGAGAACCATAACATAGGGCAATGATGCATGATAACACCTAGGCTCGAGTACAGCTCCCTAGTAGTGTGTCTCCCTTTGTATCTGGTTAGAATTTCTTTCCCGTTCAGGGGAACTACGTCGCCCTGATCCTCATACCAGATGAGGTACGTAGGCAGGAGACCGTGCGAGGTCTCTCCGGGCACTTTTTTTTCCTTTTTTGTGTGCGTTTGCTTGTTAGCCCTCTTGTGTGCCAGGATATGGATGTAAGACCAGCGATTGGCTGTCTGTATCCTGAGTTTGTTTGTTTGGTTCGGAAGCCGATGTAAGTCCAGCGATTGGCGTTCGGGTTCCATGTTTGCCTGTGTTTGTGTGTGTCTTGTTTGGCGTGCGTGAGCCGAACTACGGCAGCTCTGATTCTCGTTCCAGACGAGATACGTAGGCATAGGACGCGATGTCCTAGCGAGCCCTCTCCTCTTTTACCCCACCTGTGTTGTCTTCAGTGTGTGTGTGTGATGTTTGTTTTAGCAACCTATTCTTTCTTTTAGAGCGTGGATCCCGTCGAGTACGACGGACGTGAGGGGTGCTAATACCTTACCCTTGCGTAACCGACTCTCGTACCCTTTCTCTTTGGTCGCGAGACCATGCTTTTCCCTGGTTTACTTCGAGCGTTTCCTTTCCCTCTTTGGGATAAATAACGCACGGTGGCGGCTCTGTGTTGTTTTTGTTTCAGCCCGCCGGTTGTTTTTCGCGGATGCGACATTCGGCCTCAAATACAAGGAACACAAAGTTGGGAGATGGTGTTGGATCATTCTGTTCAATGGGTTTGATTAACCTGCATAATGATATTGAGTATAAAAGAGATTTCAGACTTCAAACAAGACAAATCATTATGCAGATGAAAAATTGATTTTATTCTTTTTTTTAGGGTTTTATGGTGATCACCAATTTCATGTGAAAAGAAAAAATGAAAAATAATTTGAAAAACAAACATTTAACATGCGATTATTGAATGAATATCATTGCATTAATCAAATTATGCCAACAATGTCTTCACTTCTCCTTTTGGTATAGGAGAAGGGTTTTTAAACAAGAATGAACATATTACGTTGACTTATGGATAACTGTTGGAACATCAACAACAACCCAATTATTGCAGATCCCGCCAGGTATGACAAAGTTGTCGAGGTCTTCCTCTTCATCTTCTTCAATGATGACATCAACTTCTTGATCTTCATTGGTGTGGATGAAACCTCCACTCTGAAATAACCTAATATCATTAGAAACACCAGAATAATACCCTATACCAACCCGGAATTTATCATCTTCCATCTTTATCATTTTCCCCAAACCATTAGTTGCGCCATGCTCGATGGCCAACTTTGCATCATTGTAGGAGACAAATGAAGAAAGTACTTTCCTAGAAGGCTCAGCAATAGACAAGGCTTGGAATGGAGTTCCAACCTCATCCTCAGCATCAATGTAGGAAAAGGAAGATAAATGGCTGACCAAGAGAGCCTTCTCTCCCCCTATCACCACCAACTTCTTGTTCTTGACGAACTTCAACTTTCGGTGTAGGGTGGATGTCACAGCACCTGCCTCGTGAATCCATGGTCTTCCAAGTAAACAGCTGTATGACGGATGTATGTCCATAACTTGGAAAGTGATATGGAAATCACTAGGTTCAATCTTGATCGAGAGATCTAATTCACCGATCACGGTCTTGCACGATCCATCAAAAGCTTTTACTACCACTCCACTCTGCCTCATGGGAGGCCCCTGATATGAAAGTTTGGCGAGAATGAACTTTGACAATACATTAAGTGATGACCCTGTGTCCACCAACACATTGGACATGGCATCGTCGTTACAATTCATAGAGATATGTAAGGCCAAATTGTGGTCTTTTCCCTCCTCGGGAAGATCATCATCACATAAGCTCAAATTGTTGCAGGTAGTTATATTTGCAATAATGCTATTAAACTGTTCAATTGTGACATCGTGATCCACATATGCCACGTCCAACACCCTTTGTAACGCTTCACGGTGTGGCTATGAATTCATCAACAAAGATAGGACAAATATCTTTGATGGAGTTTGAAGCAACTGCTCCACAACGTTGTACTCGCTCCTCTTGATGAGCCTCATCATCTCATCACCATCCTCTCTCAACATGCCAGACTGGCCAACTAGGATAGGAGCTTTATCAACTTTGAGAACAATAGGGTCAACACCCTTCATAGCAGGAATATAATTATTTAAAGAAGAAGTCCCCACAGGACCGGTAGGACTGACAACATCTCTCTTCACGACGTCTTCATGGGATTTCGGCTGAGCCGAGAAAACACGACCGCTACGGGTCACTCCACTAACATCGGATATGCTTACAACAGAGGTTGAGGGCACCGACACCTCCTTCCCATCTTCTAGCATAACAGCATTATAACGGTACAAGACCGCTTTATCTGACACATACGGGACAGGGCCCGCTGGCTTTATCACAAGAGTTGGCACCACCTTCTTTTTTCTGCCATCATACTTGATGACAACAGGATCAGGAATATTGAACACAGGAGTGATAACATCAACTTCATCCTCATTACGATTTTGAAGTATCTCAATCATCCCTTGGTCTAGCATCTCTTGGATGTCCCTTCTTATCTTGCGACATCCTCTTTCATTGACAGTGCACACGTGGCATCTATCATGATCGTGTTCATAGTGACTGTGCTCACACGACAACCTATTGTTGAAAAAGTATATTTTCGGCAAATATTTTAATATCGTATCCACAGAGATTGGTTGTTATTACCGCCGTTCTATAATCCAAATTGTTATAAGTTCAAAATGTAACCAAATTGTTTTGTTTGAAAAGTTATCTTTTGAGTAAAATGTCACTAAAATAATAAAATAGTTTTAATCAAATGTAAAAGGCTTGGCAAGATTGGAGTTCACTATTCAAATTGCTTATGATTCCTTATGACAACTATATAGACTTAAGATTATTGATGATATTCAAGTATCCTCTCAATATCATTTATCTCTAAATGAAATTGTGACAATCACTATATTAATCTTTAGACGATTTCTCCACCTAACTATCAATATAGCAATCTTTAATGGTTGATACAAAAGAAGAGTAGTGAATAAATCTATTTCTACAACTTATTCACTACTTGAAAGTATATTTTAAGTCAAGACTTGAATAATCTCTTTCAACAACTACTCAAATCTAATATTCAACTTAGGGCAAAAATATCATTCAATACATCAATAACCTTTTATCATATATAAGAGTCAAATGAAATACATAAACAAATAGGAATAGCTACTACCTCCAATCTTGACAAAATGGGGTTTAGCTCCTCATCATCATTTTGGACAGCAAAATGCAATGGTAAAATAAACTCTTTTTTTCTCTTACAAAATGTGTATCTAGGAATCAATGTTTCTATGTTTTCCATTCTGTTTTCTTAAAGAATCTAACCTTTCCTAAAATGCTCATTTTCATCTAAAATTGAAAAGCACTCTAAAACAGATACAAAACTGTCACAATACAGCTGACTTGAAAACAAAACACTTGGCCCAAACAGCGTGCTGGTTTCGCAAGGTTCGCGGCGCCATCCCTGGTCGCGGCGCGAACTGAAGCTAACTCAGCTTCCTTGCCTTGCAAGCATCATGCAATAATTCTCCCAAGTGTTGTTCTTCCAAATTATGCCTCCAAATTGCCTTTGAAACTTCTTCCAAATTATGCTTATGCATTCCGATGCTCTCTTGACCAAAAACTCTACAAAACTAACAAATACGTGAAATATCTACTCAAAACATAATCACTTAAACTTAATTTCATTTATACAAACTTGTGAGGATAAAAGTGTATAATTAGATAAGAAATGGTAAAAGGGACCAATAAAATTATATGAAAAGTAGTACTAGTTTGTCCCTAACAACTCTCCCCAACTTATCATTTTGTTTGTTCCTAAACAAAAGTTTCCACCAACACAACCAAAGCAATGACACAAAAGATTGAAACAAGGATTAACCAAGGACATTCAAATGGTTCAAAAGTGTATGGCACTTTCTTAATCCACCTATCTCAATGCTAGACAAAACATGAATAAGCGCAATGGTTGGGTGCAAAAATCATACCAAGGAATTCAAAGCCATATATGTCAAAATTGAATCAAACTTACACACACATCATAATAATGATGAATAAACATGAAGGTTTACTTTCACTCATCCAAGCAATTAAATCAACAACAACTCGAATCATGCGGTCATCACAATAAATACCAAATCATGTGAAAAATGAGAATCAAGAGGTCTTTCAAGGGTTGTAATGTGGCTTGGGTTACAAGAAAGGATATGATTAAGAGAATTCAACAAAAATGCCCATCCTAAGGGAGCGTTCCCATACATTCAACTCTACACAATTTCCATTCCTTTGATCCCCGTCTTTTTTTTTTTTACATCCACACAACCATGAGCTTTTTCTTTGTTTTTTCTTTCTTTTCTTTTTCTTTGCTCTATAGTTTCAATGGTGATTTCTTTTTCTTGTTTCTTTTCATACTTTCACCCTTTTATAAAACATCACTTTTCCAAGTTTCTAATCAACTCTTTTTACTTTACTCTCCCCAACTTTAGATTCCAAAACCAAATTTATTCAATAATGCTCCCTACTTAGACATAAGCAAAAGGCAAAATTTGCAAACAACTCGGTTTGAGGGTTCAATTGACACGAAAGAAATTAGGATTCATTTATTCACAAAAATTTTCAATTGACTTTACACTTATAAATCAAATGAATCCTAAAACAAGCTCAAAGGGGGTTAACTAAGGATCACTCCTAACAAGGTTAGTTGATTCAAAAACTTTTTTGTCAAGTGGTTTTTCTCATAACAAACAATGCCTCTATCATTTTCACAATTTTCACAAAAATAGATTAATGCATGATTTAGCATGATAAGAATGAGTTGAAATAATGTTCGGTTTCTCGCATTTAGTGTACAATGGAAAGCTTCCTCACAATTGGTTAAGTCCTATTTTGATTCAAAAATGACATGTATTTCAATGAATTTATGATATGGAATTTGCAACACACCATCAAACTATTCATGTTAAGTCTAGAAAGCGATAAAGTGTACCTTGAAATGCCGACACTAATTCTTATCATCACCACTCGAAGTGTCCTATGCTTCCTTCTTTGCGAATATTTCTTGGTTGCTTTAAGCTTGACTTAAGAATAAGAACAATTAAACAAACAAATGTTGGTATACCAAATTCATCGTAACACACTTAAATCTCACAGAATATTCATGCAATTAACAAAACAAATTAACAAACCAAAGTTATGGTGAAACTAGAGCCACCAAAAGTACAATCATAATTAAACAAAAGCAATAATAATACAAAAAACTCAAAATAAAAAAAACTACTCTAATTCAACAAACTCCTCAATCTTCCTCCTCATGGCCACCACCAACGGATCCAAGGACATCCTTCATCTCATCGTCATGGTTCGCACCACCTCCTGCACCCCCCATAAAAGCTGGCCTGCCCTTAGGCCAATTAGCATAAGCAACATACTCCGTCTGGGAAGGGAATGTGCGGGCTTCAGGTGCAAGGAAGGTGTTCTGAAATTGCTGCTGCATAGCATCAAAAATGAATGATTGAGACCTCCTAGAGGCCTCAAAGATCTCACAGCAATAAGTAGCGAACGCCATCTGATCGAAGGCTGGAGTACCGCGGGCTCGGGGTCTAGAGGAAGAAGTCCCAGCTCCTTCGGCTCTGTCCATCTGGCTCTGGCAAAACATGTTTAGATAAGCATCATTAATAACACTAGGGATAGACAAATGTACTTCATCCTAAATGGGAACATTTGGCCTTCGGCAAAGTCCCATAATCAGCCCCGGATAAGTTAGAACACCCGCTTTACCACCGAACTTCGTTCCGCTAGTAGCCACTTTGCGCATTTCCCCCGCAATAATGGATGCCACATCTACAGATTTACCAATCATGATGTAGTATAATAGGCATCCTACATCCAAAGGAATAGTGGTGTTGTGGCTCCTTGGCCGGATATTATTCAATAGCAGCACCAAATATGCCCTTGCCTCCAGGTTCAAACTTTCTCTCTTCCACGATTTTGGAAATCCCTGATCATTTAAATCATAAGTCCTTCCTTCAAGGCATATGTGAGCGCTCACAGTCGGAAGATCCCAATCGTTGGCTAATTCTTTGGCACGGTACTCGCACCGTCCATTCTCCGCCAAGATGAGAGGATTACCTAAATACGCGTTGATCGCATCTCTATTGAAAGAAATGGTCTTTCCCCTCACCCTTGTCTGATAGTGAAATGCTACTCCCTCTTCAAGATGCAGAGCATTGGCGTAGAACTCACGCACAATGTCATAGTTAATTTCCGGCTCCGGTTCACAAATCTTATTCCATTTCCTTCTTTCAAAATTCGACACCAACTTTCGATAAGTTCCACCCGACGACAAGCGGACGAGTCTTTCCGGTTGAATGGTTCGTTTGATCAATTTTTCGAATCGCTCTTCATGCTCATCGCTTGTGAATCGTCGCACGGAACGAGAAGGACCGACACCTGTGGTTTTTGTTCGTTTTGACATCTGCAACAAAAATCAGAACAACCACACAACAGCCATAAGAGAAGTTAGCATTCAAAAGCATAAAACATGAAACTGGAGTTTCCCAGTTCGCGGCGCGAACCCTGTGAACCAGGAAATTTCCAGGTGCCTTCTAGGGTTCCTACTGCTCACACCTTTCAACAATCATAACCACAGTCCCTAACCCAATCCTAATTTGACTCCTCTATAGACATGCAAGGCTATTTTCAGCATCTAATTCCAATTTTTGCAAAACCCTATCTTACCTAAGTGAGGAACAAAAAGGAACGGGAAGAGAGCACACATACCTTGTTGAATTTGACTTGGTTCTTGTTAACAAGTTGGGATTTGGGAATGGAGAGGAATAGTTTTGAAATTTGGAAGTGGGGCAGTGAGGTTGTTGAAGAAAATCTTAAGTTTGTGAAAATAGGAGTGAAATGAAAATGACATAAAATAGGACTTAAAAGGTTCTGCCACGCTCAGTTCGCGGCGCGAACTTAATTTTTCCATTCAGTTCGCGAGGCGAAGCCTGTTCGCGGGGCGAACTGAAGGAAATTTTTTAAAAAAATTGTTGGCAGTGGACAGAACTCAATTTTCACAAAAAAAGAAACACAACAGAATATCATAACAACAGAATTGAAAAAATTTAAAATGCAGACTTACAACGTTGGGTTGCCTCCCAACAAGCGCTTTGTTTAACGTCGTTTTGAGCTCGACGGTTCAATGATTATCTCGATCTGGTTAGGGAAATGAAACAGACATCCTGATTCACTTCGCCACCATGGTAGACTTTTAGTCTTTGTCCATTTACAATCCAGCTCTCCTGTGACTTTGGATCCTTAACCATAATGGCCCCATAATTGCGCACCTCCTTGACAACAAACGGTCCTGACCACTTTGACTTTAGCTTACCAGGGAACAACTTCAATCTTGAGTTGAAAAGCAGTACCATTTGTCCAACTTTAAACTCTTTATGACGGACCTTTCCATCATGGTATGCTTTTACCTTCTCCTTATAAAGTTTGTTCGAATGGTAAGCGTTGTTCCTTAATTCCTCCAATTCATGGAGCTGTCCTTTTCTTTTCTCTCAAGCTAAAGTGGAGTCAAAGTTCAAGAATTTGAGAGTCCATAGTGCTCTATGCTCCATTTCCACCGGAAGATGACAAGTCTTCCCATACACCATCTGAAATGGAGTTGGTCCAATAGGAGCTTTGTAGGCGGTACGATACGCCCACAAAGCTTCATCCAATTTCAAGGACCAATCTTTTCTTGAACTCGAGACTGTTTTTTCAAGGATCCGCTTGACTTCCCGGTTAGAAACTTTCGTCTGACCATTCACTTGTGGATGGTAGGGAGTGGTCATCTTATGCTTTACACCATAATGTTGTAAAACCTTTTCTAAAGGTGTATTGCAAAAGTGTGATCCTCCATCACTTATCAACACCCGAGGCACACCAAAATGTGAGAATATGTTCTTCTTTAAAAATTTTATCACCGTTTTGGCATCGGCCTTAGGTGAAGCAATTGCTTTCACCCACTTCGAAACATAGTCAACGACCACGAAGATATACTCATTTGAGAAGGAAGAGGGGAATGGGCCAACGAAATCAATACCCCAACAATCAAAAACTTCTACTTCTAGCATGTTGGTTAGAAGCATTTCATCCCATTTGCCTATTCCTCCGCTTCGTTGGCATGTGTCACAACTCTTCGCGTGTTCATATGCATCTTTAAACAAAGATGACCAATAAAAGCCTGCTTGGAGCACTTTAGTGGCTATTCTCAAACTACTATAGTGACCTCCATACGGAGAGTTATGACAATGCCAAAGGATGTATTTTGACTCCTCAAGTGTTACACACCTTCTCAAAATACTGTCCACACCCACTTTAAACAAATACGGATCATCCCAAACATAGTATTTTGCATCCGCCAAGAATTTCCTTCTTTGATTACTAGTGAGGTCTTCCGGTGTTAAACCGGTTGCCTTGTAATTAGCAAAATCGGCAAACCAAGGCCTCACTTGAATCACATAAAGTTTTTCATCCGAAAATTCTTCTCTTACTTCCTCTTCTTTGTTTGTAATTTCCACATTGACCAAACGGGACAAATGATCCGCTACCAAGTTTTTGGAACCTTTTTATTCCCAGATTTCCAAATCAAATTCTTGTAACAACAAAATCCAACGAATTAATATTTGTTTGGAATCCGGCTTGGTTAGAAAATACTTGATTTCCGAATGGTCGGTGTAAACCACAACTCTAGACCCGATCAAATAAGCTCTAAAATTTTCCAATGCATACACTATAGCTAGTAATTCTTTTTCGGTTGTCGCATAATTTACTTGCGCCTCATTTAAAACTTTACTAGCATAGTGGATGGCATGAATTTTTTTATCTCTTCTTTGACCCAAAACCGCACCTATCGCATAATCGCTTGCATCACACATAAGTTCAAAATCAAGTGTCCAATTTGGTGCAACGATTATGGGTGCGGTGACTAACTTTTCTTTCAAATCAAGGAAAGCTTTTAGACATGACTCATCGAAAAGAAATTGCATATCTTTGTTAATCAAATTACTCAAGGGCTTTGCTATCTTTGAGAAATCCTTGATGAATCTCCGGTAAAATCCGGCATGTCCGAGAAAGCTCCTTATTCCTTTTATATTTGTTGGAGGTGGTAATTTTTTAATGACCTCCACCTTTACTCTATCAACTTCTAGCCCTTCGGAGGAGATTTTGTGACCGAGAACAACACCCTCGGTGACCATAAAGTTGCATTTCTCCCAATTGAGCACTAAGTTGGTTTCCACACATCTCCCCAAAACCACGTCAAGATTTTTCAAGCACAAATCAAAGGACGATCCATAAACGTAGAAATCATCCATAAACACCTCGATGCATTCTTCGATCAAATCCGAAAATATCGCTTGCATACACCGTTGAAATGTTTCCGGTGCATTACATAACCCAAAAGGCATTCTTCGGTAAGCAAAGATGCCGAAAGGACATGTGAAAGCCGTCTTCTCATGATCCGCCGAATTGACCGAAATTTGGTTGTAACCCGAATAACCATCCAAGAAACAATAATTTTTTTTTTCGGCCAACCTTTCCAACATTTGGTCCATGAAAGGTAGTGGGAAGTGATCTTTCCTTGTATCTTGGTTTAGCCTTCTATAGTCAATACACATCCTCCACCCGGTTACCGTTCTAGTTGGAATCAACTCATTTTTATCATTTTTGATAACCGTCATGCCACCTTTTTTTGGAACTACTTGCACCGGACTCACCCATTCACTATCGGAGATAGGATAAATCATTCCGGCTTCCAAGAGTTTGACAACTTCTTTCCGAACTACTTCTTTCATTGATGGATTTAAACGCCTTTGAGGTTGTGCAACGAGTTTGAAATTTTCTTCCATCATGATCTTATGCATACAATAGGCCGGACTAATACCCTTCAAGTCGGATAATACCCACCCTATTGCACCTTCATTCTTTTTCAGCACTTGAATCAATTTATGCTCCTCTTTTATGGACAAGGTATTGCTAATGATCACCGGTTTAGTACAATCATCACCAAGGAACACATACTTCAAGTGTGAAGGTAGCATTTTCAACTCTAGTTTTGGTTCTTCCACTTTCTTTGTTGCATCCAAGTCTTCATTTGTCTCTTCATGATAAGCAAGATCTCCACAAGAATCTAATTCATGCAACATTGCTTCAATCTCTTTTTCTTCATTTTCAGTCAAAACATTGTAGGCTCCGATAAGAGATCTTTCTAATGAATTAGAAACATGAACTTAGTTTGCGACCTCCACTATTTCCTCCTCGGTGGCATCGATTCGGAAGGAATCATGCTTGTCATTAGGATGCTTCATGGCTTCAAAAATATTGAAGGTTACCTCTTCATCTTGTACTCTTACTTTCATTAGTCAATCATCAATGTCATTCATCATCCAGGCTGTTTTCATGAATGGTCTTCCAAGAATTAGAGGAACATCTCGATCCTCATCCATCTCCACTATCACAAAATCTACTGGAAACAAAAATTTGTCCACCTTCACTAGCATGTCTTGAGCAACTCCATATGGTGAAGTGGTAGACTTGTCGGCTAGTTGTAAAGTCATCCTTGTAGATTTAATCTCAACATTTCCCAATCTTTTAACAATGGATAGGGGGATTAAATTGATGCTAGATCCCAAGTCAATCAAACCATTACCAATGTAGGTGCCTCCAATGGTTACCGGTAAAACGACTCGGCCCAGATCAAATTCCTTCCTTGGGAGAGTTTTTTGGATTATGGCACTACAACATGCATCAAGCAAGATTGTCTCGTCTTCCACATGCCTCCTTTTCTTTGTGAGAATATCCTTCATGAACTTAGCATACCGTGGCATTTTCTCTAATGCGTCGGCAAATGGAATATTTATTTGAAGTTGTTTGAATATGTCCATAAACCGTGCGTAATGCCTAACATTGTCCTTCTTTGATGGTGCGTGTGAATAAGGTAGATGTTGAGCTGGAATGACACTCACATCTTTGTCTCCTTTCTTTTTCTTTCTTGGCTCGACTTCCTTCTTCATTTCCACTTCAACCTGCTGCTCTGCTATCAATTGCTGGTTCTGCTCTTTTCGCGGCGCGAAGGGAGATCGCGGCGCGAACTGAAGAGTTTCTGCCACTTTCTCTTTTCCACAATCCACATCCTCCTTTTCATGTATAACGTCCATATCATTCTCTACTGTATTCTCCTCATTTTTTTCACTAGTCAACTCTTTACCACTTCTCATAACAATTGCTTTACAATTCTCCTTTGGATTGGTTTGAGTGTTAGCGGAGAATGAAGATCCCGCGTTTTGTTCCGACAATTGCTTCGCAAGTTGGCCTACTTGATTCTCCAAATTCTTGATTGTTGCCTCGTTGCTCATTTGGTTAGCCATGGAGGCTTGCATGAATTGTTGAAGAGTAT